>NC_081415.1:639591040-640318540 GCF_030272615.1 Cryptomeria japonica | reverse complement strand
AAGAGAACAATGAAGAAGGAACAGATTGCTATTCGCGTCGTTGTGTTGAGCCTAAAAGAAAATTGACAACCACAATCATTAACGGAGAGGGTATTGAGTACCCAATAGGGTCTGTTGTCGTGACAGGAACATGGCTTCAGAGATACCCTATCAAGAATTCTGATGTTTGGTTGTTCGAGGACTTTGAAACACATAGACATATTCTTCATTTCTCTAACCTTGTTGTTGCATAAAATATTCATTTGATGAAGTATCGTGGTAGACCTCATCACAAGATTTTATGGAAAGTTCGTGAATTTGACCACGAGGCAATACTTGACACAATACGGGTTAGAGCCGATCTTGAAGGCTCACTTGATTGATTCTACGGTTCAGAGTAGAATGATTTTGAGAATTTTGTATAAATCATCGATGAATTATTTTGTATATATAAATGCCCGTGAGTTGATTTTTACTTGTTTAGGGGCATAATTTTGTATATTTAAGTGGCAATGAGCTGATTTGTACATATGTACATGCCAAATTTTGTATATTAAAATGGCGATGAGCTGAATCGCACATATTGTAATGCCAAATTTTGTATAAAAGCCCATGAGATTATTTGTATATTAAAATGGCGATAAACAGAATCACATATATTTTAATGTCAAATATTGTATAAAATCCCATGAGATTATTTGTATGACAATTTTTTGTATAATCAAATAGCCAAGAGCTTATTTGAATAATATGTGACTATTTTGTGTGTCAATGTTTTGTGACTATGTTTTGAGTATATGTGATGTGTCCCTGGTCAATCATGAGCATTCTTGATTCTTGTATAATCATGGATAATTATTTGAGTCATTATCCGGTCATAGGGGTGATAGATTGAGACTAGATACAATTTGAGCAAAAATTGTCATTGTTGTCAAAAAAATTGTCAAAAAAGTTGTCAAGCAACTTCTACATTGCGTCGGTAGGGTATGACTCTCGACGTTCTGGTGCTTTGGGATGCACGACAGGGGCATGCCTAGCGTAAACATGCCCACCCAGACGCGCTTGCGATATCAGTTTGTGCACACGAGGAACATAATCAATTCTAGCCAATCTTGCAACTTTTCCTTGCAAGCAACTGACGATTTTTTGAGCAGGCGAAAAAATGCTACTAATTGAAAATGGCTTTGATTCGTCGAAAACCGAGATAGGCTATTGTAGAGGAGCCTCACGCGACCCCATGGGATCAAGAAGATCAACCGTATGTGTCGTGGATTGGAAGAAACAGTCCGTCAAATTTTGACAATTTTTTGGACTTAGGGCACTTGAGAGATCTCACCGATAGGGTATGACTCTCGACATTCTGGTGCTTTGGGATGCACGACAAGGGCATGCCTAGTGTAAAAATGCCCACCCGGACGCACTCGCAATGTTAGTTTGTGCACACAAGGAACATAATCAATTCTAGCCAATCTTGCAACTTTTCCTTGCAAGCAACTGACGGTTTTTTGAGCAAGCGAAAAAATGCTACTAATTGAAAATGGCTTCGAGTTATCGAAAACCGAGATAGGCCATTGTAGAGGAGCCTCACGCAACCCCACGGGATTAAGCAGATCGACCATATGTGTCGTGGATTGGAAGAAACAGTCCGTCAAATTTTGACAATTTTTTGGACTCAGGGCACTTGAGAGATCTTACCGGTAGGGTATGACTCTTGACGTTCTGGTGCTTTGGGATGCACGATAGGGGCATGCCTAGCGTAAACATGCCCACCCGGATGTGCTCGCGACGTCGGTTTGTGCACACGAGGAACATAATCAATTCTAGCCAATCTTGCAACTTTTCCTTGCAAGCAACTGACGGTTTTTTAAGTAGGCGAAAAAATGCTACTAATTGAAAATGGCTTCAAGTCGTCGAAAACCGAGATAGGCCATTGTAGAGGAGCCTCATGCGACCCCATGGGATCAAGCAGATCGACCGTATGTGTCGTGGATTGGAAGAAACAGTCCGTCAAATTTTGACAATTTTTTGGACTTAGGGCACTTGAGAGATCTCACCGGTAGGGTATGACTCTCGACGTTCTGGTGCTTTGGGATGCATGACAGGGGCATGCCTAGTATAAACATGCCCACCTGGACGCACTCGTGACGTCGGTTTGTGCACACGAGGAACAAAATCAATTCTAGCCAATCTTGCAACTTTTCCTTGCAAGTAACTGACAGTTTTTTGAGCAAGCGAAAAAATGCTACTAATTGAAAATGGCTTCGATTCGTCGAAAACCGAGATAGTCTATTGTAGAGGAGCCTCACGCGACCCCATGGGATTAAACAGATCGACCGTATGTGTTGTGGATTGGAAGAAATAGTCCGTCAAATTTTGATAATTTTTTGGACTTAGGGCACTTGAGAGATCTCACCGGTAGGGTATGACTCTCAACGTTCTGGTGCTTTGGGATGCATGATAGGGGCATGCCTAGCATAAACATTCCCACTCGGACGCGCTCGCGATGTTGGTTTGTGCACACGAGGAATAAAATTTGACCATTGCGAGCGTGAGGGTGCTCTCGCACCAAACACATTGTTGTTTAAATTCATATTGTCGATTTTTGTTGTTTATATTCATATTGTTAATTACATATGCAAATACTCATTTAAATTTATAAAAGGGCAGCCACCAAATACAACGAATACACAATAATGAACTGAATACAAGGAGTTTTGTACAGTTAATTCAACATTTTAGAAATTTTATCAAATCATATTCCACGATTGCAATGCTTTATATCATATATTTTTGTTGTTTATATTCATATTGTTGATTACATATACAAATATTCATTTAAATTTATAAAAGGACAACCACAAAATACAACGAATACAAAATAATGAACTCATTACACATTTATTGGATCGAATATCGATATTTATATATATATGTAAAGAGGAAAAATTGAACCCTAGTTGTTCTCCCCTCCCTAATCTCCAAGGAGAGAGAAGGGAGAGTCACTAGGGTTGATGGTTTTCACTTAGGGGAGACTTTACATTCAAAAGAGGGGTTGAAACCCACAAGATCCAATCCCACACAATGCAAGATTGGATTCTAAATGAGTTTCAACGGTTAAGACATCAAGGATACCCTCTTTTGTAAAGAATGTAGATAGAAAGATTGAACTAGGAATGCATGTAAAGTAGGAAAGATTCGCTTATAAACAGAGATAGGGATATGGTACGAAGCTGCGGACCTGGAATTAGCAATAAAATGTCGAGACGGTGCTGTTCTGCAAATTTGAGTGAAAGTTGACGGGACGATGGCGCCCGGCATGCACACGGTCCTCCGAAAAATCCGCGAAACGAAGGGGGATCTGTTCGTCTTTGCACAAGGATTCCAGATCTTCAATTACAGCCGCGTACCTGCAACCTACAAACAGAAAAGAGAGGACGATTGGGGGGTTAGGGATGAGGAGTTTGCCTTTAGGTCAAACCCTGGTTTTGGAATTAACCAAGAAATGAGAATGCTGTAAATGTAAATGTTTGTAATGTAAACAAGTATTGATACCTTGTTGTAAGAATGTTTGTATTCTTACATGCGAAGGTGTAATGTATGTAGTATGTTGATTGTTGTATGTGATCTCCTCTTCAATGGTTGAATCCTTGTCTTGAATGCAACACTTAGCCTTGAATGGAGACTTAGAATGCTCAATTGCTTGAAGGAATGCTTGAATGCTTGAATGTTTGAATGTTTGAATATTGCTTCCGCCTCTTGTACACATATGTCCTTCTCTTTCCGACCTCCTCAAATGGGAGAGGAAATGTAGTTTATATACTTGTCAATTAGGGCTGATAGACTGATTTTCCTGACCTTAGGCCGACCAGGAAATATTATTTTCCAATTTGCAAACTTAAAGACCCGATGCCCACAAGAGACCGGGCCCAAAATAGGGCCAGGGACCAGGGCGCTGGGCGCCATGGTCTTGGGGGATCAGGGCGCTGGGCGCCCTAGTCCTGAAGGACCAGGGCGCTGGGCGCCATGGTCCCACCTCCAGGGACAACAGGGTGCAAGGAGGATCAGGCCAGGGTGCTGAAAAATGCAGTTTTTGATGTCATGAACAAGTTTCGGGGTCTCCATTCAGGTTCCGTGTTGCATCGCCATTGTGAAGACCCAAATGCGGTCAAAATTGCAAGTGTCAGAATTTTAGGACGCTACATTTAGCCCCCACTTTAGCGGGAGTATAAGCTTACGCTCATACTTCCGGTAAAGTACAAGGAAACAACATTGAAAAACTTTCACCACGTCAAGGAGGCAAGATACACCAAGCCCCCAGTGGTCTAAGGATCTTACGACTTCGATTGACAAAGTAAAAGGGAAGATCACGAGGGAGAACCATGACTGTCAGTAGTAAGGTTCCCTCATTGAGTCATGCAAGAAAGATATCAAAAATTTTCAAGGCAAAGCTAAATTTGTCAAGAAATTTTCAAGTATCTTGAAAAGATATGGACAGGATGTATGCCCCCCTACGTTAAAGCGATCGCACATGCCTCACCGGGGGTGATTGCTTTAAGGTAGTGATACATATAAGAAATGAGAAAGGAGTACGTTATCACAAGGATTTAGCCCCCAAGTGTGAGATAAGCCCAAGGATAATAGACACAAAACACAAAGGACAAGGTGACGTCGCTTTCCTCGGGGTCAGTATGCTGTATGATAATTCATGTATATCATATGTATGTATGCATAATTGTTCTTCATTCCCCAATCAAGGAAGGTCACCTAGAAGAAGGGAACACATGTGTCTTTTGAGTCAACATGAGAGAGACCAAAAGAGATCTCAATGTTTTGCATCATCCTCAAGTAGACAACACTAAGGACAACAAATAGAAGAATGAGAATAACACATAGAAGAAGTCACAAAAGAGAGGAGGAGAGGGTCTGCTATGCTAATGAACTAGTCTAGCACGTCATCTACCCCCCGATCTTGCTGATCAATATTTCGGGAAGGTAGGAAACACGCTAGAGGAGGAACATCCAACACAGCAGATGGAGCTATCACAAGATCCAAACAAGGGCTATGTTCATGTTCCGAGCCACGTTGTTCTTGTCTAGGAGCTAGGATAAGTGCTTTAGAAAATGCGTTAGATAGATGGTTATTAACATCAACATATTCATATTCACTATCAGAATGAACAGGAGTAACATTTTCATCATGAATAACATTTTCATCTATATCATCATCAAGATTTATAAAAATAGGATCTTTAACTCGCACAGGATCAAGACCATCATGCATCTTATGTTCAGGAGATTTCGGCTCAATCGTCGGCTGAGGAGAAAATGGAATAATACTAGCTGAAGGTGTTTTTGGGGATTGCAAAGTTTGAGAAGCAGCTGCATGAGCTCTAAGACGACGCTTTCGTCGGCATTCACGTGCAGAACAATTTCGTCTAGTCTTAGTAGGAAGTTGAGAAGATTGAGGAGGGGGAATGTTCTCATCCTTATCACTTGGGTGTTTAGGTTGTGGTCTCTTAGGTTGAATAATAGGAGAAGAGGAAGGTCTCTTCTCTCCATAAGAGGAAGGAGGAGGAACTGCTCCATATAAGGGAGGAATATTTGGTTTAGGAAGGAGACCAAGTCCATCATGACGAGGAGGGATAGGTCTACTTTTAGGAAGTTTATTAGATATAGGCATAGTCACATTCATAGGAATGGGTTGGGAATCTTCTTGAGGAAAGACATTAGTTTTATCTTTCAAAGGAAGAACTTCCTTCTCAAGAACGATAGGAATGTCAAGTTTGGGTGTTCTAGGTTCACTTAGAGATAGGATCATATCTTTTTTCCACTTTTGATAAGATTTGAAAAGATGATCACTTCGCGGAGGAAGAGATTGGAATTGTTTAGGCCAAAAGTAATCAATAGGAACGCTAGAAGTTCTTTCAGCTGGTTTAAAGAGGCTATGATTGACAGTAACAACTTCACCATTATGGGGAAATTTCAAACACTTGTGAATAGGAGAAGCAATAGCTTTCATGGAAGATAGCCAAGGATAACCTAGCTTCACACAAAATTGTTCGGATGATGGAATAATAGCAAAGTCCACATCAAGGGATTTGTTATGGACCTCAATAGGTAATGTAATAGAACCAATTGCAAGAGAAGAAAATGCATCAAATAGTTTCACAATCACATTTGTTTCATCATAGATGACTTGATTCAATTGCAAAGTAAAAAGAAATTCTTCAGTAATGATATTAACCATACAAGAAGGATCAATAAGCACTCCACGACAAGGTGTATTCTTGACTTTTGCAACTATATATAAAGGACCATCAGGTGCCCTGATAGTTTCACTGGAATCAAAGGTGATGGAAGGTTCTTTAGGGATTTTCTGCTGCTCTACAAAGTTAATCACATTCGGAGTCATGGACACAAGATCATCAGGTGAGACAGAGGAATCATTAGTATCAATCGCATTAGAGGTATGAGAAGAAAATGGATCAGTAAAAATCTGAAGATTTTGGTTAGAAGGAGCTACAGATGTGTTGCCTTTGTCATTCACACCAGAAACAGAGATAGTATTATTATCAATCAAATCTTGAATTTTACCTTTTAAAGCAAAACATTTTTCAGTATCATGCCCAGGTTGACGATGAAATTGACAAAAAGATTTGTTATCAAAATAGGGTGAATTAATCTTTGCAGGATCTATTTGCCTTATAGGAGGAAGAGTAAGCACATTTTGTTCCAATAACTTATTCATAATACTATGCAATGATTCATTCAAAGGAGTAAACTTTCTTTCTTTCCTGAAAAACGTAGAAATAGGAGGCACACCTGATGCCGCATTCACATTGTTGTTGATGTTTTCATTGAATTTAATGGACTCTCTGTTCGGTTTAAACTTCCCAAATGGTTGTTGACTACTATCACCCTTATCACTCGGAGCCATAGGATTTGCTTGTTCCATTTGACTCACAGTCAATTGATAATTGTGAAGAATTGCGCACAACTGTTGGAAAGAAGTAAACTCAGAAAACAGAAGTTTTTCTCTAATATCTTTTTGTAAATTAGAAATAAAGATTCTTTGAATATCATTGTCAGGCACTGGAAAAGAAATTTGAGCGTACAAATGCTTATATCTACCAATGAAATCAGTCACTTTTTCTTTAACACCTTGTTTACTATGCATTAAATCAATCAAAGTAACTTTAGGACTTATATTGTTTTGAAATTGTTGAATAAAAGCATTTGCAAGTTGTTCGAAAGAAGTAATAGAATAGGAAGGCAACGAGCAATACCATTGTAGGGCTTTATCTCTTAATGTTCTAGTAAACAGTTTTGCAAGCAACCTTTGGTCATAAGCAAAATCAGTACATATTGTTTGAAAGGTCTTAACATGTGTTAGAGGATCACCCTTACCATTATAAAGCTCCAAATGTGGAATTTCAACATGTTTAGGGGGGATAGCTCGAACAATGTCAAGAGAAAGTGGGCTCGCAATATCAAATGTGGGCACACTAAACTTAGATTGATTCATAGAGACAATTTGTTGCTGTAAAGAAGAGACAGTTTGTGCAAGATTTTTAATGGTCGCTTCAGTCAAAGAGTTCATATTAGACGTGTTAGATTGTGATGGAGGTGTTATGTTATTGAAAGAAGGTAGAGAGTAAGGTGGTGGGACACTATGATAGTTAGTCATAGGAGATGATTGGAAAGGAGGAACACTACAAGGAGGAATGGAATGGTTAAATGAATTGCCCCCTTGTGTCATGTTCATTTGTGGAGATATAAGAGGAACACTCATTGAAGGAATGAATGAAGAAGTTGGATTGAATGAAGGAAGAGGGTTGATTGAAGAAGAATGATTGCCCCCATGACTAGTGATCATAGGAGGAATGTCTTGTATTGAAGTAGTCATTATGTTTGATGTAAAAGTAGGTATACTAGCAATAGGAGTTGTCAAAGGAATAGAATGATTAACTTGAGTAGGAGGTTGTGTATAACCTAAGGTTTCGGCACAACTTTTCATCGGCATCACATTCAAATCCACAATGTGTGCAATACCGTGCAAAATATCAATTCCATTCTTATCACTTTGAACCATACGTTTGTAAAGCGGAAAAATCGAACCCTAGTTGTTCTCCCCTCCCCAACTCCAAGGAGAGAGAAAGGGAGAGTCACTAGGGTTGATGGTTTTCACTTAGGAGAGACTTTACATTCAAAATAGGGGTTGAAACCCACAAGATCCAATCCCACGCAATGCAAGATTGGATTCTATATGAGTTTCAAGGGTTAAGACATCAAGGATACCCTCTTTTGTAAAGAAATGTAAATGGAAAGATTGATTGAACTAGGAATGTATGTAGAAGCAAGAAAGATTCACTTGTAAATAGAGATAGGGATATGGGATGAAGCTGCGAACCTGGAATTAGCAGTAAAATGTCGAGACGGTGCTGTTCTGCAAATTTGAGTGAAAGTTGACGGGACGATGGCGCCCGGCGTGCACACGGTCCTCCGAAAAATCTGCGAAACGAAGGTGGATCTGTTCGTCTCTGCACAAGGATTCCAGATCTTCAATTACAGTCACGTACCTGCAACCTACACACAGAAAAGAGAGGACGATTGGGGGGTTAGGGATGAGGGGTTTGCCTTTAGGTCAAACCCCGGTTTTGGAATTAACCAAGAAATGAGATTGCTGTAAATGTAAATGTTTGTAATGTAAATAAGTACTGATACCTTGTTGTAAGAATGTTTGTATTCTTACATGCGAAGGTGTAAATGTTGTTGTATGTTGTATGTTGTATGTGATCTCCTCTTCAATGGTTGAATCCTTGTCTTGAATGCAACACTTAGCCTTGAATGGAGATTTAGAATGATCAATTGCTTGAAGGAATGCTTGAATGCTTGAATGCTTGAATGTTTGAATATCGTTTGCGCCTTTTTTCCATCTATGTCCCCCCCTCAAATGGGAGAGGAAATTTAGTTTATATATTTGTCAATTAGGGTTGAAAGACTGATTTTCCCGACCTTAGGCCGACTAGGAAATATTATTTTCCAACTTGCAAACTTAAAGACCCGAAGCCCCAAAAGAGACCGGGCCCAAAATAGGGCCAGGGACCAGGGCGCTGGGCGCCATGGTCCTGGGGGACTAGGGCGCTGGGCGCCATGGTCCTGGGGGACCAGGGTGCTGGGCGCCCTAGTCCTGAAGGACCAAGGCGCGAGTCACCATGGTCCCACCTCCAGGGACAGCAGGGTGCAAGGAGGATCAGACCAGGGTGCTGAGAAATGCAGTTTTTGGTGTCATGAACAAGTTTCGGGGTCTCCATTCAGGTTCAGTGTTGCGCCGCCATCGTGAAGACCCAAATGCGGTCGAAATTGCAAGTGTCGCAATTTTAGGATGCTACATTTAGCCCCCACTTTAGCAGGAGTATAAGTGTACGCTCATACTTCCGGTAAAGTACAAGGAAACAACATTGAAAAACTTTCACCACGTCAAGGAGGCAAGATACACCAAGCCCCCAGTGGACTAAGGATCTTACGACTTCGATTGACAGAGTAAAAGGGAAGATCACAAGGGAGAACCATGACTGTCAGTAGTAAGGTTCCCTTACTATGAGTCATGCAAGAAAGATATCAAAAATTTTCAAGGCAAAGCTAAATTTGTCAAGAAATTTTCAAGTATCTTGAAAAGATATGAACGGGATGTATGCCCCCCTACGTTAAAGCGATCGCACACGCCTCACCGGGGGTGATTGCTTTAAGGTAGTGATACATATAAGAAATGAGAAAGGAGCATGTTATCACAAGGATTTAGCCCCCAAGTGTGAGATAAGCCCAAGGATAATAGACACAAAACACAAAGCACAAGGTGACTTCGCTTTCCTTGGAGTTAGTATGCTGTATGATTATTCATGTATATCATATGTATGTATGCATAATTGTTCTTCATTCCCCAATCAAGGAAGGTCACCTAGAAGAAGGGAACACATGTGTCTTTTGAGTCAACATGAGAGAGACCAAAAGAGATCTCAATGTTTTGCATCGTCCTCAAGTAGACAACACTAAGGACAACAAATAGAAGAATGAGAATAACACATAGAACAAGTGACAAAAGGGAGGAGAGAATCTGCTATGCTAATGAACTAGTCTAGCACGTCATCTACCCCCCGATCTTGCTGATCAATATTTTGGGAAGGTAGGAAACACGCTAGAGGAGGAACATCCAACACAGCAGATGGAGCTATCACAAGATCCAAACAAGGGCTATGTTCATACCCCAAGCCATGGTGTTCTTGTCTAGGAGCTAGGATAAGTGCTTTAGAAAATTCATTGGATAAATGGTTATTAACATCAACATATTCATATTCACTATCAGAATGAACAGGAGTAACATTTTCATCTATATCATCATCAAGATTTATAAAAATAGGATCTTTAACTCGCACAAGATCAAAACCATCATGCATCTTATGTTTAGGAGATTTCGGCTCAATCGTCGGCTGAGGAGAAAATGGAATAATACTGGCTGAAGGTGTTTTTGGGGATTGCAAAGTTTGAGAAGCAGCTGCCTGAGCTCTAAGACAACGCTTTCGTCGGCGTTCACGTGCAGAACGATTTCGTCTAGTCTTAGTAGGAAGTTGAGAAGATTGAGGAGGAGGAATGTTCTCATCCTTATCACTTGGGTGTTTAGGTTGTGGTCTCTTAGGTTGGATAATAGGAGAAGAGGAAGGTCTCTTCTCTCCATAAGAGGAAGGAGGAGGAACTGCTCCATATAAGGGAGGAATATTTGGTTTAGGAAGGAGACCAAGTCCATCATGACGAGGAGGTATAGGTCTACTTTTAGGAAGTTTATTAGATATAGACATAGTCACATCCATAGGGATGGGTTGGGAATCTTCTTGAGGAAAGACATTAGTTTTATCTTTCAAGGGAAGAACTTCCTTCTCAAGAACGATAGGAATGTCAAGTTTGGGTGTTCTAGGTTCACTTAGAGATAGGATCATGTCTTTTTTCCACTTTTGATAAGATTTGAAAAGATGATCACTTCGCGGAGGAAGAGGTTGAAATTGTTTAGGCCAAAAGTAATCAATAGGAACGCTAGAAGTTCTTTCAGCTGGTTTAAAGAGACTATGATTGACAGTAACAACTTCACCATTATGGGGAAATTTCAAACACTTGTGAATAGGAGAAGCAATAGCTTTCATGGAAGATAGCCAAGGATAGCCTAGCTTCACACGAAATTGTTCGGATGATGGAATAATAGCAAAGTCCCCATCAAGGGATTTGTTATGGACCTCAATAGGTAATGTAATAGAACCAATTGCAGGAGAAGAAAATGCATCAAATAATTTCACAACCACATTTGTTTCGTCATAGATCACTTGATTTAATTGCAAAGTAAAAAGAAATTCTTCAGTAATGATATTAACCATACAAGAAGGATCAATAAGCACTCCACGGCAAGGTGTATTCTTGACTTTTGCAACTATATATAAAGGACCATCAGGTGCCCTGATAGTTTCACTGGAATCAAAGGTGATGGAAGGTTCTTTAGGGATTTTCTGCTGCTCTACAAAGTTAATCACATTCGGAGTCATGGACACAAGATCATCAGGTGAGACAGAGGAATCAGTAGTATCAATCACATTAGAGGTGTGAGAAGGTAAAAATCTGAAGATTTTGGTTAGGAGGAGCTACAGATGTGTTGCCTTTATCATTCACACCAGAAACAGAAATAGTATTATTATCAATCAAATCTTGAATTTTACTTTTTAAAGCAAAACATTTTTCAGTATCATGCCCAGGATGACGATGAAATTGACAAAAAGATTTGTTATCAAAATAGGGTGAATTAATCTTTGTAGGATCTATTTGCCTTATAGGAGGAAGAGTAAGCACATTTTGTTCCAATAACTTATTCATAATATTATGTAATGATTCATTCAAAGGAGTAAACTTTCTTTCTTTCTTGAAAAACTTAGAAATAGGGGGCACACCTGATGCCGCATTCACATTGTTGTTGATGATGTGTTCATTGAATTTAATGGACTCTCTGTTCGGTTTAAACTTCCCAAATGGTTGTTGACTACTATCACCCTTATCACTCGAAGTCATAGGATTTGCTTGTTCCATTTGACTCACAGTCAGTTGATAATTGTGAAGAGTTGCACACAACTGTTGGAAAGAAGTAAACTCAGAAAACAGGAGTTTTTCTCTAATATCTTTTTGTAAATTAGAGATAAAGATTCTTTGAATATCATTGTCAGGCACTGGAAAATAAATTTGAGCATACAAATGCTTATATCTACCAATGAAATCAGTCACTTTTTCTTTAACACCTTGTTTACAATGCATTAAATCAATCAAAGTAACTTTAGGACTTATATTGTTTTGAAATTGTTGAATAAAAGCATTTGCAAGTTGTTTAAAAGAAGTAATAGAATAAGAAGGCAACGAGCAATACCATTGTAGGGCTTTATCTCTTAATGTTCTAGTAAACAGTTTTGCAAGCAACCTTTGGTCATAAGCAAAATCAGTGCATATTGTTTGAAAGGTCTTAACATGTGTTAGAGGATCACCCTTACCATTATAAAGCTCCAAATGCGAAATTGCAACATGTTTAGTGGGGATAGCTCGGACAATGTCAAGAGAAAGTGGGCTCGCAACATCAAATGTGGGCACACTAAACTTAGATTGATTCATAGAGACAATTTGTTGCTGTAAAGAAGAGACAGTTTGTGCAAGATTGTTAATGGTCGCTTCAGTCGAAGAGTTCATATTAGACGTGTTAGATTGTGATGGAGGTGTTATGTTATTGAAATAAGGTAGAGAGTAAGGTGGTGGGACACTATGATAGTTAGTCATAGGAGATGATTGGAAAGGAGGAACACTACAAGGAGGAATTGAATGATTAAACGAATTGCCCCCTTGCGTCATGTTCATTTGTGGTGATATAATAGGGACACTCATTGAAGGAATGAATGAAGAAGTCGGATTGAATGAAGGAAGAGGGTTGATTGAAGAAGAAGGATTGCCCCCATGACTAGTGATCATAGGAGGAATGTCTTGTATTGAAGTAGTCATTATGTTTGATGTAAAAGTAGGTATACTAGCAATAGGAGTTGTCAAAGGAATAGAATGATTAACTTGAGTAGGAGGTTGTGTATAACCTAAGGTTTCAGCACAACTTTTCATAGGCATCACATTCAAATCCACAATGTGTGCAATACCACGCAAAATATCAATTCCATTCTTATCACTTTGAACCATACGTTTTAGACCCTCAATTAATGAGAGAGCTTCACTATCAGGGTATTCTTGAGACATCCATTGTCGAAAATCATCAAATTGGTTATCCAATTTTGAAAGTTGTTCTACAGAAACCTCATGGAGAGCTTCTTCATCATTAAGAGGATTAGAGGAATTACCCATGTCCTCATTAAAAAGGCCATTCAAATTAGGTTCCATCTCCTCGGTAATTACACCTTGGAAAGACTTAATTCTAAGGCTTCGTCTAACGGGAATAGTGTAAGTAGGGCTTATTGTTGTAAAAATCATGCACTAAAGAGAGAGAGAGAAGATTTTGAATTTTAGAGGTAGCAAATTTCAATAAAACCAGCCAATCTCCTAGATTTAAGCTGTTAAATGCAATCAGGACAATCTCCCGAAATTTCAGAAAAAATGTCCGGGACCGTGGCGAACGGAGTGCACACGGTCCTCGCAACTTTTTTCAAAATTTTCAGGGATGAAAGTTATGATGATTTTAAAGCTAATCTGAAAAATTGAGTGATTTTACGATCTGTAGATAGGCCAAATTAAAGTTGCAATCTCAAAATTGAACCCTACCAAGATTGTTGAAAAATGTAAAATTTGAATTTTGAAAAAGAGAGGGAAACTGAAATTTTGAATTTTATGATTTTAGAGGGAATGCTGAAAGCAATGCAGGCTTTGAAATTTAAAAGTTGACTCCATTTCATGCAAAATTCGATTTTGAAAGTGGAAATCAAGTTTGTTGCAATTAAACACTTAATTTCAAAACTCACAAACTGCAAAAATTTGAATAAAACACTGAAATTTTGAATGAATGCCAACACTGTTTTCAGATTTAGGACTGTAAGAAACACAATTTTGATATGATTTTTAATTTCAACAATTTTTGAATGATTAGAAGCCTCAATCCAAGCAATCGCTAGACCAACTTTGACTTTAATTTTGAAAGTGTTAAAATTGATAAAATCAGCCAAAATTCTGGATTTTAGCAGAAAAATACAGTAAGATCTAGCTCCCGAAATTTCAGAAAAAATGTCGGGGACGATGGCGCTCGGGGTGCACACGGTCCTCACAACTTTTTTTCAAATTTTCAGGCATGAAAGATATTGTGATTTTGTTGCGGAATCCAAAGTTACAGCCGATTTGGAGGTGTTTGATTAGTGAATTTATCAGTCAAAGGTTGAATCAAGAAGGTCTTAAAAATTAGGGTTTTGACATTTAACCACTTAATTTTCAGAATTAAAGCACAAATATGAATTGACAATTTGCAATAGAAGGGTAGATCTGAAACAAGCATTAACAATTAAACATTTCACAAGTTCAATTACTAAAAAGAAAATTTTAGGGTTTTTATGCAATTAACCTCTAAAATTTGCAAAAGATCAAACATGGAAATTTAGGAAAGCAAAATTTTCAGATCTAACCATGAATAATCAGAATGAGGATGTTCACGTCGGGTTCACCAAAATGTAAAGTGGGAAAATCGAACCCTAGTTGTTCTCCCCTCCCCAACTCCAAGGAGAGAGAAGGGAGAGGTCACTAGGGTTGATGGTTTTCACTTAATAGAGACTTTACATTCAAAAGAGGGGTTGAAACCCACAAGATCCAATCCCACACAATGCAAGATTGGATTCTATATGAGTTTCAAGGGTTAAGACATCAAGGATACCCTCTTTTGTAAAGAAATGTAAATGGAAAGATTGATTGAACTAGGAATGTATGTAGAAGCAAGAAAGATTCACTTGTAAACAGAGATAGGGATATGGGATGAAGCTGCGGACCTGGAATTAGCAGTAAAATGTCGAGACGGTGCTGTTCTGCAAATTTGAGCGAAAGTTGACGGGACGATGGCACCCGGCGTGCACACGGTCCTCCGAAAAATCCGCGAAACGAAGGTGGATCTGTTCGTCTCTGCACAAGGATTCCAGATCTTCAATTACAGCCGCGTACCTGCAACCTACACACAGAAAAGAGAGGACGATTGGGGGGTTAGGGATGAGGGGTTTGCCTTTAGGTCAAACCCTGGTTTTGGAATTAACCAAGAAATGAGAATGCTGTAAATGTAAATGTTTGTAATGTAAACAAGTACTGATACCTTGTTGTAAGAATGTTTGTATTCTTACATGTGAAGGTGTAAATGTTGTTGTATGTTGTATGTTGTATGTGATCTCCTCTTCAATGGTTGAATCCTTGTCTTGAATGCCACACTTAGCCTTGAATGGAGATTTAGAATGATCAATTGCTTGAAGGAATGCTTGAATGCTTGAATGCTTGAATGTTTGAATATCGTTTCCGCCTTTTTTCCATCTATGTCCCCCCCTCAAATGGGAGAGGAAATGTAGTTTATATACTTGTCAATTAGGGTTGAAAGACTGATTTTCCCGACCTTAGGCCGACCAGGAAATATTATTTTCCAACTTGCAAACTTAAAGACCCTGAGCCCCAAAAGAGATCGGGCCCAAAATAGGGCCAGGGACCAGGGCGCTGGGCGCCATGGTCCCACCTCCAGGGACAGCAGGGTGCAAGGAGGATCAGACCAGGGTGCTGAGAAATGCAGTTTTTGGTGTCATGAACAAGTTTCGGGGTCTCCATTCAGGTTCAGTGTTGCGTCGCCATCGTGAAGACCCAAATGCGGTCGAAATTGCAAGTGTCACAATTTTAGGATGCTACAACGTTTTAGACCCTCAATTAAGGAAAGAGCTTGACTATCAGGGTATTCTTGAAACATCCATTGTCGAAAATCATCAAATTGGTTATCCAATTTTGAAAGTTGTTCTACAGAAACCTCATGGAGAGCTTCTTCATCATTAAGAGGATTAGAGGAATTACCCATGTCCTCGTCAAAAAGGCCATTCAAATTAGGTTCCATCTCCTCGGTAATTACACCTTGGAAAGACTTAATTCTAAGGCTTCGTCTAATGGGAATAGTGTAAGTAGGACTTATTGTTGTAAAACTCATGCACTAAAGAAAGAGAGAAGATTTTGAATTTTAGAGGTAGCAAATTTCAATAAAATCAGCCAATCTCCTAGATTTAAGCTGTTAAATGCAATCAGGACAATCTCCTAAAATTTCAGAAAAAATGTCCGGGACCGTGGCGAACGGAGTGCACACGGTCCTCGCAACTTTTTTCGAAATTTTCAGAGATGAAAATTATGATGATTTTAAAGCTAATCTGAAAAAATTGAGTGATTTTACGATCTGTAGATAGGCCAAATTAAAGTTGCAATCTCAAAATTGAACCCTACCAAGATTGTTGAAAAATGTAAAATTTGAATTTTGAAAAAGAGGGGGAAACTGAAATTTTGAATTTTATGACTTTATAGGGAATACTGAAAGCAATGCAAGTTTCGAAATTTAAAAGTTGACTCGATTTCATGTAAAATTCGATTTTTGAAAATGGAAATCAAGGTTGTTGCAATTAAACACTTAATTTCAAAAGTCACAAACTGCAAAAATTTGAATAAAACACTGAAATTTCGAATGAATGCCAACACACTTTTCAGATTTAGGACAGTAAGAAACACAATTTTGATACAAATTTCAATTTCAACAATTTTTGAATGATTAGAAGCCTCAATCCAAGCAATCGCTAGACCAACTTTAACTTTAATTTTGAAGGTGTTAAAATTGATAAAATCAGCCAAAATTCTGGATTTTAGCAGAAAAATACAGTAAGATCTAGCTCCTGAAATTTCGGAAAAAATGTCGAGGACGATGGCGCTCGGGGTGCACACGGTCCTCGCAACTTTTTTCCAAATTTTCAGGGATGAAAGATATTGTGATTTTGTTGCGGAATCCAAAATTACAGCCGATTTGGAGGTGTTTTGATTAGTGAATTTATCAGCCAAAGGTTGAATCAAGAAGGTTTTAAAAATTAGGGTTTTGACATTTAACCACTTAATTTTCAGAATTAAAGCACAAATATGAATTGACAATTTGTAATAGAAGGGTAGATCTGAAACAAGCATTAACAATTAAACATTTCACAAGTTTAATTACTAAAAAGAAAATTTTAGGGTTTTTATGCAATCAACCTCTAAAATTTGCAAAAGATCAAACATGGAAATATGATTAGGAAAGCAAAATTTTCAGATCTAACCATGAATAATCAGAATGAGGATGTTCACGTCCGGTTCACCAAAATGTAAAGCGGAAAAATCGAACCCTAGTTGTTCTCCCCTCCCCAATCTCCAAGGAGAGAGAAGGGAGAGTCACTAGGGTTGATGGTTTTCACTTAGGGGAGACTTTACATTCAAAAGAGGGGTTGAAACCCACAAGATCCAATCCCACACAATGCAAGATTGGATTCTAAATGAGTTTCAAGGGTTAAGACATCAAGGATACCCTCTTTTGTAAAGAATGTAGATAGAAAGATTGAACTAGGAATGCATGTAAAGTAGGAAAGATTCGCTTATAAACAAAGATAGGGATATGGTACGAAGCTGCGGACCTGGAATTAGCAATAAAATGTCGAGACGGTGTTGTTCTGCAAATTTGAGCGAAAGTTGACGGGACGATGGCGCCCGACGTGCACACGGTCCTCCGAAAAATCCGCGAAACGAAGGGGGATCTGTTCGTCTCTGCACAAGGATTCCAGATCTTCAATTACAGCCGTGTACCTGCAACCTACACACAGAAAAGAGAGGATGATTGGGGGGTTAGGGATGAGGGGTTTGCCTTTAGGTCAAACCCCAGTTTTGGAATTAACCAGGAAATGAGAATGTTGTAAATGTAAATGTTTGTAATGTAAACAAGTACTGATACCTTGTTGTAAGAATGTTTGTATTCTTACATGCGAAGGTGTAATGTATGTAGTATGTTGTATGTTGTATGTGATCTCCTCTTCAATGGTTGAATCCTTGTCTTGAATGCAACACTTAGCCTTGAATGGAGACTTAGAATGCTCAATTGCTTGAAGGAATGCTTGAATGCTTGAATGTTTGAATATTGCTTCCGCCTCTTGTACACATATGTCCTTCTCTTTCCGACCTCCTCAAATGGGAGAGGAAATGTAGTTTATATACTTGTCAATTAGGGCCGATAGACTGATTTTCCTGACCTTAGGCCGACCAGGAAACATTATTTTCCAATTTGCAAACTTAAAGACCCGATGCCCACAAGAGACCGGGCCCAAAATAGGGCCAGGGACCAGGGCGCTGGGTGCCCTGGTCCTGGGGGACCAGGGCGCTGGGTGCCATTGTCCCACCTCTAGGGACAGCAAGGTGCAAGGAGGATCAGGCCAGGGTGCTGAAAAATGCAGTTTTTGATGTCATGAACAAGTTTCGGGGTCTCCATTCAGGTTCCGTGTTGCATCGCCATCGTGAAGACCCAAATGCGGTCGAAATTGCAAGTGTCGCAATTTTAGGACGCTACAATATATAAAAAAGGCATGTCTGCCAAGTCAATACAAGTATTACAAAAATGTGGCATATGCCATGCCCAAATCGATATACAATAAAAATGTAGAATATATCTACATGTATTGGTCATTTTATGACCAAAACTAACACTATATGATCCTAAACTTCTAGTGGATCATCAAAATCAAGCCTCTTCGGCACAGTACGCGGCTCTGTAGATGGCTGCAAAACCACAATTCAAAAGCCAAGTTAGAATTCTTTTGTAGAAAATAGTTCACAATTGACATCATAACTATGCATTTAACTTTAATTCCTTTTCAATTCAAATGTAGATTACCTCATCGGCTGATCCAGGAGCTAATGTCTTCGCTCTCCTCTCCTTGTCACTCTTAGGTGTTTTCTTGAAGACATACTTAAATGGATCCACGTTATGGCCGTACCGTGAACAAGTCTATTGTAGATTAAATGTACAATTAATACAATGTACTAACATAAATATATCAAAAACACTTAAAAGCTATAATATAGAGAACAATGACGTACCTGTGCCTCAGATGCTTCTCCAATGGACTGAGGATGGCTCACCATCGATGTAGAAACGGTCGCTATTACCTATACAAAAAATGTACAAATATTAAATAAAATTAATATAATGACAAGTATTGAAGGTTAAAAACAATTAATTTTACATATCAAACAAAAGTGTACCAGATCCTGATATGCTTCTCCAGTGCAAGGAGGAGGGTTCGCCATTGATGAAATAGGTATGGATATTTGTTGTATGAAAAAAATATAAGATTATAATATATCACAAGTTCACATGTATGTGTGCATATAATCATGAAATCAAGAAAATAAAGTAGAGATACATACCTCCGCCCTCTCTAGATTCGCGGGCGAATCAGGTGCATTCAACATATCCACAAAGCTCAATGGCTGTTGTACATGTAAAATAGACAAAAAACACTAATCAATCTACAAACTCCAACTAATACTTGATTTCAACATTTTCAAACAATTGTACAACTAAAAATGTGTTCAATTACCTTCTTCACACGTTTTGGCGTCTTCAAGATATTCTTTTTCTACGGACGCGCCCTAGACATGGAGGGGGTGCCCTAAAAACAAAAAATTAACATGAGATATTAGTATAGATAATAAATTAAACATAATTTTAAAAATCTAAAATGAAATGACTTGCATATTCCATCAAAACAATACATAAAAAGAGTTGTACAAAATATGATACTGTATAGCCTTGTAGGCCAAAATCGATCGCCGACAACGTGATGTCATCAATCTGGGACATTTCGTCCCTAGTCAACACCTACAAACCAGAAATTGGACCAAGCATTAAAGATAGTTAGTATATCTTGTATTTTTTTGAATTCAAAGTGTACTATTCTATTTTAACATGTTACAAAATTTATACCTTAGGCATCGAAGTTGCAGCTGTGGTAACTGGGGGAGGTGTATGGGATACCGCTGCTGCATCCTAAAATGCATATTATTTGTCTCAATTTAAATCGATGTATAAATGAACATTCATTTATGTAATTACAAAATTAAAGTGACTGATAAATAAAATGTTATTAATTCAAATCAACACACCTGTGTCTGTGGCTCATGGGCAAACACCATGTCCATCAACTCATCTGTTAGCGCGACATCCTCAACTGTGTGAGCCTGACATCTACAACTGCAAATCATGCATAGATGATATGAGTATCCATCTACACCGACTGCATCATCTATCCCCGAGCATATCCCCGAGCAACTGACACACATATGATCGATGGGCTCTCTGTCGCCCTCAAACGACTCATCATCCAATACAATAGGGTGTGCTAATGATGTCCCATGCTGGATGATGGCACCAGTCAATGATGTGGCCACCTGAAGAGTTTGTAGCTCCATCGACTCTTTCAGCTCTAATGGGACAGCCTGATGCACCTTGGGTTTGGGTGCTAGGAGGCGGCGACTCTCCGCGGCTAATCACCTACGGGCTCCAGGTCTATCTTGGGCAGAGCCACCACCTCTACCATGAAACTCTCTCATGTCAAAATAATTTGGGCGCACATTGAGCACAAACTCATAATATATTTTTCTCAAAAAATATAATGGCACCTCATAATTATTACAAGGTGGATCGTCAAAGACCATCCA
Organism: Cryptomeria japonica; assembly: GCF_030272615.1. Classification (NCBI taxonomy): domain Eukaryota; kingdom Viridiplantae; phylum Streptophyta; class Pinopsida; order Cupressales; family Cupressaceae; genus Cryptomeria; species Cryptomeria japonica. Next base: position 640,297,777 of record NC_081415.1, on the reverse strand, counting down.
CCACCTCTGCTAAAAAAGATTCTTCATCTGCACATTGGTACATCAATGTATGGGAAACCTCTTTGCATTAGGAGGTAATGACTGACCAGTTTTGGGGTCAACAAAAAGGGTACATATTTGTTGTTTAGAAATATTTTTGTTTTTAACTCCATCGTATGATAGCCTATTGGCATAAAATTGACAACACCTATCCCTAAAGCTTCCCCATTTGGTAATCTCTGTGGAAACAGCTATGGCACCACTAGCTAATGTTTCTAGGCTAGTGGCGAGGGATTGATGATGGTCAAGTTCAGAAGTTTTCAATTTTACAATTAGTCTATTGATTTTGGATGTATTTTGCCCTAATTGATTAATTAATTCTTCCTATGTTTCAGGTGTGCGGTCAAAAGGAGGAATTGGGGGTTGTTCTTGTGTGTTTTTAGGAGGTGCATTTGGTTGTTCTTGTGGGTTTTCAGGAGGTGCATTTGGTTGTTCTTGTTCTAGATTAGAAGAATCTGGTTTTTGAAACAAAAAATGAAAAAACCTAATCAAAATTAATGAAATTAAATTCAAAATGTAAAACAAATTGCATAAACCAGAAAGAAAGACAAAAAAAAAAAAAAACTAACCTTGATCCATAGCTTGAGGACAAATTTCGCACCCCATTTGCGGTTTAGGTTAGAAAATGGGAAAAAAAGAAAGTAAAAAATGCGCTTTTCGGGTAAATGAGGACCCAGTTTTTTTTAAAAACTTTTTTCATTAGGTACCGTGTACACGGTTTTACTAGGATTATTAGCGCGTATGCGCTCATTTTCCTATAAGCAGCGCGTATGCGCTAATTTTCCTAGGCGTAGCACATACGTGCTCAGTTTCCTAAGCTCAGCGCATACGCGCTACCTTTTCTAGGCTCGGGAAGAACAAACCTAAGCTTGTACGCGGGAATTTGAAATTTTAAAACCGCGTACGCACTACCTATTTTTCCAAGTTTTTTTTGGGTTGTGTCCACTTTTTTGACCACCATCTTTGTGCACACACCCATTAAATGAACATTTCAAATCTACATCATAGTTCCTTCGAGGCTATAGTGTCAATATCATACTTGCCTTGAGAACATCAATGGAAGGAAATGTATGATTGATATGTGGAATACCATCTTATGGACATGTCAGAATATGAAGTTATTGTTTATTACATTAATCATACTCATTCGATCTAATCTAAGCTTATATCATGATCTTCATGTATGTAAGGTTGGCAACCAACAAGATTAACATGTTCCATATCATTTTGTCTCAAGATCCCAATCATGATATCAAATGTTCATTGATACATGGAATAAATATTATTTTATATCTGCTACTTCGTGGCTTGGTATCTTTAGACTGCTCCTATGAATGTGTGAATAACAATTAATCACTTTCTCTTATTATGGCAACACTCCAACTTATAGTCTAGGTGTTTACTTGAAGATGGTGGATGGGAAAATTGCCAAGTCTTATAGATAAGACTATTTTCTTTGATAGGATATTTATGTCGAACATAATGCAACTATCTATATTGACGCAAAACTAACTACTTGAACTTCTAATTGTTATCTACAAAAATGTCTATATCTATTTCCTAACAACTTGGAAGTGTGAACAAGGTCTACCACCCCTTGATCACACACATATTTTATTACTAGTTTCCTTAACATGATCTCATGGTCCCCAAAGCGAGTTTACATCTACACTAACCCAACTATGGCTGACACAACGAAGGGAAGAGAATCCATATTACCTTAGGGAAGTAATAGAAAAAATATATTAAGAGTTGGGTTTTTAAGGCAAATGAAGTAGTTAAGGACCATGTTATTTTGTGAAGAAAATTGTCACCTTTCAAAAGAGAGGCTCTTTCCCAAGGGACACATCATTCCAATGATGGAAGGAGCATATAAAGAGAGGAAGGCATCAATGTCAAAGGAACATAAAGAATACTCTGAAAAATTAAATTGACGCCATTAGCTAGATTCCGAATAAATCTATGTATATGTTTGCATTTGTTGTTTCAATATGATTCCAGGTTTCAGACCTTGAACTACACCATTCAGGGATATCAATTCATGAGTTGACATTCTAATATTACTTGATTGCAAATGTGATTTTAGGGCAACAAAAATGAGGGGACATTACACATGTAAATGATGGCGACATCTAAATCTAGTAAGCATATTGCAAAAACACTTATTCTCATCTATAACTTAGTAATCTATTACAGATACAATTCACATAACACTTGGATATGATTCAATTTATTATGCCATTTTCTTTTCTATTGCTATTGTCATCACATTCATGCTACTTTACCAATGCAAAATTATTTCTTCATACAAATCTATTAAACCCTATAACTGAATTCAAAAAACCCTAAACAACAACAAAAAAAAATTCTCTCAATTTCAGACATACCTACTTCTTATTTTGGCATGTTATGCATTACCTTTTAAGATTTTTCTTTCCAATGTGTCGTGTTGTCTCTCCTACTGTTTTCTTACATCATGTTTACCTACCCTACAAAAAAAATTGCATCCCCAAATCTATTAATTTTAACCCAATATATAATTAAAAAACTACTAAAGTTTTTCCCTCTTTTGCACTTTAAACCCTATAAATATAATAAACCCTATGTAACTTTTAGACCACCAAAAGAAATGCCAATGATCTCCATTTCATACACACATGCTTATTTGGTCGCCTTTTGTATGTCCTCCTCTATTTCAGGAAACTGTGCCATTTGGGCCTTTCCTATTTCCCTTTGGTCTTGTCCTACATTGTTTCATGGTAACACAACATGTTCGTTAGTCAACCACTACTTCACATATGTCGTGTTATGCATTCTTTTTTCCAACGCATCGTGTTGTCTCTCCTACTGTTTTCTTACACCATGTTTACCCACCCTGCAAAAAAAATTGCATCCCCAAATCTATCAATTTTAACTCGATATATATTTAAAAAATCCACTAAAATCCTTCCCTCTTGTGCACTTTAAACCCTAGAAATCTAATAAATGCTTTGTAACATTTAAACCACCAAAATAAATGCCAATGATCTCTATTTCATACACACCTACTTAATTGATCGCCTTTCATATTTCCTCTCGTGTTTTCAAAAACTACATCATCTACCTTTCCTATTCCCCTTCGGTCTCGTCCTACACTATTCCATGATAACCTGCCATGTTCATTAGTTGACCACTGCTTCACAAACATTGTGTTATGCACTCTTTTTTCCAACGCATCATGTTGTTTATCCTGCCGTTTTCTTACACCACGTTTACCACCCTGCAAAAAAAATTGCATCCCCAAATCTATCAATTTTAACCCGATATATAATTTAAAAACCTACTAAAATCCTTCCCTCTTTTACACTTTAAACACTATGTAACTTTTAAACCACCAAAATAAATGCCAATGATCTCCATTTCATACACACCTACTTATTTGACTGCCTTTCGTATTTCGTATTTCCTCCTCTATTTCAAAAAATCGTGACGTCTGCCTTTCCTATTCCCCTTCGATGTCATACCATACACCGTTTCACAATAACACAATGTGTTTGTTAGTCGACCATTGCTTCACAAATTTCATATTATGCACTCTTATTTCCAACGTGTTGTGTTTTCTCTCTTGCTATTTTCTTACATCATGTTTACCCACCTTGCAAAAAAAATTGCATCCCTAAATCTGTTAATTTTAACCTGATATATAATTAAGAAACCTACTAAAATCCTTCCCTCTTTTGCACTTTAAACCATCTAATAAACCATATGTAACTTTTAAACTACCAAAAGAAATGCCAATGATCTTTGTTTCATACACACCTGCTTATTTGGTCGCCTTTCATATTTCCTCCTCTATTTCAGGAAAAAATGACATCTACCTTTCTTTTTTCCCTTCAGTCTCATCCTGCACTATTTCACGGTAACACGATGGGTTCACTAGTCGACCACTGCTTCACAGACATCATGTTATGAACTCTTTTTTCCAATGCGTCATGTTGTCTCTCCTATTGTTTTCTTACACTGCATTTACCCACCTTGCAAAAAAAAATTGCATCCCCGAATCTATCAATTTTAACCATATACATAATTAAAAAACCTACTAAAATCCTTCCCTATTTTGCACTTTAAACTCTACAAATCTAATAAACCCTATGTAACTTTTAAACTGCCAAAAGAAATGCCAATGGTCTTCATTTCACACACACTCGCTTATTTGGCCACCTTTCGTATTCCCCTTCAATTTCCTCCTTCTCTGGTTCAGGTAAACGCGACGTTTGCCTTTCCTATTATACTTCGGTCTCATCCTATACTCTTTCACGGTAACAATGACGTGTTCATTCCTCAACCATTACTTTACAAGCGTCGTGTTATGCACTCTACTAATTTCACTTTATGGTCGCCTCTTTTATTTTCCCACGTCTTCGTTCCTTTGTGCCCTTCCCTCCCATTCGCTGTTTCTACTTGTCTTTTTTCATGGCTCTTTCCAACCAACTTCCTCTATTTGCCACAAATGGTTTGCACTTTTGTGTCACACGGTTTGAACTAGTCGTCCCACAATTCCGATGACCATATGCCAACTTGCTTACATCCGCAGGGCCACTTTTTTGATCACCCAATGCGAACTTGTCGACATCCGTGGGGATGGCATGCCATGCCAGTCCATGGATTTAATGTATGCCTTTTCTATACAGGAATGCCATTTTTTTGATTGGATAGCGGACTCTAGAAAAAGATGGGTTAATTGATCTCAACATTACATATGAGAAAAATGAAGATGTGTACGAGTAATAATGTAGAAGTGCAATAATCTCCCTCTCCTATATATATAGAGAGAATTTTAAACTTATATAAATCAATAAATGTAAAGAAAAATTGTATTTTTATAATTATTTGAAATAAAAATAAAATGTAGTCTTAAAATTTATATTGGAAAATTTTAATTTTATGTATTTATTGAATTCATTAATAAATAAAATAAAATAAATTAATGAATGCCATTATTTGAAAGGAACGACCTGACTTCGGCTATCAACGATGTGCAATAAAGGTGAGAGAATGCAAGACGGTCCAAACGATCGTTGCGGTTGGATTTCTCGCAAATATTTCGTTTTTGTTTTTCCTTTCTATGGGTTTCATCATTTTCCTCATCAACGTTTCTACCTTTATCGAGTGTTTTATTACTGTCGTCATTTTATTTTTTGTGAACGATAAAATGAAACGACTTACCAGAGTTTTCATTTTTTTGTTCCTTGCCTTACTAAATACATTTATGTGCATCTACAAATGGAGATTGATGGAGATTGCGTATCAAACACACCAATTCAAAAAGTTATGACCAAAGACAATTTTGATTTTCAAATTTCTCTCGCCCAATTTTTTTGTAAGCAAGTAGTGCACCCGTATAACATTAAAAAAGAGAATATATAAAAGTAATCACTTTTTAAAAATAAATAGAAAACAGTATTAATAATTAGTGTGTTAGTTAAAATATGTATATATATTCGTTGAATTAAATCAATAAATAAATAATGAATCTATTTTATTTTTTTAATTGATTTAATTTTTTAATTTTTTATATTTGATTTTATTGTAATTTTTAATATAAAAGTTAAAATTTTAATTTATCAATTTTAATATGGTTTGTTTTTATTTTTTATATTTTTTAATTAAAGAGTAGTTTCAATTTTTAAAATTTAATTTGTTTAATAATTTAATTATATTTATGTTTAATCTTATCATAATTTAATATTTGTTAATTTATTTAAGAAGTTAACTATATTTAGCATTAATATTATAATAATTTTATAATTTACTTCACAACTAGATTATGATTAAACTCAATTAATGTTAATATTGTTTGTAGCATATTAATTAAAAATTTATTATATTTTAATTTTAATAAATTAAAGAATTATGATGGCATAGTGTAATTTAAGACTCTTAAAGATAGAAAAACTTCAAACAAGAGAAGAAAGAAGATATATTCGATCAATTGCAACAAAGTCAAACCAATAAATATTTTGTAACATCATACATACTCACTAAAAAATAACACCTCCTATGCAATTTCTAGGTAGCTTCCTTGCTTCCCTAGGATGTATTTTGTCTTGAGAATTATAAGAGGATGACGACACTAAAGGATAGTGCATATGTGACAAAAACTAAACAAAATGAAGTTATGCATGTTGACTACAAATAATTCAATATTTTTTAAAACTATTACCATTTTCCAAAGATTTATCAAAAGTATAGCCACCATATTAGATGTCAATGTATGGCCTACACATATCCCTCCACCTCTCCCTCTAGATCTCTATTTATCTTCTTTTTATTTCACTCATGTTTGATTCCCTGAATGCATAATTGACTTGAAGTTCTTCTTCATTGGTACCATTGTTGCCTAAACAACATTATTTCCTAAATTAAAGTGGCTGTTTTAGGTTCAAAAAGACCCCAACTACATTGCCCTACACTGAAAATAACCTTGTATTATGGAGCCCTTCTGCCGAACCCACTACCAATTGACCTCTACATACAAAAAACCAATATTTTTCCTAATTGACCGTCCACGTCCACACCTCTTCTGCATACCCATTGCACACCAAGGTGCAATTGCTAGTTTTATGGAGGTTAAAATTTGCAAGAGAATGGGGGAGTGGTGTGTGTGGACAGAGTAATGCTTTCAGGGGAATTTATCTTTGGCGGCGAAGTGATTAAAGAGGGGAGGAAACACACAAAGAGAGAGGGGGTAATGAATTTATTTCTCTAATTTTGAGAAGGAATTCCTTTGCATGGAAGGGAGAGCTCTTGGTCGAAAAAGAGGAAGCATGTGTTTGGAATGAAAAGAAAGGGAGGATGGTTTTTGTACAGATTCATATGCGTATGAAGGTAAGTGATCCGAGTTTCAATCATGGTATTTTCTAATTGTAATGTTCAAAACCTTCTTTTATTTTTGACTTACAATAGGAATATTGATATATTCTCAATTTATCGATATATTCTTTTTACCTGAAAAAAGAATATATCCTTTCTTAGTTCTGCTCTTCTTTAAGTGTTTTGAAACAAATCCAGGCTTAGTAGAAAACCTTGAAACAAAAAGCTCTAGTTTGAACTGGTAGAGAAACAACATTGATAACATTATTACAGTAAATCCTAGGGAGGCAATTATTGAGGTGGATATTTTGACGATACTTGCCAGGAGCAAGGCCGGACTGGCTAGAGGCCCAGCAGCAAGCAAGTTAGCAAATATCGATCAAGATTTCCAGAAGTTAGATAAGAGTTGTTATTTCTATCAACATAATATGCTTGTGCTTTGTATATGTCTTGTGAAACATTGTATATAACTTATTGGTTTGTTTGTATTTGATCTTGAACTGCTAATTGCAGTATACAAGATTAGAAATGGAAATGGAATTGTATCCTTTTGTAGTCCAGGATATTGGGCATCATGTTTATGAGTCCACACATGGCTTACAGTAATATGGGATCCCCTTGAAAGATTTGAACTTGTGACTTCTTTTTCAAGAGTACAACTTCTCCACAACTAGGCCAACTCAAATGTACATTAGTCACAATGACATGTGACAGATGTTTTTCCATCAATTTTATAGTGTAATAGTTACAATGCTCCCCAAGGATGTGTCCCTAGAGTAAACTCACATAATGGGGTAAAGGGATTTCTGGGAGATGGTGGAACAGGGATGAAATGTCATTAAAAAAACATACTTGATCTAAAAAAACCCTAAACCTAGTCTAAAAGGGAGCCCCACCAATGCCCCTGTTGCAGTTGTTGCCCGCAAAACCCCACACTAGTTTCCCATTTAATTGAATTTCATTTATTCATGTGGTTTATTGAGCCAATCTCGATTGTTAGTAATGCTACTATGTTACAATTTATAATGTAATTAATGATCTTAGTGAAGATGCTTGGATTTCACACATCTAAATTGGCATTGCAACTTCTTGTCAAATTGTTTATGTAAATGATAAAATGCAATTTCCTTGCATATTTTGTAATTCACTTTTATATAGTATTTTCACTGCTGCCCCTTTTCACGCACACCTCGCATTGCCAAATTTTGTGAAGAAAGTTGTTGTCCCTGCATCTCACAGGCTCTGTGGAACACAAATAGATTAAATTATGTAGAGTGAAAGCTAGGTCTCTTTGATATGGAATTCGCAAGATTCTATTCTAGGTTAATAGTTTTGCTGCTTTTGCACCCACCGTGCATAGTATAGTTATTAAGGGAAGATATGAATTGCATTTAAAGAATGATAGAATCTTATTATTCATTATGAAGCAAGTTTTAGTGATTTTGTATACAAATTGGATGGTTCACAAGGCTCTAAAAATTAAACCTGCAGTCTTACAATTTCTACATGCTTAATCATTTGGTAAATGCAATATCTTATTTTTGTCACAACCCTCCTTCATCACTTTTTGATTTAAATGCAATTCTATTATATTTTTGGTTAAGCTATTTAAAATGATTGAATAAATGTTATAAAAGAATAAAAATGAACACACACACACACACTTGGAGAATATAATTCAAAGACATTATTTTTCATTTTTATTTATTTTCCCACTCCCAATTATGGCACATGTTGTAGGAAGAATTAGAATCTTCTAGATGAATCTCCACCACCTTGTATGTAACTCCCCCCACTAAGTTTAATCAATTTGCATGAGTCCAATATTGGAAAAGAATCTCTTTTTTTTAATTAAATTTTCTAGATAGTGGAATTGAGGGATTTTTCTTATAAATAATATGCAAATTTTCAAAAATGGGAGTTGGTTATTCCTTGAAGAAATTCTTTTCTCAATTAATTGTTTTGGTAGTCATATTTCATTTTGGAGAATAGCTAAGGTTGCTTTGGAGAAATCTTTCCAAGCTTGAAGGATCAAGGAAGACTAATTGAAGGATTCATAAGGGATTCTACATCAAGTTGCAAGTATCCAGGTTCTTTTAATTTAGTTTATTTTATTTTACTTGAGTCATGCTTCTTATTCTTGCTGTGAATTAGATTAGATCAATCTTGGTCCAATTCATTGCTGAAAATTAGATTAGATCAATCTTGGTTCAATTCATTGTTGGAAATTAGATTAGATCAATCTTGTTTCAACTCCTTGCTGTGAATTGGATTAATTTAATAAATCTTGTTTTAAATACATGCTTTGAATTAGTTTTGATGAATAAAATCTCGTTTTCAACTCCTTGCTGTAAATTGGATTAATTTAATAAATCTTGTTTTAGATACATGCTGTGAATTAGTTTTGATGAATAAAATCTCGTTTTCAACTCCTTGCTGTAAATTGGATTAATTTAATAAATCTTGTTTTAGATACATGATGTGAATTAGTTTTGATGAATAAAATCTCGTTTTCAACTCCTTGTTGTAAATTGGATTAATTTAATAAAATCTTGTTTTAGATACATGCTGTGAATTAGTTTTGATGAATAAAATCTCGTTTTCAACTCCTTGTTGTGAATTAGATTAATTTAATAAAATCTTGTTTTCAACTCCTTGCTGTGAATTAGATTAATTTAATTAAACCTTGTTGAGATGCACGCTGTGAATTAAATTCGAGGAATAAAATCTTGTTCATTTTTTTGCTGTGAATAAATCAAATCCTCCTGTATGAATAAGTTAACTTCTCTGTGAACAGAAGACGTCTGATAACAAAATATAAATCTCAGTATATCCATTATTCTCTGAGAAAGCGAAATATAAGTCTGTCTCTGTGAATTTTAGATTGAAAAAATAGAATATAAATCCCCCTGTGTGAGCTTTGTATTCTCAATATAATCATTTATCTTTCAATTATCTGTACATTGCTAGGAACGAATTAATCTCCCTGGGTTGTTTTATCTCTGTGATTAAATTCATATTCACATAAAATATTTCTTTTGTTATATTTATATCTCTCTTATATTGTAAATAGACTAGAAATAAAACAGAAATATTTAACCACATATAAATTGTATATATATATATATATATATATATATATTATTAAATTTATATCAACGAAAATGAACATCTTAAGCATTTTAAATTTTGAAATCATGCCATTTATGAGTGTCGGGCGGCGTGCAGACTAGTGGAGGCGGTTTAGTAACCGCCGGGGAAGTGGTACCCTCCACTTCCCCTGCGGTCACTGTCACGGCAGTGGCCGCAGGGTACTGGAGGGGACCACGGGGTCCCCTCACCACTGCGGGCCTGCTTCCGCAGTACCCGCAGTGGTGATGGGACCCGTGGGTCCCACTCCCTCCATTTCATCCTTTTTTTTTTTTTAAATGCAATTTCAATTAAATCCATGGCAATTTGTATAATGTTAATATTTTATTTATATAAATTTTGGTTTAATAAAAAAAATTTAAACTTAGGTAAATTTTTAGATTTATAATTAGTTTTAGAAAATTTATAAATTGTAAATTAAATTATACCTTCTTAAATCCACTTAGCAATTTATCCATGTTAATATGATTTGAAGCTAAATTCTATTTTTGGGACTAGTGACTTTATAGGCGATATTCTTGCATGTAACTTACACTACCTTCGCCTCATGCAAATTCCTTACATTGATTACATTTATTGGCGTCTCCATCTCCATGCAAGTTACACGTTTAAATATTATTATGCAAGTTTCCTAATTTTTATTATTATGCAAAGTTATATTTCAAGTTTTGAATAATATATAATGTTAGTTATGGTTTTTAATCCATGTAATTCATCAAGTAGATATTTCAATTAATTGAGCTTTGCAATGTCTAATTATATGGGTTCAATTCATAATTATTTTCCAAGCATGATGTTTATCATAAGTTAGAAAATTAAATAAAGGAAGTTGGAAAACCAAAACCTAGTAGCGTTTGGTATATAGAGTGCCTCTGGGTCACGCTTACGGGTAATGCCGTCGTGTTGAACTACTACACTTAACGCCTAATAAAGCTACATCAACGACGTCTGTGGCATCATCCCTATAAATCGTCGGGGAGTAATAAGGGACACTTGGAAGTTAAAATCCAAGGGGCTGGTAAGCCCCCTTGGATCGATAATTTAATAAGATAATTCTAAAACGATCTTTCATTTGCTGAGTTAAACTATAGTAAACCCCTATAGGGATGATGAGTGAAATCTTTTTATAAAATTGATTTAATCTCAAAGAATTGTTGTCGATTGACAATTGGTCAAGGGTGACGCTTATGATAAGAATTAGGATCTAGTTGTTTTAGGCCACAAGCAATAGGCCATCTTGAGCCTTCGCTTAAGCGCTACCATCATGGGTAGCAATTACAGAGAAACTATCTGGGACATTGACCCTAGAAAGGGTTGCGTACCCACTAATCAGTTTACATCAAACCATAGAGTAGAAAATAGAACTACATACTTTACGCCTTGATCCCGTGCTGAAGCGGGAATGTAGGCAGTCTTGGGACAGAGTTGTCCCTCGTATTCAGGGGTTCGTTGGTGGGGTCTAGGCTTGGTATAGAAGGATTGAATAGAATCATAATTTGAAAGATAATTAAAATGGAAAAAGTAATTCAATGCATACTCGGAAGGAATCCTGTATGGATTCGCTTGACTTCCCGAGGCTTTTAGCCAAATTCCAAGGTGGAATTCGAGCTTCTATTATGTTATTTAATTACTCCTAAGGACAGCGACCTCGGTGCACTTCAGTTAGAAGAGTGTAGTACTTAGTGAGTGGCTCAGGACCTGAATGGTCCCGATGAGTCTAAGTCTCTGGCCAGAGCACCTCCTATCCCGTATGGGTAGATGCCTACCCCGTATGGGTAGATGCCTATCCCATATTGGATAGATGAAATCTTATGTCCCGTATAGACAAATGCCTAACCCGTATGGTTAGATGCTCATCCTGGATGGATGAATGCCTAATCCAAATGGATGGATGCCCAAAGTATGCAATTGAATCAAACACAATGATTAAATTAAACAAAAAAAAAGAATGGTCAATTTTGTTGAGTTAATTATGGTGGGTTATTACAATTTATTGATGTGCATAGTTCTTTTGAATGGAATAGATAAAAGAGCAATTTTTACAATAAGACTTTGATGCATTTCTCAAAAATATTTTTCTACTAAGAAAGATATATAATGGCAAATAATGCAATAAATAGGAAACTTCCTTTAATACTCCATTACTAGAGTTGTATATTGAATGGAAGTGGAGAACTCTCCATATCAAGCATGTCTTAATCCTGAATGCTTGTGAGGTACAAGGAATATTCGTGTTATAAAATAAAATTTGTATAATACCCAAATTTTTAATGTACATATATTTTTTATATGACTTAAAAAAAAATTGGAGGGGAAAAAGTATAAGACAAAAATTGTCCACCTGCATTTCTTTACATTAGTAGGACAAAATATATAATATATAATGATAATGACATGGCGTATGCATAGATACAGTTAGATGGTTTTCTACAACCACTTCATTTGCTCAGGTAATTTGGTTGCTAGAAGGCAAAAAAGCTGTATTCAATGTCGCTTGCTCCTCTTCAAGGCTCAATACTTGAATATAGTCACTACCTTCTACATTTGCTATTGCAGGAGAAGGCTTCATAACGCAAGCCTGTCCAAATGCTATCATCTGCGTGGAGAAAACAATCAGGTTGTTCCGATGAATAACTTTGGAGAGTGCTTGAATAAAAGTTCATGGGTTCAGTTCGTTTTGAACAAGGTGGTCTGGGGGTAACTAAAATGAAATTTTTTAATGAAATAGAAAGAGAAAAAGAATATCGGAGAGAAGCAGAAAGAAACTATATACATGTCCATGGATTACTCATTAGTCATTACTATAACCAAAAATGACAGCATTCAAAAAGGAGTCTAAAAATTGAATTGGGGGAGAATTCTACCATTGCAAATGCAGCACATATGAGACTAAATCCTTGACACTTAAATGGTGCTTTCTCCGACAAGAATAGTGCTGCCAAATCACACATGGAAAGAAAATTAGATCTGCTATACTTTATTGAAGTGGATTACAGGTTATTTTTCTCTAACTTGTAAACCCAATTAGGCAGATTAAACTTCATATGTTCATTTCACAATGCAAAATAAGTTTAGCCTACCAATTTTTTTCCTTGGCACTGAACTAAAAACAAACAGCTTAAAATAATGTGTACTTGGGAGCAAGCAGAATTTACTTGGTGTGAAAAGAATGTCTTGGACACAGTTGCCATCTTAAGAAAAACAAAGTGAACAAAGAAATTTTGTAACTCCATTACATTTTTTCAAACAGAGAATCTCCTTCCTCATACCGGGTGCAACTTTGTTATTAATTATATGATTATATCCAATTCTGATCTGATGGCACTGAGCATGGTTTTGTGTTAGTTGATTCAAGGCCGAATTTGCAGGGATGATACTCCAAAAAATATTTTAATGGAAAGAAAACTGAATACAAAAAAAGCATAAGCTGCCAATGGCATCTATTTGCCAGCAACTATATTCCTTGAATTAGAAAATTGAACAATGGAGGACCTGGGTCATACAGAAGCCTTGTTGGGAGAACAGAAATACAGTCCAATGGAATAAGTATGATGTAAGTGAATGATCTTTTTTTCAGTAGTTTAAGAACCCGACGACAATTAAATGTGGCCACATTTTGGAATTAAAGATTCTATTGAGAAAGATATTGAAGCCACAGTTAGTCTCAATATCGAAAATGTTTTGCATGCATATTATTTTGGATGACAGATTTTACTTCGTCTGTGTGAAGTAAATATACAACCATCCATGAAGAGACTCCACATAGATAACACAAACTCTACATATCATAGTCAACTCAGAAAATGTTATCCTACAGGATAATTTGTATTAATTACATCCATCCTTGAACAAGTTTATCAGTAACTTGAACTTCATTTGTTTGTGTTTTGTAGGCAATAGTCATTACCACGATAGTTCACAGTAACAGCTCTTTCATACATTTCTACTCTATATATAGATATAATTTATAATTTCCAAGACAACCATTCTCCACCTCACAAATACTTCGAACATTATTTGCAACCTTAAAATTTTGAAATAACCCCCCAATAGACAGTTTATAATAACTTAATGTTATAGTGAAGAACAACAAAATAAGACATTATGCTTTTTGTAAGCAAGCCCGCTTCTGACTTATATAATGATTGTTTGACTACCATTCAAAAGTGAAAACATACAAGGGGAAAAAGAGCAAAAGTGTACCTGTTAAAGGACTTAATACAAGTGGAGAAATGATTGTTGCGAAAGAGCGTATACCAGAAATGCAACCTTGCACTTTCCCCTGTAAGAGAATATGTTAAGTTGTTAACTTATTGGATTAAGAATTTTGTCCAAAAAGTTTCAGATTAATCGAATTAAAGTGAAAACATGTGAATATATTAAGTATAAACAGATTGGATTAATCATTTTGTTCAAAACTTCACTAAAAAATATTATTTATTTTCAAATAAATCAATTTAAACTCAACAAATATAATCATATTATAATCTGCAACTCTACAAATAACTACACAATCTAAGTAATGATATAGACATTCAATCTATTAATCACAAAATCAATCAATATCAAGTTCAACTTATAGGCTACACTGACGAATAGATATGCATGAAATAATTATGAAATTCTACATTTCATTATTTTTTAATACTTCATTAAATATATAAGCCTTAGTGGTAACAATAGGATCACTTGGACCACCTCTGCATGCACAAAATGCTAAAGTAAGTATAATCACATTACCTATCTATTCTTAATGGTGACAGCTAAGTCCTATGCGTTAGTCATTTGATCAAATCAAGAATAAAAGCTCATCTACCAATAATCTGCATGATTGATCTTTACTATTTAGAGACTTGATATTACTCTATATTCATCTCTTGTGCCATTTTATCTATTACATTTAGAATTATTCAAATAAATAAATGAACAAACATGAACCTACCATGATATCAGTTGTAACAATGACCATATAAGAATACAACCAAAGGTGATAATTAGGAGGATGGAAGTAAACAATAGATTCCAAACCTTCTCACAAGCCAGGTATGCTCATTGGGTTGAATATGCTCTAACGAGAGC
The DNA here is from genome assembly GCF_030272615.1 of Cryptomeria japonica. Taxonomy (NCBI): domain Eukaryota; kingdom Viridiplantae; phylum Streptophyta; class Pinopsida; order Cupressales; family Cupressaceae; genus Cryptomeria; species Cryptomeria japonica. Next base: position 640,282,657 of record NC_081415.1, on the reverse strand, counting down.
TTAAAAAAGGTAAATTGGGAATATCTTTGACAAAATTCTGCTCAACTTTGTTTTCACTATGGGTCGAACAGACTAGATATTAGTACTTTTATGATGATAGTCAATGATACTCCCACATATCCTTTTCTTTTAAAAAGGATCTTCGTCAACACAATCTGCCAAATTCCCATCTCTGGTCTATCTTATGGCATAGGTTTTTGGCAGGGACTGTAAGCTGCAAAAGGTGAAGACCAGCTTATTTGTGGAGCTCCTTAGTCACAGTGTAATTTTTATACTGGCGTCAATTTATGCACAATACTTTGTTAACGGGAAAAGTTTTGACATAGACATGCACATAAAAGAAATTCCAGATATATATTGTCTTGAAGCAAGGCGATAAGATAACAAGAATAAGGCAAAATGTGTATGTGTAACACCTCACTCTCTTGGTAGCAATCAATTAACCGACCGAAAATCAATGTTCCAGCTAGGACTAGAACCTATAACCTACCATCAGCATGTTGGAGATCTACCATGAGCTAACATATTTTTTTGGAAGTTGTGGATTAACCTTCCAATATAGCCAAATTCTTGGTTTCAGAGTTCAGTCTTTCTTCATTTTGCAACATAGTCTAACTATTCCACTAGCCATTGGACAATTTAAAAACCTACGGTATAAGATATTTTCTCAGGAGAAATTCATGTTTAATATCCTTTTTTGAACTAATAAACAGTCAATTATGCCATATTCGACTAAGGAAATGTCTTACAAAACTCACTAACATTTGTTCATTAATGCTTATGCCTGATCTTCTTCCATAGTTTTTAGAGAAAACCAATAAGTCAATCCAGAATTATGATTTTGATTCTACATGGGACATTGTTTCTAACTTTTAGTTTTCTAAGACAAGATAATTTGCTAAGATCACAACCACCTATACATGTGATTTCAATTTACTAGCCCTGTATCTCAATCAGAAGCCTTCTTCGCAATCATGTCTTTGAGAGGAATATGCCTCACTCTTTGTTTTGGAACATCAACTCTCAATATATCCAATATATCCCCTCAAAGGAACTCCTCAATATTATAATAAAGCTACAGTTCTTTATGGTTAGAGGTTTGGGGTCCCAAATAGGACTTTTAGAATGGAAATGTATTGAGAGATACAAACATTATGCTTCATTTTATGATGAATGGTCAACTACAAATAGATGAATTCAGAATATATGGTCTGGGCCAAATTTTCTGCCCAACACCTTCACCTCATAAGTGTCTTCTCGTTCATTCTTTATCTTCACAAACTCAAGAAATTTGCCCACAGGTCGTGAATGATACCCATATTTGGTACTTTATCCTTACGAAAGAATTGCCTCCTTCAGCCTCACTAGGTGTAGATGATGTTGATATTCTAGGAATAGTTTGTTACTTCAATCAATCAACACATCCGTTGATCAATTTCCTTCATTCAAATACTCCCTGAATACCATTCTTTACCTTTGCCCCCTAAAGGATGTGATCGAAAAAGACGTATACTAATAGTACATTCAAATTACTTGGGCATTTCCGCCATAGACCCTTAGATCAGATATGCAGTCTATTAACACCTCCATCGATCAACAAAGACACAATGATAGTACATTCAACTTATTTCAACATTTCCACCTAGCGCAAAGATGCTTTCTTTGTCAAACATCTCATACAAATTGCATAGAGTGTTGCTGCCAAATAGAGCAAAGTCTACAATTGATTTTGGAGGAAAAAATCTTATAAACCTCCTCAACTTGTCTATTGCAACTTACTGAACTTGAATAGTCTTTGTACAACATCCTCACCAGCTTGTGATTGATGAAATTTTGTGAGACATGCAAATCACTATAGTTTCGCCCTACACTGATTGACAAATATCTTAATATTATTCAATGTAATAACTTTTTTCCTTTGTTAAAATTTATTGTCAAGTCATCTAGCATGTCATTTGTCATATTAGTCATTTTAAATTCAAATTATCATAATTTAGATTTAAATAATTATTTATTGTTGTATTATTTTGTATTTTCCCGAACTTTTAGAATTATATGGCTTACTAGTGCTTAATAGAGAGGATTTTCTCATTTAATTGCTATTCAAACTTTGAAGAGAAAATTCACACTCCTAAAGCTATTATATATGGTATTTATCCATCAAGTTGGCACTATTTTCCTTTGGCCATGCATTTTTTTTGTGATATAGACAATGGTACAAGGCAAATGCGTAAATATAGATAATGTAACTTTAATGGCAATTAGGATTATCAGTCTTACGAGTTTATCCCATAGTGATGGAGTAGTACCATATATAATTAACAATTCAAATACAAAAAAAGCCCAACAAAGTGGAATACAGCCATATGGAACAGATAAAGCTTAATTAATGGTAAGAAAATTGAAAGATCAAACTTGATATTCATCATACCACTGAATTCATGTGACTAAAATGTTTCTCTTACAATGGAACTATAGAGATAATTATACTTCACCTTTATGCGGAAATAAAGAAGATTAGAATCCCAATATTAAGTTTAACAAACATTATTTATGACAAACGAAATTGCTCCCTAGAAATTGTTGGGAGCTCTATGTTGAACGGATTAATGGGAAAAGTTTGAGAGAATTGGAAGACACACACTTCATTGAGTGTGGCTTCTATTTATTATTGAATGGGGAAGTTATAAGATGGTTGTAATTTAATTGTAAGTTACTTGTTACACATAACACATGTGATGTTATTATGTCATTAACATAAATAATAAATGCCTATATGTACAAAGTGTATTCTAACATTGTGTCTAGCATTGTATTATAGTAATACCCCCCTTAATGACTAAACCTGAAACAATTCCACTTTTATCCCAAAATTTAACACAAAGAATAGCACCAAGAGGTTTAGTCGTTAGATCAGATGGTTGTTAGAAAGAAGTGTAGTGATAGAGAGAAATATCATCAATGTCAACCACTTGGCATATGTCATAGTGATGGAACTCAATTGGTGTGGGAGTGATAAACTAGGTTCGTCACTAACTTCAAGATTGTCACAAAACCATAGATGGACTACTCGCTGATTGCTCATCAAGTTGCAAAAAACTCGCGAGTTTTTTGGCTTGGTGAATAAACTTGTCATTAACTCGCCCAAAAACTTGGCTGCATAAAAGAATGAGGCCCAGACACATCAAAACATTATGTAAATTTTTTTCTTCAAGTCATTCTCATTCTATTCATCAAAATATATAGATGAAATATAACATTTAAGTATAAGAAAGGAAAGTGACTTATACTTTAAGTTATATTTCATGTATATATTGGTAGGATGTTTGAGAGTGGTTTCAAATCTCTAGGAGTTATAATGCAAATTCTAGGTTCTAGAAGATCTTATAAATTTTCAGATTTAGTCAAATTTCAGTAATCAATAGGTTCCCATCAACATTCTATTTCTCTTTGTGTCTCACTCATTTTATCTACCTTGAATTCTAGACCTATCTATCACTCTTCCTCTATCCCCTCTCTCTACTGCTCTCTATCTCACTCTCTCCTCTCTCCCCCAAGATCGAGACTTCTCTCTCTCTCTCTCACCCTCAAACCCCTGCGAGGGGTGCTATCCCTAACCTCATTTTGGTGAGGTGGAGCCACAACGGACTCCGAGGACTAGGCCTTCTAGTTCTAGCTCTCCCTTAGTTTTCACTAGAGCTGGGAAGAGGAAGATATAAAATGTTTTGATATAGTATTTATATTTAGTTTTACAAAAACACTTTGTTATTTTTACTTTGTTTCAGACTATCAGCCATCAGCATTCCACATGAGGATGCCATTTTGTACCCAATTTGCATTTAAATCAATCAAATATATCCATACTAGTGAGAAAAAAAGGCATAAAAATTTATATCTGTATGTGAAGGGTTTCAAGTGCCCTTCAAAACCTGTTTTTCTGTAATAGTTAATAAAAAACAGTTGCAAAGTGTTTTAAAACAATTCACTACCCAAATACTTGTGAAAATCAGCCCTTGATAACAGTCTATTTTTCTTCAATCAGTGCATGACAGAAAACAATCAGCCCTTAACAACAGACTTAAACCAAGGAAATGCAGCAAAATAAAGAATCAGATAATCCATCCTTTGGGAAAAAATTGTATACTATCACTGTTCATCTGTAGCAATTGTCACCACCCATCCACATCATTTGTCTTTGTTTATCTGCACCACAATTTTGTTTCCTTGAATGATGGGTTTGACAGCAGATGTCTTCTCCTTTTGACAGCGATTTCGATCAGTGATTTCAGGATGATTGGACAAACCTTTGATAATAATTCTCCGCTCCCTTCAATCTTTGTCTCAATCAATGCACCTTTTCCAAGGAATTCCTTGCTCTGGAGCAGCATACCCTTCCTGGGCTTCCTTGCTATGATACCAAATGTTGGAAGAATTAATGCATGGATTTTGAGAGAATCAGATGACACATGCTTACATGAGTGCAGCTTCTATTTAGTACAAGGTGGTTGTAATTTAATTGTATGTTACTTTATAGAAAAAATTAGAGTGGTGTTATTAAAATTTAAATCATTAACATAAGCAATAGATACCTATGTGTAGAAAATGCATTTTAACATTATGGCTAACATTATTATTATATAATTTATATCTAATACTCTGTACAAAATTAAATGTGCCAATGTTCCAAATTATAATAATGTTCATATTTTATCTAATTTTTGTATTAACTAGGAAACAATGGACCATAAACGTAAAACAATTGGAAGAAACATATTTTTTTTAATTTTGAAAAGCACCATACAAAATCAATTGTGTGAATGGTTCAGTAACTTGAATGCCATTTAACTATTTTTGACTCAAGCCACGAAGTAGCATCATCGTGCAATTGGAACATCACATCCTTTTGTTACATCGGTCCTACATGCAACTCTCTTATGTGAATTTCGTTGTAACAAACATGATATATTTATGACATACCTGTTCATGGACTCCAGCTTCTTTGGAGACAATGCTTCCAATCTAAAAAATGCCAAAACCAAAACCAAACGGTTATTTTTTTCCATTGAAACCAACATAGTAACAAAAGTGGCCACAAACTAAGTTTCAAACTTACACATGGAAAGACGAAAACAAATAGAACTCCAGCAAAAGCTGCAATATATGGAACCTGTGCCATAAAAAATCAAGACAAAGTTCAATAGAAAATGATGAATGCAACAGTAATGAAATTTAAGACTAGAAACTCTAGACCATACACTTAAGAAAAAAGATGCAATTTTCACACGCCATCGCTTAGGAAACATACATGCAGACAACTTCGGAAGTATACGGAGCAATGGAACAAATGGATAATAAGTTAATACTAATTCTGCAAGTTTCATTCATTTGTAAGCTAGTTTTGCCTCTTTGAAAAGGCTAATGTCTACTGTAAATTGGAATTAGAATGCTTATATTTCCTTTAGAAATATGCATGCATGCACTTTGTACTTAAATTAGCATTCAGATTCTGCCTCGACAAATATTCATCATGCAAGATGTGTATGGAAGAAACCATTAATTCAAAATTAAGCTGTTATCTTTTAGATTTAGTTAAGGACTCTTCAAATGTTAGCAGGATGTTTTGAATTCAGTTTGTTACACATGGTGCCTATTCCTTCTTACTTTGGATTTTTGCTTCTATCTTTCCTTAAATCTATCAAAATTTGATTGTAAATAACTGTATTCTTGTCTAACATATTCCATTTCAAAATGGATTTGTTTAAAAAAGTATGTTCAGAGAATAAGCTACGCTTAGTGGAAAGGGAAGGATAAGTTACATGAAAATTCAACAAGATCAAGGAGAATGCAAAAAATAAAGCTAATTTGACAAAGAATATAAATGTGTTAGCTTTCAAGGATTTAAGGCTCTTCTGTAATGTCCCCATTTTGCGAGCATCAGAGTTTGTAAGAATTAGCCTATCATTTGACCCTCGTAGGCTAATAATTATTGATAGAGGGCCTCGTGTGGCAGTTACTTGGTGATTTGAGACATTACTCTTCAACTGGATTCAGGTTTTGGCCTTTGCACAGGTTTTTTGACTCAGATTGGCACACTTACTATTTATAGTAAGTTACTATTTTGGGAGAGTCAGAGTTCCTATTAATAGAAAGACACCTGAGCAGAGCTTATTGGCAGTGTCAACCTTGATTGGGCCTTTGCAGCTATTTCTAGACTCAATTCCACATACTTACTATTTATAGTAAGTCACTATTCAGGGTTTCTATTTTTAGACAGGCATCCAATCACATGGAGAATAGGGAGAGTCGACTCCTGGCTCAGACGGCTTAGCAATCAGACAAGTACATCAAGAGATATTAAAGTTTAAGTGACTTAAGTGATTTATTTAATATTTTAATATTATTATAAAGTTCTAAAGTAACTTTATAATAATAAAGTCACTTTAATATAATAAAGTGCATTAAGTGAATAATTTAATGTGGGAATAAATCTTTTATCCCACATTGGCCAGGAAGGTGTTTGAGCTCTCTTAAGGAAAGAATAAAAGGAAAGGCAAGAGTTCATTCTCGGCATCCAGTTGATGAATAGTATTTTGATTGATTTTTATTGTGGAGCCTAGGGCTTTCGCAATTTTCTTCTTTGATCATAGGAAACGAAAACTTCCTATTGATAGCAATTTTGAAGGTGTGAAATAACACCTGAATTATTGCAGTTGTGGGAAAGAATACTTCAGTTCTTTCATTTGTGCAAATTGGTGAAGTTTTCTACAAGGGTTTGAAGTTTATTGTTGAAGAACATTTATAGTTGGTTGTGAATCATCCTTCTTTGGCACATGGAGTTATATCATTCTTGTTGGGAGAGATTATCAACAAATTATTCAAGGTTTTAAGAGCAGATTGCAAGTTTGTTCTTGCTGCTACAGTGCGCATGAACAGTGCCGTGAACAGTGCGCTACAGTGCGCATGAACAGTGCCGTGAATAGTGCGCTACAGTGCCGTGAACAGTGCACATGAATAGTGCGCTACAGTAGTTGGAGTTCTATAGAAGGGGATTTAGAGAGGTTGAACAGCTATATATATGTGACAAGGGATTTGCATATGAGGAGAATCAAACCAATATATCAAGGCAGCCATTGAAATACCAGGTTTTCTATCTATGGTCATTGTATTAGAAAATCATTACTTCATTGCATCATTTTCTATTATGATTATATCATGAAATATTTGGAGGTTGCATATGTTTAATGGAGATATAATTTGCATATTCCACATTCAACATTGATCAGCCATTTAGCTTTCATGCCAATTGTTTGCTTAAATGCCTAATGGCTGTAGGTGTATTTTGGGATGCATGACAAGTGTTTGTCTTAATGTCAACTAGCTGTACTAGTTAATTTCAGTCATTACATATGTGTGGAAAGGTCTAAAACAGCTAGTATATCATTTCTATAACAACTTTGCATTGTTAGAAGCTTTCCATAACTTCATTTGCAGCCTACAAACCCAAAGAAGACAAAGAAAGAATTCACTACAGCGGCTTCAAACATTGTATGCCAAATGTTTGACAATATTCCTTGGTGTTCAAATAAGCAAAAACAAGGTCAGATTAGCCAAGGGATATTACATCTTCCACTAGAACTTTGTAGGTAAATTCCCTTTAATACATATTGTTTACCCTCTCGGGTGAATAACTTAAAAAGCACAGATAAAACACGTAATGCAAAATAATAATGCCATAGATATCAGATGCAATATATTAGATGTTATATCATTCATAATTCGTCTCTTTACAAGTTACATTTTGAAGTATATAAAGATACCGAGGGGGTGCGAGCGCCAACCATTGCACCGCAACTGCCACCCCTCGGTTGCCAACTAACCAACACAACAACTTAATTTACTATTTTTATTTTCGTGTACAATATTGCCGCCAACATCATCCCCCCAAAAGAAAAGAAGTCGTCTTCGGACGACTTAACACAAAATAGAGATGACATTAAATAGAACTGCTGACGCCGGTCGAGCCCGAAACTTATACACTTGCTGCGTCCTCGCCTGAAAACCCTTTTCTGCTACCATCTGATGCTCAAGTGCGGATTTCACCATTATTGCTTCTTTTGACATCAAAGTCCTCCTGTGCCTAAACCAAACTTGTCTGCAAAACATGCTTTTCAGTCTCAGCCTCCACCAACTGCTACTCAAATGATACTGTCTCCCTAGCCAATTTGTCCTCGATAGCCACCGGCGTTGCCCTCTCGGCATCCAACTCCTGGGTACGCTGAGCTACGTCTCACGCTAGTACTACCTCCAACCTGGTGGTCAGCTCCTCTCGAGCCCTCTCTGCATCCACCAAGGCAACCTCACGTCCAGCCGAGACATACTCCAAGTTCCTCAAAGCGTACCATTCATGCCTGGAGGTGGCCACAACCCTCTGTCAAAAAGGCTACGAGACACCTCAAATCCTCCATCACACTCCCCAAAGGCTGATAACTGAACTGAATAACTCTCTAGTGTCGTATGACTTCGCGTGTCAGCAATGCCTTCCCTCAAACTCTGTTTGTTCGCAACCTCCAAATCCGTCTCCCTCTACGGCTTATGGCTTCCCCGCCAATGCTTAGCTATAGGCTTCTTTCTCACAGTACGGGACAACCCAACACTTACCGTGCCTTCTTTGATGCCCTTTGCCCAACTCAAAAAGTGTATTGTAGCTCAAAAATAAACTGGGGGTCTGGGGGTAGTGCCCCCAGCGGGGTCGAGGGGCAGTGCCCCTCGTGGGGTCCTGGCTCCGATCATTTCTGTGATATTTTATGATGTCAAAACCCTTCTTCTCCACTCTAATATTTTCATTGTCTTGGCTCCGATGTCATTGAAATTTTTTTTTCACTCTGGTCGTCATCATCGTCATTTTTCCCCACCGCCAACACCAATTTACAACCCTCAGAACCACACGAAAGTCCATGGCACGCATCATTTCTGTGATATTTTATGATGTCAAAACCCTTCTTCTCCACTCTAATATTTTCAGCGTCCTGGCTCCGATGTCATTGAAATTTTTTTTTCACTCTGGTCGTCGTCGTTTTTCCTTGCCGCCAACACCAATTTACAACCCTCAGAACCACACAAAAGTCCATGGCGCGCATCATTTCTGTGATATTTTATGATGTCAAAACCCTTCTTCTCCACTCTAATATTTTCGGCGTCTTGGCTCCGATGTCATTGAAATTTTTTTTCACTCTGGTCGTCGTCGTTTTTATTTTTTTTAAAAGTTTCCTTTGTAATGTCCCTGATGGCACCCCAGCCATACAATCTCCTCATACGGTCAACAACAGCATTGACACCTCCAATCGTATGACCACCTTCCCATGCGGTCAACACCCCTCCACCGTATGGCTATGTGTTTGTTTGTGTGGGGGCTACGTGTTTGTTTGCGTTTTCTCCGCGCCTTTATTCCTTGCGCCAACGGTGGTTTCCACCGCACGGTGGTCCACCGTCGGTGTTGCCACCGTTCCACTGCACGGTGGGCCACCATCGGTGTTGCCACTGCACGGTGGGCCACCATCGGTGGTCACACTGACGGTGTTGCCACCGCCCGGTGGTCCCACCGCCAGTGTTGCCATCGCATGGTGGTGCTACCGTACGGTGGCTCCACCATGGCTTTCTCTTTTTTCTTTTTCTTCTTTTTTTTTTTTTCTTTTTTTTGTACGGTCGTCATACGGACCGCACTTTTTTTTTTTTCGAATTTCCCAATTTAGTTGTCTAGGGAGTCGTCAGCTCGGGTGCCCTGTCTTTGGGATCGCCCTTCATCCTTCTCGGTTTTCCTCGCCCAAGAGTCTCCCGCGTTGGTTCTGTGCCTCTCAAGTCGCCTGCCCGGCCTCTCGAGTCCCCTTCCATCCTATTGGGTCCCCCTCTGGACTCTCGGGTGTCCTTCCGGCCTCTCGAGTCCCCTGCGCGCTTCTTGTGGTAGGGTTTCAATTTGGACCCGTTGGTGGCAAGTCTATTTTCGATGGCCATCCGAAGACTTGGAACCACAAATTCTACAGGGACCACAGTCTCCTTCCCGTACATAAGAAGAAGAAGAAGAATAAAGATTTTGAAGGTTGTGGCCTTCCACACAGGGTTCCAATCGTTGCTGACACAATTGATCTTCGGATTATCTACGTCACTGAGGTTTGGGGCGTCTCCCTTCCAATATTCTATGTATTCTGGCAGGTACACCTTTGTTACTTGCTTTGGTTCCTCTACTTCGAGCCTGTAGCTCTGGAACATTTCATAATCCTCCATCTACCAATGGAAGAGCCCATTCAATGACCTTGTCTCATCCTCAGAGCACTCTCCTAGTTTGAGAATCCCTTCGTCGTTGGGCTCCCTGCAGTCCCATCCTTCGTCCCTCGGGTCGCCTTTTTCTTCATCCTCTGATTTCGAAGATGATGCCAGTTCCTCGTCAACAACCTGGGTCCTCAGATCAATGGTTAACTTCCGCCCCCCTTTCTCCATAGAAAGAGTGTTCTTTTTCCAGTCGTGGTTCACCTTTGCTGTAACCAGCCACCCTCTGCCTAAGATGGCGTCGTACCCCTTCTTCTTGATTGGGATTACCACAAAATCTAGTATGAAAGGTTGCGTGCCGATGGTGACCGGCTGGCCCATCAGGGTGCCGAGTGGCTTGATGCCGTGCTGGTCTACACCTACCAAGTTGAACGTGGGTGGCCATAGTGTTGGCTTCCCCAGCCTCTTCCACGTATCCTCTGGCAGTACATTCACCCCCGAACCTCCGTCCACGATGTTGTCTTTGAGGATAGCCTTGAGAATTCCCATCTCTACTACAGCAGGATGTCGACCACTATTTAAGGCCAACAACATTGGGTCAGCCGAGGGGCTGACCGAAACTTCCGCCCGTGTGGCACGCAAAGGTGCCTGCGTAGTGGATTGTATGGAACTAAAAATGGCGGTTTTTAACTGTGGCATTGTTTCTAGAAGGTCCTTTACCCTTATAGGTACTTCCATCTGCAATACTTGCCCAATGATGTTATTTTCCGCTTCTGTACGGGATGATGTACTCGCCACCTCGTTGTCCCATTGTTCAACCATCATCTCATGTTCAATATTGGCCTTTGCCTCCCGTAATCTCTCCTTCTCCGTACAGGGGTCGGGATAAGTGGCCTTTTTCGTCTCGGCACGGATGATCGCCAGTACTTCTTTCTCACCAGTCTTCTCAGCCTTCTCAATGTTGAGGAGATTAACCCCTACCTGTGGGCAATTTGCGTCCTCGTGGTCGCCTGGCCCACACCATCGGCAGAGGTGCTGAGGGGTGACTTCCTTTGTGCAATCACGGGCGAAGTGCCCCCACTGATTATAGGCCCTACATTGGATAATTGGCCGGCCCTTGGCATCATACTAGATATGGCTTCTGTTATTGTTATTGTTGCTATTCCTTCCGCCGCCGCGTCTGTTGTCTCGGTAACCTCCAGATGATGCCGTTGTGTTGGTTTGTTGGGCCGTACCCGCTGGTGCGAACGTTGTGGCTTGCTCCGTGAACAACACTTGGCTCATTTGCGTACTTCGGGTTTTCATGTTGTATGGGCACTCCTTGGTGGAGTGTCCCATCAATTGGCAAATCTCGTAGAATGCTTTCTTCGGGCAAGTACCCTTTGTGTGCCCCTCCTCTTTGCACTCAGTGCACCATATGTCCCCTTCGGTCCAAGTGGTGCTTCTCATTGTTTTGAATTCCCTCCTCATTCGCTCCATGTCTTTCTGGAGTGCTTGCACCCGTTTGCCAGCCTCGTTGTCGCTGCTGCTTTCCTGTGACGAGTCATCCTCCTCGGACGAGCTATCCTCCTCCTCCTTTTTCTTCAATGTCTTGGTCTCGCTCTCGAGATCCATCACTCTATTGTATGCATCTTCGTACGATGTAGGTGGAACGATTTTCATCTTTTTTCGGAGGGAATGCTTTAGTCCCTCCACGAACCATCGCTTTTTCAACCCATCTACTGGTTGACTCTCCATTTTTCCCAATAGTTCCTTTAGTCGCCAACTATAGGCTCGGATAGTCTCGTTCTTGTTCTGCTTCGTTCCATAGATCTCGGCGACTATTTCGTTGTCATCTCTCAAGAGGCGGAACTCTACCCCAAACTCTTCCTTCAGGTCGGGCCATGTGCCGACTTTGGCCTTGTCCATATCTGAGTACCAGTCTATGGCCACTCCTCTCAAGGTTGCTGGGAATTGTGTTACCCATTCATCTTGGTCGGTAACACCGTTCGTTGACCATATGGTTTCGCACGTTCGACAATGGCGAACGGGATCTTCCTTCCCATCGCCGTTGAACTTCGGCAACTTCTGTTTACTGGCCATCCCACCGCTCGGTCTCGCTCCTTTGGTGCCTTGTGTGCTTGTACCTGGTGATCCTTCGCCTCCACCTCCTGCACCTGACCCTCCACTCGTGGGTCCTCCGGAGAAGGTTGTTGACCCCGAACCGAACAGATTGCCTCTCGTACGGTATCCTTGTGCTCCCTTGGCACCGTCGGCCGTACCATCACCTTCGGTCGTCTCCCTCCAGTTGTCCTCCAAAATGGACAAATTTTTTAGTAGGTTTCTGGTAGCGTCAATCAAGTTTAGATTTCGCCTTGTTTGTTCCACCAACTCTTGGCGACTTCTTACCTTACGGTGGTGGTATTCAGGCGAACTGTAGAGGTCGCCTTCGGCACCCTCCGTGACTCCTAGGTTTCCTTCGAGCAACCCTACGACAGTGTAGAGAGTGTACTTCTCTCCGTCTATCTCTGCCTCCGCAACCTCCGTGACACCTCCTAGGTTCCTTTCGAGCAACCCCTCGGCCGGTCGTCCCTCGGCAAGCTGCCTTAGCCTACGCCTTTGTTCTACTTGCTGCTCCAGAATCAAGGCCCTCTACGCGACCTCCCACTCGTCCGTTTCTGTTTTTTATTTTATTTCTATCTTTATTTAATACATTGGGCATAAATCACTTCTGTACATAGCAAGCGCACGCCATGTACACAAAAAAAAACTTTAATTATTTTTCCTTTCGGCCACAATTTATCTCAACATTGTGCCGGGATTATTACAGGGTTCAATTTCCCCTTCGCCTCTTGCCATCACGCTCTGCATCCCATGATGATTTTTCCGTTTGCGTGTCGTCGGCCTCTGGGTTAATCTCACCGACGGGTAGGCCCATCGTGTTTGTGCGCCATCTGCGTTTTCCATTCCTGAGTACGTCTAGGCAACGGCACCGAATGTTTACCCTCTCGGGTGAATAACTTAAAGCACACAGATAAAACACGTAATGCAGAATAATAATGCCACAGATATCAGATGCAATATATCAGATGTTATTCCATTCATAATTCGTCCCTTTACAAGTTACATTCTGAAGTATATAAAGATACCGAGGGGGTGCGAGCGCCAACCGTCGCACCGCAACTGCCACCCCTCGGTTGTCAACTAACCAACACAATTACAACTTAATTAACTAGTTTTATTTCCGTGTACAATATTGCCACCAACACATATCACTATTAGGATCACCATTTTAGACTAAGGAATTTACACAATTGACTACATTATGTTCGTGACTAATTAGAAAGAAACAAATATTCTTTAAATAAATTAATGGAAACTAGAACCCTACATACATGTGTAAAACATAAAAGGAAGTTACCCATAATGAAAGAAAAAAGACAGAAATGCTGGAACAGGAATTTTCTTGTTATACTCATCAGCAATATGTAGCATCTTCAATGAGTATAGGCCTTCTGAATCAATGGATAGAGCTCTCTTAATCATCAGTACAAAATTTGATGTAGACTGATTACATGACGGATGCATCAGAAGTAAAAAACACAACCAACAAGGTTAAATATAAATAAGAAATCAAGTAAAGGAATATGCACATAATCATTCTCATATGATCATAAATGTATTATCTATCATATCTAGTTACAAGTATAACAAAATGCCAAAGCATCTGCCTACATCTATCTCCTCACTCTTACACTAGTCAATGTCCTTTCCTACACTACTGAAGTACTAGGATGAGGCAAGTAGTAATCATCTCAGATCACTCGTTTATACTGAAGCATATACAAGGAATAAAGATAACATCCAATAATAACTTGGTACTTGGAAACCAATTGAACCCACAATAGTTAGAGAATCAAGATAATGAAAATGTACCAAGCCCCTTCTGTGACTATTTTCTCTACAAATCTAATAGTTTATAGTCTCTTTGGACTCTCCATGTTGCTTTAACTATCCTTCAAATCATCTCTTTACTACACTGCAAATCATCCGAGTGCATCTCTCTTCTGTCACGGCATCAGATTTTACTTGATGCTGACGCCATTAGCAAACTTAGAAGACTGTATTCCAAAATTCATTTTCAATTGCATAGATCTTGACTTTGCTTCATTGATAATCTGTTAATAAGCTTATTTTTGTCCTGCTTGGTGATATCAACAACTTGTTTTGTTGCTTCATTATCACCGAACTATAATTCTTTAACATATTACTTTAACTGATATTTGAATTTCTTGTATATCTATTTTGATGACACTTGTCAATCATCACTGCCTGCAACTTTAATTTATCATGCATATATAAATATCACGGAAAAGTTTATGAGCTGAATTTCTGCTCCACTTCGATGATATGTATTCAGTTTGACTCCCCATCATTGTATAGAAGAGCTGATCAATGGCTGCTGTAACAGCTGAATTATGCATATTTTTGGTTGGAAACACTACCATCAATACCCACAAATGATCATTTGGTTTCAGTCGCTAGGCTTGTAGAAAGTATAATAATGATGCTATAACCATTTCACCATCCTTCGGAAACTTAAACAAAGTTTTAGTGTCCTTTGTTGACTTTGTTGAATGTTACTGCCATCATGCAAAATATGAACATTAAAGCTGCTCTATCAGTCAGTTGTATATTTCCCTCAATCTTTGATAATAGTATCTCCCTTCGTTTCTTGAAATCCTAAGCCACTATCTGATTTTCTTCCTCAGAGTATGGATAAGATGCTAGCTATGCGCTTTACACTGAATATACCTTCTGTATATGAGTCCCTGGAAATGCTTGAGCCAAAAAAAATGAGCTTAGAATCAGAGTATGGATAGAGCTAATTATGTACTTTAGGCTGAGATCTTACCTTCTGTATTCCAATCTGTGATCTGAAAATGCTAGTCGTAGAAATGAGTTTACAATATGGCTATATATGCTACTCACTAGAAACTATCAATTCTTCAAATTTTTCTTCCATTTTGTTCAAACATGTCGATCAACATAGATATCAAAGAAGATATGTAGTGACAGTACATTTCTGTAACTTCAAAATCTATTTCCCAGCTGCCCTTCTATGCTCAGGATTTCTTACAAATTTTGGATTGCAATTTCATACGCCATAACCATTTTTTAACATATTGGACACATGTATTGAGGATCCCACTGGGTCAGCTGATTATTTTGCTATTAAGAGGATTTAAGAATTTATTAGGCTTCTCATTTACAGATTGTTGATGTCATACATGGAAAGTTTCTATGCAAGAAACAATTAATTTTCATGGATCCCTAAAATTTGTTTTCTTCATTGTGTTCTCCTCAACTCCATTTCATGCAACACAATAACCTTACTAGGATCTCATTCTAATATAATCAAGAAGTACTACGCTCATCAGGATAAGAGTTTTATGATTATCTAATTTGCACACAAGTGCTCAAAAATAGTATTCTTATTCCTCTAGGTCAACATCGACCCATGAGGAAGAAAAAAACCATAAACATAATGAAATAGTTAGGAATTCACAAGTCTTTTATGTCATAAATTTAGATCCACTTATATCAGCTAAGAAAACCGGTTCAAATGGCCATAATGTTTTTTTTGGCCAACTACATTGATCTCAAAGAAATTAGAGAAGGAAAAAGCTAAGTACTCAAATGAGAAAACAAGACACAAGATGATGTAGACATTAGTGAATTGACAGACTATTATGTGGTCTTGTGGACATAAGAGAATGTAAAAACTAGTTCAAAGGGCCATATTCTTTTTTTTTCCCAAATATATTGATCTCAAGAAAATTAGAGAAAAAAGAAATGCTCAAAGGAGTAAACAACGTGCAAGATTATGTACACCATTGAAATGACAGACTACTGTATGGTCTAATGGCATAAGGCAATGTCAACACTAGTGAAGTGAGAGACTATCATATGGTCTAGAAGACGTAAGATTATATAAACGCTACTGAAATGGGAGATAATTGCATGCTCTTGCAGGCATCAGTACAGGTAAGTTCTACTGAAATAAGAGACAGATTTATAGACTTGAATTCCTTGTTCCTCTCCTCTCCAAGTTTCAAATTAGTGTAGCTCTCAGTAGCTTTTTGCACTATGGATGCCTTATGGAGGTTCAAGTTTGACAAATGATTGTTCTCAAAATGATATGCAAATGTGAACAAAACTAATTAGATATGCTATGAAATGAACTAAGATTTATTTTTGTCCAAAATGACAATATATGTTATTTATGCTAAATGCTCTTTCTCTAAAATTCACTATAATGTAAATGCATACAAGTTTTCAGGATTTGGATTATGAAAAAATGGGCTCTATTTATAAGAAAAATGGAGCAATGGATGGTTGAGATTGAGTAATCTCAACAAGGGTCAGGATCCATGTGAGGACTTTCAACCCAATCCCAGGATGACAAGTGTCAACATGAGATGAGTTGAGATGAGAGGGAATAAGCATTAAATGCTTGACATGACCTGAGAGTTAACTTGGGAGGTAAGGTTAAGGTTGGGTTGAGTGAATAAATTCATTATCCAAAGAATAATGCTTTTATCCAATAGATAAACTCTTGTGCAAAGGTTAAAGGGATAACCATGGTCAAAGCAATAAATGCTTGAGGACACATGGGTTATATGAGGGTTAAGTTAGGGGTCAAAGTCCCTAACCATAGGTACAAGTGGATTTAACCATTAATGGTCATGTAAGAGCCATGAGTGGTTTGGAAGACTTTAGAGGTTAAATTGTTGAACACACAAAACATTTAATGCTTTTCAAATACTTTGAGTCTTTGAGAAGTGACTCCAAGTTGCTTAGGAATGTGACAATATTTAGGGAATGGATTAGACTAATTAGGAAGGGGTTTAGAAGAATCTAGAAGGGGATTAGGATTGCAAGTGGGTTTGGTGGGTGAGGAAAAATAGGATTTTTATTAAAATAAAATTCATTTATTTCAACATATAGGTGCAATTTGCATTTTTAGGAGAATGCAAGTGGGGTGGGGAGGGGGGGTTTAATGATTTAAATAAATATTTTATTTTATTTATTTAAAAGAGGAAAGAGGATTAAATTGAATAAATATGATTTTATTCATTTAATTGATAATGAATTTGGTTTAATGAATTAATTAAAAATAAATTGAATAATTTATTTAATTAATGAGAGAATGCTTGAAGATGAATTAATTAAATGTTAATTTAATTATCTGTTGGCTAGTGGGTTTTTAATCAAATAAATAGCAAAAATTCATTTAATTAAAATGGACAGATTTATGTGACTACATAAACTTATTTATATTCTCTATTGTATATAACTTCTTGTCATAAGGAGTTTTCATTATGAAACGCTTCAATGGCTTTTTAAATATTATAATTTCTCCCTCTAACCTATAGCTTTTTCAAGGCACATAATGACAGCCCACCAGGAAAGATAATTCCAAACTGTCATTGCATCAACAAATTTAGAAAGAATGTAGCAAACTACCATTGCATCAAGTAATGCATAAAAAAAGCAGATAACTACCATTTCATGAAGAAATAGAGAAAGAAGGTAGCAAACTAGCATGACAGACAAAAAAGGCCAACGGACATATCAAAATTTGGTAGCCATCCGAGGCTTCTTGTAAATCAGCTCCACTAGTTGCAAGCTAATGTTAACAACAGAAAATATAAAGAATCTACTTTTGACTCAAGTTGGGAATGCAAAAAGCAAAAGGGAATCCATGTAAACAGGTTTTCAAATATTTAATCCATGTTTAAATTTATTTGTACTTACAGTAAAATTGTTAGAGGCATAGTAGCATTCCATGTACACAGCATTTACACAACAATCTGAAACAATTAAGTGAAATTTATTTACTTGGGTTTAAAATGGGAAAAGCTTGATAAACTAAAACAAACTAAAATATTGGTTAAAAGGGGGAATAAAACACTGTTACTTTTTTTTATACCAAAGATAGTGCATAGAAGTGGAAATAAACAAGGCATAAAAATGGAAATTTGTTCAAGATTGTCAGTTACAAATTGTAAATCTTGTCTCAATCCAAGATTATCAATAAGTCTCAAATTCTCAATCAATTAAAATTTCAATTTAGAATCTTTGATTTGCAAATTCTAATTATTTGATGTCCACAATTCATCAAATCTTTGATTTGAAAAGTCCTTAGTGCACCTGTACTTAAAATGTTTTTGAAGGCAAATTAAGAAAAATAACTGGTTACAGGAAAAAGATTTTATTTGAACACTTGTCAACTATGTATGTGTTTTTTAGAATTTTACCCTGTTTTGGGAAGAATATAGGGTGCCAAGTTGGATTGGCATGGTCTAAGTGCTGCTCAGTGATCAGTTGCAGTTTTTTGCTGATTTTTGCTTCCATGATTAGTGTATCTTTTTGCACAAAACACAACCAGGATAGGATTGGCAAGACTAATCTTGTGTGGTAGTTTTAAAGTGGCTAAAGTACAACCACATATGAAAATATATAAATAAAGAGTTATCGTCAATAAACAATGCTCTCATTTTTGTGGTCATAACATGCAAATATGACATGGTGTCATAGCACTTAATTTCTTGATTCAATGGAAGAAAAGATGTTATCACTGAATGCCATCGAGCTTTAGCAGACAAGGATGGTGTTTCAACAATAATATCTTGCCTTATTCATCCAGATCAGGAAGATGCATTACTGTATGTGGAGAACATCAGTAGCAAGAGCAAAGGCCCATGTGGAGGATTTTGGAAGAGAAAATTTTCTTGAGGAGTTTAATCATATGGTCATGCATCTATATCCATGCCCAAGAGGATAACTGCTCCAGTTAGTTTCTCATCTTTCTATTCAAGCCATGATTCATGTGTTGGATTTCAGTGCAGTATATCATTGTGGATGCATTTGGCAATTTAACATAGGAAAAAAAATACTTTTAATAAGTCCCAGTATTGACTCTTTGAGAAAACAAAACTCCTTGAAATATTTAACAGGTTAACTTGCTGTCATAAACATTCTCAATTAATTAATTTTCCATCATCAATCACCACAAACATGTTAATTGGCGGAGTCACATGCACACACTTTGATAACTATTATGATAGCCTAATAACATAGGCTCATCCCAGATCAAAAAGTAGGGATTACTTGTTTCATTTGTTGTGGATTCTTCATATAAGGCTTAAGTGGCTCAACAATGCCAAAAAAGTGGAATGCATAAGAGATTGGAAACACACAGCTGATCAGTATTTAATGCATAATCGATTTACAAAAAGTTAGATTTTGACAAGATATGAAAGAAAAGTTGATTTTTTTTAACATACAATGGTCTTCAATATTTTTTTATGTTGATTATCAAAGTGATGCAATCAAGGGAAATCGTGCAATCAAAATATTTGGAAACAGATACACCACCACATGAGGTAACATGCATATTACCCAAGTAATGAAACTAAAATAGATATTAACCAACTATAAAGAGATTCCAAGCTCAATTATAGGACAATACATGATTTTCCTTTTCAGCTATATGAGAGGGAGCAATTACTCAACTTGATGTGAGAAAGGTAACTTATTTGCATCGTACATAGATAGCAACTCATATACCTTATTTTAAAGTTCAGCTTATCATTGTCTTTAATCATGTGAAATATTTATAAGTACATATAAAATATTGCAAGAGGAGAAGAAAGAAATAATGACAGAAATATTACCAGAGGGGACCACGCAATGCCATACAACAAAGTCTGTGGCAACATGCACAATGGTTAATAGATTTTCAATATTATAGTCCTCTACAAAATAAGAGAAATTAATAAATTGCATTCAACCAGAGAAGTAGGAGATAGATGAGCTTGAAATGTAGCATACATGTAGGAAGCTGGCAAGCAACCCCACACAAAGGAGCTTCTTCTCTCCAACATAACGTGTCAAGAAGGGCATTAGAAACAACTGTAAAAACATCATAAATATCAAATTTCCATAGCAATATTCTGCATATGTTACATATGCAAGAATACCCAAAAATGGTTTGCTCAAACCATAAACTACTAATCAAACAAGAGCATTAGCATTAACCTGTGATACTGCGCCTGCAACTGCAGCAATCAACATTAGATCTGCAAATTGATCCTTGTCAAAGGAAAACTTTGCTTTCAAATAGTACTGCAACCAAAAAACAAAGATCTGTTGAGACACTGTAAAATATATCAACCAAAAGATTAGCAGAAATATTTTAATCAAGGATTAAAACAATATGAAATGTGTATTGTCCTTTTAGTAGCATGGTTTGCCATGATTTTTACTTCATCACCTATAGCCATTACACTCAGGATACAATTCCCTTGAAATATCTCGTAGTGGAACTAAATTTATTCAGCTTTGCTTTGGTTTTGTGTCATACAATGATATGTGCCATGTAGGGTCTCTTAACTTTTAGCCATATACACTATGAAATGAAGACACAACGTAGTATAGGAAACACCACATCATGCAGAAACTCAAAATAAATGAGAATAGAGTCTTTCCAATTAATAGTTTTCATAATGTACAATAAAATCTCTAGGCCTGAACTATGATGATAGAAATAAATATGTAATCCAATGCATCCAAGTTATCTATAACATTCTTTCCATGAGGAAGTATGATAACTGGGGACAACTACGACCTTCATAAATCATCTACATAAATGCCCAAACTTAAACAACTCATGCTCGAACATCATCAATAAATGAACCTTTTATTATATCTAAAATAGAGGTTCATTTATTATATCTAAAATAGATTTTATTCTGTTTTTTTTATGAATATTCCTACTTTACTTTATATTAAACTAAAAATAGTATAATAGTCACAAAAAAGGTAGGGTGGTAGAAAAGCACACCCACAAGTCTAGTGGGACATAATCTAGAACAAAGACAATAATAACAACATTAAGCAGCTATTGCTGCACCAGTATTAAGCAGATCTTTTATTAAAAAATTATGTATGGAGATCATTTTTCCTACTAAATCCCTATATCCACATAAAGCGATCAGATAATTACTTCCACGATATTCATCTAGCACAGATCAGAATTATGGTAATTACTAACTGCCCTTGCATCCTTGGTTAAACTTTTCTTATAATGTAAAATAACCAGATACAATAATCACTTATAAAGCTGCATTTCTTGCCCTCAAACTGTCAATTCTTACTTTTTATCTGTTTGCTAAGTTAAAGTATTTATTATCCACTCCAAACAAAATGCATTCCTTATACTCCAGAACAAGGTGTAAGATGAAAGTAACTTAAAAGAAAAAAGGAATAAAGAATTTTGAATTTTTAAAAATCCAAGTTATATCAAATTTCAACAGTATTGATCACACTTCCAGTGAAACCTTCTGAATCCCGTCAGTTAAATAGATGATTGTCTGCACAATAAACAAAACATTGACATATCGTACTGCATTTGGCATTTAAAATAAAAATTCCGGAGGTTTATTAATCCAAGGTGATGTCAAATTGGTCATAAATCTGCAAATGACTTAGTGTGCTTAAAATTTCAATATTTAAAGACCAGTTTATAACAATATTGTCTTGCTAAAAATGTGTGAAGAAGATAGCCCTTCATATGTCACTATGTAAAACTCAGTTAAGAAACAAAGTTGGCAATACTTGTCAATAGCTTCTTATGCTCTTATGGAATAATAATAAATGCATGCCCATAATTGTTTCCTCGTAAAGCATACAAAAAATGACATTTTTGGATGGAGTACTGAGAATGCAGAAGAAAGTCAATACATGTCATACCAGCAAGGAACCCTGTAACCCAGCCTCACCAAGGTTGCTGAAGAATGTTATAACTGAGACTTGTGCCAAAATCAAGCTACACCAACAGTGAAAAAAAGATCAGGAAAAACAATTTCACCCAAGTGAAATATATCTTAAGCCTATGGAATTAAGTTAATATTACCATTGTTTTCTGCAAACAATTCTGATGAATGTAAAAAACATTAGGAGAAAACTGATGCACAGAATATGTTATTACAGTTAGAATGCAAAGACACAACAATCCTTTAATCTGTTAAACAATAGTTGAAAATGGGTAAGAAAACAATTATTTATCTCTTTAATTTTCATTGCAGACAGGATAATCAATGTTCCTTTGTTCCAAAGGCAGAAGATTTATCTGTTCCAATTGCTTCCCTATTGTTTTTGTATGCAATATTCAGCAAAGAAAGATACCTGAGTTTGAAAGACCAATACCACATCCACAAGTACACAGAAATAGTTTAAACTTATATAGAATAAACAAAGCTTTAAAAGGCACAATTTCTTTCTCACAAACTCTAGTAACTACTTTCTCTATGACATAACCAAACCGGCTTATTTACATTACACCTTCAAACAATTTTCATAAGTTATATTGGTTTATCCTAATAGTTAAGTTGCCAGTTTGGGTACAGGTTTGGGGTTCTGGTTCATCAATTCAGAAGATTTTTTTTCCCTGGGTTTGGTACAACGAAGTACAGCCAAACACAAACACGTGCACACGCATATTAGTTTCTAAAAGTTAAATTAAGTCTAAAGAGTTGTGATCAAGTAATTAAAGTAGTGGGTCCTAATTGTGTAGACCAAATTTCAATTCTCCAAAAGTGACATTTAAGGTCAAATTCTTGGTGGAGATTGTTTGGCTTCAAGTGGTAATTTCTGAAGTTGTTATCAATGTGAATCATATAAAACATTACAATGCATGGAAATCAATAATGTGTAACACTTAAGATAGAATTTGAAGATCAATGCAATGCCCATCATTACGATACGAAATGCAATACAAGCTTGAGTTGGAGGTTGGAAATGCATAACCATGGTCCACCTTCATATACTTTTTAGGTGACATATGTCCATCCATAAAGTCATTAATCTCTTTAGATATTTGTAGGCATTACCTCACATGTCCTCTACTTAGTAGATATCCAAGCACCGATTCCTTATCTTTCTTTGTCAAAGTAAAGCCAAGCTATGGAGGAGCATGAAATCTTATCTACAAGAAATGTTTGTTGGAGACAAGACATTCAAATGCCAAATGGTAATAGGCTCATCTGTTAAAACTTAAAATTACCAGTCCTCAAAAAACATTTGCATGTTAAAAGGAAAGTAATAGTAATCTTAAAGAGAAGTTAAAGGTAGAGTTTGCAATCCATATAGAAGCAGCCAGGGATTTTCAAAACTTGTCAAAGCCAAGCATTGGATGCCATTTTAGTCACGAATGGGACACAACATTCATTCATCCTTCATTAATCTCTTCTATCGTAATTTTTTATTTTAAATTCCATGAAAACATCTTTTGGACTAGGTTGGGATTGAAATTATTTGGGAGAAGTATACATTGGGTTTTCTATATCCTTTAATATTTGTGATGATGTTGATTTTCCTTTTGGTTTAACAAAAGGTTTGGCCAGGATTGACCCACGAGAAACCCATGGTGCCTAAATTTAAATTTATCTTAACATAAATTTAAATGACATTATTGTTAATTTAATTATAGGTTCTAGTTTGTATATTGTAAATTGCTATGTCAACTTGTAATTATTTATGTAGCAATTATGTGTCTATGTTGGTTTTAAAGTAACAAAAATCTCGTTTAATAATTTAGAAAATTGTGTTAAATATGTGTATGTGTTTTTTTATGAATGTCAGATTCAGCTGTATCTGTATTAGGTGTCTTCAAAAATGGCCGCATCGATATTTAATACTGTATCTGTATTTGTATCTGTATTTGTGTCCACGCAACTTTGATGCAAATAAAATATTATCATATAATGATTGATGGCTGGTTACACGGAAGTTAAGCATTATGCTGTTCTAAAAAATAGTAGAGATTTACTGGATTTGCATGATTTTTTCAGCTACCTAGGACTTACACCTGACCTTAACCAGATAATGTGTGGCCCACTGGGTTTGAAATTTGTTTCTATGAAGTACTGGAAGATAATTTACATGTTTCAACTTTTTTAATTTAGCAATGAATGCCACTTGAATGTTTTTCAATGTTGTTTCCTTGTGCTGACTACATAAAAATATTAGTGGGTGCTTCCTTGGACATTTGAATTTTGTCACGAGCAGCTGCAGGTGTTAAGGAAAGAGGTGACTGATAAAAACCACGCAGTCCTATTTCTTATGAATAAGAGAGCTAAGTATATTGAATTGTTAAATACCTACATTACAGTATAAGAGTAAAGTTATTATAAACTATTTTACTGAAGAAGTACAAACTTTTTGGGGTGAAGTATTAGTAAAAACAGAAAAGTCTAACATTTGATAGAAATGAACCTAATGCATTGTGTAGAACTACTGTTACTAGATGGCGCCAATTTTCAATCTTTGAACACTATACTACTATAATATGAAACCACCCTAATAGATTTTGAGCTTCATCTTAGTAGGCTCTTCTTTACCCCAAAGTATTTTTGATAAACAAAGTATTAAATAATCATCTATTTTTCGAAGATTTTATTGATTGTTTATTCTCATATTATTGATTTCTCTACTTTATTATTTCCTATAAATAACTGCTAAACAAGCTCAATTTATATTGTATGTATTCATGTATCTCCTTCCTCACTTAAGCATTCTTGTTAATACTCCATTCGACATCTCTCTTGCTTGGCATAGTGATGCAACTTTATTGAATATGCAATAAAGTATTAGTAAAAACAGAAAGTCTAACATTTGATAGAAATGAACCTAATACATTGTGTAGAACTACTGTTACTAGATGGCGCCAATTTTCAATCTTTGAACACTATACTACTATAATATGAAACCACCCTATTAGATTTTTAGCTTCATCTTAGTAGGCTCTTCTTTACCCCAAAGTATTTTGATAAACAAAGTATTAAATAATCATCTATTCTTCTTAAATTTTCTTGATTGTTTATTCTTGTTACTACTCCATTCGACATCTCTCTTGCTTGGGATAGTGATGCATCTTTATTGAATATGAAATTTCAATTTGCAATATTCAGAATGTCTGTCAGATTCTATTCTCTTTTCTTGCAAACGTATATGTATTATGCTGTTTAAACAAATAGGCATTACCTAATAACTGGATTACTGTGGGAAATTTCAGGCTTTCAACACAGTACAAAAGAAAATTTCAAAAAGAAAACTGCTTCTGAAAACCAATCAATAAATTGTTTCTGACATGTTAAAAAGTTTCTCAGCCATGGTTCAAAATTTAAATACATCGTGGTTTATTTTCTAATGAAACACATAACAAAACATAATACTACTTTCATCAATTTAACTACCAGTCTATGAGTTTATAGCCAAAAGTTAGCAACCTTTCTCAACTGATTTAGTAATGAATGATCTCCTTTTAATGAATAATTTTATACAAGTGGTGATCTTTAAATAACTTAACAGTTGTGGTGCAACTGCACAACATTTCCTAGAAATGCAGAACACTATATCAGGTAACAATCTTGATACGTGATAACCTTTTTAACATTATCAGGCATAAACAGCCCAAAGAGATTTATTTGATCAATTGAACAAGATATGCTAAGGACAGAGAGATTTTTGTAAACTAGAAAAATATTCAGAAAAACTAACCTTCTTTTGAACAATTTTGCAGTGTCTTGTATGGATGATGTACTACGAATAAGCCTTGGTCGGGACCAGAAACTTGTTGATTTTGTAGGACAAACCGGCTTACTTCCAGGCAGACTAGTTGACCTTAGATTTGGTTCAACTAGAAAAACTCTCAAATATATGGCAGCAGATGCTGCTAGAATAGTTGCCACCTAAGTATAAATTGCAGTTATATCAGGTGAATAGTAACACACAAGATATGTACTAGAGCTGTCAACAAAATAAATGTGCTGGACTGTCAAAGAAAATCCTAAACATGCCTGGAAAATTAAGTATTCGGGAAGAAAACGTGCAGTAACTAGCCCAGCAACAAATGCAGATGAGACAACTCCTGTTAATACTCCAAATGCAGAGGGACGGGAGTGTTCTGGAATGTTGTCTGCCTGCACTCACAATCGAAGGCAGCAATGACTATATGCTTATAAATTACTATTTACAAACAATATTAACTATCATGGACTGTGGGAATATTATATACCTTATTAACAATATTAACATTAGTTGACATTCACTCAACATTCCACTGTATTAATTTTGCAATTAGAGACAGCAAAACTCATGGCTGCAAAAGTTCTTGCCAGTCAGCAGTAAGGCAATAAAACATACCTTGAATGTATGTTACCATGAATGAACTTTATCTGCCACCTATAAGAGTTCGAAGAATATCTATAATAATTTATTTTCTCATTTTGAGAGAGAAAATACATTAATGTCCACAAAGTTAGCAAAACTGATTGGAATTCGAAAGCGCGGCAGGTTGCCATAGCATATCAGGAGTAATGAACTTGAACATCTAAAATAAAATAGATCTAGATCTAGGAAAAAAAAAAATCCTAATAATAAAGGTTAACCTATACATTCCTCATCATACAAATGTCACGGGCTGTGTCTATTTTGAGTGATGATTAGCTTGAGGAAAGAAGTCAAGAGGAACCTCCCAAAAAACATAGGAGAAAAATATATATTTTAGCATGACTATCAAAAGGAAATTATTCTACAACAAGCTAAGAAAGGTGGCAAAATAAGCATCAACATTCCTGGAGATAATTTGAATCTTGTTGTGACAAATGTTGGGAAGTATCAAGGAGAAGAGTAAGATAGAGACAAAATAGAGCAAAATTTAATAAAGAAAGAATATCAAGGAAGCAACAATGACAGATGATAGTCTCTGACCTTAAGGATCAGATTGTTCCCTTGTGAGAGAAGCAAGTGAACCTCTTGGAGTAAGGGGAGCACCAAGCAACGGAATCTGCTAAGAATAAGATCTTGAGACTCTCCCAATCATAAAATCTGTATCCTGTACATTGTATTTGGATTCTTCATGTTGGAAAAGGCAACCTACAATCAAATTTCGCTGAATCTAACTCATGAAGGAAAATATCATACTCAATAAGATCATTTACAATTGTCTAGTGAGTCCTAGTGTGAACACTAAAACTTCCTATAAGAATGATGTCACAAAAGAAGAGTAACAACAGAAATCTAGAGATAGGTCAAGAGATCAAAAACAGAATATCTGACACTGGGGAAAGTAAAAATCTATGAGGTTGATATCCCAAAGGGAAGGTTGCTCCCTTCTCGACTTGAAGTCATATGTTTCTAGAGTGTTCATATAAAGCAATCAATGAAACCTTTAAAAAGAGGAAGTCATCAATAAGGTAGGACACACCAATAGAGGCATGAACATCACTCGATCGGCAAGTCTCAAGTACGAAATTCGACACCTAATGATAATTTGTAATAATAGGGAAATATTGTTAAAGGTTCTACTTCTCATGCTTTTAGTCAGAAAGATAGACAACATTAGAAGTTAATGAACAAGGCCACATTGCAGCATGACAATTTCAACAAGCAATAAGAAAAACTAAATATAGTCTACAAGAACCCCATTTTCCATAATTTTTCGAGTGATGGATTAAAAGACCTTGAAGGGGATCACGAATCATTGCCTTCTATTTGCTTATTGCTTCCCAATTGGTACCTATCCTTGCAACCATAACTTGAGCACAAGCATTTTGAAGTTCCTCCACATGGATTCCCATGTCATTATCATTTAGATTCCAAATAAATCGTTTTTGGAGGAGAGAAAAAGTTCTTCAGTTCTCAAGCCATGCAGGATAATTTCAACAAACTAGAAATGATAAGAGTGATGTCTTTGCGGTCCAAGGCTAGATGGATGCAAGCATGGCCTGCCTCAACAGCATGATCCCAAAGGCAAAGTTTCTTAGCTTGTCATAATTTTTCCTCTTTGAAATCTATTGGTTCAATAAGTTCAATGATAGGGGAGTCTTGTATATTATTTGGAGAAGGCATAACATATCATCCAAATTTTAAAGAAAAATTCAAATAAAGAAAACAATTTTATAAATATAATGAACATTGCAATGAACAAAATTTCAAGGTATGGTCTATGTGTGATAGCTCTTTAATATAGAGTGTAAGGAGTAAGAAGTTAGCTTCTCAATCTAAAGAACCTGACTAGATTGAAAAAAAAATATTTGCCAAGTTGCATATGCACCAAACACTCCCAATAAACACACTCATAATTCATGTTTTCTTGTGTTGAAATGAAATTGAGATATATGTTTGATCAGCTTTCTATCCATGACAAAGAACAATTATAGCTGAAAATTGAATGATTTTAATTAGTTCAAGACAAGATCTTTGAGGTCTCCACAAAGCACAAAATAATGCTATGTAGAAAATTGTCTTTCGAAGATGTATAAGGCATTTAGATATCAATCTTGATGGCCCCACACATTTTGAGGTAAAATATTTTTCAAAAATGGAGATTTATATATTAACTACTTGCTTCCTACACTTCAGGAAGTTTGTGTGTATCAACCACATAGATATAGTACATACTATATCCTATTAAAATGTTACATATTAACTACTGATATATACAATGTTTTCTATAAATCAATGGGGTGAATGGTTTCCACATCCCAAATTTCCCATAGGCATCTCAAAAGCAACATAAATCATATGAAGCAATATATGTTTGACAAGTGGTCTAAACTGAGGATTTTCCTATTGTGTGGGAAATACTGGGAAATACTAAGTTAGCCCACAATGCATTCTCCTAGAATTGAGATTTGTGTGGGATCGATTGTGAGACATTCTCTATCCAAATGGCATAGCATTAAAAAGCATAAAATGATTAGTTGGTTCTAGTTCATGGGATCTCAAACTCTTATTTTTCTTCCCTAGATCGTTCCAACATCAAATTGAAGCCCCCCACTAACAAGAAAATGGAAACTAAATTCTGATGGGAATATAACATGTTTTATTTCAATCAAGAGATCGATCAAAATGAAGAGCATCATCATAATTGTTACAAGTGTGATTGACGATAGTGGAATTGGTAGTTCATATCATTTGATAAATACTCTCCCATTGAGGAGTTACTCTATTTGCCTGTTAAAGTGATTTTGATTCTTTGTGAGATTTCATTGTTGCCATTCTCAAAATTATTTTTTATCTTAAACATTCCCAATACTCTAATAGTAACCCATGGACCCTTTATTTCCAATTGGGAGGAAAAATAAATAAGATGAATTTCCTCAGCAAAATTACAGAGACCAAAATGAGAAGGTTATTCTTCTTTCAAGGTGGTGATGTGTGGAAGCAATTCAAGTGGTGCAAGGCATTTATGTTATACAAGGAGCAACAAGACACCAAGTAAGCTCTAATATTTCTTCCATGTTTGTAAGCAATGCTTTTATTATCATATGTATGATCATATGGGATAAGGGATAAGGCATTAACCAAGGCACTTGGAAACTATTATGTTTAGGACAAATTCTGATTCGGTGTGATTGAGGTAGTGGATAAGGCTACACCAGTTAACTTTTCTTCTCTTCGTTGCACAGACTACAAGTTCAAGGAATTGGTGTCTTTGGGTGCAATCAAAGGAATAGAATCAAAACTAGAGGCCCTAATAAGGAAGGTGGATTCCATTCAAGGTTTTCTTTAAGGTGGTGTTGGTGCTAGTCCATACATCCCATCAATGGAAGTGTTCAAATTGTGCAAGCTAGTTAAATCCTCTTCTTTCCAAAAGTGATTTAATCTAGCAAATGCAAAGAAGGTGATAAAATTTATTGTGTTGAGTTGGCATGGTCAAGCAAGAAGATGGCACCTATTCATCCAAACTCATCTGCATGTGATAGTCCTTTACCTGGTTGGTTCAACAAGCTTTTACTATATGGGAGGGTAATAGAATGGTAGGTTTTACATAAGCTATATGTTTTGGGATCAAGATTGTATATCTCAGTATCTACATTCTTTCTAAGGGTTGGTTAGGTTATTTTGTTTATTAGTGTTTACGCTACCAATGTATGTAATCTAGATACAATACCAAACACCCATACAATGTTGTAATGTTTTGGTATCCTCCCCAAACGTCATGGCAGGAATTTTGTATATTTTTCATAAATGTTAATAGAACAGGGAGTGGGTCCTTAACCCTCACTTGATTAATGAAAAAAAGATGACTATCTGATCCAAGTGTAGCAATGTTAACAACATTTTTCCTACATCAAGGATGGTCAGATTATTTTTGTCTTAAGAGAGATAAATAGTGCTACCTAACAAATGCCCTAATAAAAGGTTCTTACTGTCATTTACACCTTAACCAAGCTCAACTTTAGTAACCCCACTCCATTAATTTCGTTTTTCACACTTCTCATACTAGAATCCATTAATATTCTACAACACAAAGCCTTCCTAGGATGCCTTTACAAAGATGAAAAAGTAACCAACCAAAAATGATGGTTAGCTCGCCATTGTATTGGATCAAAAGTATAAAGATGAAGATGCTTATCTTTGCAAAGTTGTTCTTGCACAATAATCTAACATTAACAGTGACATTTCAAAAAATCGAGGGTAAGCTTATTATTAATTTTGAAATTTTGAATTTGTACCAGTTTCTAAGATTCTTTGTTGTGCATCCCATATAGGCTTCTCACACTACTGATTTTATTCCCATGTATATTTACAGTGTGCATTCCTTGTATTTTCCCCCTCCAATATTCTATGCTAATATGCCCACCTCTCTTGGTGTTGAACCTACAACTGCACTCCATCACCTTCAACTCCTTAAATCTAGTGCTCATTTAAGGCTATGTGATATACCCTCAAAGCTTGTATGTCCATCACCTAATACTTGCAATAAGAAAACATCCAAAGTCACTGAGAATCACTTAGCTAAACCATCAACACCCTCCAAAACAACTATCTACTTTTCCTTGGCAAATATGAACAATACTCTAAACGGCTTGATGGAGGTTATTTAGTTGCAAAATAAGTAGCAAGGATTAAGTCCAGAAAACACCAATCTACTATAACAAACCTTCAAAACATAAAAAGGAATTGATGGACTCTCATCAGACATCTCAACAAGAAGAAAGTTTTGTCATCCTTACACATTGCTACTTGACTATTCTCCATAGAACCGAAGAAATAAAATGAATTCTAACTGCTACAAAGGTTTTAGGGAGATGACACATTTTCCACTAGTAACAATTTCACATCTCCAAGAAGGACCACCATATTCAAAGAAGTTTTCTATCAATAATCTTGTTGGAACTGCTTAACTATGCAACATACATATGGGAAGCCAAGGTGAGAGGCATTTCAGTTGGCCTTGGAAATTTAATAGCCACCTACCAACTAGAACTAACAAATGGGAAAAGACCTTTCAACTCTAATCACTTCTCACTAGTTTTCTTAGTTAACTATCATTCATCTTGATTTGGAGATATACAATAAATGGAAGGCAGGAGAATGATTTGTGCATATGGTAGTAGACATAACTTTTTTAGGACATCTCTATGAAAGTTTAGCAATGTGATTTTCAAGACGTGATTTGGACTTTAGAAAAGACCAAAATAAATATATCATTATGTGCAGTTTTGTGCTATGAATTTGTCAATCTAAGGGTAGTCAACTTCGATTACTGCCATGCAAAGAAGTTAGAACGTTCAAAACAATCAACAAAACAAATGCAAATTTTTTAAGGAGACACTGACTATTAGTGAGAAAGCAACTGACATAAACTAAATGTAGTGAATGTGAATCAAGAATGTGAGAAAACACATGAACTACACCCTACTATGAAAACAATTTACAAATGACATGGCTTATACCCTAACTCAGAGAAAAAAAGTGTTGAACAGATTTGTGTCTCAAGATATCTTTCTCACACATTCAACATTGGCCACTTATGGCAATTCCAAGACAAACAAGCCTAACTCCAATAGCATACACTGGGAAATCTAACATCATGAAAGAATAACCATCTAGAAGGGTTCTAGATGGCTATTCGCAACCTGAATTCAAATGCAGATTTGAAACACATTATCAAGTAGATCATAGTATCGAATGCAATGATGCATTTTAGGACAAGGCAGTTTGACTATGAGAAAGAGGTATTGGTTTGGAATGATATATGCTTCCAAAGGATTACTTGGGTTCCTAGGGAGTTGGCAAGGAAGAGGGTATGATTAAGAGGGTATCAATATGGCAACATTCTCCCTATTTGTTCTCATGCAACTATAGTTGATGCCCCCCTTTTGTAATAATTATAGTAGGGCCCACCCTAAAAGAATATGTGGGCTAATGATTCCTAACAATACCCATACACCCATTGGCAATGCCTATTGTGGATAGAACTAATTTTTCAGTTCGTTTGGTCCTCCCTCACCTCGACACTATAGTTGATAGCAGGGGCAAGGAGGAGAAAAGGAAAAGGTCAAGTGGAGAGAAATACTACCATTTTGTGACTTGTGAGATCAAATTAAACCCACATTATGAGGGAAGCAAGTGAACCTCTTGGAGTTAGGGAAGCAACAGTCTGTTAAATACTAGAAACTGTGGCATAATTGGAATAGGTATCTATTGTACACTTTGATTACATTCTTCTCATTGGAAGAGGTTCTCTACCATCTAAAATCCACTAAATCTAACTCACAACAACAAACATCATTCTGAGTAAGATCAATAATAGGTGTATAATGAGTCCTAATGAGAGGATTAAAAATTCATAGAAGAATGATATTTTACGCTCTTTGAGCATATTTTACTGTGGCAGAGGGAAATGCTCAAATTCCCTAACTAAGCATGTTTTACACTCTTCTTCAAAGTTTTGAGAAATAAGACTTGGATACAGGACATGAATCTTATCAAGAATATTGGGCCAGGTCTGGTTACTGCAATGAAAGATTAAGACACAAGTAACTATACAAACCTACAAAAGATAGTGCATAGAGGAGGTTGTTGGAGAGAGGAAAAAATAGAAATTGAGGGCAAGAAAACTTTCTAATCCAAATATCAGATGAAAAGCTCGAGGAAATTTGACCCCATCACTGATGCAGAGAGCACAGCAGGAAGTGTCAAAATGGTCTCATAGGTTACCAAACTCAAAAGGTGCCTCTCCAACCTAACCCACCTTACTCACACTGGACAAGGGTATGAAGACTCCCCCTCACTCAACCCTTAGACCTATACAAGGCCAAACCCACCCTCTTATGGGTTACACAACTTAGACACAAAAATTGATTCAGAGACTCAATCCCCTAATGAGACTCAAATAGGGCAAATGACACAAATCTGTTCTCTGATCCAAAACAGCAGTAGGGACACCTTTAAGGACCCCAAACAACCAAGAATCACCCACTAGTTTGATTCCCCAAACCTCACAATACCAAATTCACTTATTAGACCTACTAGGCTACTAGGTCTCACAACTAGAAATCGGTTAACAAAGAACCAATTTCTCAAACAACCTAATATTGTTTTGAAGGTTTTAGAACCTCTTCAAGGTGACCACACAGCTCCCAAGAGGGCAGAGCCTCAACCCACTCCTGCACTGCCAAACCCTACAAGGCTCACAAGTCTAATTGGCCAAGTTAGGCGTGGAACACAAGCACAAGTTTGATGATGGGTTCATGAGACTGAGGCAGTGGTTTGGGAAGATGTATCCACCTCTTTGAGACACCACTCAATGGTTTTCACAAACTTCCTTGCTGCTGTCCGTGACTGCTACCTCGATTCACCAATCTGCAGGCTGAATACATGAGGATATTCAACCTAACACTTGATCATACACCTTGAGAACGTCCATGCCAGACCCTGAGCCATTGGGATCATAAATTACATATGGACACCTTGTAAATCCCAAAGGGGTATAAGTTAGTACCTTTGGGAATGCAAGATAATGCCCATTAGGTGACAAAACCCTTAAAACCCTAGGTTCTGAGACAGTTTTTAGAAGAATTGCTATAAAATGCACCAAACAGATCCAAATGAAGTCACTCCAATTCCAAATGAAAGGTATTTCACATGCCTAAAACATCATGTGCCTGGTGCAGGTCTGTCAGGTCCGTACCACGTCCGTACAGGTAGTAAATGCTCAGAAAACTGGTTTTTATTCAGAAATTTTAAGTATATTCTCCTTACAAACTTTTCCCCACACCTTGGGCATCAATGTGAGAGCCTAAATAGGCATCCCCCATCAGTTTAAACTGACTTGAGGGGGTTGGGACAGTTAGAACCACCATTTAACAAATTTTCAAAAAAGTTGTCAAAGTTGCAAAATGTTGTCATAGCAACTTTTTGCAACTTTTGCATTTTTCCATTTTTTGACAACTTAAGACTTAGAACTCCTAAAACAAGTTGAAATATGAATGAAATGACCCCTAAACACTTCATCCATATCACCTAATGCCACAGTATGAAAGTCAAGAAAAATTCCCTTAAAGGCCTAGAAAGGATCCTAGTGGACTAAGGTCAACTCCAGGTTTATAGAATGACCATAGAGCCCCCTTGACCACACAAAAAGGATCAAAACACACCTATGGATGAAGGACTATCATCCTTATTACATCATGCAAACTGAGAAAACTTAAATGGAAAAAACATGCCTAGGTGCCCTGCACCATACTCCACAAGTTCAAAAGAACTCAAGTCCCTTGAGTGGGAATGGACTCAAACTGAAACCCTGCCTTTTCAATGGCCTCCTTAGTCATCCATGTGGCTTCCTCTAGGGGTTGGTGTTTCCATTTGACCAAGTACTCATAATACACCTTCCTCCTTGTGTGTTTGATCACCCGCTTGTCAAGGATGCTCTCAATCTCTAACATGGATGGCTGTGATATCTCCTTGAGTGACTCATCATGCTGGACATCTGATTCACCTGCAACAAAAACATCATCTACAGATCCTTTATAAGGATACAGGTCAGCAACATTAAAAATAGGTGACAAACCAATAGAAGAAGGTAAGTTCACTTTGTAGGCATTGTTGCCACACTTCTTGAGGATCTTGCAAGGACCAAGCTTCTTCATCAGCAACTTGGTATATTTCTCCTTAGGTAATCTCTCCTTCTTCAAATGTACCATCACCAAATCACCTACCTTGAATTGCAAACCTCTTCTTTCCTTATCTGTTGTTGCCTTATACTTTTCTATGGTATGTTGTAGACGATTCCTCACTTGATCATGCACATCCTTCATTACTTCTGCAAAATCTTCAGCCAAAGCACTCTTCTTCTCCAAATGACTAACATCTCTGAGTTCCATTATCCCTCTAGGGTGCACACCATAAACAACTTGAAAAGGTGTCATACCTGTACTCCTATTAATAGAATCATTATAAGAAAATTCAGCTTGTGCCAAGATGGAATCCCAATTTGAACCATATTCTTGTGTTAGGCATCTCAAGAGGTTTCCAAGTGACCTATTTATGACCTCAGTCTGTCCATCTGATTGGGGATGATATGCTAAAGATAAGGCAACATTGGTGCCAAGCTTTTTCCATAGGGTCCTCCAAAAGTGACCTATAAACTTAGGATCCCTATCCGATATGATTGACATAGGTAATCCATGGAGTCTAACTACCTCTTTAAAGAATAAACCTGCAACATGTGAAGCATCATGAGTGGTCTTGCAAGGGATAAAGTGAGCCATCTTGGAAAATCTGTCCACAACCACATACACACTGTCATAACCAGATTTGGTTCTTGGAAGACCAAGCACAAAGTCCATGCTTATTGAATCCCATGGCTTTGAAGGGATAGGCAAAGGAGTATAGAGCCCTGCATTAGATGTTTGGCCCTTGGCCCTTTGACAAACAAGACAAGTCTCCACAAACCTTCTTACATCAGTTTGAAGCCTAGGCCAAAAATAAAATCTTCTAACCAATTCCAATGTCTTATCTACCCCAAAGTGACCGGCTAGACTCCCACAATGCTTCTCCTTGATTATGTTCTCCCTTATTGACCCCTTAGGCACACAAAGCAAGCTTCCTTTGAACAAGAATCCATCTTGCACCAAAAACTCAGAAAATTTAGTATGATACCTTGCTGCCATATCAACACATACCTTGTAGATTTCCTTGAAATCATCATCCATAGCATACATGTCCTTTATTGTGTGTATACCTGCACTTTCAAATTGAATTTCTTGGATGGTCAAACTCCTCCTGCTTAGAGCATCAACAACCTTATTAGCAACACCTTTCTTATGATTTATTGTGAAAGTATAGGATTGCAAGAATTCCATCCATTTAACATGTTTGTGATGAAGTTTCTCCTGCTTATTTAGAAAACTCAAAGCATGATTGTCTGTAAAAACAATAAACTCCTTAGGAAGTAGGTAGTGCCTCCATTTCCTCAAGGCTTGAACCATAGCATAGAGTTCAAGGTCATAGGTGGAGTACTTTTGTTTAGCCTCATTCAACTTTTCACTAAAGAAGCCTACTGGCCTCCTTTCTTGGCTTAGGACTCCTCCAATAGCCCTATTGCTAGCATCACATTCTACCACAAAGACTTTATGAAAATCAGGAAGTACAAGGGTGGGAAGTTCTGCAATCTTCTTTTTCAACATCTCAAATGACCTACTCGCTTCATTGGTCCATACAAACACACATTTCCTTCCGCCTTTTATGGTATCTATGAGTGGAGCACAAATTCCACTAAAGTTTCTAATGAACTTTCTATAGAAACTACATAAGCCATGAAAAATTTTTACCTCAGTTGCATTGGTAGGTGCTGGCCAATTAAGGATGGTTTCAACTTTGGATGGATCCATTTTCAAATTTCCTTTTGAGATGACAAATCCTAGGAAAACCAACTCTTCTTGCATGAATGAACACTTCTCAAGGTTGATTTTCAGTTGCTCTTCATGAAGTTTCTTGAGGACCATGTCTAGGTGTTTGAGGTGCTCCTCCTTGCTACTACTAAACACCAAAATATCATCCATATATACTACAACAAACTTGTTAATGAAAGGTGCTAGGACTTCATTCATCAAGCGCATAAAAGTGCTAGGAGCATTAGACAAACCAAAAGGCATTACAACCCACTCAAACAAACCTTCATTGGTCTTGAAAGCTGTTTTCCATTCATCTCCCTGTCTGATCCTTATCTGATGGTATCCGCTCTTGAGGTCAATTTTTGAGTAGTACTTAGCCCCTTCTAAACAATCCATGAGATCTTCCAATCTAGGCATAGGAAACCGGTATCTAATGGTTATCTTATTGATTTCTCTAGAGTCAATGCATAATCTCCAAGTTCCCTCTTTCTTAGGTGCAAGGACTGTTGATACAGCACAGGGACTAACACTTTTCCTTATGAAACCCTTCTCCAACAATTCTTGAATCTGCCTTGCTATTTCTACATTTTGTTCAGGGGTGAGTTTATAAGAAGCCTTATTGGGCAAGGTGGCTCCTAGAATCAGATCTATACAATGACTTATCATCCTTTCAGGGGGCAAGGTATCATTGGTACCATCTGCAACAATTCCTTTATACTGATCCAACAAATCAGCGACCTCCTTGGGGCCTACATTTTTCAACAAACTCTGATTTTTCTCTTTCTTAGGTATGCTGTTCTTAGGCTTCACCACAACAGCAAAACAAGGTGTCTTCTCTTCCCTTAAGCCTTTCATGAACTCCTTCTCTCCGACCAGCATCACACTACTAGTTGAGGTTTTCTCCTTAGCATCATCCGGTAAGGAAGTCATTGTGAAATTTTCACCATTCTTCTTAATGTGATACACATTCCTCTTGCAATCATGTTGAGCACTAGTGTCATATTGCCAAGGTCTCCCTAGAAGAAGATGGCAAGCATCCATAGTCACCACTTCACACAAAACTTTGTCTTCATAGTCGCCAATTGAAAAACTGACCCAACATTGTTCATCAACTAGTGTTTGCTGCTCCTTATTCAACCATGATACTTTATAGGGGTTAGGTTGAGGTATTTTCTTTAATCCTAACTTCTCAATCATCTCAGTAGAAGCCAAGTTCTCAGTAGAACCAGAATCAACTATTACCTTACATACTTTACCATTCACCAAACATTTGGTTCGGAACAAAGACTTTCTTTGTGGGGGCTCCTTATTGATTGGTGTCAAAAGTGTTCTATTGAACATGATACATTCTCCACTTATTGGATCAGCAAGTCTTGATGAGGTGGTGTGATATGAGGTGGTACTTTGATGGTCATCATCTTGGGCTAGTTGCACTCTTCTTTCTCCTTGTTGGCCTAAACTGCTGCTTGCTTTCTCAGGACACCTAAATGATTGGTGGCCTACTTGGTTACATGAGAAACATCTCCCAGTGAATACATTAGGGCCTCTACCTCCCAATCTGCCCCTTCCATTGCCTCTTCCACCTCTAGGATTGCCTCTATGACTTGAATCTTTCTCAACATCTTGCTGGCTGCCCTCACCTTGTGGTCTTTATGATGAACTTCTGCCCTGAAATCTGCCCCTTCCTCTAAAGTTCTGATTACCTCTGCCACCCCTATTGCTTTGCTCACCTCTCTTTCTTTGTTTTTCTTCTATTTTCAAAGCCATATGATGACACTTATGGACTGGTTCAGGATTAAACAAACTTAATTCATCTTGAATACTATATTTCAATCCATTCAAGTACCTAGCCAACTTCTGATTTTCAGTTTCAGATATTTTAGTTTTCAAGGTAAGTTTGTGAAATTCCTCTATATAGGTACTTACATCCATATCTTTTTGTTTCAGGTTATGTAGCTTCTTGTGGAGGGCAACTTCATAGTCTTCTGGTACAAATTGCTTCTTTATCTCAGCCAACATCCTCTTCCACGTGGTGATAGGTGCCTTGTTGTTCTCAACCCTCTCATTTTGCAGGAAGTTCCACCAACTCAATGCTAGACCCTTCATCTTTGATTTGGCTATCTTCACCTTTGAACTATTAGGTGTATCATCACATTCAAAGTAGTTTTCAAGGGCTTCCACCCAATCCATGCATTCTTCCACATTCATCTTTCCCATGAACATTGGAACATCTGGTTTGCTGTCCTTTCTTCCTACTCTTTCAAGAGCCTCCAAGAAATGT
The DNA here is from genome assembly GCF_030272615.1 of Cryptomeria japonica. Lineage (NCBI taxonomy): Eukaryota > Viridiplantae > Streptophyta > Pinopsida > Cupressales > Cupressaceae > Cryptomeria > Cryptomeria japonica. The sequence goes on along the minus strand of NC_081415.1, from coordinate 640,243,378 downwards.
CTTTGATCTGCTGGTATGTTCAACCTCTCCAACCGAGACACAAGTATCTCTTCCTCTTCTTCCTCACACTCCTCTTCCTCCCTTCTTCCTTCTTGTCTCTGCTTGAGTCTCTCCAACTCCATATCCATCTTCTTGCTCTTTGCAAGGTGCTCCTTGAGCATTTTGGCTAACTCCTTATTGGTAATGTTTTGAGGGAATTCATCCCCATCATTGCCTTCATTTTCTGACATCTTTCCACCACCAGGGATCTTAGTAGTGCTCTGATACCACTTGATGCAGAGAGCACAGCAGGAAGTGTCAAAATGGTCTCACAGGTTACCAAACTCAAAAGGTGCCTCTCCAACCTAACCCACCTTACTCACATTGAACAAGGGTATGAAGACTCCCCCTCACTCAACCCTTAGACCTATACAAGGCCAAACCCATCCTCTTATGGGTTACACAACTTAGACACAAAAATTGATTCAGAGACTCAATCCCCTAATGAGACTCAAATAGGGCAAATGACACAAATCTGTTCTCTGATCCAAAACAGTAGTAGGGACACCTTTAAGGACCCCAAACAACCAAGAATCACCCATTGGTTTGATTCCCCAAACCTCACAACACCAAATTCACTTATTAGACCTACTAGGCTACTAGGTCTCACAACTAGAAATCGGTTAACAAAGGACCAATTTCTCAAACAACCTAATACTGTTTTGAAGGTTTTAGAACCTCTTCAAGGTGACCACACAACTCCCAAGAGGGCAGAGCCTCAACCCACTCCTGCACCGCCAAACCCTACAAGGCTCACAGGCCTAATTGGCCAAGTTAGGCGTGGAACACAAGCACAAGTTTGATGATGGGTTCATGAGACTGAGGCAGTGGTTTGGGAAGATGTATCCACCTCTCTGAGACACCACTCAATGGTTTTCACAAACTTCCTTGCTGTTGTCTGTGACTGCTACCTCTATTCACCAATCTGCAAGCTGAATACATGAGGATATTCAACCTAACACCTGATCATACACCTTGAGAACGTCCATGCCAGACCCTAAGCCATTGGGATCATAAAATACATATGGACACCTTGCAAATCCCAAAGGGGTATAAGGTAGTACCTCTAGGAATGCAAGATAATGCCCATTAGGTGTCAAAACCCTTAAAACCCTAGGTTCTGAGACAGTTTTTAGAAGAATTGCTATAAAATGCACCAAACAGATCCAAATGAAGTCACTCCAATTCCAAATGAAAGGTATTTCACATGCCTAAAACATCATGTGCCTGGTGCAGGTCTGTCAGGTCCGTACCATGTCCGTACAGGTAGTAAATGCTCAGAAAACTAGTTTTTATTCAGAAATTTTAAGTATATTCTCCTTACAAACTTTTCCCCACACTTTGGGCATCGATGCGAGAGCCTAAATAGGCATCCCCCATCAGTTTAAACCAACTTGAGGGGGTTGGGACAGTTAAAACCACCATTTAACAAATTTTCAAAAAAGTTGTCAAAGTTGCAAAATGTTGTCATAGCAACTTTTTGCAACTTTTGCATTTTTCCATTTTTTGACAACTTAAGACTTAGAACTCCTAAAACAAGTTGAAATATGAATGAAATGACCCCTAAACACTTCATCCATATCACCTAATGCCATAGTATGAAAATCAAGAAAAATTCCCTTAAAGGCCTAGAAAGGATCCTAGTGGACTAAGGTCAACTCCAGGTTTATAGAATGACCATAGAGCCCCCTTGACCACACAAAGAGGATCAAAACACACCTATGGATGAAGGACTATCATCCTTATTACATCATGCAAACTGAGAAAACTTAAATGGAAAAAACATGCCTAGGTGCCTTGCACCAATCACCATGTGTTTGGTTAGGGAATTCGAGCATTTCCTTTTCTGTTTCAGTAGATTACCTAAAGTTTGAAAGCACTACACTAAGAACAATATGCATATGGAGATTAAGAACAATATGCATACGGAGATATCATGTGCTGTACAAGGGACTTAGGCTGAAATTACCTTCAAAACCTGCTTAGATACAATTATAATTTATTTATATATACAGAAGAAAATACCAAAAAACATAGAATAGTCAATAATTGAGGAGGACAAAAAAGTACCACAAATGCTAGAGAAAGGCAATGCAGGCCGCCTTCACTAACAATTGCAGCAGCTGTTTTCAACACAAAATATGCATATACAAATGGCTTTGACCTGCTGTATGCCAACACACCTGCCATGTATTCTTTGTTAAAAAAAATGTAAAAACACAAATAGCAAACAAGTAACAACTAATTGTTCTTATGTCTTCCCTGTTCAAAGGGTTAATAATCATGTACAATTCCAAAAGGTGTTTTCCTTGGCCTTACCCAAAGGAATGACTGCAGCAGTCATCGGAATCATAAGCAGAGGTTTCCGCCCATATTCATCCGAAAGATCTCCAATGATGGGTGTAACCAGCACTGTCCCAATTCCAGAAATCTGTTAAAACATTTTCAGTCAACAATCAAATTGCTTAAGAAAGTAATTTTAAGTTTACATGGCAAGCTATAAACGTGAATTACAGAACAAAATCTACAAAACACCCATCAAATGTATCGCTACTGGTACCTTAGCAAAACCAGTAAACTTTACAAACATTCAACCACAATCAGTTGCAATTCAAGCATAGTCAATTAAATATTTTCACCTATTTAATCACCCTACTAACTGCAATTATCTATGAAAAGGAATTGGTTTACAAAGTCAAGAAGAAAATGCAATTGCCATTTAACCCCACTCTTTCACCAAAGCAATTATATATGTTTGTGTCAATTAACTTGTTGAATTTTATCATAGGGCTGGGAATACTTACAAATCTTGAGCCCCCACAAAAAGCTACAAGAAGTAATACCCCTATTACAAAAACTCGTTAAAATGTAGACAGCATAACCTAGAAACAATTAGGAATGCGACAGGCAAAGATGTAAATTTTTGGAAAATATAAATAATTTGTTATTAATATTTCTGAACTTACACTACTTTCATTTTATAAAAAAATAAATAATTCCTAAAGCCTCCAGAAAATTGAATCTGTTCTTGTGAGTGGGAAAGAACAGAGAAATAAAAATTATTTACAATTACTACTAAAATTTTAAATATAGGTTCTTAAAATAGTTTTAAAAAAAAAACAGAAATCAAATTCCCCAAAAAGGTTTCTTCAGAATATAAACCCCTCCCTGCATAGTATTGCAGCAACTGATTGCAAACTATGTGACATAGTCAAGAGTCAGTAAAGACTCAAGATACAAAGTACACATATAAATGTTTGAGTAATTTCTTATAAAAATAGATAATTCATTATTTTGTTTCTAAATTTTTAACTAAAATATTTTTATTGATGTTTTTCGAATTTAGTTTCTAGAATATTTCTAAACAAGATTATTAAATTTCACTACAAATTATAATTTTGAAATTTTATTTAGAAGAAAAATCTACAGCTTTTGAAAAATATCAAAACATATGGTTTTTTTTTAATGTTAGTCAATAATTTCTCCTCTTCTGAGGAATATCTCTCTCATTTTGGATGGGGAGAGAGAAAGAAGTTATTAAAGACACTCCATTAAAGCTGTTCCCTCTATTTGTTCTGGAGGAGAAACTTCAGGGTTGGAACAGGGGACCTCACCTTATTGGAGGCAGCCTATTGATGATGCATGGGCAACCCCAAATTTCAATCGAAGGACATAGTACTAAATCTAAATTTAATATAAAATATAAATCATATTCATGATATTGTAAAAAAAAAGGAAAAGGACAGAAAGAACCAAAACCCAGTACGAAAGCTAACAGTAAGTTTTTATAACATTTGAGCAGCAATAAGAGCTGCAAATTAGCAGTCTGAAAATAGAACAGCTTGACGTGCTTTGATTCAAAAAATTCTGAAGTATTTATCAAATTTGGAATATAAGTTTTAAAGTGGAAAAAACAAGATAAAGAGCCCTTGCATACATACATAGACATCCAATTGGCTATATCTCTTATAATATCTTGAGCCTAATTTTTAAAATAGACTCAATGGTATAACAGCATCGAGGCTGTAATATTCTCTGCGCAACATAAAAATCTCATTGCAAGCTTCGGCATAATTCACACAGAGTAATGGAATATAGAGGATGTATGTAAATAATAGTATAAATATAGAATCTATCATAAATATAATCATAATTTCCTATATATCAGTTTGTCTTGTTCGATTCCCAAGGAGCCGGCTTACGTAAGATGTGCGGGCCTTAGTGATTGCCTAGGAGTCGGAGCCGCCTAAAGTCTTGGAAAATATAATCTCTGTAAATACACAAATATTTAGCCAATTAACGAAAATTTAGTCCCTAGAAAATCCAGTGGACTAAAAAGAGGGATTCCTACATCAAAAAGTTCCCGAGATGAGATTATCAGATGAATGCATGGTACTGTACATTTCTGGAAAGGCCGGTAGTATACTTGCGCCATTTTATCACAAACTCGAATATTTGTAATATAAGTAAATTTTTCTTACAGCTTGCCATTGGCTTTGATTGAAGACTCTAATGACCGGACGAACGAGCTAAATCCACCCGGCTCTACAGGCGTAGAGCAAATATTTGAATAAAATTCTAAATAAACTTTAAAGTTTGGAATAAACTCAAAAGTTTCTTTTCAGGGACGCTTGACAATGCGGCGGCTCCAAACCACCCAAAATTGAGACACAATGATATGCTTTGCAATGGATTCCAAGAGTTAATCTGTGCAAATTCAAGCTCGAATAATGTAATGATTTAACAAACAGAAAGAGAAAAAAGCTCACTGTTTGTTGTAGTCCAGTGATGAAAATAGCCTGACTGCACTGGTCGAGGCCAGGGCACAGAGCAGCCATTGTAATGTCTGTAATAGGAGGGACCGCCATGAATATGGCTGTCCAGTACAAAAACGTTGCCACCAACAGATGACGGAAAGGAGACTCCCTAAAAACACTCAAAAACCTTCCTTCACTCATCTTCTCAATCACTACACCACGCTGCACTTCTCAATAATCCTCTATATGCAAATAATCTGTTTGCCTAGACAAAACTTCCTAAGGAAACTGTGCAGTCCATAATTTTCATGTCATGTGATGTAGACAAACCGCAAGAAAAAGCAAAGCGCTGGAGCGTGCAGAAACAAAGCCAGGAACATTTGCTTTTTCACGGAGTTTGTGAGAGTATGTTTCCCCTTGGAATAATTTTTTAACTTTTGCTGTCACACCACTCGTCCAGAGACTTTTTGGTAGCAAATGAATATGCAGCAACAATTGCACTTGTTACAGCACTACAAATTCGCCACATCTCTATTGTCTGGTGATGCGAAATCCGTGCATAGGAATATCCTCTTCTGGAATTCAACTTAGTGAAAAGTCGCGAGATCTGAATACGTGGCTCTACCTTTACCTTTGAACAGAGAAAAAATCCACTAAATTTTTCGATCCATTTATAAATCTGCTTGTCCAAACAGAATTAAAGTCAGTTTATAACAGTCGCACAATTTATTTTCGATGGAATCTATCGAAGCTCTCTAAGTCAGACCAACCTTAATTTGAATGACAGATACAGAAAGAGTTGATGGAAAATAGGCGAGAAATAGACAGCCAACTGACCAGGTCCGCACCATCACTCGGCATTAAAAGTAGGTTTGTCATCTCTTAATAAAAACTCTTTGGCTTTACATCGTATCAGCCAAGGTTCCAATCACTGCAACAACTATTTAGAAAATTTAAAGTAATTTTCAAGGTGACTTCATGATTTTATATTTTTATGTGTTTTTAGTTCCTGCCAACAGGCAGGTAACTAACGCGTTCGATAGATTCAATTAATTTTATAAACTGACCAATCATTTTATAGTATTTAAGAATATTTGGTTGCACTTCTATAGTTTTGATTTTTTCCATATTTTTATAATAACAAAAAAGTTATTTATCAGCCACTGCATAATTAATTTTTCTTATTTTATTTTAAATTTTAAATTGTCACCTCCCAGCTACATTATTATGACTATGTATAATACACAGAAAAGACTTCGATCCATTTTCAATTTTCTGAACCTGCCTGCCACAACATGAGAAGATTTTGCGACGATATGTGTGGTGGTAGGCTGCAAGAGAAAACCAAAAGTGAAGGCAAAGACCAAAGGCAAAGGCTTTTGTTGTTAAGCGAAAGTTTTAGGCATTTCTACAGAGGAGTTGGGGGCAGCATTTTCACAGGTTTTTCCTTTTCCATTAAACGTTAGAGCTTGTATTTCACAGACGAAGTTGCAGAGATGTGATAATTATTTTCTTTGCGGCTGGTCACATGATGGCGCCAGAGGGCGGAAGAGGAGTGGATTATGTGGAGTTTTTGGGGTGAGGTCGTATGGGCTCCGGATTTGGTTTCTAGGGCACGATCTGTGGAAGGGAGGTTGTTTATTTGTTTTGGCTAGGGTTTCAGGATGAGGTTTGGTGAGAGGAGAAGAGGAGTAGCGGGGGGAATAAAATGCTCGGCTGCCGGTTTGAATGGCGGACGGAGACTTTGACGTGCTTGGTTAAAATGGGTAAAACGCTCCAGGCTTTGTTAAAACGACGGAATACTCGCCGGATTTTGGAACATAGGGTGTTGAAATAGTAGGTGTTATTACAGGAGAATTAAAAGAAAACGGCTGTGAAAATGGCGAAGAGGTGGAGAAACGGCTGTGATTATGTTCAGGGTTTGAGGAAACAATGACCGTAAATGTATTGGCAGTTTGATGCTTTTAGGATTAAGAGGATTTGTTGTTTTATTTATTAAATTGTAGCTATAAAGTTAAAAGATAATAATAATTAATTTTTTATATAAATATAAATTAATTTAGATAACTGTTCATTAATATTAGTTATAATAATATAAATATTTTTATATTAAAATATCTTATGTAAATTCAATATTAAATAAAATTTTAATACATGTAATTTTTTTTATATTAATATTATATTTTTCAATATAGTAATTAACTAGAATATTTTGAAGATAATTTACTAAAGATAATTATTTAAAAAAATAATAATTACAAAGCATGAATTTTAAATTTTGAATATGAAAGGTAAAATTTATAAACTAGTTTAATCAGCTACTTTATTTCTAATATTGTAGTCATCTACATTTTTATAATTATTAGTAATCATGAAATGCATTTGGCACTGAAATCTAAAGATTGCACTCTTTAAAATTTGTAAAAAACTATTAGAATCTTGATAAAAATTAAACCCACTTTATTTCAATCTTATAGACACCTAAGTTTTGTTGTTCTTTACCATTATACCTAGCATGTACATTAACCTTTTCGAACTCCCCTCTAACACCCATACATTTTCTATTCTCCTCTCGGCAGGAACATGACGCTTTGCGTCTCTTGTTTCAGATAGCTCCCAAATATTGAAAGATTTTATTTTTTTTCAAATAAAAAAGTCAAGAAAAAAATAAATAAGAAGTTAAAGATGAATATTTAAAGAAAATGGTGTTTTAAGCTAATACAAAAGGTTAAGTAGTTTCAATTTTCAACTAAGCAATGAGTAAAATTCATCGTAAAGAATAATAGCTTTAAAATACAAGAAATTAAAAAAAAAACATTTATATAAAAGATTAATTAAATTTATGAGTCCACCTTTCTACTCAAATTACAAAGAATACTTTAAGCAGGTCTAGCATGGAATGTTGGACCATAAGTATATTTTAAACAATTCAATATAAATTATTTTCCCAAATATAATAGTAATAGTGCTCGTGGAGGAGAAAATTATATTTTATTTGTATTTTTTATTTTTATCTTATTATAAATGAAAAACCTTACATTTAATTTGACTTATTTTATATGTAAATTATTATAAATTTAAATTTAATCTTCTATCAGTTTATCTTAAATTTGAGTCGATTAAGTCAACTCTTACCACATCTATTCTTGCATCTTCAATTAGATTTTAGGTGTGATTGTGATCCCTACAAAAAATCAAATCATGTATGTGACCTCCCCCCAATTTGAATTTTGGAAGATTTGATCATTGTCGATGAGGTTATATAAACATCTAATTGTTTGAATTCAACATCTATGGTTGTATAAATAAAGCTAAAACTTTAAAATATAATGTAATTTGGAGAACCAAATCATCAAGTCATTTAAGCATCAATCGGTTAAAGAAAATAAATTAAGACCATATCATGTACAATTTTGCACTATAAGTACTACACTTGAGCATTTTGCATTCCATGCATTTTGTGTCCTCTAATCTAGTGAAATTGGTGACAGGGTATGACAAGGAGCTAAGGAAGTTTCATATTCCAATATTCCAATCCTCACATAATTAATCCCCTGAAGGTTCTTTCAATGCCACATTAATTCTAAAGACGTATATATCTATGTAGGTCTATGGATTATAGAACTCTATAATACTTGAGGACTAGATTGCAATCATGGTAACATATATGTGGTGCCCCAAAACTTGAGGACTAGATTGCAATCATAGTAACATATATGCGTTGCTCCAAAACTTAATAACATGTCACTGTGTCCTTGACATACAAACATGATGATATAATCAAGTTACCTAAGATCAAATCATGTGTGATAGTATCCAAAGTTCCAAACATAGAGCAAAGAGTAAACATGGGTTTGTGGCAATGTTTAAAGCAAAGATTCAATCCTAGATTATTAGATATATTATCAAATGGATTAAACAACTACATCTTTGACATTGACAACTCCAACTTAACAAAAAAAACTAAGCAATTTTTTAACCCTTTTTCATTAATCAATCACAATTTTGTTGTTTATGGATTATTTTCTTATTATGGTAGATCACTAAATTAATATGTAGGGTGTGATATTTATCCTTTTAAATTTTTTATTTGTTAGAGTAATTATCTTATATTCTCTTACAATTTAAAATTGATATAAATTTACATAAGAAACATGATATTTATATAATCTATCTCAACAAATCAAAGATACATGATTTTTACATCAATATTTTAAATCATAATCTATAATCTATCATATAAATGAAAAATAACATAATATATAACAAACTATAATCCAAAATTTTAAAATAAAATTAAAACAAAAAATATTTATAATTTTTATTTTTGATAGATACCCTACCCTTTTTGGGATTTGAACTTGTGACCTCTCTTTCAAGAGCACAAATTCTCGACCACTAGACCAACTTAAACTGTACAAAACAAAAAATAATTATAATTACAAATTGAATAATCCCAATAATTTTAGAAACCACACATCTCAAAAATTACTCAAGTGGCCTTCAGATCTTAAACCACCTTTCCCAATATGACTGTCCTTGCAAATTTTTAGCCTTACAAGATGCATCACTTGACCATTTGTTTATAACGTCTATGTTAAAGTTTACAATATGGCTAAACTTGAAATTGAAGGAAATGTGATAGCCAAAAACATCTTTTTAAGTAAAATATTTTGGCTTATCTCTCCCCTATAATATCTACTGAAATGACACATATACTCCAATCAACTTCCAACATAGGGTATATGTGTCAATTTTGAAGCTTTTGCTAACGAGGAAGTTCTACCCTATTTTGGCTTATCTCTCCCCTATAATATATACTGAAATGACCCAAGGAGGACAAGTGAAACATTTATAAAAACTAAACAAACAAAGGTGAAGACATAGGAAGGGACGTCCAGTTAACCTCAATCAAACGTCGTAATACCTAGTGTCATTTCTAATGCTCCACGACCTTGAGTGGATTCCGGTGCTTTGATTTTATTTGGAAAACGTGGATTGCCCGTTATGTGAAAAGTAAAATAACGATACTTCACACGCGTCATGGAAACATACTTCACCACTAAAAAAACAAAGTGGCTTTCCTTTTCCTCCTCGTTAGTGGGCATAAATTTCCCATCAATTCACAAGGATTGATGTTTACTCCTAAATAGTACATTATGATATTGATATAAATACCTTAAGTGATTGTTTAAATACAATTTAAAATTATTTTAATTAATTTAAGAATTGTCTTAAAATTTGAATTTTTAAATTTAAAGTCAAATTTCAATATATATATATATATTAAATAAGGTCATGATAGAACAATAATTGAAATTAATGTAGAATGTCTTATCAACATAATAGTGTCATAAATTAATACATTAAATGATGGCTCTCTCGCTTTTCTCCAATGGCTCTCTCGTCTCTCTCCATTTGAACACTGTTGTCAGTGCCTCTGGTTCAACGATGGTTTTTGCTTCTACGGTGTTATTTGTTGTGGATGTCTGTGGCGTTCCCTCATCCTCTGACTCCCCCACCACCCCCCCCACCCCATTCCTCCTCGCAGGGGGGCTTTTGTTCTTGTGATCCATGGTATGTTTGATGTCGTTGGTTGTTGTTTGGTCTTATGCTCCTCGGGTGGTTGTTGTTGCAGCTCCCCATGTTCCCCATGGGGATTTGTCTGGTGCAACACTCATGCCCCCTGGTTCTCTGGCTGAGGATCCTGTTGTTGTTGGCTCTCTGGCTTTTGGTGATGCTTCTGAGCCGACTGTTGTTGATGTTGTTAGTTTTATGCCCAATTCTGTTGGCAAGCGTAGCTTTACTCATGTAGTCAGATCTTCCGCCCAACCCTTGAAGGGGATTCATCTTCTTCCGTGTGCCAAATCCTCCTCTGTGGTGATTTGTGGAGAGGATGTCGTGGACAACATTGGGTTCTACCAACACTGTGCTCTTGTGTGCAGATTCTCTGAGCTCTGGCCTTCTCTACTGAACCTTCATCACTGGGTAAGTGACTCTTGGCGGCCTTTGGTGGCTCACAATATTGAGTTTTTCCCCGGTGCTAAGGGCTTTTTTGTCGCTTCCTTTATATCTTCCACAGATCGGAATTTGGTATTGGGCAAGTTGTGGGCTTAGGGAGTGCACTCTCTCTCTGTTTAGCCTTAGACAACTTCTTTCAACCCTCTCACTAAACCACTTAATGTGCATCCAGTTTTTGTCTGCCTCATCAATCTCCCTCTTCATTTTTGGGAGCACTCTTGTTATGAGGCTATCGATAACTCTATTGGTCATTTCTTGAAGGTCGATGAAGTTGCGTCCTCAATAGACCACACTACATTTGCTTGCATTCTTGTGGACATTGACATCTCATTTCATCTCCCAAGAGATGTGGTTCTTATGGTGGGGGATAGGCCTTGGTCTCAACTACTAGATTTTGAAGGCCTCCCCTTCTGCTACAGGAGATGCTTCTCTATGGGTCATCTTGCTTCAGACTGCTCTATTTCACACCACAAAGGTGATTCTGATCGGTGGAAGAATGCTACTGTTGATCACTTAACAATCAATGCTCTTGACTATTCGTCTGTTGGCTCCTCTCATGAGGATGATGTCAATGTCATGCCCCTCACGACTATTGATGCTTTTGTTGCTACTTTTATGGCTTCATTTCCTGAGGTCCCCGCTCCTGCTTCTCCTATTATGTAGCCACGTTCTTTTATCGTTGGATCTGCTTCTGCTGTTGTTCTGTCATAGCCTGTTGCTGCTCTACAACAACCTACTATTGTTCTATTGCAACACTCCATTGACACCACTGATTGTAACCCTGTGGGGTCCCTTCCGATTGATCTCTCTTTTGATGGACCTAATGACAACATCGCTTGGACTGTGATTACTCGCAGGCAAAAGGGGAAGTCTTCTCCCTTGGCCCAAACCCCTTGGTTATATAGGGCATGGTGAGAGATGACAAATCTTATTTTGATATTTAATATAAAATGAGTGAATAAATTTACTATATATATATATCAACATTGCAAATGATGTGTAGCTTGTACATATATGAGATAACTCAACAAGACCTAGCCCAATAACCTATCTACACCTTGCCTCCATCTTACTTTATTTTTTGTCAATTTTTGGGGTATGGAGGGGCAAGATGAGGTGAGAATAGCTCAATGGACGATTGAGTGGGATGAAACAACCCATTTGCTAGGTAAATCCAACCAGCAAGAGTTGAACCTTGGACCTACATGGGAAGAACCCAAAGCCTTAGCACAACCTTACAAACCATTTGATCTATAATATATTGTCTCATTATTAAATGCTTTAATAAAAAGTTAAATTTGACGCTTAAAAATAAAATTTTGAAGAGTTGAAGGTAATTTGCATTTATTATGGTTTAAAAGCAGAATAGAAATAAAAATTTATGTGCATTGATGTTACAAAATTAAATGACATTTTATAAAATAATTGTTTCTTAAAATAACATGTTTTTGTCAATATGATGAAGTTGAATGATTCTTAATGAGCTCACCAGAAATCTAATCTTGCTTAGTTTAAAAGTCACCAAAGATCCAATCTTGTTTAGTCCAAAAATTTGACATGTATGTAATCTCTTTCTAAGGTGAATCCAATAAAAAAAATGGATAAGATTAGATCGCGTAACTTTGACTTTGACTTTTGTCTAGCTATTTTTATTGGGCTTTTTAATAAAATAACTACTTTGGCAAGTAATTGGGCTTAGAGAAAAAATTCTTTGTATTTTTTATAAAATGACTATTTGGAAAGCCCACATCGTGACTTTAACTTTGACTTAGGTGGTTTAACAACTGCATACATTAGAATTTTTTAAAGGTAAAAAACGACAAGCCCTTCTGCAATAAATGCTGATATTCTAGAAAAATAGTCAGTAATTGACTGAACCACCTGTCTACTCTTTTGGACTTTCCAGAAACTAAAGTGCTTCCAGATTTCCACTTATAATAGTTCAACAGAGACATCAAAATTAATTTCAACCCTCCGCAAATGTAATATTTTGTCAAATAAATTTTAAAATGATATGGTTACAAAGCAAAGTAAGATTGCTAACAGATCGCCTTAAGAGATTTTCCCCATAATAATTCTTCCTCTACATTCCAGTTTATACTGCTTAAGTATGTATTACAGTCACAGAACAGAAATAAAAAAGCTTATGCATAAAAAAAGAGTAAACATTTTTCTTTAGTTCATAACTTAATATATGTCTTAAACTCTGGTTTTGGAAAACAGAGAGGAATATTGGAAAAAAGAAAGCAGAGAGAGACTTTTAAAAAGTAAACTTTAGCTTAACAGTATATTTTATGCTTCTAATTTTTAGGCGATTCACATTAATAGATAGATTTTATGAAGGAAAGTAATGTGATTTCAAATGAACTACTTAAACAATTTTAAACTTAAACTGCGTTGTTTAAATTTGTCGATTAGATAAGAAAGAAAGAAGCCATTTAACAGAAAAAGAGTTTGCAGAGAAGTAAAAGAGAAATACCACTTGCTGTAGTCCAGTGAGATAAATAGCGTGACTGCACTGCTCCTGACCAGGGCACAGAGCCGCCATTGTTACGTCTGTGATTGGAGGAATGGGCATGAAAACGGCCGTCCAGTGAAGAAACATGACAAGCAAGAGATGAATCATAGGCTTCTCACTCATACTTCCCCACACCCTTTTCTCACCACCCATCGTCATCGTCATCGCCATCGACCCAACTAAACTTTCTGCTCTACTCTTTACAGTTTTTCTGGTTCAAGTCAATTGTGGGAACGCCATTAAAGCAGCTTATTCAAAGCATTTACCACGCGTCCAAAGGTGGCAAATGGGAGAGCACATGGAGTTGCCACAGCAAAGATTTTGGTGTTAAATTACTAATGGCATTGATGAATGGTGTATCGGGTGAGCAAAGGAATATCCCATTCTTGACTTGCAATGCACTTCAAAGTCGTAGTCTACGTACGTGCCTTGTTTTCTTGGAGAAACCTACTCTACTCGATTCCCCATAACAATTTTACTTTGTCTTTCTGCTACCTCTGCATTGTAGAATAAGTATTTTCGCCATCAGTTTCTGTGCTCATCTACTTTCTTTAATAATCTTTCGGCTGTGCTGTCGCATTTTGGAAGATTCATTTAGTCAATGTTACTGGGGATCGAACTGAATTTTCATCCAACTCGAGAGATTTCTTTTTTGGGTGGAATTTGATGGGCCGACCCGTGACAGACCTTCATTTTCAATCTCCTCCCGAATACCTGATTTTTTTGACATTTGTGTACAACGGTGTTGCGTCTACAGAAGCTTACCTAATAGAAAATCTTGATTGCTAACTAAGTGGAATATTTTTGCTATAGAAATTTCTATCATGAACAGACCAAATTTGGCAATAATGATTAAATAATATATCTAGTCCACTTACCATTTGGTGCTGGTAATTCTTTTCTTGGTTTAGATAAAGGTGTCTATTCACAACCTTGACTTTATTGTTCCACAAGTGTTACTATGAGGTACAAGACAACGATCAATTGAGGTAAATGTAAAACGATTTTCAATTTAGGCAAAAAATTGGAATGATGTAAATAGAAAAGGGTATTTGGAAGATGAAATGTATTATATTATGAAGATGGGGTACACGACAATGATTTCTTAAGGTAAATGAAAAATGGTTTTCAATTTAGGCAAAGATTGGAATGGTATAAATAGAGAAAGGTATTTGGAAGATGAAATGTATTATATTATGCATATGAGGTACAAGACAATGACTACTTAAAGTAAATGAAAAATAATTTTTAATCTAGGCAAAGATTGGAATGATATAAATAGAAAAAGGTATTTGGAAGATGAAATACATTATAAATTATTGCTCTTTTAGTTGAAAGTTTCATGTATATTGTAATTGTTTTTTATAATTGATATGAGAGTGTGAATTTAAGTCAATATTTTTAATTTGTGAGTTAAAGATGGAGTAGCATTTAGTCAATCAAATCTTTTCAGAACATGATCTTAACGTCATCATTTATGCTATCACGAGACTTGTACTCCACACAACATGACCCCCTAGTGGGCATATTCTAACTTTCAACTTCACCAGCAACATACAAAAAATTATTTTAATAAAAATAAGTATAACTAAAAGTAATTGTATTAAAAGTTAAAGTAAAGAATAAAAATATATATTATCTTTATATAATCATGTAACAATAAGATTAGACTTGATATGGGTTAAGGTGGTGACAGGTTTGTCAATGCATAGGATGCCAAATTATGATGGATCAATTCGTAGATTTATGTTTAGGATCATGTAATGATTACACCTAATATGTTGGCAATGGAGGATGCGGTTATCTACCTAGGTATTTCACACATAGTTGTCATTTGTCACAAATTGTATTATCTTCAAGGTTCTAGTTGGGGGTTAAAAGTATAACAAAGGTGTCAAGGGGGTGTGATCAACAATCGAGTAGGAGATGGAGCTAGAGGAAACATAATTTTTTTAGGGAAGAGATGTTGGTGGAATTCATATCTTTTGTTGATAAGGAGTTAGTAATCGATATTGGTGATAGTGGGTGGCGAGAATCTAGGAGCTAGCCAAAGAATTGGATTGAGCTTTATCAATTGATTTGAGGGATATTATGGCTAATATGATGTTAGAACCTTGTCGTACTTATGGTTGTCATAATGTATTTGATGTTGCACAATCATTGAGTTGCATGACACTGCTCTTTCAAGCGCAAGGGTCACATATCTTCCATGAAGATATTGAAGACACAATTCACCAATTAGAGGTCTATTATGATGTTTTGGAACATTTTTGTACTTCTAAGTGGCATTAGATGTACCTTCAAAACATTGTCTCGAGGTCTTAGCTAAAGGTTTGATTATCTTTCTTCTTGAGGATGTTATCTCCAATTATTACAACAATGACATGTCTATGAGTTTCAAGTAGGTTTCATCAATTGAGGATGTAGTGGAGTGTAAGAAATGTGGTTGTAGTGTCATAAATTGTACACCCTTAATTAGGGTCGTACAATTCCATGCTTAGGTTAGCACCCACCTTAGTGTGTTGCATTTTGCATTTTAATTAATTCCTTTAAGCATTTAATTATTAATTTAATTAAATTTAAGGTCCTCTCTTATCATTCTACACATTATAAAATTGGGCCCTTAACCCTGAGTGTGTCCCTTTTTGTTTTATCTTCTTTAACTAATTAATCAATTAAACCCTGATAAGGTCCTATTTTGACCTTCAAGACTCAATTTCGCATATCTAAACACCTTAGATTGTAACATAGAGCCAGGATTAGTTTTGTAATCATGAAACCTTGCATTCCTAAAAATTTGGAAAAAAGTCGGTCGAACCATGGTGCAGGGGTCCCAACTTTTTCTCCCTAAAATTTGGGATCCTGTTTTGGTTGTATTATAATGTTTAAATATTTCTTTGTGCAAAATTATATCAATTATGGGTCTGCCTATGATCAAAAATAAAGTTAGCTCGGTTTCTTATATATAACCTTTCATTTCCTCATTTGAAGGATCCATCTACAAGCAATTGAAGGAAACCTCTTATGAAGTGAAAGAAAATGTTTGTGTGGATTTTACAATCAACAAATCAAGCATTCATCAAGTCTTCATCAATCTTCTTGATCATCAATCGAAGCTTAGGAGATATTGAAGAATAATAAGGAGATCACCGACTATTGATTGGCTTGTACCTCTCCCTTACGGTTTGGTATGGTTTCATGTTATTTTTATATATCTCTATGTGAGTTTCACATCACTCATTTTCAGATTTATGTTATTTCTTTAGATCCATATTGCATTTGTGATTTGAAGCATTTACATTAACATTATGTTCATTTAGTGTTTTTACTCCAAACATAGGGTAGAACTCTAGTTTTGCATTTTCACTCATAGGATTCTTACAAACACATGAGATTATAGGGAACACACACTATTCAATATTACATTGGTTGTTTGTGGAGGTGGAAATCACCAAAACAAGGGATTTGACTAAGGTAAAACCCTATATAATCACCCATACACCATTTTTTCAAATTACAGGTGTAGGTACACGATTCCAACAGACCTACAAACTTTCGGGATCTTATAATTTGTAGGTATAGGTATAGATTCAGAGGAAGGCCCCAAATCCATGGGACCGGGGTGCCCAATGCCCTAGGTAGTCTTGGACCAAGGTGCCCAGTGCCCTGGTCTGGCTCAATCAGGCTCAAATTTTAGTGACAAGTGCACATCATAATTCCCTAGTTAGATCTATAATTTGTGTCTCAGTTTCATTTTTGTATCTTTATGTTACTACGGTTAACATAGTTGTTTTCATACATTTCACTAGCTTAGCCTATCATTACTTTGCATTTGGCTCATTTGCCTTTCATAGAAGCAAAGCAATAGAAACCCTAAAAGTATTCCTTGACTCTCTTTCACAAGAGGAATTTGAAGTGAACTACTTCCTAAGGGTCTTTCGTATTCCAATGTATGAATGATAGTGGGATTAGATCCTAATTTACTTGATCCCATTGTCATCCATCACAGTGATAGAAAGAGCAATAAAAATACATTAGCACCTACTTATGTTCCCTTTTGTCTAGAATGTCACACAACTTTCTATTATTTTTTTGGTGTGGAAAAGTGTTAATTGGTGGATTTGGGGATGTGCCCATAGCTGATGTGTTTGGTTGTTTTTTTCATGGTTGGGTTTGTTAACCTTATTTGGTTTTGTGTGTTCTATGATTTTCCTATTTGCTTTTTATTTTTTACTTCTACTTTAGTTATGACTAGACTAGTGAAGCTTAATAATCTTAATTGTTTAGCTAGTTATATTTCCTTGTAATGATTGTAAACATTAATATGATATTGATATTTAGTTGTTAGTGTTTCTATGATACCAATATATAATAGGTCTTTGGTATAAGTGGTTGATTCGGACTTGATGGTGTTTTCCATCAAAATCTAAGACTTGAGCCCTATTTTATATATGTTTCTTAGATACTGTAGACACCTATTTATGTCCACTTAATTAAATGAATTTTATTTGTTTAATTATCACTTATCCAACCATTAATTAAATTAAGATTTAATTAATGTCCCCTTTCTGCTATTCAACCATTAATCAAATTTAATATTTGATTAATTAACTTTTCTTCTGTTAATTGAATAAATCCTATTTATTTGATGAAATACCCCTTCCACATTAATTGAATTTATATTTAATTAAATTCATCTTCTGATATAAATAAATCAATATTTATCTATAAAATCACCCCCCCAACTTGTGTTTTCCTACAAATGCAAGTTGCACATTTTAGTTGAAATAAATCATTTTATTTTAATTAAAAATCCTAATTTCTCCCACTTGCATTCTCCTACAAGATCCACTTGCAACCTAATCATTATTCTAGAAGATACCAAACCCCACTTAATTAGCTAAATTAAGCCTAAACATTTGTCAATTCCTAAACAAAAGGCAAGTCACTTGTCAAAACCTCAAAAGTCTTCAATAATCATTAAAGGCTTTATGCCTTCAAGTGGTTAACCTCTAAAAGTCTTCCAAACCATTAAAGGCTCTTACACAAGCCATTGAGGGTTTTTTTCCTTCAAAGCAAGTTAACCTCCAAAGTCTTCAAAAAACATTTAATGCTCTTACAAGACTTCACTTCTTCAACACATCACTCTTTGCACAAGTGTTTAACCAATGGGTAATATCTTGCACTATTGAATAATAGCTTTATCCAATGACCTTGCCCACATGGATTTAACTCTCAAAGTCTTATCAAGAATTTAATGCTTATGCCTCCCCTCTCAAGCCTTCTCATGCTGACACTTGTCAACATGAGATTGGGTTGAAAACTATCACATGGATTGAAGATCATTCAATTCTAGCCCTTGTAAAGATTATTCAATCTAGACCATCCAATTCCCCAATTCTTCTATAAATAGCTCCCATTTATTCATAATCAGGATCCCAATGATAACTCAATGATGAGCAGTGAGCACCAAACCGGTACTGAGGGGGGGGTGAATCAGTACAGACACAAAAAATTTTCCTGAACCGGTTTGACTGCAAACAGTGCACTTGACAGACAAACACTAATACCGGTCTAAACCAGATTACTACCGGCTAAACATAATGAGACTGTGAAAGATATAAACCGGCAACACTTAGCTTTCCATATAGTCTACTGCCTCATTTCCACTTTATCCTTATGCATAAACATATAATCTATCATCAGAGATACAATAATTTAATAGAACAACATGATTCACCACTAAACAGGAAATAACAAAACATCACATGAAAGAGGCATCACACATGACACACATATTTTTCACATGGAAACCCAACTAGGAAAAACCACGGTGGAGATGAATACCCACAAGCTGTTTTTGAACTCTTTAGAAGTTCGTTCTGTTAGGAGCCTAGTCTAGTTAAAGACTGTTACAACAGGTTCTGTTAGGAACCGATCCTGTTAGGGATCACCCAGTTAAGGGATGGCTAGAATACCCGGTTAAGGGTTAAACCTTGCTAGAGGATTTTATGAACTCAATGGTTTTGAGTCACCCTGTTAAAGGATTTACAGCAAGCTGGTTAAAGCTACCCTGTTAAGGGATTTTCCAACTGTTGAAGTGATTAGAGATCAACAGGTATTACAATGATATGGTAATAGCACTTAATGCCAATGCAGATCCGTTTTAGTTCCTTCCTTCTGCACACACACTTTGCAGGTATCAATTCTCTTATTTGGTCTGGCAAGAATCACATATCTCTGCACTTAGATACACACACAACATTTTCCAACAACCTCAACATGAAACACAACATCGACCTTATAGGAAACAGATAGGTCAGTAGCATAAACTCTAAACCCTAAACATTTAGGTTGAGCAATTCAGTTGGTTCAATCCTGACCATTGAACACTTTGCATTTGAATACAACGGTCTTGAACAGATCTCAAGACATTCTCCATCATCCGTTCTTCACTGCTTCTTGGAGGCGATACCCCATCACGTGTTCTTCACCATTTGCAAGGACTTCACACATTCTCGAGGTAGATAGGATCAATCCCCTTCATGCAAGATCCTTCACGCACATGAGGCTGATGTGGCAACATGATCTGATCTCCATTACAATGCTAACTCATCACACAATGCCATCAGTTGAACCACACAGGCTCAAAACACTTCAACCAGAAACCCTGAGGCTGGGACTACCAACCGGTAGTCATACCATATTAAACATTGATAGAAAAGATTCCATATACCGGTTCACTTGGACAAACGTACCACTTCACCTTTTGCACATATACCAGTTCACAACATTATACCGGTTCACTTTGCCTATTGCTTAACTTCAACAAACTGGTTCACTCTTCAACATATTACCGATTCACTCTTCAGCATATTACCGGTTCTCTCTTCAGCATATTGACATCAATGACAACACAATATCATCATGTCAACATACTCTGCACATATGCCAACAATCTCCCCCTTTGGCATTGATGGCAATATACAAAGATATCTCTCTTTCTGCATCACATCTTCTCCTTAATATTGCAGATATCTTCTCTACTTCACATCTTCTCCCCCTTTGACAACAATGTCAAAGTGGAGGCACGAGCTTCCATATTCCACTATGCTGCTCCCCCTGAGGAGTACCATCCTTCAACACATCAATCCTGAAAAGATATAGCAAAGTAAGATCTAACTGATGTGGAGCAAAACCTTTAGTTTACTTCTTGAAGGGGCAGCACCCCTAATTAACGTCTCAGATAGGTAAAAGTAGCCTTTAGTAGAGGCTTGGTGAATATGTTTGCTAACTGCTCCTTACTGGAAACATGTTCCAATACCACCTCTTTGTTCTGAACCTTTTCCCTCAAGAAATGATACTTGAGTTCAAAGTGCTTGGTTCTAGCATGTAAAACCGGATTCTTGGAGATGTTAATTGCACTTGTATTGTCACAAAATATACTTACCGGTTCAGATACAAGAACTTTGAAGCCATTTAATACATGCTACATCCAAATAGTTTGGGTGCAATTCATAAAAGCTGCAACATAATCTGCTTCTGTTGTAGACTGAGAGATACAAATCTTCTTTTTACTCATCCATGAGACCAGTCTACCACCGAGAAAGAATGCACCACCAGTTGTGCTCTTCCAGTCATCCACATTACCAACCCAATTAGCATCTGTGAACACTTTTAGGTTGAAATCATCATTGTATGGATACCATAATTCATAGTCAATAGTTCCCTTCAAATATCTAAGAATCCACTTGACTACTACCAAGTGGGATTCTCTTGGGCTTTTCTGAAACCGAGTGGTAATACCCATTGCATGTGCAATGTCCGGTTTGCTATGCACTACATAATGCAACTTACCAATCATTGATTGGTATTCCTTCTCATTTACCAATGCTAAGTCATCCTCTTTTGATAGTTTACAACCGGTCACCATTGGTGTAACAACCGATTTGTTATCTTCCATGCCAAAGGTCTTCAACACCTCTTTGACATACTTGGACTAAGTAATAAAGATTCCATCTTTCATTTGTTGAATCTGCAATCCAATGAAGAACTTAATCTCCCTTATGAGTGACATCTCAAATTCCTTCTTCATCTCATCTGCAAAGTCATGACTCATCTTGTCATCTCCACCAAAGATTATGTCATCAACAAATACTTCACAGATAGAATCTGATCTCCTTCTGATTTCAAGTAGATATTGCTATCTTCACTTGTTCTTTCAAATCCAATCTTCACAAGATGGGAGTGCAAGCGTTCATACCATGCTCTAGGTGCCTGCTTCAGTCCATACAAAGCTTTATGTAGCCTACACACCATGTCACTGTCTTCTGATAGGGCAAACCCATCTGGTTCTCTATATACACCTCCTCTTCAAGTATTCCATTTAGAAATGCAGATTTTACATCCATTTGGTGTACCTTGAATCCTTTAAAAGCTGCATATGCAAGAAGCATACGAACTCCTTCCAATCTTGCTACTAGAGCAAAGGTTTCTCCATAGTCTTCTCCTTCTTCTTGGGCATATCCTTTACATACTAGTCTGGCTTTGTTCCTTACCACTATGCCATCCTCATTCAGTTTATTTCTGAAGACCCATTTGGTTCCAATGGCATTTTTATGCTTTGGTCTGGGTACCAAAGACCATGTACCATTCTTTTTTATCTGATCAAGTTCCTCTTCCATTGCCTTGATCTAGTCTTCATCTTTATGTGCCTCTTTGAATGATTTAGGCTCAAATTCAGAGATCATACATGAGTTTTCTCTGACCTTTCTTCTTGTAAGAATTCCTACATCTTTGTCTCCTATGATCTGCTTTGGATCATGATTGAGTTTTACATACCTAGGTATATTCTTAATAGATTCCTCTTTCTTTTCTTCTTCATCCTCATCTTCATCAGCATCAGCATCCACTGGTGTAGGAGCACAATTACTGGTACTGGGCTGATTTGCAACCGGTTCCCAGAAGGTTACTACCGGTTCATCTCCTACATGTTCTCTGCCAGTTTCCTCAGGTTTATTAGAGTTTTCATCAACCCTAACATTGATGCTTTCAACAATTCTCTGAGTCCTATTGTTGAAACATTTGAGAGCTTTACTCTTGGTGGAATATCCCAAGAATATTCCCTCGTCACATTTTGCATCGAATTTGCTCTGATGTTCACTCCTCTTGATATAACATTTGCTACCAAACACTCTGAAGTAGCTTACTACTAGTGTCTTGCCAGTCCAGTACTCATAAGGAGTCTTATCCTTTCCTTTCTTGATGAGTACCCGGTTCATTGTGTAGACTGCAGTGCTCACCGCTTCTCTCCAAAAGGTGTGAGCAACCTTTCCTTGGATCAACATAGTTCTAGCCACTTCAACCATAGTCTGGTTGTTCCTCTCTGCTAAGCCATTCTTTTGTGGAGTCCGGGGGGTAGACAACTGCCTCTTGATGCCATTCTCTTCGTAGTATTTATTGAATTCACCGGAAGTGAATTCTCCTCCTTGATCACTTCTTAAGCTCTTAATCCTCTTACTTCTTTCTTTTTCTACAAGTTCTCTGAAGGCTTTGAACTTTCCAAAAGCTTCAGATTTGTCCTTCAAGAATGTGACCCACATCATTCTTGAGAAATCATTAGTAAGAATCATAAAATACCTATCTCCCTGCACACTCCTAGTTTTCATAGGACCACACAAATCAGTATGCACAAGATCAAGTAAATTGTCTGCAGTGAAAGTTTTACCTTTGAAGGTTGATGAAGACATTTTCTCCAGTTGGTACTCTATGCACAAAGGATTTTTTGGTTCACTCAACATAGGCAATCCTCTAACTGCCTTGATCTTACTGGCCTTCATAATATTGTCAAAGTTTACATGGCAGAGTCTCCTATGCCATATCTAGTTGTTCTCAAACTTATCCATAAGACATGTACTGACATTAGCATTTAGCTGAAATAGGTTACCTTTGGTCTGCATACTAGTAGCCATCAGTTCACCACTCTTTCTTTTGATTTTGCACACTCCATTTTTGAATTCCAGAGTGAGTCCATTATTATTCAGTTGAGCAACACTCAAAAGGTTGTGCCTTAGACCTTCTACCCAATACACATTGTCAGCACTGCTTCTTCCATTCAAAGAGATGGACCCTCTGCCTTTTACCATACATGGTGCATCATTACCAAAATGAACCACACCATCATCATACTCTTCCAGAGATAGAAACTTACTCCGGTCACCAGTCATATGGTGAGAAAAGCCACTGTCAATAATCCACTCATTGGAATTATCAAAGTGGAGACAAGAGCCTTCTTGTCTGACACATCTTCCTTGACTGCTACAAACACAATATCTTCATTTTCTTCATCTTCTGATTCCTCATCAGTGACACCTTCATCAACTGCTACAAAATAACTTTTCCGATTTGTCCTTGCTATCACCATTAGGACAATTTACAACAATGTGTCCTATCTGGTTACAATAAAATCATTTCAAAGGGAGCTTACCTCTGTATTTACTGGTTCCCTTAGGAAGTCTCTTGGCAAGAAGAGATTCAAATTCCATCAGGATCTCCTCATCATCCATTTCTCTATTTTGTCTTGGTTCACCACTGGTACTAGCTTCTTTGCCTTTTCTGGATGGTGCAGCAGATGCTCTGAAGGTTGATTCAGTCTTCTAAATACTGCCATCATAATTATTTATCTCATAAGTTGTTAGCTTTTCAATGATGGATTCCAGGGATACCTTTGTCTTGTCTACAGACCTCAACTCCTAAATAGCTGCAACCCTTATTGCATAGACTGGTAATAAGGATCTCAAAACTTTGCTAACAACAGTGGAATCTTCCATTTTACCACCTGCACTCTTGATATCTCCAACAACAATTTTGATTCATATTCCATATTGTTGAATGGTCTCTCCTTCAACCATCTGCATGTCTTCAAACTTTCCCCTACGGCTTTCTTCCTTAGCTTGTTTCACATGCTCATCATCACCATAGATATTCTCAAGGGCATCCCATACTTCTTTGGGATTCTCTTTATCCTGAACATCAATAAACTCAATGTCAGATAAACTACTAATTAGGGCTTCCATGACTTGCCCATTCTCTTGAATCTCCCTCTTTTGGCCATCGGTGAGAGTACCAGTAGGGATACCATAAGCATTCTCAACATAGCTCCAATGTTGAGCACCCATGCTTCTGATGTATATCTTCATTTTGTCCTTTCATATTTTAAAGTTATCTCTGTTGAACTTTGGACCTTCCCTCTTCATCATTACAATAGGATATTTCCCTCAAGCAGTTAAGCTTACAATACAGAGGACCTGGAGGATGCTCTGATACCAATTGATAACTCAGTGATGAACAGTGAGTACCAAACCAGTACTGAGAGGGAGGGGGGGTGAATCAGTACAGACACAAAAAAATTTCCTGAACTAGTTTGACTGCAAATAGTGCACCTGACAGACAAACACTAATATCAGTCTAAACCAGATTACTACCGGTTAAACATAATGAGACTATGAAAGACATAAATCGACAACACTTAGCTTTCCATATAGTCTACTCCCTCATTTCCACTTTATCCTTATGCATAAACAAATAATCTATCATCAGAGATACAATAATTTAATAGAACAACATGATTCACCACTAAATAGGAAATAACAAAACATCACATGAAAGAGGCATCACACATGACACACATATTTTTCACGTGGAAACCCAACTAGGAAAAACCACGTTGGGGATGAATACCCACAAGTTGTTTTTGAACTCTTTAGAAGTTCGCTCTGTTAGGAGCCTAGTCTAGTTAAAGACTGTTACAACAGGTTCTGTTAGGAACCAATCCTGTTAGGGATCACCTGATTAAGGGATGGCTAGAATACCCGGTTAAGGGTTAAACCTTGTTAAAGGTTACCTTATTAGAGGATTTTATGAACTCAATGGCTTTGAGTCACCCTGTTAAAGGATTTACAGCAAGCTGGTTAAAGCTATCATGTTAAGGGATTTTCCAACTATTGAAGTGATTAGAGATCAACAGGTATTACAATGATATGGTAATAGCACTCAATGCCAATGTAGATATGTTTTAGTTCCTTCCTTCTGCACACTCACTTTGCAGGTATCAATTCTCTTATTTGGTTTGGCAAGAATCATGTATCTTTGCACTTAGATACACACACAACATTTGCCAACAACCTCAACATGAAACACAACATCGACCTTATAGGAAACAAATAGGTCGGTAGCATAAACCCTAAACCCTAAACATTTAGGTTGAGAAATTCAGTCGGTTCAATCCTGACCATTGAACACTTTGCATTTGAATACAACAGTCTTGAATAGATCTCAAGATATTCTCCATCATTCGTTCTTCACCGCTTCTAGGAGGCGATAACCCATCATGCATTCTTCATCATTTGCAGGGACTTCGCACATTCTCGAGGTAGATAGGATCAATCCCCTTCATGCAAGATCCTTCACGCACATGAGGCTGACATAGCAAAATGATCTAATCTCCATTACAATGCTAACTCATCACACAATGCCATCGGTTGAATCACACAGGCTCGAAACACTTCAACCGGAAACCCTGAGGCTGGGACTACCAACTGGTAGTCATACCATATTAAACCTTGATAGAAAACATTCCATATACCAGTTCACCTTGAAAAACGTATCGCTTCACCTTTTGCACATATACCGGTTCCCAACATTATACCGGTTCACTTTGCTAGCTGCTTAACTTTAATAAACCAGTTCACTCTTCAACATATTACCGATTCACTCTTCAGCATATTACCGATTCTCTCTTCAACATATTGACATCAATGACAACACAATATCATCATGTCAACATACTCTACACATATGCCAACACCCAAGTTATTGCATCCAAGTTATACGTAATCTTTCTTGTGTAGGTTATCGAGGAGCTCCATTGACCATCTCTTAGCAATTAGATCATTTAGTAGCATTATAATCTTAGAATAATCATGTTTATCATATCATGGCATATCATGTTAGTAGTATATCATCTTACTATTATCTTCATGCTAGCTTAAATATCATCCTAATCTCATCGGGTGAACTCACAATAATGGTTCCCACTTTTTTGCCACTTTTGACACTGAGATGAACATTTTTAAAATAATCTTCAACTTTCGAGAACTATAAATTTTAAACCTTTAAAAATTTGAAGATGATGTAAATTAGTGATTTGTAGCATTTTATCCATAGATTATTTTTATTTTTTTTCTATTTTTTTTTGAAGTATTTTTTTCTTAATTTTTCCATCTCCCTCGAAAAGTAGTGTTTTACAACAAACTACATTTTTTAAGAGTGATGTGCCTCCCGAAATGCATAATTTTTTTCTATAAATGATAAAAACTCAATTCTTTCAAATTTTGGTTTGTAACATCAATATACAGGGCTTGCAGTTGGTTTGATAGTGATATGTTGAATATTTTTCATTTTATTAAGTTTTGAAGTCCAACTAGCCATAATTTAGACATAGGTTTAAGTTTGAACACATAACTTGTTCTATATATATCGAAATTCTATTTTATTTTATTAAGAAGACATCAATACCTGAGGCATAGATATTTTTTAGAATTTTTTTGAATTAGTTTACTATTTTTCCCAATGCGTTGAACAAAGAAGTTCATGTTCGGTGAAAAACCAATATTCCATAAAATTAAAAAAACAAGAACATAATAAAGTCACAATGTAATAAAATTATACTCGTTGGAAAGCTTGCTCCAAGTACTACCATATAATATTTTTGGGTTATCAAGATTATTTCATTTGTGCCTTCAACCAGAGGCTCAAAGGCAAAAATTCCTTAGAACTCTGAAATGTTTTGGGGGAGACCTCTACCAAGAGGGTTCGAATGAACATGGGTTCGAGTGAAGGGGGGTCTGCTCGAACCCCTTTTCAAGTGAAGGGGGGTCCGCTCGAACCATAAGGGGTTCAAGCGGACCCCCCTTCGCTCGAACCCCCATGCTAAATTATGACGCGCACATTTATGTAACGGCCAGGTTCGAACGAACCCAACCTTTTCTAACTGTCAGCATTCGTTCAAACCCTGGCCGACTCAATTTTTTTTATTTTTTTTACATTTAAGTAGAGTCGTAAAAATATACATAATTTTTTTCATTTTTTAACACACAAATGATCAAAACAATTTGCATTTTTGGATGAAAGAAGACATTTGAAAATTATTTTGAGGGCAATACTTTGAAGATATTTGAAGGTTTTTTTAAAAGCATGGGAAACAAGAAGAGAAGGCAAAATAAGAAGGCAAAGATATCATGATGCAAGTATGTATTTTTATTTTTATTTCTATTTAATTTATATGTATTACGTACCAAAAATTGTGTTTATTTGTTAGTATTAATTAGTTAAATATTTTTTATCTAATATTTTTAATGAAAATTAATTTAAATAATATTAATTTAATTTATATAATAATTCTATCTTAATTAATTCTAAATGATATTATTTTTTTTAAATTAATTGGAAATATTAGGATTAAAAATAATCTCATTTTAATTGGAAAGCATAATTAATTTGAAATAATGTGTATTTGCAAATTTTAAATTCCATTAACTTGCTTGTTGTGTAATTGAGTTTTTCTCCTATATAATTAAGTCCACTTATAATAGATCATGGTTTTAATTTAAAATTTAGATCTTTAGGACCCCTCTCTTTCCCATTTATTATTTATTATTTATAATTTAATTTAGATAGTCTATAAATATATAATTTAATTTAGATTTTGAAACCATGTGTCTTTATAGTTTAGCAAACACTTCAACTGGTGCTCTAAAATTAACAAACTTGTCTTTTGTTTCTTCAGCAATAGGCTCTTTTTGTTTTATCCTTAGGAAGGGGCCTCCCTCCCGACTAGCCCTTAAGGCTTGGTGAGAGGGAATGACCCAAAGTGGTAGCAAGCTAAAGCCAAGCTCTTCCAAGCCACTATAAATAAATGTGTTTGTGACGAAAGTTGCAAGCAACGGGTGCTACATGCTTCTATAATGATGTTATGACTCCCCATAAACCCTATAGAGCGCAACCTCTATAGGTTAGGAGGCCTTCCATTTAACGGAGCATAACACTCTGTTGATTATAGCCACCCGAACGGATGGCCTTACTAGACCCCTTTTGTGTTAGAAGCCAAAAACCTTCTAGTTGTTGGCGCAGGAGGTCGAACCTCTGAAGCGGCTCACATTCTTACAGTTCTTAGTAAAGATACAAAGTTCGCCACAAGGAGTTTTTGTGGGGATTGGTGCTTGGCTACCCCAGAGAAGTGAGTGTCGTGGAGGGGAGCCAGTGGGGTCAAGCACCTAAGTATCTGCTCTAAATTGCGTATAGCTCGAGGTAACCCCCCAAGTGAGATTCAACAACTATTGTCTCGTCCAACCCTAGGATTTGTGCTTGCATGATCAAAACAATCAAACACTTTCAAACAAACAAACATTGTGTCTTCTTTGTTTTCAAGTGTATGCAAAAATATTTCACATTATACTTGAGTCCCCTTAAAACCTATATTATGTGATACTAGGACCTATTATGTGATATTAAGACCTATTATCTGCATTAATACCTATCTTAAATATGGCATAATAGAACCTATTATGACTTAATAGGTCTTATTGTGACTTAATAACATGATCATGTATGGACAATTTAAACATTTCACATTATATACTTGATTCTGGGCCTTAAGAGGTCTATATTTATGATATATTAGGGCCTATTATGTACATGTGATAAATTAATGACCTATTATTGCATAATTTAGGTCCTAATATCACATACATAATAGGTCCTAATATTTGCATAATATCTAGGTCTTAAGGGGATTCAAGTATAATGTGAAATGTTTTTGCATATGCAGTCTTGTATTAAGTCATAAAATTAATAAGACCTATTATGTCATAATTTAGGTTCTAACTTATATCATATTTAAGACAAGTACTTAATTTCATGTGATAGGTCCTTTAATATCACATAATATATATGTCTTAAGGGGAGTCAAGTATATTAATGTGAAATGTTTTTGCATACGTGGTCAGATTAAGTAATAATAAGGCCTATTATGTGATATTAGGACTTATTACATTGATTATAGGTCTTAAATGTGACATAGATTTAGAACCTATTATGTCATAATAGGTTCTATTTATATGACTTGACGTATGCAAAAACATTTCACATTATACTAAAGAGTCCCCTTAAGACCTATATTATGAAGATCATATTAGGATAAGTATTACATGTGATATTAGGAGGTCTATTATGCAATAATAGGTCTTAAATACATGAAATTATAGTCCACCTATTATGACATAATTTTTAATCGTTTTACTAAATGTCTTGAAAATTTGGTTTCAAATTAAACGTGGAATTTCGTTGCATTAAAAATATTCTCTGTCATCTTAAATTATGTGTAGAACAGGCTCGAGAAGAAGGGAGTTCTAAAGAGAGAGTCGAGGCAAACGAACATGTTGAAGAACACAATATAGTTGATGAACATAGGGAGGAGCTTGTCCAAGTTGAATCAATGGAGGTTGAAGGAGAGGGGTCAGGATCCTTACCTCCTACCACTGGTATGGATGAGCATATTGTGGATCTAGCTAAATAGGTAAAGAGAAATATTTCTTATAAAAATTTAGATCATTTACTTGAAATGGATGTGGATGAGTTGAAACGTCTCAGTGAAGAACCTAGACATACTAAATGGAGGTCAATGAATAAAAGTGCAAAAGAAATAATGTCTCATTTCAACAATCTTGATACTACAGTAGAGAAAGCTCAATTGTTATCAATTGTACTTACTCGTAAAGACTTAATAGATCCACTAAAATTGTTGGGTATAGATACAACAAGTCAAAAGAGGAAAACTTCTCAGGTACAAAAATCTATTGTTGATAATGTTCAGAAAGGTTTGGTGAACATTGGTAAAAAATCTTGAACAATAGATAAGACCATTTCAAGAAGAGTGATGTTGACATCTTTAGTAAATGAAATATTGCCTTAAAAAAGACAAATCTTTTCATTGTCATCTGAGTTTGGTTTTAGTAGAAGGACAATATCAAAATATGTTAAAAGGATAAAGAGTTTGGATGATACTACCTCAGAAGGGAATTGGGAAATTATGTGTAGAGTTCCTCGTTCTGATAGAATTGAAGATGTTGTTAGGAACTTTGTGACAAGTTTTTTGAATGATAATACTCATCCTTCATCAAACAGTAGATATGTTATCAAGCAAAGGATTGGTCCTCATCATTATGATCTCCATGTAAAACATTGGATAGATACAACAAAACATGAATTGTATGTGTTGTTTACTAAAACAAACCCTCATATAAAGATTAGACAAACCATGTTTGAACGGTTAAGGCCATATTATGTGAAGGTAAACAAAGTTTTTGAAACTTGTTGTTGTCGTTATCACATCAAATTTGATCTGTATTATCAGGTGTTTCGAAAGATTAGAGAAAATAGTGATGGTTATGAAAAAGCTCCTCCTAAAAAAACAAGTCAATTCATAGCATCCATCTTATGTGATAAATCAGATGATAATGCAACTGGTCAAATAAATTGCATAAAAGGAATTTGTGGAACATACGAGGACTTGGCTAAATTGCCTTTGAGAGATGAAGATACTGACATGAGGAAGATGGTAAACTGCAAGAGTTACAAGTACAAAAAATTTGAAACAAAATTTGGAAAGGAATCTACAAGGTTAGATTATGTAGAAGAGGAAATACCTATGGGAAAATTTATGGAAATTTTTCATAAGTTGATAAAACCATACACCTACCATGGTTTTTTTGCCAAGTGGCAAGCAGAACAATTTAAAAGATTAAGAGACACTTTCCCACTTGGAACTATTCTATTCGTAGTGGACTTCATAGAAAATTACTCTTTTGCACATCAAAAAGAGATTCAATCAGAGTATTACTTTTAAAAGAAAATCACTATTTTGGTGCATGTGTGTTATCAACATGCACATATGGATTTGGATGGTGTTGATAGTAGTATTAAGGCACAAATTTGCACCCTACTAAACTATAAGTTTAGCAATCTGGCCTAACATGGGATTCACTTCTGCATGTGGGCAATGCATAACCTGAAATGAAACCTCCGGTTCCTAGGCCGGTTCCTATTGGATAATCACCTGATACTCTCTAGTATTGGACTAACTTTGCAGGGTAAAGGATAAGAAATTACAGAAATGGAACTTAAAACTGAACTAAACTTGACTAGAACCTGGTCATACACCAAAATGTGAGAGATAAATGATAAAAACCGATCTCAGTCTACAATATTCTACTTTAATTGATAAACACTTCTTTCCTGTTATAAGTTTGCAT
The DNA here is from genome assembly GCF_030272615.1 of Cryptomeria japonica. Lineage (NCBI taxonomy): Eukaryota > Viridiplantae > Streptophyta > Pinopsida > Cupressales > Cupressaceae > Cryptomeria > Cryptomeria japonica. The sequence goes on along the minus strand of NC_081415.1, from coordinate 640,211,675 downwards.
AAGTATTTCATAATAAGGTCTTGAGATGAACCAATGAGGAATAATAATGTTTCACTCAAAAAATTTGAACTTTAAAACACATACTATGACCTGCAAACATACACACATTCCTATATTAAGGTACTGACTGAGACAAGTAAACAAGGAGCAATATAACTCACAAATTTAGCTTCATCAATCATGCTTGTACACAAAAAATTGGAAGGAAAACAAAGGTTTTATTCCATAGAAAATCGCTCCAAAAGATGCTGTCACATATATAATATCTCTAAATCTGAGTTACAGAATCCATGCAAAAGAAATGCTAAGGACAAGAAAGCTGTCTCTGAAAACACTGTTCTTGCATAAATCTGAACTAACTCCAAATCAAGTGTCTCCAGGCACTAAGTACAAAAACTCTCCAACTGATTGGGTCGGATGCAAGAAAAGGGCCTCAAAAAGAGGAGTCTAGAAGACACCAAAAAGGGGTACAAACATGGAAAAGTCTTCTTTAATGAATAACCAACCCAAAAGACCACTAGAAACAGCCTTAAAAAGCTCAACCAAGTAATAAAAGCTCCCCAAAATGGTGGAAAAGTCCAACTTCGACCCTTTGCCTAAAAGTGCTCCAACCTCCCTAAATTCACTCCATTTGATTTCAAACAACCTCATGTTCCTATAAAAACGTTCTTGTCTCCAAAATTATCTCAACTCCTTTTGAATATTTCCCAAGTGGTTATGCATGCTCCTATATGCTCTCCTTATGTCTCCAAACTGAAAAGATTTCTTCAATGAGAGCCTTATCTCTCCAAAATTAACTCATCTTTCAAAACTAAGTCAAAAGACTTAGTCTCCTTCTTGCACATGGATACACCTTTTACATTTTAAATAATAATATTTAATTACAATTTATAATTATATTGTAATTAAATACCTTTTACAAAGAGATACAGTTTTTAACAAAGAAAGAAAACAAAAACATATAAAAAAGAATAAAATAAAACATATTTGATAAATCGATGAAAAATTTAGGCATTTATTTTATCAAATATGTTTTATTTATTCTTACTTTGTATATTTTTGCAAAGCCCAGCGGACTTGAGGGAGAATATAAAAACTACAAAAGGCTTTTTATGAAAACCCTAAAAGCTTTACTCTCCCATCGCATATGTCTCATTTTGCAAAATGAAAACAACTTAAGAAACTCTTCGAGGGTTTGAGACCCTTTGGTGCCGCCATTGATGTCCTGATTTTTTCCATCGCTCTGTGAAGTCTTTGATGAAGGATATATGTTTTTACTGGTGTTGCCGCCCAAGACAAATTTGATTGCAGATTTTTACAACAACCCAGGTCGCAACTGTGCATTAAAAAACTTTTCTTGAAGGCATGCTGGAGTTTTCTGAATCTTCCTTTAAAACCAAGTCCCATTTTCTACAGGTATGAAACGGCTCCTTAGCTGCTGCATTCTCTGTCAATATGCCATTGTTGGAAGTACGAAGAGGGTTTTTTTTTTTTTGTTATAATACATCTTCTCTTTTGTTCCTTCGAGATCTCAAATCTATGTAAAGCCCTTTTTAAAAAAAACCCATTTTGTGTATAGCTTACAATCATTGCATTTCGTGAGAAGACATTTTTGTGAAGAGTATTGTCAAACAATTCACGTCACCTATCTGTTTTTCACATTTTGCATACATATTTACCAGGAAAATAACGTGTTGTGTCTGTTTTTCACATTTTGCACGCACATCCATCAGGAAACTTGCAACTACAACATCCGAGAAAAATTATCGGACTATACCCTTGTTCTAAAGCTCCCATTTTGGCACAAGATGGGAGCACAATGACAAAATGTGAAGAGCCTGGCCATACACCCGCCAATTGCATTTGCTAATAATATTCAAGGCATTTCTAAAGAATCCATTTTGTCCATACTCTGGAATCATCGCATTCCATGATACCGCATCTTTTTGAGGCATTTTATCGAACAGTTCCAGCACGCTTTTATATGCTTCCACATTTTGTATACAATTCTACCAGGGCATTTAACGTGCTGTGTCTGTTTTTTCACATTTTGGATACATGTCTGCCAGGAAAGTTGCGTGTTGTGTTTGTTTTTTACATTTTGCACGCCTTTCTGCTAATACTTGGGGATGTTCATATCTATTTGAAGGTCCTCCCTCAAACATCTCTTGCACTATTTTCTCACTAAAATCATCTATTGCAAGCTGCAATTCATGCCATGAAAACCTCTTCAACTGCCCAAAAGAAATCTTTCTGTCATCCTCACCAGAAACATCCTCTTTCCTGTAGCGCAACCACCAACACTTCCACAAAAGGAAGATAAAGCATGTCAAAACTACAACTGTCCCTCCAATACTTCCAATCAGGACTCCAACTATTGATTTGGAACCACCTGAATTTGAATTGAGAGTAGAAGCACATAGGTGCTGTAAATTTGAACCATAATTAAGTTTATTACCCGAGAAATTGTATTCAGGTCTTTGAAATAGGGCTTCTGGGATTTGTCCAGTGAGATCATTAAAAGACAAGTCCACTTCTATCAAAGTTGAAATCTTTGTTATTGAAGATGGTATCTCTCCTGTGAGATTGTTGTTTTTTAGCACTAAGTACTAAAGATAAGACAGCCGACCCAATGAGCTAGGGATATCTCCAGTGAAATCATTGTTTGACAGATTCAAATTTTGTAGATTTGTCATGTTACCAAGTTCTGGTGATAGGATACGAGATATGTGATTATCCTCTAGTCCTAAGATATTGAGGTACGTCAGCTCGCCAATATCAGGGGATAAGGTACCTAAAAATCCCATAGATTCCAAGTGCACAGCTGTAACATGTCCTCCACTGTAGGTAATGTGAGACCGACTAGTGCAGGGTTCCACTAAATTTGGATCCCAAGTTCCGAGTAAGTCTGTAGATTCATTTAGTCCTGCTTTGAGTTCAAGTAATGCTTGACCTTCAGCATTTGTTGCAGCTATAAAGCATGGACAGTATAGAAGAATAAGAAATACAAGCCAGTTCGCCATAGAATGCATATTTCAGATAAACCATCAATTTTTTAACAGCTATGTATAATCTCCAGAATGTTAGATTATTAGCTGATGAAGTATCCACATTCTTTCCTTGAGAGAATTGTACTTTTCCTCATAGCAATTTCCAAAGTTACTTAAGTTCAAAAGGATCATGCTTGTACTGGTTATCAAGCACACATTCTGTGGAACCTTATGATAGTGGGGTGTCCTTGAACTATGAATGCCTTGCTCCTTAGTATACCACTAACATCTGACCTGCAAAAAGCTTTGTAAGTTGTGGTTCACCCATCTTTGATATCCTTGATGTTTGGTAATTGTTATAAACTTTCTCTTTCATTCATTACATCCTCTAAGAACAGTCATTGATATTGCAGCACTTGTATTGTCTAGGCATTTGACTGAACTTTCTTTTCCTTCACTGTCATTGCACTCTTTAATGAGATTGTGTTTTATCCTTGTTAAATTTCTGACTTTGGCACATGCTAGGAGTGCGCTGGCAAATGTGAAATGATTCGTTTGGAGACCTATTAGTTGCATTTGGTAAAGTAATGTGACTGGTTTGTGAAGGTACCCATGTCTTCTGTATGCTGTAATAACTGTATTCATTTTACAAGCTTCTCCCAAACTTCAACATAGATTGAATAACAGTGCAGATTTTCCTTGCTCCAATTAGTCATAAAATGCCATTGCTACCTTATGTCTCCTGACTGTGCATTTTGATCTTATGTAGAAATGAAGTTCGAGCATGGGCTCGTGACACTCATTTCATTACCAGTTGATTCTGATTTCATTGAAGTTTACTGTTTGAACATGCATTAAAAAACTCAGATACTCTGTTTCTATACCAACCTGTTGCATTGAATTGTTTATCTTCATTATGTGGTATTGACCCTTTTAAATACTGTAAGGTTTCACATTGAAATAATATGTCCCTTAAAACAGTTTATCCATTAATGTTTTCTTTTTATGCATATCATGAATAGTAAAGTAAAAGGTTTCATATTTAAAACAAACATGTCCCTTTGATACTTCAGTTGGTTTCTTCATCATTCCACTTTGATATTCTGAGATTAGTTACTCTAAAAGGTATGTCGGGCTCATACCCGAAGGGAGCCTCGGTCAGGGGCACATGCCAATTAGAGTAACTAATTATCTGCACATGAAACAAACACATTAGCATAAACATTTCTTTCTCCTGAAGCAGTGATTTGTGTCTTTATCTTTCCCGCCCTTTCAAAATAGAAATAAGATAGGATATGATAAATGATATATTGTAGGATAATCTTTCATTGCTTAGATATGTTGGATCTAACACCTCTTCTCTTTTGTGCAGGAAAGTAGGGGTTTTTCAAAATTTGAAGATCGAGAAAACAGTCATAAGGGCAACGGGACAGCCAATAACCAGTCAAAGCAACCCAAGGCAATGACTGGTTATCCTTACACTCACTATTTGATTCTATCCTTTTCTGTTTTGGATATGTAGGAAAGATAGAAATGCTAAGCTCACAGCTTGTGTGAGGTTTTAAGAAATTCAGTGCATGTATAAATATGCTTCAAATGCATGAACTCAATTTGTAATCTATCATTGTTCAATACGAATGAAAATACCCCCCTTTTCTTTTTAACACTGCAATGTACCTTTTTGTAAATGCAATCATTTGATAGAAATGCATCCTTTGGCTAAAATTACATGGGTAATGAAATTTTAGGTAACATTTTGGCGACTTCTACTGTATGTATGCCTACTATACAGGACCCAATAGCCTTAGAAATCCATTGGGCAGTGAGTCTTTTAGGAACAACTCTGGACTAAGGTAAATAGCTGAGATAAAATAGTGTAAGATAGAATTCTGAGTACAGATTTATGGCTTTGGATAGCTTGGCTCCCCTATCCTGAGGGATAGGTGTATACTCAGAATCTTATAGTGGACTATTTTGTTTGAGCTATCTATCAGATTTGAATATTTACAACAGCAACTCGTGTTCAAAACACTTATTGAAAACAGGGAAACTAAAAGTTAGCTAGACATTAGAGATACTAATAATAGGCAAGGTAGTATGAAGTAAGAGGGCTGGGTAATGAGGTTTTTCATTATGTATGCATGTTGAGTACACTCCAGCATATAGAATGCAGGATTTGATTACACAACCCTCTTAGTTGGTATGAACGTACTATTATTAGTATTCCTACTGCCTAGTCAACTGCTAACTGTGCAACAGCACTTAGGAGCACCAAAACTGAAAGTAAATAGTGCAGCAGCACTTTATTCAACCACTAATCTATTACTTATAAAATAGGATAGACCTCAAAACAAGGTTTGAGGTAAATACCGTTTACCGGTAATGGCAAATTTTCCCCTTCCAGCGTGGCCAGCTGAAAAGCATTGTGTTCCTTGCATTCTGTTATGACAAACGGACCTCCCCAAAATGAATCAAACTTGGTGTGCTTTCTTGGTCTGCTCTTGAGCTCATCCCACTTGAGTACGATATCTCCCACATTGAATTCCCTGGCTCTAGCTTTCCTATCAAAACTCTTCTTCACCTGCAACTGTTGAAACTCCATTGTTTGTCCCGCCCTTCTCCTAATTTCCTCCAATTCCATTAACTGTGCATAACGCACTTGCATAGGATCTTCTTCCTCAAATAGCACCATTTGAGTGGCCATATCTAGTGCTGGCAATTCTGTTTCTATTGATAACCTTGCTTCCTTCCCATAAACCAACCAATAAGGTGAGTTTCCAATAATTTGCTTTGGTGTGATTCTGTCCACCCACAAGGCTGCCTTCAGCTTTGAATGCCAATCACGCTGATTCTCTTGCAAAGTCCGTTTGATGATTCTGATTAAGTTCTTATTCGTGGACTCTGCCAATCCATTGCCTTGAGGATAATAATTTGAGCTAGTATTGAGATATATGTTGTGTTTGATAGCCCAATCAGTCACCCTTAAGCCTACAAAAGCGAGTGCATTGTTTGACACTATGGAGTTAGGAACTCCAAACCTGTTCACAATATCATCATAAAAATTAAGAACAGCCGTCTCATTAGCATCCTTCAGTGCTGCAGCCTCAGTCCAACTAGAAAAATAATCGGTTGCAGTGATTATCCACCGGTGGCCTGCACTTGACGGTGGGTTAATAGGACCAATGAAATCAACACCCCACCTGTCAAAAGGTTGTTCTGCTTTTATAGGATGTAACGGTAATGCTGGCAGTCATTCTTTCCCTGCAAACATAACACATTTAACACACTTCCTTACATATGCGTGACAGTCCTTGAAAACATCTGGCCAGTAGTAACCAGCCGTTAGGATTTTATATGCAGTAGTCCTGGGAGAGAAATGACCTCCCGAATGGCCATCATGGAATTCATGCAAGATTTTTGTAATCTGATTTGAATCAATACATCGAAGGAGGACACCATTGTGATCTTTCCTATACAATATATCATTAATCAAAACAAAAGGAACTGATTGTAACCGATAGTACCTTCTTTTTGCCTTATCTAGGTTTGCTGGACACTCACTAGTCTTTAGAAAGTGAACCATATCCTACAACCAGCTTGATGTACTATTATCATCAGCCATCAAATCAATCACCAGAGCTATTTCTACTCCTTCTTCTTTTCTTGAAATTTCATTTGTAATAATCTGTTCACACAAGCCTCTTCCTCTAACTAATTTGGTGACCTGAATGTCTAAGTCGTATTCCATAACCCGTGTTATCCAACCAGCTCTTTTCTCACTGAGATCCTTACTGAGGAGAAACTCTTTTACACTTGGATGAGCAACCTTCAGGTGTATCCTGTTATGAGATAACAAGTGCCAAAACTTTTTAAGGCTCTTTACAACAGCAAGGACATGCTTTTCAACAAAGCTATACCTCTGCTCATAATCTTCCAACCCTTTGCTAAAAAACGCAATAGGCTGTTCCAATCCTTCTGTGTTTTTCTAGACCAGCATTGCAGAAATAGCCTCATAACCACCATATGCATACAAAATGAAATCTTTGCCAAAGTCTAGATTTACTAGAGCAGGTGCTGCCGCAAGTGACTCCTTAATAGTTTGAAAATTTAGCTTTGCTTCTTTTGTCCAGTGGAAAACAACATTCTTCTTCAGCATGGCTGTAAGTGGTTTCAATAAATCTGCAATATTAGGCAAGAAATGCCTAACGAAATTAATCCTCCTAATGAAAGATTGTAATCCCTTCTTATGATGCGGCAGGGGTATCTCCAAGATTGTTGCTATTCTTTCCGGATCCACTGTGACACCTTGCTTAGAAACAACATAACCCAACAAGTTTCCTTCATGAACAGGAAACATGCATTTCTTAGGGTTAAGTGAAACACCAAACTCCTTGCAGCACTCAAAAATCTACCTTAAGTGCCCAAGATGATCTACGACCTTCTTAGAATAAACTGTGATATCATCAAGATAAACCAAAACAAACTAGTACATCAGATTACTAAATGCCATATCCATGGCTTTCTGGAATGTTGCCTCTGCATTGGATAAACCAAAGGGCATTCTTTTGTAGGCCATGGTACCCCATTTAGTGGTAAAAGTTGTTTTACACTGGTCTTCATTTCTTACCAGAATTTGGTTATATCCCGAATAACCATCTAGAAGTGAGAATCTTTCCGAACCAGCCACATACTGCAATATTTGTTCCATTGAAGGAAGGGGATGCCTATCCTTCAAGGATGCTCTATTCAGATCTCTGAAATCGACACATAATCTAAGCTCTCCATTCTTTTTCCTAACAAGTACAAGATTGGACACCCAGCTGGTGTGTTTGATGGGAAAGATAATGCCACTTTCAATCAGCCTAAAAACTTCCTTTTGCATTAATGGCTCTATCTTTGGGTTGATAGGACGTTGCCTTTGTCTCACTAGCTTAGCATTTGGTTCTAACTCGATGGTATGCTGTGCTAATTCAGGATTGAAACCTTTCAAATCACCATATTCCCATGCAAAAATGTCTGCAAACTCTTGAAAAAGCCGAACATATGACTCCTTTTCAGTAGGGGAATTCACTTTACCTATCTTTAAGCTTTTCCCAGGTGCAACCTCCAACTCTTCATAATGCTCTTGCGGGACCATCAAACTGGTCTTATTCTTTTTAGCTTGATCATCCGAATTAAAAATTGACTCCAAGGTAACAAGACCCTTGGGCAATTTATTTGACTTCAGTTGAATGACTTGATCCCCATATTGTTGCTGAATTCTGTTCTGATTTGAGGTAGCGAACACATCTTCCTCCAATAGGAATTGTAAAACTTGTTCATTTGATTCAAACACTTGCCAATTAATATTATTATCCGGAATTGAGGGCCGGATAATAATCTTGATATGCTGCTGATCACAGGTCCCTTTTATACTGTTTGGTATATCATATTAGGCTCCAACTGCAGCTAACCGATCAGCATGTTGATTTCTACTTCTTGGAACAGCTACAATATTAAATGCATCAAAAACTTCAATGGAATCCCAAACCCTGAGCTTATATGCTTTTAAAGTATCATTTTTTACTGCATTCAAACCTCTAACTTGGTTAACAATTAGCTCACTACCACCATGCACCTTCAGGTTTTTAATTCCACGCTTTCTCGCCCACTCTAAACCTTGAATCAGCCCTTCATACTCTGCTGTATTATTGGTACAGGCAAAACCAAACTTGAAAGCTGCATAATATTTCTCACCCTTAGGTGAAACAAGCAGAACCCCACCTCCTGAACCATTCCTGCTTCGTGACCCATCAAAGTACATCTCCCAAACATCATTTTGAGATTCAATATTAGCTTCTTGTCCTTTAACCAGATTAGGCATAATTAAACCAGCTTCTTGAAACATATAGTTTCCCAAACCAGCATCCACAAGGATACTAGTTTCATCCTCCAAAACATTCTTTGCTGCCCATTCATCTAACAGGACATCTGGTATTTCACTGACCTGAGTTACAGGCTCATGAACAACTGTATACTCATCATGCTCAAAAATCATACAATTAGCATTAATGATGTTAGGCGTATAAGGCTCTATATGATTCTTAGACAACAATTCGGATTGGATAGTCACTTTGGTTCCATATCTAGTTCAGAACAGCATGTGTGACCAATCAGATGATAAATATCCTCCTATTTTGGCAATAAATTCTCTTGACAAACACAGGGCAAAATATGGGGGCAGATCTATGACATAAATATCTTGAGATATAGAGAAATTAGGACAAGCATGTAAGGTTAAACTAGCATCTTTGATAAAGCCTATAGTCCTAACAGCCGAACCATCAAGCTGTACTACGCCTTTCTCTAATAAATCATATTTCAGACCAAGTTGGTCAGCTATCTTTTTAGGCATAACAGAGCATGTAGCTCCACTATCCACCATGCAGTTGTGTACCAAATTATCACCAATAATAAGAGAAATGTAAAATGGGGGGGGTTTCACGCTCTTACCTTGGATTGAAGTTGCTTCTCTATTGTTGTTCCCCTTTTCATCATTCTGGACAATAGTATTAGTCAACACAGCCTCCTTACCAGCATCAACAAATGTCACCTTAGGAGGAATTTCTTCGTTCAATGCCTTCTTCAAACTATTAACTTGTCCAGGAATAGCCAAAGAATCCCACATGCTCATGGTAACATTCATCTTTTTCATGGTGTTCACAATGCTGTAAGGTACAGCTGAATGTACTTTCTGTTGTGTCTTGACAACAGACGTATCTGCATCCTTTTGAAACTGCTCCTTAGCTGCTGCAACAGGTACTTTCTTTAGAATGCTTGGTATTTGCGTGGATTTGAATGACGATTCTTCGGTTGCAGGTCCTTTACCTCTCTCTGATGTTTGGCCTATATCAAGAGCTCTTTTCTTAGCTCGAGTATTGGCTGCAATCGGTGAATCGCCATTCATACCATTGAATTCTTCACCTTGCCAGTTAAGAAAACCAGTTTCCATAGTATGCATATCCTGCTGTTGTTCAGGCGCAGCAGGAGGTATATCCGGTTGTAAGCTTGTAGCATTTTGTACCATGAGAGCTTGATTTATCATGCCATTAGAGCATGTAGACTGATTATGAGCTTGGTTGCAGGGATAACTCCAATCTACCTCTGATATTAAATTGTTTTGAGCAGGTACAATGTCTCTTACTGCATTTGCAGCATTCAAAGGTGTTGGATTGTAAGGCTGATAAGACCTTTGATTAATATTTTTCCTCGCACCTTGGTAATTATTCTGATAAGGCTGTCTATTCTGCTGGTACTGCTGATTGTAGCCTTGACTTGGTTGCTGAAAAGTTGGCCTTGGAGATTGGTAATGCTTCTTAATACTTGTCAACTCATTTCCCAGAGTCTGCAAAATATTTTCTATCTTTTGCTGGCTGCTCCTTATCTCATGTATTTCATTTGACGTGCCTGCTACTGTTGTCTCTTGAGGAGCGGCAATAGGTATTGTTGGTATAACAGGCAAAGAGGCAAGAGGTGGTATATTAATTGGCATGTCAGGTTGAATAGCCGGAAAATAAGGCATTGGAGGCCTAGGTGCTATCTTACCAGCCTGTATGAGGCTATTCTCTACTCTAATAGCAATGCCAAAAGCTTGGGGCAGCGAAGTACCACCCATCGATTGAATCATTACTGAGATATCACTATTCAAACTTTTCAGAAAATACAAAAATGCATGTTCTGCACTTGGTCTTACCGCTGCTGGTATTTGTTTCCATGTCTTTTGAAAACAAGAGTTGAAATCTATCATCTGCTCCTGAGGAGCACGCTTGATAGTTGTGAGTTGTTCCACTAGGGACAAGTGATCAGACTTGTCTTCAAAATACTTGGTTAACAGATCCCCAAGCTCATCCCACGAGTTAACTGACCCCACAGCCAAAGTTCTGAACCATTCTAAAGCTTTTCCTTTCAAGGATGCTGCTAACAATTTTACAACAACATCTTCTTCTGTAACGTAGTGCACATTACATAAACTTGCCACATCACGGATGTGGTCTATTGCCAGTGTTTGGCCTTCTCCAGTGAAATCTGGTAAGCCTTTTAGTGCCGCCAAAGGCACATCATGATGCTGGGCGAAATTCAATGGGCTTCCTTGATTGAAAGGCACGAAAGCAAAGGCTCTTGGTAAGGCCATAGCACCAAGCTGAACTGATGTACTTGCTGCAGCTAAGCTTCCTCCTATAAAAAATGAAAAATTAAAAGGAAGAGGAGCAGCAACTCTACAAGTAGGTGAGGCTGAATGTCTATCTCTTCAATTTCTGTTTACAGCTTTACCTCTTCTTTGATAAACTCTTGTAGGAGGTAATGACTTGCCTCTTTTTGTATATATAGTTCTTTTAGCTGATCTTCCTTGTCTTTTCGGTTAAGGCACAAATTTGCACCCTACTAAACTATAAGTTTAGCAATCTGGCCTAACATGGGATTCACTTCTGCATGTGGGCAATGCATAACCTGAAATGAAACCTCCGGTTCCTATTGGATAATCACCTGATACTCTCTAGTATTGGACTAACTTTGCAGGGTAAAGGATAAGAAATTACAGAAATGGAACTTAAAACTGAACTAAACTTGACTAGAACCTGGTCATACACCAAAATGTGAGAGATAAATGATAAAAACCGATCTCAGTCTACAATATTCTACTTTAATTGATAAACACTTCTTTCCTGTTATAAGTTTGCATAAGTATTTCATAATAAGGTCTTGAGATGAACCAATGAGGAATAATAATGTTTCACTCAAAAAATTTGAACTTTAAAACACATACTATGACCTGCAAACATACACACATTCCTATATTAAGGTACTGACTGAGACAAGTAAACAAGGAGCAATATAACTCACAAATTTAGCTTCATCAATCATGCTTGTACACAAAAAATTGGAAGGAAAACAAAGGTTTTATTCCATAGAAAATCGCTCCAAAAGATGCTGTCACATATATAATATCTCTAAATCTGAGTTACAGAATCCATGCAAAAGAAATGCTAAGGACAAGAAAGCTGTCTCTGAAAACACTGTTCTTGCATAAATCTGAACTAACTCCAAATCAAGTGTCTCCAGGCACTAAGTACAAAAACTCTCCAACTGATTGGGTCGGATGCAAGAAAAGGGCCTCAAAAAGAGGAGTCTAGAAGACACCAAAAAGGGGTACAAACATGGAAAAGTCTTCTTTAATGAATAACCAACCCAAAAGACCACTAGAAACAGCCTTAAAAAGCTCAACCAAGTAATAAAAGCTCCCCAAAATGGTGGAAAAGTCCAACTTCGACCCTTTGCCTAAAAGTGCTCCAACCTCCCTAAATTCACTCCATTTGATTTCAAACAACCTCATGTTCCTATAAAAACGTTCTTGTCTCCAAAATTATCTCAACTCCTTTTGAATATTTCCCAAGTGGTTATGCATGCTCCTATATGCTCTCCTTATGTCTCCAAACTGAAAAGATTTCTTCAATGAGAGCCTTATCTCTCCAAAATTAACTCATCTTTCAAAACTAAGTCAAAAGACTTAGTCTCCTTCTTGCACATGGATACACCTTTTACATTTTAAATAATAATATTTAATTACAATTTATAATTATATTGTAATTAAATACCTTTTACAAAGAGATACGGTTTTTAACAAAGAAAGAAAACAAAAACATATAAAAAAGAATAAAATAAAACATATTTGATAAATCGATGAAAAATTTAGGCATTTATTTTATCAAATATGTTTTATTTATTCTTACTTTGTATATTTTTGCAAAGCCCAGCGGACTTGAGGGAGAATATAAAAACTACAAAAGGCTTTTTATGAAAACCCTAAAAGCTTTACTCTCCCATCGCATATGTCTCATTTTGCAAAATGAAAACAACTTAAGAAACTCTTCAAGGGTTTGAGACCCTTTGGTGCCGCCATTGATGTCCTGATTTTTTCCATCGCTCTGTGAAGTCTTTGATGAAGGATATATGTTTTTACTGGTGTTGCCGCCCAAGACAAATTTGATTGCAGATTTTTACAACAACCCAGGTCGCAACTGTGCATTAAAAAACTTTTCTTGAAGGCATGCTGGAGTTTTCTGAATCTTCCTTTAAAAACAAGTCCCATTTTCTACAGGTATGAAACGGCTCCTTAGCTGCTGCATTCTCTGTTAATATGCCATTGTTGGAAGTACGAAGAGGGTTTTTTTTTTTTTGTTATAATACATCTTCTCTTTTGTTCCTTCGAGATCTCAAATCTATGTAAAGCCCTTTTTAAAAAAAACCCATTTTGTGTGTAGCTTACAATCATTGCATTTCGTGAGAAGACATTTTTGTGAAGAGTATTGTCAAACAATTCACGTGACCTGTCCGTTTTTCACATTTTGCATACATATTTACCAGGAAAATAACGTGTTTATCTGTTTTTCACATTTTGCACGCACATCCATCAGGAAACTTGCAACTACAACATCCGAGAAAAATTATCGGACTATACCCTTGTTCTAAAGCTCCCATTTTGGCACAAGATGGGAGCACAATGACAAAATGTGAAGAGCCTGGCCATACACCCGCCAATTGCATTTGCTAATAATATTCAAGGCATTTCTAAAGAATCCATTTTGTCCATACTCTGGAATCATCGCATTCCATGATACCGCATCTTTTTGAGGCATTTTATCGAACAGTTCCAGCACGCTTTTATATGCTTCCACATTTTGTATACAATTCTACCAGGGCATTTAACGTGTTGTGTCTGTTTTTTCACATTTTGGATACATGTCTGCCAAGAAAGTTGCGTGTTGTGTTTGTTTTTTACATTTTGCACGCCTTTCTGCTAATACTTGGGGATGTTCATATCTATTTGAAGGTCCTCCCTCAAACATCTCTTGCCCTATTTTCTCACTAAAATCATCTGTTGCAAGCTGCAATTCATGCCATGAAAACCTCTTCAACTGCCCAAAAGAAATCTTTCTGTCATCCTCACCAGAAACATCCTCTTTCCTGTAGCGCAACCACCAACACTTCCACAAAAGGAAGATAAAGCATGTCAAAACTACAACTGTCCCTCCAATACTTCCAATCAGGACTCCAACTATTGATTTGGAACCACCTGAATTTGAATTGAGAGTAGAAGCACATGGGTGCTGTAAATTTGAACCATAATTAAGTTTATTACCCGAGAAATTGTATTCAGGTCTTTGAAATAGGGCTTCTGGGATTTGTCCAGTGAGATCATTAAAAGACAAGTCCACTTCTATCAAAGTTGAAATCTTTTTTATTGAAGATGGTATCTCTCCTCTGAGATTGTTGTTTTTTAGCACTAAGTACTAAAGATAAGACAGCCGACCCAATGAGCTAGGGATATCTCCAATGAAATCATTGTTTGATAGATTCAAATTTTATAGATTTGTCATGTTACCAAGTTCTGGTGATAGGCTACCAGATATGTGATTATCCTCTAGTCCTAAGATATTGAGGTACGTCAGCTCGCCAATATCAGGGGATAAGGTACCTGAAAATCCCATAGATTCCAAGTGCACAGCTGTAACATGTCCTCCACTGCAGGTAATGTGAGACCGACTAGTGCAGGGTTCCACTAAATTTGGATCCCAAGTTCCAAGTAAGTCTGTAGATTCATTTAGTCCTGCTTTGAGTTCAAGTAATGCTTGACCTTCAGCATTTGTTGCAGCTATAAAGCATGGATAGTATAGAAGAATAAGAAATACAAGCCAGTTCGCCATAGAATGCATATTTCAAATAAACCATCAATTTTTTAACAGCTATGTATAATCTCCAGAATGTTAGATTATTAGCTGATGAAGTATCCACATTCTTTCCTTGAGAGAATTGTACTTTTCCTCATAGCAATTTCCAGAGTTACTTAAGTTCAAAAGGATCATGCTTGTACTGGTTATCAAGCACACATTCTGTGGAACCTTATGATAGTGGGGTGTCCTTGAACTATGAATGCCTTGCTCCTTAGTATACCACTAACATCTGACCTGCAAAAAGCTTTGTAAGTTGTGGTTCACCCATCTTTGATATCCTTGATGTTTGGTAATTGTTATAAACTTTCTCTTTCATTCATTACATCCTCTAAGAACAGTCATTGATATTGCAGCACTTGTATTGTCTAGGCATTTGACTGAACTTTCTTTTCCTTCACTGTCATTGCACTCTTTAATGAGATTGTGTTTTATCCTTGTTAAATTTCCGACTTTGGCACATGCTGGGAGTGCGCTGGAAAATGTGAAATGATTCATTTGGAGACCTGTTAGTTGCATTTGGTAAAGTAATGTGACTGGTTTTTGAAGGTACCCATGTCTTCTGTATGCTGTAATAACTGTATTCATTTTACAAGCTTCTCCCAAACTTCAACATAGATTGAATAACAGTGCAGATTTTTCTTGCTCCAATTAGTCATAAAATGCCATTGCTACCTTATGTCTCCTGACTGTGCATTTTGATCTTATGTAGAAATGAAGTTCGAGCACGGGCTCGTGACACTCATTTCATTACCAGTTGATTCTGATTTCATTGAAGTTTACTATTTGAGCATGCATTAAAAAACTCAGATACTCTGTTTCTATACCAACTTGTTGCATTGAATTGTTTATCTTCATTATGTGGTATTGACCCTTTTAAATACTGTAAGGTTTCACATTGAAATAATATGTCCCTTAAAACAGTTTATCCATTAATGTTTTCTTTTTATGCATATCATGAATAGTAAAGTAAAAGGTTTCATATTTAAAACAAACATGTCCCTTTGATACTTCAGTTGGTTTCTTCATCATTCCATTTTGATATTCTGAGATTAGTTACTCTAAAAGGTATGTCGGGCTCATACCCGAAGGGAGCCTCGGTCAGGGGCACATGCCAATTAGAGTAACTAATTATCTGCACATGAAACAAACACATTAGCATAAACATTTCTTTCTCCTGAAGCAGTGATTTGTGTCTTTATCTTTCCCGCCCTTTCAAAACAGAAATAAGATAGGATATGATAAATGATATATTGTAGGATAATCTTTCATTGCTTAGATCTATTGGATCTAACACCTCTTCTCTTTTGTGCAAGAAAGTAGGGGTTTTTCAGAATTTGAAGATCGAGAAAACAGTCATAAGGGCAATGGGACAGCCAATAACCAGTCAAAGCAACCCAAGGCAATGACTGGTTATCCTTACACTCACTATTTGATTCTATTTTTTTTCTGTTTTGGATATGTAGGAAAGATAGAAATGCTAAGCTCACGGCTTGTGTGAGGTTTTAAGAAATTCAGTGCATGTATAAATATGCTTCAAATGCATGAACTCAATTTGTAATCTATCATTGTTCAATACGAATGAAAATACCCCCCTTTTCTTTTTAACACTGCAATGTACCTTTTTGTAAATGCAATCATTTGATAAAAATGCATCCTTTGGCTAAAATTACATGGGTAATGAAATTTTAGGTAACAAGTACATTTGAAAATCGTGTCATTAAAAAAGAGTACCACTTCTATATCTGTGATAATAAGGAGCATGACACACTTTTTGTACAACGTTGCTTTAAGAGGTTTTTTGAATATTTGAAAGAGAGAGGCATAACAATAGTTAAACATTTTGTTTGGTCTGATGGATGTGCGACACAATTCAAATCTTTGAGGCCTTTTTATACACTATTTAGATATCATCAAAATGACAAAATACCCATGTTTGGAGTTTTTTTTAGAGTGGTCATGGAAAGGGTGAACATGATGGTGTAGGAGCTTGTATCAAACGTTCTCTAAGAAAGCATCAAATAAATTACACAGGAGATCGTATAGACGATGCACACGATGTTGTTGAATGGTGTAAGAAACACTTTGAGAAATCTAATTATCCTAATGAATCATCATCGAGAACATACAGACCCATTCCATATAGAGTGTTTTGGGAGATAACCGGTACGTGTTCTCTTTTAGTGTTTTATTTTAATTTTTAATTTTTTTTTTTTAAATGTTCCTAGTTCAAATGCTTTAATTTAACAACTTGATCTACATGCATGTTCGTGTACACATGTACATTTTGCAGATGTGGATAGAAGGTCAATGCATGGATGCAAGAGAGTGGAGAGGACAAGATCTTTGCATTGTGTCATGAGTACAGATAATCGCCCATGGACATTATACACTAGGGATTATTCATGTTTTTGTTCTGATTGCATTTTGGAAAACTATGTTGATTGCAAGATCCAAGAGCTTGGATATGTTAGTGAATGGAAATTGGTGCCACTAGATGTTTCTGACACATACGAGGATTCAAATGAGGACAAAATCTTTGAAAACATTCCTTTGATTTCTGGTGATTATGATCATATTTCAGGATTGATTTAAAAAGGTATATGACGCATATATATATATATATATATCCTTAAAATATGTTGCGTACATGTAAATATTTCCTTAAATATTGTTTAAAATTTATTTAACTTGTTTCAAATTGCAGGAGATATTTTTGTAGTCATAACAGAAGATGGAAATATAGGTGTTAGTTATTATTTATTGCATTGCACAGAAGAGAGAAAGAAGTTAACAAAATCTAAAATGAGCAATGGAATGTCATTTCCCATAGGTTTGAATTGATTCATATGTACATAGATCGCTTAAGTGAAAATTTTTAATTTCTCACGTTTCTTATATACATGTACATGCAGGCTCAGTTGTAGTGTAAGGGACATATTTCAAACAAGTTAAAATTGTTCAACATGGGATTCATTTCACTGAATACCAAATTGACAACAAGGTATATCAGTATAGCCACTTGGTCATTGTTGTTGGCCTAATTCTTCAAACAGTTCCACGTCGTGGGCGGTCTCAAAAGTGGAGACTAGATAGTGAAGATCGTGACAAAATATTAAGTGTTATTGAAGAGCATTTTGAACCACTTGTTGTGGTCTGAACTATTTAGTAATCCAAAGTACATGTGGTTCAAACCATGAATTGAATTAATACTTAATAAATTAGAACTTGTTTTGAAACTTGGATAAATATTTGATATATATATATATATATATATGGCTTGTGTGGACCATATATTTTTTAGTTAAATATGAAAATTTTGATTATATCAAATTAGGATGTATGAAGTTAATTTGTATGTATGTTAAATAATACTTACGTGCACGTATGTAAAGTAAATTGGGACATGTGGATCAGTTGAAAATGTGTTAAGGCGGGCGATGTATGCAGTTAATTAGGATGTATATAGTAGATATCTAATTATAAAAGCATGTACATGCATATGTAATTTGTAAGTTGTTAAAATAATTTTAAAGCATGTATGTAAAGTAAATTAGGACATATGTATTTATTTAATTAAAAATGTATATTTAAATTAGAATGTACATGTATAAAATTGATATTAAATTAGGACATACATGTGTAATAATTGAAGAGGGGTCTAAACCACTAAGTGATGTGGTGTGAACTATTTAACTTGTATGTACCTACAAGTACATGGTGTGAACTATTTAGTACACCTAGAAGTACATGGACCTATAATTTAAATTAAATTGAATATGTTCATTAACTTTAGTTTGTTCATTTGATATGAACAAGTGTGATTTTTATATTGTTCATGGCTTGCACAGTGCAATGGATATATATTGTTCACAAATTCTTCTAAATTAATGCATATCTACTATATACATGTTACATGTAGTAAAATTTAAATTATAAACATATCAATCTTTTTTTAATCTATCTACATGTACATGTAAATTTAGTCACAGATATATATATATATATATATATATATATATATATATATATATATATATATATATATATATTTGAAAGTTTTAGAGAACATGTGCATTCAATCATATATATTTAAAGTGTGTAAGTAATCTAACATGTGTGCATTCAATCATATATATAATTATCTGAATACAAATGATGTGATATATTTAATCCAGGATCAAATGCACAAACTATACATATATATAAAGTATAATCTAACCATACATTCACATGATATATATATAATCTAGTGCATCAAACACAAACTATATAAAGTACATATAATCTAACACACATGCATGAAATATGTAATCTGATCAAACACAAACTGTATAAAGTATAATCTAGTCTAAACTTCATACATGCATGAGTATATATAATATGAAAGTCTAAAATGTACACGTATATATAAAAAGATAAACAAATGAGCTATAAAGTCTAGCAAATCAACATGCATCATGTCGGCCACGAATAGAGCGACCATCTGAGGGAGAATCCTGGTGAGAGTCTGGATGTCCAATAGACCCTTGCAAAAGTAGAATTTATTTAAATATTAAATATAGATCTCTAGACACATGTACATCAAATCCGGCTAGAGTTAAATTAAAATTAAAATATAAATTGTAATGCACATGCATACATGTACATATATACAAAAAAACCATAACTAACCTGTCCACTAACAACATCAAAAGAATCTCTCCTACACACACGCTCGGAGATCAAGCTAGGAGTGACATGAGCTAACTGTTATACATATACATATATATGTATGTATTTAAGGATTAGTCCACGATCAATTTAAATGATACAAATTAACTTAGAACTATTATTTATTAAATGATCTATATATAGATTTATCGTACATTACAACATGTGTACATGTCTTGTAAAAATTCAAACGCACATGTATGTACATACCTATGTATCAAGAGTAGGTTGTATAGTCTGCTCATGTCTTGTGATCATATCAACAACATCACTCATGCCTGCATATCTCTGTTTGGTTGTACGTATGACTGAGGAGTGTAAGGGGCTAACTATATGACTAGGCATTATGGATGAAGTGTCTGACTGTAGTAGCATACCCATAGACCCAGTATGGCTCAAACCTCACAGCTGCTCCTCAAATGAATCCAAGCCCTCATCTGTGATATGGACCTGATCAGCTCGTATCTCCTTCTCTGCAACAATAGAGTGATCTGTAGGTGGGTCAATGCCTAGAGCATGTGTAGAGTGATGAGAATGTTGTGACTACCTCAGGGTATGTGTCGATGCGGCGATAGCCTGCCCGTCTCTGAGAATCTCCTCTCTAAAATCAGCCAATGGTATCCCAATTTGAGATGAAATAAAACAGTAAGAATGCAGCAGGTCCTCGACTAAATACTGCGACATCTGTACATGTCTACTACCTCCGACTATAGATGTTACCTCATCTAGGGAGGGGATGCTAGTAGTAATATACTGATCATCTGAATCTGAAGCCACCTTGTGACTAGAAGATGCATGATCTGTGGATGATCTCGAACGTGGTCGGTCCATCATATATCTGCCCATCCTGTTAGATGATATGGTGGCTACTACTGATGCAATTTGTCCAATCTTATCAATTAATTCTCTCTGAGAAGCAATCACAACGTGATCCGCTATGGGGGCCAGGGCTGGGACTACTGCAGGAAATCTCTAGCCAACAAGGTCCATGTGTCTAGGCAGAGCTCTATCACGCCTACGATATGCATCTTTATCAGCAATCTTGCCCCTCCCTTGTCCATAATATACTCGAATATCAAGGTAGTTTGGTTTCATCTGATAATGAACCTCAGCAAATACCTATTATGCAAAGTATAATGGTATCTGGTCGTTATTAGGATAACGACCATGGGAAGCTAAGAAGTGTGGGTAAATCAATGATGCAACCTGTGGGTGGATACATCTTGTGACTTGATATCCTCTCACCTTACTCTTCTTCTGATACTGTGGAAAGCATCTCTCCTTGATGGTCTCCTTTGAGACCACCCTCACCACATCAGCAAAAGAATCAAGACTCCTCACCTCACTCCTCAACTGTCTATAAATATACTCTATAACCTCAGGTGAGAATGAGGTGTGAGAAACTAAGCAGTCCCTCAATGTTTGCAAACTATCAAAAATGGATGTACATATACTCTTGTACACACCATCAGTATGGGGGTCATCTAATATGACCCTCAACCTATGCAGCTCACGATCACTGTACTAGAAAATGGTAGCAATGTCGGGCAACAGGGGATCCTAGTGTGGAGGATCTATATCATCAATGTGTGGCTCCTGATCAGGAGCTTGTGTAGGTGGATCCTGGTCAGGAGCCTATGAAGGTATATCCTGGGATGCCATCTATCTAGGTATGTCATAAAGTTAAAATAAATATGTAAATGCACACACACATGAAGTGCATTCAATTTAAAACATTAAAAATTAAAATCAGTTAAATTCTAGAGAGAGAGAGAGATCATTTTCATGACAGAGAGAGAGAGAGATAACATATATTTCAGATATATATATATATATATATATATACAATCAAAAATTTAAATCTTTGAATACATCAAAAATTCAAATATATCAGAGAGAGAGAGAGATAACATATATTTCAGAGAGAGATAACATATATTTCAAAGAGAGAGATATATATATATATATTTAAATCTTGAATACATAAAAAATTCAAGAACATGATATGTATAATTTTTATAAGTCAATAACAAAAAAAATTAGACCTATATTTTATTGTAACGTATAAGTATTTGTGTGTATATAAAAATTATTATTTTTGTTTGAAACTAAAACATGGCCATTGATCTAAAAAATGGAATGTAACTTATCTAAATTTATTGACATTGTTTCTTATTGAACTCCATATCTCAAAAAAATAGAGGTCACTATATTTTTGTAATGGGCATATCATTATAAAATTATTAAATCTGTAATATGTGATCCTAAGAGGAATGTCTTATATACACTAGGATGTTATAAGGGGTCATATGTGGTCCTAAGGGGTCACACATGTGTTAACGCATGTGTGACCCCTTAGGACACTATGTGATGGACTAAGGGGTATGTCGTTCACAAAAGGATTTTATAAGGGGTCATATGCGGTTCTAAGGGGTCACGCATGTGCTAGAACACATGTGTGACCCCTTAGGATCACATATGACCCCTTAGAAAACTATGTGATCCTAAGGGGAATTCCATATGTACACTAGGATGTTATAAGGGGTCATGTGTGGTCCTAAGGGGTCATGCATGTGTTAACGCATGTGTGACCCCTTAGGACCACATATGACCCCTTAGGACCCTATGTGATGGACTAAGGGGTCATATGTGATTCTAAGGGGTCACACATGTGTTAGAACACATGCGTGACCCCTTAGGACCACATATGACCCCTTAGGACACTATGCAATCCTAAGGGGAATGTCATATGTACACTAGGATGTTATAAGGGGTCATATGTGGTTCTAAGGGGTCATGCATGTGTTAACGCATGCGTGACCCCTTAGGACCACATATGACCCCTTAGGACACTATGTGATGAACTAAGGGGTATGTTGTTCACACTAGGATTTTATAAGGGGTCATATGCGGTTCTAAGGGGTCATGCATGTGTTAGAACACATGCGTGACCCCTTAGGACCACATATGACCCCTTAGGACACTATGTTATCCTAAGGGGAATGTCGTATGTACACTAGGATTTTATAAGGGGTCATATGTGGTCCTAAGGGGTCAAGCATGTGTTAACGCATGTGTGACCCCTTAGGACACTATGTGATGGACTAAGGGGTATGTCATTCACACTAGGATTTTATAAGGGGTCACATGCGGTTCTAAGGGGTCACGCATGTGTTAGAACACATGCGTGACCCCTTAGGACACTATGCGATCCTAAAGGGAATGTCGTATGTACACTAAGATGTTATAAGGGGTCATATGTAGTCCTAAGGGGTCACACATGTGTTAACACACGCGTGACCCCTTAGGACCACATATGACTCCTTAGGACACTATGTGATGGAGTAAGGGGTAGTTCGTTCACACTAGGATTTTATAAGGGGTCATATATGGTTCTAAGGGGTCACACATGTGTTAGAACACATGTGTGACCCCTTAGGACCACATATGACCCCTTAGGATACTATGTGATCCTAAGGGGAATGTCATATGTACACTAGGATGTTATAAGGGGTCATATGTGGTCCTAAGGGGTCACGCATGTGTTAACGCATGTGTGACCCCTTAGGACCACATATGACCCCTTAGGACACTATGTGATGGAGTAAGGGGTAGTTCGTTCACACTAGGATTTTATAAGGGGTCATATGTGGTTCTAAGGGGTCACACATGTGTTAGAACACATGTGTGACCCCTTAGGACACTATGTGATCCTAAGGGGAATGTCGTATGTACACTAGCATGTTATAAGGGGTCATATGTGGTCTGAAGGGGTCACACATGTGTGACCCCTTAGGACCACATATGACCCCTTAGGACACTATGTAATGGACTAAGGTGTATGTCGTACACACTAGGCTTTTACAAGGGGTCACATGCGGTCCTAAGGGGTCCATTATGTGATCCTCTATGGTCCTAAGGGAACGTATAGTGTCATCAGAGGCATATGTGGTCTTAAGGGGTCATGTTGTGTGTGTAATAGGATGTGAAAAGGGGTCACATTGTAGAGGATTTATTTTGTCTAATTTGTTTAAATTTGTTATCTAAGTTTTCTAAAAAAAATTTAAAATTTAAATTTATTAATTTTCTAACATTTTAATTTATTATATTTAGATTTGTAACATTTTTCTACTTTTCTTTTTTTGCTAATTTTTTTCTAAGTTCTAATTTACTACCCTAGTTTTCTAAGTTTTTCATAGCATTTTTTTTTTAAAGTTGAAAAAAAATACATATACGGTTATGTAATTTTAAAAACAAATTGACAAATTTTAATCAAAACATTAAATTATCAAACTTTTTTCTAAAATGTGGAAAAATAATAAATATACAATTATTTAATTAAAAAAATAAATTAACAAACAAATTATTTATTAATTTTTGAATAAATTTAATAAAAAAAGACATTATTAAACAAAAAAAAGGGTTATTTTGTGCACCTAAAATAATGTAGGTCGAAAGCTAAAATGTGAGATGTGTTGGTTGCTGCAGATAGGGTATGGTGACATGGTGCTGACGTCGGGTTCACTCTAACCCCCACTAGACAAAAAAATACAAGTTTGAAAATGATACTTTAACTGTCATTTTCGGATTTTATAGAAGTTTGAAAAAAACAATTTTAAATAGGGTTCGAGCGAAGGGGGGGTTCAATCAAACCCCTTAAAATATTAATTTTTAAGGGGTTCGATTGAACCCAGAGGGGGGGCTCGCTCGAACCCCCCTAGTTCTTTTGAACCACCCCCCAACATAATTCTCCACTTTCACCAATTTCCCTCATTGGAAAAAGTGGGAACCATTAATGTGGGATAGCCCCATCATCTTTCAACATATCATAGTTGCATATCAATATCATCTTAAGATATTAGTTGCTTTGCATTTAGATCTTTGATCACATACCCCTCATTCTTTAGGTAGTCATCCTAAAGATTAAGTGCGCATCCAAGCTGAGAGCCACCTTGATTTAAAGGATCCTTGGAGATAGAGAACAATGAGACAATTTTAGGAGTTTGATTGACTAACTTGTTTGTTCATTTAAATCTCTAATGCAATATTTCATTGGTACATTTGAATGTGTTTTCTATCATTTGGATGACCCCTCTTATGAAGTGTACATTTATGGCACCCACCATGGGGCAACCGACTCATTCTAACATTTTTTTTCCTAGGTTCACAATCGAAAAATACAAAGTTTCAGCGCATATAACATTTCATGTGGAGCATGCACACCTTTTTCGAGCGCATACAAATTTTCTATTAGTGCATATACACATTCTTCTGGTGCATTTAGTCTGTCTTCTAGCGTATACAAACTTTTTGTTAGCGCATACACACATTCTTCTGGTGCATTTAGTCTTTCTTATAGTGCATATAAACTTTTTGTTAGCCCATATACACATTCTTCTGGCCCATTTAGTCTTTCTTATAGCGCATACAAACTTTCTTTTAGTGCATATACCATTTTATGTAGCACATATAAACTCTATTCTAGCATATACAGTCTCTGTTTTAGCACATTTAACACAGAGAGCAAGAAAAATTTATAACTGGTCAAGAAATTAGGCTTGTTAATCCCACCATCAAATTTTATTTTCTAACTAGTTGCTTATAGGTCTAACAATGGTTTTGTAGGAACAAGAAAGGAGTTAGTTTAGTTTTTCTTTACTTGCCTTCAAAGTTGGTAAAAATAATTCACTTTCCTTTTTGCAAAAAGCTCAAAAGAACTACATTTTCATTTGGTGCAACTAAAAAGGACCTCATTCTCATCGGGTGCTTAAAAAAAATCAAATCTTTCTTTCTTGCAAGGGTAAAAATAACAATAACTCAAACTTCATTTTCGCAAGTTAGGATCACATCTCTTTTTGGGCTCTAAAAAGAACAAGACAATTTTTTCAATTCTTGTAAGGATAAAAAGAACAATCCATCTCATTTTGCAAGTTAAAAAGAACAAGCCATATTTTCTTTTGGCACTCGATTTCTTTTGTTGACCAGTTTTTCTTTCAAGTTTAAACAATTGCTATGTGGGACTAAAATGAACACCATGTTTGTTGGAGTAACATCGCCAAATAGCAGTTAGATAATCATTGCAATAAAGGATTAAAAAGAACAAGTTGTAAGTCGTGTCTCGAAAGTGATAGGTATATGCTCTCCTCTTAATTAGGTTATCAAAAAGACAAACTCACTATTTAAAAGCTTTATTTCAATTCTTGCAATAAGATAAAACCTTTAGCAGGCTTTCCCTCTCGAGAAGCCCATAAGGCCGATGAGAGGGGAACGACCTAAGTGGAGAATGACTTAAAGCCAATTTTACCAACTCACTATAATAAAATATGGATGGATATGAAAATCACATCCAATAGTAGTGTGCATTGATAGCTTTCCCCTAGTATTCTTGATATACAAAAAGCCTTTGTTTTAAAGGTTGGGAAGCCTCTTGAGGGAGTTTATCTTTCGTCGTGTCGAACGAAACCCTTATTACAAGCCTTAGAATTAGAAGCTTCACTGAGTCAGTAACCAAACATTTGTAATATCATATTGCAAGGGTGGGGAATATTATATCATTTGATGCACTTAGTCAAATCAATAGGGACATATCAAAGCCTCTATTCAACTTAGTATACTTGAGTATCCAAACAAGGTTTTTTGTTATCAAATCAACCTATCAACAACATCAACTTTGATCACTTGTATGACCACTCCTCAACATTTAAGAAGGAAGAATCTCCGTCAAAAGACCAAGCTGAAAAGGAGACAACCTAGTCAAAAGGAAAGTCTCATAAAGAGAAGGAAGTCTCTCTACATAAACCATGAACTCTTCCTAAAACATTGCACTTTCTTGCACCTCTTTCATGTCTATCTACACAGTAAAGGAACTGAGTTTGATGAAGAATCTTTGAAAACACGTGCCTTCACACAAAAGTCGACATTCAACCAACTTATCAACAAAGGAGGAAAGATCAACTTAGCTTATCTATCTGAAGATCGAATCACTTATTGAATCAAATCAATCACATGCCTGTCTTTACACAATCTTAGAGAAACAAAGAACAAGAAACACAACCAAAATCAAGCATGGGTTATAGAGAACCTAACCCCTACTATAAGTACCTAAACATAGATGAGAATGATATAACAGATAACATTATCCAAGAGGCCCAACAAGACCCTGGCCTACAAAAACTCATGGAGAAACTCATTGAAACAGACAAACAAAAATACTTCCTCTTGCTATCTAGCAAAGGTGTTAAGATCACTTAGGATTTTGACCTGGATCACCGAAGCAAACTGGGCGCATAAATAGGACACAATCGAGAACATACACCTACAACATGACCAACCATGACAATACAAATGATCATGATAACACCAATGACAAAGACAACACTAATGATCGGGATAACACCAACAATAGTGGTACCAACAATGAAAACAATCCCCTTACTGCACTTATGCAACAACTATAAGCACTTCAATAACAAATGCGAGACATGCAACAAGGGACCACAACAAGATACTCTTTAGAGGATATGTGTCCTTATCTATTTGATAGAAGTTTAAATATGGTGTCATTACCACCAAACTCTGAAATACCAAAGTATAACAAACACAATGGTAAAAGTGATCCCCACAATCATGTAAGAGAATTTTGCACAATGAGCTTGGAGTTCGCCCACAATGACACCTACATGATGAGGTTATTTCCAAGAATCCTAGGAGGACAAACGATGGAATGGATTTCAAAACTCACACCTCCCATTAGATCATTTGAAGAGTTGGTGAACAAGTTTGTTTCACAATACTCTTGTAACATTAAACATGAGGTCACCATGCTTGAACTTTGCAACACGAAACAAAAGAAAAATGAACCATTCATGATGTTCTTATAGAGATGGAGATGATTGGTCTCTAGATATCCCTGGTCCGTACCTGAAAAGGAGAAAATGAAAATATTTGTAGACAATCTAAATGACAAGATGAGTTATCACCTTAAAATACAATGTCTACCTAGTTTTCAAAAGTTGATCGACAATGGCATCCAAATAGAAGAGGCCTTAATAAAAAAAGGAGTTTTGAAAGTTTCTAGGGAAGGTGCTAGTTCATCAAATAACAACTATAACAACAACTACAAAAAGAACAACAACAACAACAACTCAGACAAATTCAAATTTTGGAGGAGGAACAAAAATGTTGTCATTGATGGTGTAGTTGATGCTAACAATGTTAAATCAAAACAACCAGTGTTAAACTTATCAGGTAATAAACCACCAAACACCCATCAAGGAAACACCCATCAAGGAAACAACAATCAAGGAAACACCCATCAAGGAAACAACTATCAAGGGAACAACAATAACACAAAACCTGCATCATATCGAAGGAATTTCACACCTTGAGACAATCTCTTGAATCAACATTTCGAGAACTGTTGGCAAACAAACACATTACATTGCCAAACACAATGGATTTTGAAACACAAGTCAAACCCTCATGGTGGAATGACACACACTACTTCGAGTATCATAGAAACAAAGGGCATCGCACAAATGATTGCCTAAGGTTGAAAAACTTGGTCCAAGATTTACTAGACAAGGGTGACATACCGGTAGACGACCATAAAACCAACAATGATCATGAAGAATTCAAGAATCCCCTCCCCAATCATGACAAGGGAGGAGCATCAAACGACAAAGGGGGGCCCCACATAAACCATATTCATGATAATTCTATCAATCACATATCGGTATGTAACAATTGAGTGAATGCCATCAAGATCAAAGACAAACAAGAACATTTCTAGGTAAATGTGACTACGAGAGCCCAATCCAAATATGTATTGAAAGGGAGAACCTCCAAAGCAAAAGCACCTCCTAGAAATCAATACAGTTTGGTAGATCAACTACAGAAAACATCGGCCTAGATATCGATACTAGAGCTACTCAAAATTTCACCGGTACACAAGGATATCTTAGAGAGAGCTCTTGTCAACACTATAGTTCTGAATGACCTAGAAATTAATCGATTCCAAGGCATGGTGGGACATTTGACCATGTCTCATAACCTATCATTCTTGGAACATGATGACATCTCTTTTAATCATCCACACAACACCCTGCTCCATATCGAATTTTTGATCCATAAACATCGGATAAAAAATGTACTAACCGATGGAGGAGTTGGTCTAAATATATGTACTCTAAAACTTATCTGTTCCTTGGGCTTCTCGGAAAAAGCTATTGATCCTAAAAAGAAGATAACTATAAAAGCATATGATGATGAAGAAACAGAAACAAAAGGATTGGTGGTGCTACCCATTCAAGTGGGACCAATTCAAAAGGACACCATCTGTCAAGTCTTGGATATAGACTTGTCTTATAACATACTCTTGGATCATCCTTGGATTCATGAGATGCAAGCAGTACCATCAACATATCACCAATGTCTCAAGTTTCCATACAATGGGCAAGAAATATCATTGTCAGCGGACACAAATCATTTTCAGTATTGCAACAATCTGAAAGTAGCTTAGAATGTCCTAGTACCACATAACAAGGAATCTCTTTCTTCCACATCATCAAGCAATCTAGATCAGCTCACGTATTTATCCATAGATTTTGGAAATAAGATACAATTGCAAGACAAAGGCATGGTGGAATACTCTTTTGAATCTCTATGTCTATCACAGTTACCCATATCACCAAGGTCTCGTGGGAAACCATCAACATCAAGGCAAAAATATTCACAACCCATCAAAATGTTTGATGGTACATTTATCCAAGCAAGCACACTAGCAAATAAAATAGAGGACAAGAATGTTCTGAATTGGTTATACAAAGATGAAGAATAACCCAAAGCAGTAGCCATTGATATCACAATCCCGATAGAACAATATGGCAATGGATTTAGGATCATGAAACAGATGGCATACAAGGGAAAGGGTCCTATTGGCAAGCATTAGGAAGTTATCACAGAACTGATCCAACCTCATTCACAGGAGGCCAAGGACAAATTAGGCCTAGGATATGGACAACACAATCAACCACATCAACAGGATAAATAACAACATCATCAACCAAACAAAAAATCAGCACGACAACAGCAATCATCACAAGAATTGATACACCAACAAGAAACAAAAGAAGCAATCTATAAACAACAAGAAGAAGAGTATGAATGCCAACAAGAAGAACTTTCTATAAAAAGAGAGGAAGCCACTCAAAATCTCTGTGCACAAATCCTCAAACTACAAGCTAGTTCAAAAACAGATTCAAATGAATGGGAATATGATTCACCATATGAAGAATCTTATGAAGATAAGGACATTATTATCATACAAACATATATACCCACACCTGATGAAGGACAAATCTCAGGGTATAGATCATTTGAATTTGGACCACAATATATCTACGAAGCTAGGTGCAAGAATGATTAGCGTCGATATGAAACAAACAATCTTGAGGAGAGTATCATCATAGACTTCAATCTTGTTACTGACAATTTTGATAACATTTCTATCATGACCCTTACAGTTGTCGACCTAAATCCCCCTAACGATTCCTTACCCCTCGTACATCCTGAACTCATAAACTAGGAACAACCTAAACAACTCAATATACCTATCTTCCTAGATGATGATGCTATTGTCCATTACCTCTGTTCAGTAAACCCGAAAACATGCTCCACCAGTGTCTCTTAATGATGTCTTCAACTAGGAGAGTGCCAAGTCTTTTAGTCGCAGAACAAATGAAACACAAAATGGATCTTATGGTAAAAATCATCTAATGGAAGTATTAGATCACAAAAAAGTAAAAAGAAAGGGCGTATCCAACAGTGAAAACCTCTCTGAGGCACTGACGGATGAAAGACTTGACACTCTTCCTGAGCACTATCAAGAGAGATCACCAATATTGATTGAGCCAACACAATCAACAAATTTCGGCACAACAGAGACAACAAAGACATTACACCTGGTTGCATCCTTAACAGATCAAGAGAAACCTAATTTCACAAGGTTTTTAAAATATAAGAAAATCAACTTTACTTGGTCCTATGCAGATATGTTGGGAATAGATCCAGATTTGATCACACATCATTTATCCATAGCTCCAAGGGCTAAGCCTGTCAAGCAAAAGCTAAGAAAAATGGATTCACATGTGGCACTGCTGGTCAAAGTGTAACTCAAGAAACTATTGGATGTTGATTTTATCCGATCGATCAACAATGCAGAGTGGATCTCCAACATAGTACATATTTCCAAACTAGACAAAAGTATCAGGATATGCACCGATTCAGGGATCTAAACAAAGCTTTCCCTAAGGATGACTTTCCTTTACCCAGCATTGACACAATCGTAGATATAACAACAAGACATGATATGTTATCACTTATGGATGGTTTCTTGGGCTACAATCAAATAAAAATAGCACTACAAGACCAAGATAAAAAAACATTTACATGCCCATAAGATACTGTTGGAATCTCATGCCTTTCAGCTTGAAGAATGTTGGAGCGACCTATTAACGAGCAATGACCATAATTTTTCATGACATAATGCACACATTCATGGAGGACTATGTATATGACCCACTAGCCAGATCATTTACACAAGAAGGACATCTAGAAATTTTAGACAAAATATTTTAGTAGTTGGAGCAATTCAATATCTGATTGAATCCTAAAAAGTGTGTTTTTGGTGTAACATCCGACAAACTCTTAGGATACATAGTATCAAAAAAGGGAATCAAGGTGGACCCTACAAAGGTACAAGCAATCATGGAGATACCACCTCTTAGAAATATCAGTCGGTTAAGATCTCTACAAGGATGGATACAATCCATAAGAAGATTCATTTCTCAACTAGCTGATAAGTGCCTTCCATTCACTCATCTACTCCACAAGAATGTTCCTTTTAGATGGGAGGATAGATGTGCAGAACCATTCCCCCAACTAAATCAATATCTGATGAATCCACCTATATTGGTGCCATCAATAGTAGGCAAACCTCTAATTCTCTACATATCAGCTACAAAGGTATCACTAGGATCATTATTAGCACAAGAGGATTCAACGGGCAATGAAAAGGTAATATATTACATCAATGGGACATTGAATGGATACGAGCTTAACTACACATTCATTAAAAAATCTTATTTAGTTGTGGTGTTTGCTTCCCAAAATTTACGACACTATATTCTAGCTCACACAATAAAGTTGGTAGCAAAAATTGACCCATTAAAATATCGTCTCAGCAAAGGCACTCTCATAGGAGGGCTAGCTAAATGGGTGATGATTCTTAGCGAGTTTGACATCCAGTACATAGATAGAAAGGCTATCAAACTTCAAGCCATAACAAATCAATTGGCAGAAGCACCATTACAAGATGGTCATCTGTTTCATGTTCAATTTCTAGACACAAATATTCTTACAGTAACGACAAAACCATGGGTCTTATACTTTGATAGATCATATACACAACATGGATCAAGTGCAAGTATTTTATTCGTCACTCTAGAAGGACACACTATTCCAAGATCTTACAGATTGATGTTTCCGCACAAATAACATATCTGACTATGAAGCTCTAGTGACATGCATCAAAGTGGTTGTAGAGTGGAAGATCTCAGAGTTGAAAGTCTATGGAGACTCCCAATTAATCATTAATCAGGTGAATGATGATTATCAAATAAAGGACGATAAGTTGATTCCATACAAGAGAATGGTGGATGGCTTCAAGAAGTACTTTGTGGACATCAAATTTGAATAGATTCCAAGGTTGGATAATAGAGTTGCAGACGCCATGGAAACCATTGCCTCACTCTTTCAAATACCATAGAAACATAATCATTATGAATTCCTGGTGGAGCAATTGTTTTCCCTACCTACGACAATTCTGAATCCCAAGTCATCTGTCACCAGGTCAGTTTTGACTCACCCCTCTGTGGAAAGATCTACGCATACCTAAAAGATAATATACTTCCACCAGATCTATCCCAAAACCAAAAAAATAGCTTTATTGTCAAGTATCCTGTTACACCCAAACCACTAACAAAATTTACCATTGAGGTCTTGATGGTACTCTTCTTCAGTGTCTTGATCGTAACGAATTTGAAAGTGCCTTGCAAGAACTTCACGAAGGTATTTGTGGCACACATTCAAGTGGTCCTACTCTGTCCAAGAAACTTCTAAGGATGGGATATTATTGGTCGATCGTGGAAAAGGAATCATACCAGTTTTCCAAAAAATGTCCCAAATGCCAAATTCGTGGCAATATTATAAATGCACCGGCACAAGAGCTGCAACTGTTCACTACATCATGGTCATTCTGTTAATGGGGACTCGACCTAGTGGGAAAGATTCATCCTTCATCATCAAAGGGACATAAGTTCATCATCTCCGCCACTTATTTTACAAAGTGGATTGAGGCCATTCCATTGACTATGATTATCGACAAACAAATATCCTATTTTATCCTGAATTATCTCATTTGTCGGTATGGCATTCCTAATTCCATTATCACTAATAATGGAAAAACATTCAAAAATCAAAATGTGAAAGAACTGTGCGAATGATTCCATATCCAACATCGTTTCGCCACACCTGAAGGGAATGGCCAAGCAGAGGCCTCAAACAAAACCATCCTAAAAAGCCTAAAGAAAATAGTGAACGATGTTGGTCGTGATTGGCATGTCCAACTCAACCCGACATTATGGGCCTATAGAATTTAGCATCCGCACACCTACAAGAGCCACACCATACTCACTTGTGTATGGATCAGAGGCTATTTTACCTATTGAGGTCAAGATTCCATCACTCAGAGTATCATTGAAGGGACTCATTCCAAATGAGGAATATCAGGTAAACAGACTGCAAGAGTTAGAGTTACTAGATGAGCACCAACAATGTTCTTTTGATCACCTCAAATCATATAAGAAACACGCGTAAGAGCTATAACCACAAAATAAAGCCAACGGAATTTCAAATTAGTGACTTGGTACTAAAGTAAAATCCCTGCAATCAACATGATCGAGAAAAGAAGGACAAGTTTGAACCAAACTAGCTAGGTCATTTTGTCATCATATCAGCCTATGAATCAAGGGCGTATCAGTTATCTACATTAGAAGGGGATGTACTTGATGAGCCTATCAATAGCCCACATCTCAAGAGGTTCTACACATAAGTTATCCAATGCACAAATAAAGAAAAAAAAATCAAGAAAAATACAAAAAGAAATCATAAAATTAAAAAAGTGCAATAAAAAACAAGTAGTGGAAACCTAGCAACATGCGCTATTTGTGATACATCAACTCTTCTATCTATTAGGACATGTATCATATCTTTTGCATCCATCTAATCCAAGCCATCGACAAAGATTCACCAAACTTTTTAAAACGCAACACAATCTTGAACACACTTAGTGTTAGTCACTGTCCTTGATTATCCAAAAAAGTTATCTGCATCATAGCTCACCATGGCTTGGTAATCAGTGCACATATCCATTATCGAAAGTAGTGCCAAAGGCTAGGGGCAAAGAATCCTGACTTCGTTGGGAGAAACTCACCTTTTGGGCTAGGAAAATAGACAATCAAACACACAAACATAGATCTACTATATGCTAATGAAGATCGTGACTATCAATGGTAAACAACAACACATTAACTAGATGCACAAACTGATTTCTGCAACAAAACTAAACAAGGATACATTTGCAAGATATTTTATCTGAAAAATTACATGGGGCAGCATGCATGTTTACCTATGGTAGTTTTTTATTTTTGGGATCATATCTCCTAAGCGACTCAAGGATGTCTTAAACACTAGAGACACAAGGAAGGAGTTTGATCTTGGTCTGCTATTTGTGAGTGAAACCTTATTACTGTGCAAATTTATCTTAAAACGTGATCAAGAAACATATCACTGAGGATATTTTGAATTTGTATAGGATGAAGGTTAACTCGTGTCTATTTTATGCAAGCAACACTCAGGTCATCTTGGTTCAATTATATCTCAACGCTTGTGTCATCTTGCAATATCAAAATCCATATAAGTTATACTCAGGTCATCATGGTTCAAATATACCATGCTTCTTGTATTAACTTTCAACATTTCAAAAGCTCAATGATGGTAAAAAGGGAAGCACTACAAATTTGATCAAAAGGATGACTATCTTTGAGGGTATATTTCATATCATTTAAAGTGCATTTAGTTGCATTATCATATCATTTAAAGTGCATTTAGTTGCATTATCATTTAAAGTGCATTTAGTTGCATTATCATTTAAAGTGCATTTAACTGTAATTTTCATATCATATAATTGTAGCGTCGTAAATTGTACGCACTTGCTAGGGTGGTACAATTCCACACCTAGTTTAGCACCCGCCTTAGTGCATTTTACATTCTGCATTGCATTTCTCCTTTAGCACTTAATTAATCAAATTA
This sequence comes from Cryptomeria japonica, assembly GCF_030272615.1. Lineage (NCBI taxonomy): Eukaryota > Viridiplantae > Streptophyta > Pinopsida > Cupressales > Cupressaceae > Cryptomeria > Cryptomeria japonica. The sequence goes on along the minus strand of NC_081415.1, from coordinate 640,176,778 downwards.
ATTAGGTCTAAGGTCCTATTTCATCGTCCTTTGCATCATAAAGTTGGGCCCTTTCACTAAAGCGCGCCCTTTGCATTTTATTCCTCCAATACACCACTCAATCAAAAACCCTAATTAAGTCCTATTTCGAACTTGGGGGCTTGGTTTCGGGGTCAAAACATCTCGAAATCACCTGTAACTTCGGGATTCTCTCTAAAATCATCATATCCGACGGTACTGAAAATTTGGTGAAAAGTTGTCGGGACCGTGGTGCCCGGAGTGCACATGGTCCCGGACATTTTTCCCGAAATTTTAGGAGCATGATCCAATCATAAAATAAATATTAACCCCAAGAAATTGGCGGGATATTCAATCTCTAGGTCGGCCAAAAGACGAATTTACGATCTAGGATTTCCTACATAAGAGCTCTCTTTCTTCATTTGAAGGGATCCGATTTTTGTTTTCAGGAACCTCATATGCAGCGAAAGGGCAGATCTTTGAAGACTTCAACAACATTCAACATCCTTCTATCAAGCATCTATCAATTTCATTCCTTCACTTAGGGCTTGGAAGACATTGAAGAACAATAGGAGATTACCAACTGAAGATTGGCTTGTACTCCTCCCTTGAGGGTTGGGTATGATTTCATGTTGTTTTCATGTCTTTGCATAAGCTTCAATACATCATTTATTCATGCTTTAGATCACATTGCATCTTGATTTAGAGCATTTACGTTGGCATTTACAAGCAATTAGGGTTTACTTTCTAGGTTGCTCTAGTTTGCTTTCTTGCATTTTAGGACCTTGCACACACACTAGGTCTGCACACACAATACATTTTACAAAACAACTTGGCTATTCGTGGAGGTGGAAATAACCAAAGCGGGGGTTTGACTAAGGCAAAACCCTATATAGCCGCCCATACACCCTTTTTCAGATATCATTGCAGGTTTCGGGATTCGGACGACGCCGCGGGGTACAGATCCGGAGAGAGAAGGTCGAGACAGCACTCTGTATCAAATTGCAGAGCAGAAGACTGGGACAGGGGCGCTGGGTGCCCTGGTCCTGCCAGGACAGGGGCGCTGGGCGCCCTGGTCCCTGGGACAGAGGCGCTGGGCGCCCTGGTCCTCCGGACAGACAGCTTCCCGACAGTGTTTTAGAGTGCGGAACGACAGTTTCCGGTGCAGTTTTCAGGACAGTGGCACCCGCGCCCCCGTCCCAAACATTTTCAGTCTGATTTTGACTCCGGGTACACATCTGCATTCTTATTTCATCCTTGTATTTACAGATGTTCATTGTTTAATCTCAATTCTGCAATCTTGTTATTAGTTCATACTTGCATTTGGGATTAGGGTTTGAACTTGCATTACTTGATCTTATAATTTCAACAAGGGAATAGAAATCCTAATAGATATCCCGTGGCTCTCTCTTTCACAAAAAGAAGTAGCCAATTGTGCGATATCTCTAGGCTCTTTTGTATTCCGTAATGTGTATCAAAAGGTAGGATTAGGGCATGTTAACCTAGTCTCGCTTTTTCCCCTACACATTTTGGTGAACCCGACGTGAAACTATCATTGCTTCCTCTTGCATTGCATTTGTTAGATCTAGATCTAGATTTATTGTGTTTTTATTTTATTTTCATTAAAAGAGAAAAAGAAAAAAAAAAGTGTGTTTCTTTGCATTGTGTGTTTAATTTTATGCAATCTTTTCAAAATGTCAGATTTTTATTTGCAAAATGTTCATGCTTTCGATGATTATTATGAGTATAGCCAAGATGAATTAGATGAAGCTTTAGATGAGTTTTTAAACCCTAAAGATGCTAAACCTTCATTTTACCAAAAACTCATAAACCTTGTTACTATGCCATTTAGGTGCGATGAGAAAGATAAGTCAAATGATTCCTCTCAAGGATACATTCCTATCCACTCTTCCCCTGAATCTAATAACATGGTTGTTTTCAATAATCCCCTCTATGAGGAGATGTCTCCTTTTGAATCAAAAGACAAACCTTTTAACCGATATGATCATGCTTTGTTGGATGATGCTCTTGATGACTTTGTGGCTTTGTCGAAATCTTTAAACAAGAACAAGACCTCTAAATTGGTTAACATGATAAACTTGAATGAACATAATAAGCCTCTCTTTGAATTCCAAGGTGCTTATCCTCCTCCCACCTTTCAAATTCCTAAATCACCTCTCCTTACTGTCCAAGGAGGGTATGATCATGATTCCTTTCGTACCCCGAATAAACCAATCATCACTGTGCAAGGAAGAAAACCTATAAGTCCTTACAGTTATGCTAAGCAAATAACTAGAGAGAGTTATCATGCGGTTGCCCATACTTATCATACTAGAAATAATAGGAAACCTAATCCTCCTCCTGTTATTCCAGTTTCTCTTCCTAATCCTCAACCAATCCTTCCTCAAGCTCCCCGTATTTCGCAAGTTATGGGTAAGGAATATGATCTCATAGAACAACTTAAAGTTACCCCTGCTAAGATATCCCTTTGGGATTTGATTCAAACTTCTTCCGCTCATCATGGAATGTTACAAGATGCCTTGAAAGATTTGAATGTTCCTCCACCGAATACATCTAGTAATATAGCATCTTTGGTTAACTCTGTGATGAATCCTAAAGCTCAAATTGTGTTTACCCAAGATGAGTTGCCTACTAGTGAAATTCAACAACAATATGATCCCTTCATGATTGTGGTTATCATGAAAGACACTGCTATAAGACGAACACTAGTAGATAATGGCTCTGGCCTTAATGTGTGTAGCATTAATCTATTGCATAAAATGAATGTGGATACATCTCTTATTGAACCTGACTCTCGTCCCATTCGTGGCTTTGACAATGTGGCTAAGACTTCATTGGGTATCATCACCTTACCTCTCACAGTGGGACCTGTTACTTTGCCTACTCCTATCCATGTTATGCCGAGAAATTTAACATATAACTTATTATTAGGGAGGCCTTGGATTCACAGCATGCAAGTTGTCCCCTCTACATTGCATAGACAAGTTAAATTCGTTAATAACAATAAGACATATACCTTGATAGGTGATACTAATTTTCAAGCTTGTCTACAAACATCTAATTCTAAAGGAGATTCTTCTAAGCCATCCTCGTCTAGTGATGACTCTTTAAACAAGAAACCTATGGATAAGTCTTCGCTCTCTGATGATCAAAATCCTTTGGATGAGTCTGGAACTCCTGAAGAAGATCCTTCTCGACTTGAAATTACACATAAAAAGGATTTTGATCCTAAGAAGGTTCTCGCAGAAGATGATTGGGGATCTCTTGATTTTAACCCTACTTTTGTAGGTGAATATAAGGTTCCTTCTAGAGAAATTAAAGTTGAAAAGAAGGAAGAAGCTGAAAATCATAAAGTTGAAAAGAAAGAAGAAACTAAAAATCAATCAACCTTACCTGAATCTATGAGTAACAATTTTGTGGCCGCTTCTCAAACTTCTCCTCACACCTCTAATTATGAAGAGTTTGATTCTTTGTCTTATGAAAAACCACCTTCTCTTCCTGAAATGGCTGATCGTTATGGTCGTGGTTTTTGCATTTTTGCTAAGCATGGGTATCATGGAAAAGGTTGTGGTGCTCATGAACAAGGGATAAGAGTTCCTCTAGAGACTAATTTTCACAATTATGCCTTTGGACTTGGCTATAATCCCTGCAGACGTACTAAGGCTTCTAAAAGACCATGCATTAGTGTTAATGCTATCTCTACATCTTTATCAATACAAAACCTTGAGTATATTGATGAGGATCCTTCGGGTGACTGTGCTTTGGATATCTTCCCTACTGACGATGCTTTAGCTGAGTTCTTGGGAGCCTATGACACTCTTCCTCATTATCATCACAATAGGGGACTCCCTTATTGTTTGAACACTGAAGCCTATTTTGGAAAAGAGATTGATAATGACGAGATTGTGAAAGAATTCCCTCAGTTAAAGGATACTCCTCAACAAAGTAATCTTCTCATAAGTGACACCACTGATGTTAAGATGGATCCTTGCAACAAAGAGAAAGTTATCAAAATTGGGAAATGTTTGGATGAAGAGGAACAAAAACAATATGAATATTTATTGCATGAATTCCCTGAGATCTTTGCTTGGACATATTCTGACATGCTTGGTATAGATCCTAAGATCGTTACTCATAATATTGTCTTAGTTCCCGATGCTAAGCCCGTGAAGCAAAAGATTCGAAAAATGAATCCTAAGGTGGCTCTGCTTGTTAAGGCTGAGATTGAAAAATTATTGGAGGCTGGATTTATCCGCCCTATTGACTATTCCCCATGGATTTCAAATATTGTCGCTATGGCTAAACCAGACAACAAAATAAGAATGTGTACCGACTTTCAGGATCTAAATAAGGCTTCTTTAAAAGATGATTTCCCTCTTCCAAACATTGACATGATAGTTGATTCTACAGCAGGACATGCCTTGTTATCCTTCATGGATGGTTTTTCAGGCTACAATCAAATTTTCATAAACCCTCAAGATCAATTCAAAACCGCTTTCACCACTCCTTGGGGTACGTTTTGTTGGATAATGATGCCTTTTGGACTTAAAAACGCTGGTGCAACTTATCAACGAGCGATGACCCTTATCTTTCATGATTATATGCATAAGATTTTAGAGGATTATGTTGATGATATTTTAGCCAAATCCTTTCTTCGCATGGATCATGTTAAAATCCTTCGTCAAATCTTTGAAAGAATTCGTAAGTATCACATGCGCTTGAATCCCCGAAAATGTGTTTTTGGTGTGGATAGTGGAAAACTATTAGGATTCATAGTTTCACATCATGGGATTGAGGTGGACACTAAGAAAATAGATGCTATTGTTAATATGCCACCTCCTAGAAATGTGTCTCAACTTAAAAGCTTACAAGGAAAGATTCAAGCTATTCGTAGGTTCGTGTCTCAACTTGCGGATCGTACCTTTCCTTTTACTCAACTTCTTAAAAAGGACATCACTTTTCAATGGAATGAAGAGTGTCAGCAAGCATTTGAAGATTTAAAAGTGTATTTGGCTAGTCCTCCTATTCTTCAACCTGTCGAACCTTCTAAACCCTTCCTTCTGTATACAGCTGCTTCTTCTCATGCTCTCGCAGCATTGTTAGCACAACGTGATAAAGAGGGTAAGGAATGTCCGGTTTATTACATAAGTCATACCTTACTTGATTATGAGACCCGATATTCTGCGATAGAAAGACAATGCTTGGCCTTGGTGTTTGCGACTCAGAAATTGAGACATTATCTTTTAAATTCAGAAGTCCACGTCATGGTAAAGTTTGATCCTTTGAAGCATCTTTTCTCTAAAACTGATTTATCAAGACGTCTAGCTAAGTGGGTTATGATGTTAACTGAATTTGACCTTAAATTTGTTTCACAAAGAGCAATTAAAGGACAAGCGTTGACCGATCACTTAGTTGAGGCCCCTTCACCTTTCTCCTTCCCCAACCCTGAGTCTTTTCCTGATGACTTCATTCTTTCTATAGAGAAAGATGAAACTTGGGAGTTATACTTTGATGGCTCTAAGTGTCGTACGGGATCGGGGGCAGGTGTTGTTCTGATTTCTCCTACAAAGAAACCTATTCCCTTATCATATCGTCTAAATTTCCTGTGTACCAATAACATTGCTGAGTATGAGGCTCTTATAGCGGGAATAAAAGCAGCCTTAGCTCTGAATATAAAACACATACATATCTATGGAGATTCGCAATTGATTATAAGACAAGTAACAGGAATGTATCAAGCAAAACAAGACAAATTATCACAATATAAAGACCTTGCTATCTCTTTATTACAAAAATTTGATTCTTATACCATGGAACCTGTTCCTCGAAAAGATAATCGGCATGCGGATGCAATGGCATGTGTGGCTTCTCTTGTATCTTTAGAGGACCCTGTGGTTGATCTTAAATTCATTATTCACAACCTTATTTCTCCAGCTATTGTAGACGATTCTAGCCTGGTAACATGTTGTGACTTTGTAGATTCAAATGAATGGTTCTCGCATATCGTAAGATATTTGACCGATGGTACCTTTCCTGATTCCGCTAATAGGAACACTAGGGCTAGAATCCGCAAGCTGTCTGCTAGGTATATCATTCTTTCTAATGTTCTTTACTGAAGGGGTTATGATGGTCTTCTCCTTCGCTGTCTTAACAAGTCAAAAATCCCTGTTGCTCTTGAAGAGGCACATTCAGGTGCCTGTGGGGGGCATTTTGGGGGCAAATCCTTAGTTCATAGATTGCTTCGTATGGGATACTATTGGCAAACTATGCAGAAGGATTCCTTTTCATTTGTTAAGAAATGTCATCAATGTCAACAACACAATAATCTGATTCATGCTCCTGCCCAAGAACTTCGTTCTCAAGTAGCTTCTTGGCCTTTCTCCGCATGGGGTTTGGATCTTATTGGAAAAATCTCTCCTCCTTCATCTCAAGGACACACCTTCATTATAACCGCAACAGATTACTTTACGAAGTGGGTAGAAGCTATTCCCCTTTGCTCTACTACTGCTGAAGTGATTTGTCAATTTCTCCTAGAAAACATTATTTCTCGATTCGGGATACCTTCCACTATAATCTCAGATAATGGAACATCATTTAAGAACAAGGACGTGAAGAAATTCCTCGAGAAGTATCATATCAAACATCGATTTTCTACACCATACTATCCTCAGTCAAATGGTCAAGCCGAATCATCCAATAAGATAATTGAACAAATTCTTCGCAAAACTGTAAATAAGCATGGTAAGGATTGGAATAACCAGCTAATCTATGCTCTTTGGGCCTACCGAACGAGTGTACGAATTGCTACGGGAACTACTCCTTATAATCTTGTTTATGGTGCTGACGCTATTATGCCCTTAGAATTAGAGATTCCATCACTTAGGGTTTCTCTCAAAGGTATAGTAGATGATGACTCTTATAGAGAACAACGACTTCAACAGCTTGAGATGCTTGATGAACAGTGTATAAATGCTCTTGAGCATATTCAAGCATATCACAAAACCTTACAACGAAGTTATAATGATAAGGTTATTCAACGTTCCTTCTCAATAGGTGACTTAGTCCTTTATGAGAATCAGTGCAATGTGAATGCCTTACCTGCAGAAAAGGGAAAATTTAGTCCTAATTGGCTTGGACCATATATCGTTATTGAGGATTATGGATCAGGTGCTTACAAAATAGCTGATGTAGACGGTATGCCTCTTAAAGAACCTATCAATGCTATGCACTTGCATAGATATTATGCTTAATTCTTCGTTCCTCATCTATCTTCTTTTCAATTCTTCAACATTGGATAATATGTTAGTGTCTCTTAATTAAAGCAAAATAGAATTAAATGTTATGTTGTTTAATCTATATTGCTTCGTTCCTGACAAGCGTGTCTTCTTACTTTATGGTTTGTCTTGAATTCATTTATGTAAATTGTAAAAGATTTACATTTCCGTTATGCTAGCATATTATACAGTGTCGTTATGTGTTAAGTAGAATCGTATCATGTTGTGTTTAAGTTCAAAATTAAATCACATTAGTTATATGATTCTTAGACTTAATACATATTTCTTACTTATCATCAATGTAGCACTTGATTAAATGTTTAATTAAGTCACACATGTATCAATTTAATCATGGAGCATTGAGAAATCAATCACATGGCAATTAAATTCTGAACATACATGTACATTTACCAAATGTATTAGATTTAATCAAAACAAAATATACATTGTTTTAAGCATTAAAGATAACACATTTGAGACAAAAGAGAAGCATGTATATATACATATATATATGTGTGTGTGTGTGTGGACCGTATACAAATATAGGTCACTGTATATCCAAAATGTGACCTCTCCTACATCATAAAATCATCTCCTATCCCTAGGGCTAGTGGTTGGAGAGTGTCGACTGGACGCTCCCTCCTGATCTGGCCGTGAAGGTGGACCCATGGGTGTGTAGTGTGATACAGACCGTGAGTGACTCCGAGAGGAACTCCTACAATCCCTATCCATAAGGATCGCGTGATAGGTGGTAGCCTCGGCCTGAGCCGCTGCTAGATCTCGCTGCGCCTGCTGGAGGTCCTCTGATAGGACTCTCTCTCTTTGCCGTGCCTGCTGGAGGTCCTCTGATAGGACTCTCTCTCTCTCCCTCCATATATCTACCTATACTCGGAATGGGGAAAACAAATCCTCATGCCGACCTGCGTTCCCCTGAGGCCTATAGGCAATCTGTGAGGAACTGGGGATCTGTGCTATCATGGAAATGTCTGTCATTGCCTGCTGAATCAGGGAACGCCATTCCTGCACATTAGCTATGGTAGTAGAACAGATTTTTGTTAGTACCATTCTATATCATCAAAACATTAATCAATCAATATGAACCTACTATACCTGGATCTCCCTCATGCCAGTAGGGATCATGATATGGTAGCATATGTGCCTGGGAACCGCTAGGCTCCCCTCGCTCGAATAATCTATGCACGACGGGTGTAGGCTGGACGGTACTAGGGACAGGTCTTCGTATCGCCTCATGTTCCCCCTGTTAGGGAATAAGAGGTGGATCCAGAGCTATGGTATCGTCTCCTAAATGGTGGGGAGCTGCATCCGACTCCTCCTCATCATCTCTATCCTCCTCCTCGTCATCCTCCTCATCATCCTCATCCTCGTCCTCATCTGCATCATCACCTGCATCCTCCTCGTCCTCCTCTCTATCTGTATCCTCCTCCTCCTCCTTGGCACTGGGCTGATCACCTGTAGGTGGATCAGGATCTCCCACCTCCTCATGACCCTCTCCCTCCTCTGGCTCCTTTGACCTGGATCCCTGGTCCTCGTCTCGGTCTCCATGTCTCCATGGGCCTGGATAGCCTGTCGGATGATCTGGTGGAAAGATAGGACCTGGATATGATCTCATAAACCATGAGACGTACCTCCTCTATGCTCCAGGCTCTGCAGAATAATCAGTGACTACATCCTGATCAGATCCCTCTAGGTCTATCGTCTCAATGTCATCTACCGTCGGTCTCGCTACTGCTCTAGGTCTGGGAAGGACCTGTGAGTGTCGAGTATAGATGGGCACATTGGCTGGAAAACACTGCTCTAGCCCGAACTGCCTCCGTACTCAGTCAAAGTAGAATGGGACTATGATGTGTAAATATCGTCCCTGCAGTAGGCGGTTCCTCTGTAGACATGCTAACTGTCTCTCCATACCATCCCATCTGTGCATCCGTAGGTAAGGTCTCCACACTGTCACCTCAGCTGTCAGTCTGTCAAAAATCACTCTCCAATATAACAAATCTCCAAATCAAAACTCGCTGGTAAGTGGATAAGCGAACACCCTAGGTCGCTCGCTCGCTGTACTCAGTGGAAAGCCGACGGGCCTGGTGCATGTGAAGTGCTCTAAAATCCACACCTGCAGAAGTGTGAATGTCATCAAACTGCAACCCTATCCAAATACGTACTCCTCAAGGTCGTGATAGAGATGTGCAACCATACTCCGACCCCAAGCATACACTCTCTTATGTCTCTCCATCGCTCTGATACACCATGTGAGACCCCCATGCATGTGTGTCCCTCACCCATTAGGGCAGATGGCTAGTGCTATGATGGCGATCAGAAGGCGTCTCAGAAGGGGTACCTCCCCTGTAGGATGTAAGAGCCAGCTGACCATGATGCGACCTCTCGTCTCGCTCGGCATGACTCTCCCTATGCAATACACCTGCTCTCTCTGATGATCCTCCGCTGACCAATCGGTCGCGTATGTAACAGTTGCTCCTCTGATAGGAAGACGAAGTATACGATACACATCCTCGAGTGTGACTGTCAGCTCTCTTACTAGAAGGTGAAAAGTGCATGTGCCAGGATCCCATCGCTCCATCAATGCCATCAGCATCGCAGGATGGAACCGAATGGCTGGCATGAGGATCACATACCACAATCCCACAATCGATAGTGTGTCTCTCTCTGCCTGAGTCAGCCACGGAATCTGATCTCGCAAACTGCGAAGAATATGTCCCGCTGTATGCTCTCTCATGTACGGGAGACCCTGCAACACAAAAACATGACCGTAATCAGTACTCGATCATCAAAATCGCTAATGCAAATTGTCGTACATCGTATGCCAGCCCTAAAACCCCTCGCCAGCCCTGATTGGGGACCATGGCACCCTGATGGGGACCATGGTGCCCTGTCAGGGACCATGGTGCCCTGAAGGGACCATGGTGCCCTGAAGGGACCATGGCGCCCCTGTCAGGGACCATGGCGCCCTGAAGGGACCATGGCGCCCTGGGGGGACCAGGGCGCCCCACAGGGACCATGGCGCCCTGGGTGGGCCTCGGTCGGCCTTCAAGGCCCGCACACGATCACAAAAAGTCAAAATGCGAAAAAAATCAAAAGTCAAACGTTCAGTCAACTCACCTCGTCCAGTGGCTCGTCGTCGATCACGGCCTGGCGCAGGATCTCGATCCTCGTGGGACGCTCCAGTCATCGTGAAGGCATGATGATAGCTATGTGGGCTCCACTACACTGAATAGTATTCTGAAATCAACAAAGTGACAAATGTAAGTGTCACTTTCAAAGTATATACTCTCATTTGTTTATCTTCACTTTTGAAACCCTAATTTTCCTCTATCATTCATTTTATCATAACTTGAGTTTAAGAGATGCGATTTTCGAGCCGTTTGTTGCGTTGGAATCGTATTTTCCTTCTCTTACTCTCAGGATGTTCCAAAAAGTGCTCTGATGAGGCCTATTTAGTGAACACCCCTCATCAATACTCTCTTACACAATTTGTCGCAAGTAAACATGCTACCCTGTTTCACCTCCCTAATAAGCAAGCCGAAACAGGGGGGGGCATATAGCTACTCACAGATTTCATCACTTTCCCTAGTAAGCATTAGGTGATTTTGTGATCTAACGTGTGTTTTGTAGGGTGCGGTTCCTAACTGTGTACTGCAGATACCGCTGGGGGCTTCGTCCGACAACTTATGGATATATCCTTTTTCAAATAATGTTTACTTTTTTGTACTTTAGCTTGCATATGCATGTAGTACTCATATGACCGCTAAAGTGGGGGCTAAATGTAGCGTCGTAAATTGTACGCACTTGCTAGGGTGGTACAATTTCACACCTAGTTTAGCACCCGCCTTAGTGCATTTTACATTCTGCATTGCATTTCTCCTTTAGCACTTAATTAATCAAATTAATTAGGTCTAAGGTCCTATTTCATCGTCCTTTGCATCATAAAGTTGGGCCCTTTCACTAAAGCGCGCCCTTTGCATTTTATTCCTCCAATACACCACTCAATCAAAAACCCTAATTAAGTCCTATTTCAAACTTGGGGGCTTGGTTTCGGGGTCAAAACATCTCGAAATCACCTGTAACTTTGGGATTCTCTCTAAAATCATCATATCCGACGGCCCTGAAAATTTGGTGAAAAGTTGTCAGGACCGTGGCGCCCGGAGTGCACATGGTCCCGGACATTTTTCCCAAAATTTTAGGAGCATGATCCAATCATAAAATAAAGCTTAACCCCAAGAAATTGGCGGGATATTCAATCTCTAGGTCGGCCAAAAGATGAATTTACGATCTAGGGTTTCCTACATAAGAGCTCTCTTTCTTCATTTGAAGGGATCCGATTTTTGTTTTCAGGAACCTCATATGCAGCGAAAGGGCAGATCTTTGAAGACTTCAACAACATTCAACATCCTTCTATCAAGCATCTATCAATTTCATTCCTTCACTTAGGGCTTGGAAGACATTGAAGAACAATAGGAGATTACCGACTGAAGATTGGCTTGTACTCCTCCCTTGAGGGTTGGGTATGATTTCATGTTGTTTTCATGTCTTTGCATAAGCTTCAATACATCATTTATTCATGCTTTAGATCACATTGCATCTTGATTTAGAGCATTTACGTTGGCATTTACAAGCAATTAGGGTTTACTTTCTAGGTTGCTCTAGTTTGCTTTCTTGCATTTTAGGACCTTGCACACACACTAGGTCTGCACACACAATACATTTTACAAAACAACTTGGCTATTCGTGGAGGTGGAAATCACCGAAGCGGGGGTTTGACTAATGCAAAACCCTATATAGCCGCCCATACACCCTTTTTCAGATATCATTGCAGGTTTCAGGATTCGGACGATGCCGCGGGGTACAGATCCGGAGAGAGAAGGTTGAGACAGCACTCTATATCAAATTGCAGAGTAGAAGACTGGGACAGGGGCACTGGGCGCCCTGGTCCTACCAGGACAGGGGCGCTAGGCGCCCTGGTCCCTGGGACAGAGGCGCTGGGCGCCCTGGTCCTCCGGACAGACAGCTTCCCGACAGTGTTTCAGAGTGCGGAACGACAGTTTTCGGTGCAGTTTTCAGGACAGTGGCGCCCGCACCCCCATCCCAAACATTTTCAGTCCGATTTTGACTCCGGGTACACATCTGCATTCTTATTTCATCCTTGTATTTACAGCTGTTCATTGTTTAATCTCAATTCTGCAATCTTGTTATTAGTTCATACTTGCATTTGGGATTAGGGTTTGAACTTGCATTACTTGATCTTATAATTTCAACAAGGGAATAGAAATCCTAATAGATATCCTGTGGCTCTCTCTTTCACAAAAAGAAGTAGCCAATTGTGCGATATCTCTAGGCTCTTTCGTATTCCGTAATGTGTATCAAAAGGTAGGATTAGGGCATGTTAACCTAGTCTCGCTTTTTCCCCTACACAATAATGGCATTATCATATCGTATCATTCAATTTAGTGGCATTTGTACATCATTTTATTTAGTATCATATCATTTAGTATCATTTCATTTAGTATCATATCATTTAGTATCATTTCAGTTAGTATCATATCATTTAGTATCATTTCATTTAGTATCATTTCATTTAAGTATAATTGCATTTAGTATCATTGACATTTAACTGCATATCATCAATCATTTAATATCATTTCATTAGTATCATTGATCATATCATATCATTTAGTTACATATCATTACCATTAGTACAATTAGTACAATATCAAATCATTGATCATATCATTTATCATCATCCAAAGCATGTTAAAGAGCATCATCATATCAACATCACATCTACATTTTTCCATACATATCATCTACACATGAATACATCAGAAGAGCATAATAAGACATTCATTTATCACATGTAAATATCCACATCATAGAATATATCCATATGCATTGCATAAATCATCATTTGCATACATCTACACATCATCAAAATCATCATATAACCATATATCACCTTCAAAATATATAGCATCCATCAATCATAATCATCATTTGCATACATTTGTACATCATCAAAATCATCATATAGGCATATATCACCTTCAAAACATATGGATCACATCATCACACACATCACATAGATATCATCTGCATCATAAAAACAAAATCATGCACATAAACATCTAGATCATGAAAGTAAATGCATCCATAGCACGTATAAGCATATCATCATGCATAAAGTAATCCATGTGGATCCAAAGGAAGGTCACTTAGTCATGTCAGAATGAATCAACAAAAAGAATAAATGTTCAAATCCCCTAGATATCATCTAACAAATAAAATGTACATAACAAGGAGATCTGAATCATCACTATACATCAAGGTGTACATCGAGTCATATCAAAATGCTCGAAAGAAATATATCAATGTATACATATCATCAAGGACTACATCAAAATGAGGGGCAATCTAGGAGTGGTTTCCACCTAAATTTGCTGGCTTGGCACCCAAACCACTACCTATACCTGCAAGACATGTACATGTGTCATCACCACCAGGATCTCTCCTAGGTCCCAGGACTCCTCGGCTACCCTCCTATATATGAGATCCCCCACACTAAGAACTCGATACAAACAATGGTGCTCACCTCTCTGGAGGCACCACCTGATGGTAGAGACTCTGATAGTGCTCTGCTCTCTCTAACTACCACATGAGATCTCTCATGGTATTCCTTGTCAACCCATTAGCGGCTATTTATTGGGTGATTTGCATGATTTTCTCAGTATGGCCCCATTGCTCTATCTTCGTGTCTCGCTTAGTGATAAGTCAAGAAATATGAGCCTGTACAACCTGGAAACCCTATTTTGTTATATCCCTCTCTGTCCTGGTTGTATCTCACTCTAGGGTAAGGGAGGTTACCTATCTCTACAGCTGGGCTATATGTGCCTGTGCCTATGTCAGTTGACCATGTAGCCCCTATACCATATACTGTAGGGCAGATATATGTGCATGTTGATGATGGGGAGGCATCAAAATTTGTACCACCGATGACTGTGACTGTTGTGGATCCTTTGCAACCTGTGGTAAAGTAGCCTGTACTGGGGCAGTACGGGGTGGCATGTTTATCCTCCTCTACCTAACCAATGGCTGAGGATCCTCTGTTGATATGTGGTGACTGATCAGCAAAGTATTGTATACTCAGCACGTATTCTCGTCGGGGTCCAAATGAAAACTGACATTGTATTAAAATCCTAAAAAGGTCGACTTTGTCTGTTGCCCTAAAAATGCATGTTATAAGCTGCTGGGATGCTTAAGGCATATGGAGGTTTATGTACTATTTTTGCTGGATAATAAGAAAGATAGGACAACTGTGTATGGTGGACGTAACCCATTCTAGGTGAACCACGTTAAATCTCTGTGTTATCTGTGTCCTGTTTTATTCCTTTATCTTTTGTATTTAGACATGCATATAATTGTTAGTTCATATTTGCTTCGGATTTGCTTGAAACCCTAACAATTGGCAGGACTTTCAGATTTGAGTGGGAGCAATGGAGGATTCCAAATTCAAGGTCAAAAATTTTAACGACCAAAATTATCAGTTACGGAAAATGCAGATGGAGGATTGCCTGTATCAAAAGGATTTGTGGCGGCCATTGGAAGGAAAGGCAAAGAAAGCGACCACAATGTCAGATGAAGAGTGGGACATTTTAGATAGAAAGGCACTAGGATCCATTCGATTGTGCTTTGCACCGTTTGTAGCTTTCAATATAACAGAAGCAAAAATGACTGTAAATTTGATGGCGACATTGGCTAAGTTGTATGAGAAACCCTCGGCTTCGAATAAGGTATTTCTTATGAAGCGTTTGTTTAATTTAAAAATGAGTGAGGGAGGATTTGTAGCGGAGCACTTAAATGAATTTAATACAATTACTAGTCAATTGTCTTCAGTAAAAATTACTTTTGCAGAAGAGGTTAGAGCTCTCTTGATTTTATGTTCTTTGCCAGAAAGCTGGAATAGCTTGGTTATGGTTGTAAGTAACTCTATCTCTGGTAAAAATACTTTGGTATTTGATGATATTGTTGGTGTTATCCTAAGCGAGGAAATGCGAAGGAAAAGCACAAGTGAGACTCTAACATCATCAAGTAGTGTTTTGAATGTGGAGAAAAGAGGAAGATCAAAGGAAAGAGGAAAAGGCCCTAGGAATGAGAAGTCATGAGGGAATTCAAAGAAAGGATGCTCTCAATCTAGAGGAAAGAAAGATTGTTGGTACTGCGGAAACCTTGGTCATCTAAAGAAAGACTGTTGGTCTCGTAAAAATAAAGAAGGAGACAAAAATGAAAATGAGAGTAAGGAAGCTAATATTGCAAGTAATACTTTACAAGATGCTTTAATCTTATGTTTGGATAATGTTAATTATTCCTAGGTAATAGATTCTGGGGCTTCATTTCATGCTACAACCCATAGAAAATATTTTCTAGATTATGTTCAAGTTGATTTTGGACAGGTATATTTGGGTGATGATGAGCCCTGCCAAATTGTTGGAAAAAGAAAGATAAAGATCAAGTTACAGAATGGAAATGACTGGTTTCTGCAAGAGGTAAGACATAATCCTAATTTAAGAAGAAATTTAATTTCTACAGGGCAACTAGGTAGTCAAGGTTGCATAGTTACCTTCTCAGATAGTATCTGGAAGGTCACTAAAGGATCATTAGTAGTAGCTAAAG
The DNA here is from genome assembly GCF_030272615.1 of Cryptomeria japonica. Taxonomy (NCBI): domain Eukaryota; kingdom Viridiplantae; phylum Streptophyta; class Pinopsida; order Cupressales; family Cupressaceae; genus Cryptomeria; species Cryptomeria japonica. The sequence goes on along the minus strand of NC_081415.1, from coordinate 640,160,792 downwards.
GTGCGAAGGTAGGCACATTATATATGTGTACTAGTAACACTTACTCTACCCTAGCTGCTATAGATAAAGTTACTGCAAGGACAACAACAATAGATGTTGAAAGAACATATTTGATAATGTGGCACCATAGGCTTGGGCACATGAGTGAGAAAGGGATGAAAACCCTTCACTCCAAAAATCTATTGCCAGGACTAAAGAAGATTGATTTAGAGTTTTGTAAAAACTGTGTTTATGGTAAACAGAAAAGAGTCAGATTTCTCAAGGTTGGGAAAGAGAAGAAGAGTGAGAAGTTAGAGCTTTTGCATTTAGATGTATGGGGACCGGCTCAGGTATCATCTCTTGGTGGCTCTTGTTATTATGTTATTTTTATTGATGACTCAACTAGAAAAACATGGGTATATTTCCTAAAACCAAAATCAGATGTTTTTGAAAATTTTAAGAAATGGAAAGCTTTGGTTGAGAATGAGACAGGAAAAAAGTTGAAGTATCTCAGATCAAATAATGGAGGTGAGTATTGCAGCAAAGCATTTGAAGATTACTGCTCCTTAAATGGGATTTGAAAGCAGAAGATAGTTCCAAGAACTCCATAGGAAAATGGTGTGTCAGAGAGAATGAATAAGACTATCATGGAACGCGCGAGGACCTTCAACCCCTTTGGATGGTGGTATTCCAGAGGAGGCATGGACTGGTAAAAAGGTAAATTATTATTTTCTGAAAACTTTTGGTTGTGAAGCTTTTGTCCATGTTGATAAAGAAAAAAGAACCAAGCTTGATGCTAAATCTCAGAAATGTACCTTCATTTGATATGGGATAGATGAATATGGCTATCAGTTATGGGATTTTGAAAATAAGAAAATAATTAGAAGTAGAGATGTTATATTCAATGAGAAGGTTATGTATAAAGAACAGATGCAGGAAAAGAAGCATGAACAAGACAAACAAGAATATGTGGTGTTGGATGAGTTTCCTAAAAATGAAATGCCACAGGTACCTGATGCTCAGCAACAACAGATTGTCCCACAAACTCTTGCAAGTGTTAGACATTCTACGACGTCAAGTAGACCCCCTGAAAGATTTTCTCCTTCTTTGTATTCTATTTTATTAACTGATTCTGATGAACCGGAAGAATATGAAGAAGCAATGCAGGTGGATGCCAAACAATAGTGGGAGCTAGGCATGAAAGAGGAGATGGACTCTTTGATGAAAAATAAGACTTGGGACTTAGTTCCTTTACCTGCAAAAAAAAGAGTCTTGCCTAACAAATGGGTTTATCGGCTGAAGGAGGAGGAAGGAGGTCAAAAAAGATATAAGGCCAGACTTGTGGTAAAAGGTTTTGCACAGAAAAAGGGTATAGATTATGATGAAATATTTTCTCCAGTTGTAAAAATGACTTCAATTAGAACTGTACTTAGTCTTGTGGCTGCAGATGATTTACATCTTGAACAATTAGATGTCAAAATAACTTTTCTCCATGGATATTTGGAGGAGGAAATTTACATGTTGCAACCACAGGGATATGAGGTCAAAGGTAAGGAGAACTTGGTGTGTAGGTTGAAGAAAAGTTTGTATGGCCTAAAGAAAGCACCTCGACAATGGTATTTAAAATTTGATAGTTTCATGGCTGAACACGGTTATCATACATGTCATTATGATCATTGTGTATATTTTTAGAGATTGGATAATGGCAGTTATATTATCTTGTTGCTTTATGTTGATGACATGCTTGTTCCTGGGTCTAACATGCAACATATAAATGATCTTAAACAGAAATTAGCCAGGTCATTTGCTATGAAGGATTTGGGTGCAGCTAAGCAAATTATCGGTATGAGGATTACATGGGACAGGAAAAATAGAACCTTGAATTTGTCCCAAACTGGGTATATAAAGAATATGTTGAAAAGATTTAACATGCAGGATGCAAAAGCAGTTAGTACACCTTTGGCTAGTCATTTCAAATTGACTAAGGAGATGTGCCCAAAGGCACAGGAAGAGGTAAACAAAATGTCTAACATCCTATATTCATCAATTGTTGGCAGTCTAATGTATGCAATGGTTTACACAAGGCTAGATATTGCACATGCAGTGGGAGTTGTGAGCAGGTTTATGAGTAATCCAGGTATGGTACATTGGAATATTGTGAAATGGATTCTTCGATATTTGAAAGGAACTACTATGAAGGCATTATGTTTCAAAGGATCTAATGCTGCTCTAAGTGGATTTGTTGACTCTAATCTGGTAGGTGATATTGATCCACAAAGGAGTACTACAGGGTATGTTTTTACTATAGGGGGAACTGCAGTCAGTTGGATTTCTAGGCTGCAAAAGGTTGTTGCACTTTCAACCACTGAAGCTGAGTATGTTGTTGCTATAGAAGCTAGCAAGGAGATGATTTGGTTACAATATTTTCTATAGGAATTGGGTCAGACACGGGAGGATCGCCCACTGTATATTGATAGCCAGAGTGCCATTCATCTTGCAAAGAAATTTTCTTTTCATTCAAGGACAAAGCACATTCAGCTTAGGTACCACTTCATCTAGACTGTTTTGGAGAAGGGTCAGTTATGGCTTGAGAAGATTCACACAAGTGAGAATCCTATCAATATGTTCACGAACGTAGTTCCACAGGAGAAGCTGATTTCTTCATTAGTTTTTATTGGTCTTCTTGATTGATAATTGTGGAATTTATACCAGTCGAGTCCCAGTGTTTTATCTAGTGGATGTTGCAAGTACAGTGGTGTCGTCTAGTATCAGTCTCCAAGTGGGAGATTATTTGGTGCGGAGCCTTATCAGTCTCCAAGTGGGAGATTGTTGATATGTGGCGATTGATCATCAAAGTACTGTACACTCAGCATGTATTTTTGGACGTTTTTTGTTGATGAAAATCGACATTGTAATAAAACCCTAAAAAGGCCGACATTGTCTGTTGCCCTAAAAATGCATGTTATCAGCGATTGGGATGCGTAAGGCATATGGAAGTTTATGTACTATTTTTGCTGGATAATAAGAAAGATAGGACGACTGTGTGTGGTGGACGTAACCCATTCTGGGTGAACCACGTTAAATCTTTGTGTTATCTGTGTCTTGTTTTATTCCTTTATCTTTTGTATTTAGATCTGCATATAATTGTTAGTTCATATTTGCTTCGTATCTGCTTGAAACCCTAACATCCTCCTCCTCCTCCCCGGGATCCCCCATCCCACCCATCACCTCCTCTCCCAACTCTATCTCCTTAGATGACCACTCCTCATCCTCAATCTCCTCTAAGTCTAACTCCTCACCTCCTACTCCTCCTATTGCCTCCCTTAGCTGTAATGGCCCCCCCAGCCTAGATCTTGTCACCATCCACCACCTCTCCCAATCACACCATAGCCTCACCCTACATCTCCTCCTCCATCACCATCTTTGTCTTCTCCTTCACCATCTCCTCTTCGGCCGATCCGACCTCTAGCTCTACCAATCCCACCACCTCCCCTACCTCTGCCTCTCCCTCGGCCTCGTCTACCACCCCTATGTCCTCTTGGCCCTCCCTGATCATCATCATCATCTACCTTCACAAAATACTAAGCATATTGCGCGGTCATCCCTGCATCCACTAGCCCCAAACACATCTCCCACCATACCCGTGGAAGTGAGTAGAAGTCTACCCGCACTGTCTCAAAATCTAAGGTCGGACCCCAATCTATCCTCTCCTTGTGCACTCGGGCATATATGGCAGAACCCTGAGGCATTCCTTGGGTACGACCAAACTGTTAGTGCACACGAGTCAAAATAAATCACTCTACTACATAGGGGGTCCGCCCTATCAGGTACTTGCTCTGAAATAACATAGGGATCTATGTAGCATCCTCGGCCCAAGCCTCACAATCCATAGAAGGTCTCCATATCACAGAATCCATATCATCTAGGACTCATTTCCAATACTCCAACTTCCCAAGCATGGGCTGGGAATTTGCCTACTAATACATGAACAAATAAGGAAGCCAAGTTGGTCGTGATATCTCCACCAATAGTTAGGTCACTGCTATATGCTCCCATGCCCAGATTTGAAGAAGTGTCACCCCTGTTGACAAACTAGTTGCCTCATCATCTACTACTTGGTGCAAATCATGGTACAGGTGGTCCAACACATAGATCCCCCATGCATAACGTATCCTTTACCCCACCATCTGCTCCAATACACAGCCACCTCTAATGAAAAACCCATGTGACCTCCTATTTGGACAGATGAAGCCACCAATCAAACCTACTAGCACCGAAGGAAGTGGCACATACTGATCAACCATGTCCTGCCACGCGATCGAGTATCCACTAATATGCAGACCACCAAAAACCTCTTGTAATGCCTTTGAGCCTCCCTGCTCCTCAACATCATAGGTGACCAACTCGCTTATGATAAGAATCTGCAAGGTCCAATATACATCCTATAATGTCACTGTGATCTCTCTATTTGGTAGATGAAAGGTGTTATGATCACTATGCCACCTCTCCGCTAATGCAATCAATAGAGCCATGTTCTTCTGATAAAGAGACATGAACACGATGTGAGACAAGCCACATGCAGTAATAGTAGCCCTATCATCATCAGTAAGATCTCTCCTCCTGGAGAATATCTTCAGGTATCGCTCCCGAAGCATCAACACACCAAATGACGCCTACATCAAGATATCAACACCATATCAGTTCTATCTATCAAATGGATCAATCATCATGACTTAAATCAAACAAGTATTCTATCACCTCAATGTGAGATCTTAATCCATCTCATTGAGTCCCTATCAGTGACGAAAGTCAAGCTATCATTCGGGAGTTTCGATCACAAACTCTTATCAGTCATGTGGGTTCATCTTAGCCTATCCTATCAGTGACATCAGTCATCCTATCAACTCAAGAGTTTTGATCTTAAACTCTTATCAACATGGGAAGGTTCATCTTAGCCTATCTTATCAGTGACCTCAATCACCCTATCAACTCAAGAGTTTTGATCTTAAACTCTTATCAACATGGGAAGGTTCATCTTAGCCTATCCTATCAGTGACCTAGCCATGAACCTATCAAACACTAGGAGTGTCGATCATACACTATCAAGCGAACCTCTCCTATCAGTGACGCAAGGCACACTATTGATGAAGAGTTTTGATCATAAACTCTATCAATCCAAACAAAAATAGACACAAAACCAAGTCCTATCAATATCAATACTCAAAATTCCCACAAAAATCGAACAAAATCAAGACCAATCAATCATTGAACCAAGTATCCACATCATCTACAGTCTAAATATCAAATTTTCCAACTTAAAAAATTTCACAAAATATCAAAAAAATGCCACTGTGTTGTATGCGCTAAAATAGATTTCATATGCGCTAACAGACATAGTATATGCACTAATAAATTCATCAAATGCACTACAACAGTTTTCATATGTGCTATTTAAACAATCATATGCGCTACTAAATCAATCAAATGAGCCACACAACAAATCAAATGTGTTACAATAAAAATTGTATGCACCACGCAAAAAATCATATGCACTTTGAAATCATTCATATGCGCTAAAAAAAGAAAAAACTAGGGCATGAGAAAAGCGCGAACAACATACAAAAAAAAACATGAAAAATCTACCAAACATGCTCACAAATCACACAAGAGAGGTTTGAAATCTCACTTGTCTGTGGTTTATACTCTGCTGGCCTATCATATCGATGAACTCTCTCAAATCGATGAAGATGGTAGGGTGGCACCATTTTGCTCCTTCTCCTCTTCTCCTCTCCAAGCTCCAATCTCCAAATGACAAGTGCACAAATGAGCTGGAAAGAAAACCCTAGGGGCTTATATAGCAAGTGGTGATGTAAGCAGGGTGTGCTACCTAGATGGACGTGTGGGGCATGTGTGTGCTCTGCTCGCACCACATTTTCACAAATCAAACAATTTTTTTTATCGAGATATCAAAATCGAAAAAAATTTTAAAATCCCAAAAATCGAAAAAAATATATAAAAAATAAAAAAAATTTAAAAATCCAAAAAATTAAAAAAATTGAAAAATCGTCAAAAATCACCGAAATCAACTTGATCATAAATTTTTTCTCAATTCATCTCCCAAGGGGGCATAATTATCATATCAACATCCAAATCAATATCCGGGGCACCATATCGAAAATTTTGGCAACAACATCAAAATAAAAAAATTTGGCAACATATCAAGCGATCTTTCTTTGAATCAACATGTGGTCAGACGTCACTTCAAAGAGGGGCAAAATGTAGACACCTATTTCTGTCCACTTAATTAAATGAATTTTTTTTGCTTAATTATCACGTATCCAACCTTTAATTAAATTAAGATTTAATTAATGTCATTTTCTGCTATTCAACCATTAATCAAATTTAATATTTGATTAATTAACCTTTTTTTTTGTTAATTGAATAAATCTTATTTATTTGATTAAATCCCCCCCACCAAACATGTGTTTTCCTAAAAATGCAAGTTGCACATTTTAGTTGAAATAAATCATTTTATTTTAATTAAAAATCCTAATTTCTCCCACCTGCATTCTCCTACAAGATCCACTTGCACCCTAATCATTCTTCTAGAAGATACCAAACCCCACTTAACTAGCTAAATTAAGCCTAAACATTTGTCACATTCCTAAACAAAAGGCAAGTCACTTCTCAAAACCTCAAAAGTCTTCAATAACCATTAAAATCTTTATGCCTTCAATTGGTTAACCTCTAAAAGTCTTCCAAACCATTAAAGGCTCTTACACAAGCCATTAAGGGTTTTTCTCCTTCAAAGCAAGTTAACCTCCAAAGTCTTCAGAAAGCATTTAATGCTCTTACAAGACTTCACTTCTTCAACACATCACCCTTTGCACAAGAGTTTAACCAATGGGTAATATCTTGTACTATTGAATAATAGCTTTATCCAATGACCTTGCCCACATGGATTTAACTCTCAAAGTCTTATCAAGCATTTAATGCTTATCCCTCCCCTCTAAAACATCCTCATGCTGACACTTGTCAACATGAGATTGGGTTGAAAACTATCACATGGATTGAAGATCATTCAGTCCTAGCCCTTGTTAAGATTATTCAATCTAGACCATCCAATTCCCCAATTCTTCTATAAATAGCTCCCATTTCTTCATAATCAGGATCCCAAGTTAATGCATCCAGGTTATGGCTAATCTTTCTTGTGCGGTTTATCAAGGAGATCCATTGACCATCTCTTAGTAATTAGATCATTTAGTAGCATTATAGTCTTAGAATAATCATGTTTAGCATATCATATCATATCATGTTAGTAGTATATCATCTTAATATCATCTTCATGCTAGCTTAAATATCATCCTAATCTCATCATCTTTAAACATATCATAGTTTCATATCAATATCATGTTAAGATCTTAGTTGCTTTGCATTTAGATCTTTGATCACATACCCCTAGTTCTTTAGGTAGTCATCCTAGAGATCAAGTGCACATCCAAGCTGAGAGTCACCTTGATTTGAAGGATCCTTGGAGATAGAGAACAATGAGATGATTTTAGGAGCTTGATTGACTAACTTGTTTGTTCATTTAAATATCTAATGCAATGTTTCATTGGTACATTTGAATGTGTTTGCTATCATTTGGTTGACCCCTTTTATCAGTTGTACAGATACCAACTAGTTTTACTATTAAAAATATAGTAATAGTATTATATCTAAAGAGTTAGACATGTCGATTGTATTTTATTGGTTGTAATTATAAGTTATAGTTATAGTTGTAATTGTATGGATGGATCTTTTCTCAAGTTGCCATATTTTTTGCGTCCCTTCCTCCCAAGGGGAAATCTCACCCTCTTGCTTGTTCCAATACCTCCCTTATTGTGGTTTGTGGCCATGATGTGGTAGAAAATATGGATTTCCACCAACATTGTGGGTTGGTGTGTCAATTTATTGTTCTTTGGCCTCCTCTCCTAGATCTTCATTGATTGGTGTTGGATCCATGGAAGCTCTTAGTTGCTAGTAATATTGATATTTTCCCTTGCGCTAAGTGTTTTTTTATTGCTTCTATTTTTTCTTCTCTTGATCATGATTTGGTGTTGAGCAAGCTATGGGCTTGGGGTGTTCACTCTCTCTCAGTCAAACCCTGGACAACCTCCTTTAACCCTCTTACTAAACCACTTAGTGTGCATCTGGTGTGGGCTTGTATTCCCAATCTTCCCCTTCATTTTTGGTAGAACTATTATTTTGAGGTCATTGGCAACTCGGCTACTTCTTGAAGGTTGATGATACCACTTTCTTCATGGATCTTTCTACATTTGCACACATTCTAATCAATATTGACATCTCCATACCTCTTCCTGGAGATGTGGTTCTCATGGTTGGGGATAGATCATAGACTTAGTTTCTGGATTATGAGGGCCTCCCCTTTCAATGTCATTATTACTTCTCTACTGGTCACTTGGCCACATATTATTCTCTCTTGCATTGTAAAGGTGCTACCATTTGGTGTAAGGACACTAATTGTAATCAACTAACTATCCTAACTTCTTATTCTTCCTGCAATGACTCTTCATAGGCTAATGATGACTCCTCCCAAAATGATGTTTTGCTTTATCTATCAATTTGGCCTCCTTAGGCCTTGTGGGTCCTTCTTTGTCTCTTGCTACTAGTATGGCTCCCTTTGGTCCCATGGACCCTTCTCCACTTGTTGCTCTTGTTTTTCTCTAGCCTTTGGTGGTTGACGTGTTGCTCGATCATTATTTTACTCCTTGTCATAACAATCTCACTAAGGGGATTTTCCTTTTTGCTACCCCCTGTGATGGTGTTCCAAATGATAGTATTGCTTGAAATATTGTTCATCAATGGAGGGGAGATAGTGCTTCCTCTCCTTTCCAAAATCTTCCCCAATTTGTGTGTGAAATTTCTCCCCACCCTTGATGGGGGTTACTAGATGTTTTGCTAGAGTGTTGTAAGTGGTCTATTATGGCCTTTGTTGTCTGTGGTCTATTCTTCACCAATTATAAGTGGCATGCTTGATCTGGTATAGGGGATCAACAACCTTGTTTTGTTTCTTTTATAATAAAGAAAACATATCACTTGTTCATTTAGGACCCAAATAATAATTAAGTGTCTTCATATATTCTAGATTTTAAATTTTACACTATAATAAAGTAGCCTGCCACTCAATAAGTACCCCTTTAAAAGAAGCAAAAAATAAATAAATAAAGTTTAAAACACAAATTAAGTACACTCCATTTGTTTAATTATGTTGAAAGATGTAATTTATAATGGTAATAACGAGTTGTAACTTATAATTAACTTCAAGATCCCTATGTGGGTTCAATTGTCAGGGTTGCCCTTGCAATTTTGGAGTATCAAGATTCTTATGTCCATTGCCAACTCTTTTGGGTAATGTTGGGTTATTTATCCTAGTACTAAATCCATGAAACATCTGATGTAAGTGAGTTTCCATGTGTTGGCAAATAGAAATAAAGTGCTCCCTACCCAATCCACTTTATCTTCCAAGTATAGTAAATTGGTTAAGGAAATTGAACTAAAAAATTCTCCGATTGTTTGCAAGATGTAGTAAAGTGAGTCATGTTATTTACACTTGTGTGACCAAGAAAGATAATCATTTTGTTTGGAGAAAAAAGAATCGCACACCTCCTACTTGTGAATAGTCCTCCTCTAGTGCATAGGAACAAAAGGTTGATAACAAAGGAAATTTTAATCTTGCCCCTCATACTATGAAAATGCTTAAGGAATATTTAGATGGTTCATCAAATTCTCATAGCCACAAGAAAAAGTTCTTGGGAGAGTACGATCAGCCTTCTCCCTCAATCATGGAATAGAAGATAGTGAATAATAGGGTGGAACATTCTAAGACTCCTCGTTGATTCAAGAAATGTAAAATTTAGGGGAGGACACATTACTAAGATCAACCAAAAATCGGGGGAAGGGCTTTGCTGGGGGTTGGGGGAGCTCAGCGGCTGCGGGGGTGGTGCTAGGTGAGGAGGGTGTTGCGAGGGTTTTGGGGGCCGGGGCTTAGGTTGCGCTAGGGTGGGGTTGAGGCTGTGTGGGGCTGGGTTTCGGTTGTGCAGGAGTGGGGTTCCAGGTTGTTGCGGCTCTCTTCCCATGGGTTTGGGGGAGTTGGAAAGCCCTCCTTTTGGTGGTGTGGGAGGGGGTGCCTTGGGTGTCGTGCCTCTTCGTGTGGCCCCTTTGGGGTGGGGGTGTTTGGCCCTTATTTTATTTTTTTGCTATTCTGATGTCGACACTTCATGGTGAGGCTTCGCTGGCTGCGACAGCTATGAATTTCTAGGCTGCGGTGGGCTCAAAACCCCCACTTTAGAGTATGAAGACTTTTAACAATAATCTCTTTTCATCTGATTCTAGGAATGGGAATGCGAGCAGTTCTCAGATTATGAAGACTAATGGATATCTGGAGAGATGTAGCGAGAGGCCGAAGTTGGTCTTTCCTCTTGAGATGATAGCTGAAGACAATGATTATTTTTCAAAACACTCCCTTTATTGCAAGTTTTTGGGAATGAGGGTGTCCTTGTAGTTTTTGGAAAACTGGGTGCAAAGGACTTGGGCACCGGAAGGGGAAATGGAGATTACGCTATTGGCGAATAACTATTTCATGGTTACTTTCAACTGCATGGAGGATCACCATAGGGTATTTGAAGGCGGCCCGTATTTTTACAACCAAGTGGGTCTGTTCATCAAACCCTAGCATGCAGGGTTTAATCCGTCAGAGGAGCTTCCAAATAGGGTTCCAGTGTGGGTTCGGCTACCATGTTTTCCTGTGGAATGTTGTCAAGAGGACGTGCTATGGATGCTTACTGCTTTGTTAGGGAGGCCAGTGGGATCTTCAACGCAAACCCTAGGGAGAAAGGTAATGACCTTCACGCACATTTGTGTTGAAATTGATCTTAGTAAACCATTTCCAGATGCTATAGATATGTGCGCAGGTTCTTATTCTTGGGTTCAGTAGTTAGATTATGAGACTCTTCCATTTCGGTGTCATTTGTGTCATGAGTACGGTCATTTATAGTGTAAATGTCCTAGATATAAACCGGCGGTGCGCCAATCTCAGCAGTCGGACCCAAGCCCAGATAGGGCTGAGAAAGGGAAAGCTGCCATGTCAGTCGAGGTTGACGGTACTGATGGTTTTGTTGCAGTTAACACAAAGAACAAGAATCGAGGTCAAAAGAGGCCCTTTCAAGAGAGACAGGGGGAGGATTCCTTAAACAGATTCGAGGTCCTGGATGATCTTAGCCAGCAAGAAGTTAATCTAGGGTCTATCCCTCTGGATCAAGGTGCATCAGGGGGGGCACCGAAAAGTGTAATTGAGGACTCTACCCAGGCCCTACTAGTGGTTGGAAGCCAACAGATGGAGATGGATCAGCCAGTAGGGGTCCATCTGGGACCCACTCCTAGCTTGGAGGAGCATTTGGTTAAGGGGAAGGGTTCTCCAACAGCTTTGAAATTGGACTCGACTAGGTTGAAAAGTAATAAGTCCTCCACCCTCCTAGGTTTGCATCAGAAAGATATTAAGAAAAGTGCTTCAGAGAAGAGCTCAAAGGCTCGTAGAAAGAAGGACCTGGATAAGATCAAATTGATGGGAGAGAACTTGGTTGAGTTAGGGTCAATAAAGACTTTGGATTCACATTTTTCCAATCCCCCTAAATTATTGTGCTTTCATGGAATGTGAGGGGCTTGAATAGTGGCCCTAGACAAAAATTTGTTCGAGATTTGATTAGGAACCAATCACTAGATGTCCTATTTTTGCAAGAAACTAAACTCTCAGTGGAGAGTATGATGGGTCTAGTGCCAAAGTTGTGGGGGAGAGGCAAATGTCAGTGTGTTGGGGCTGCTGGATCCTCTGGAGGGATGGCATGTCTTTGGAACCCTTCAAGATTTCATCTAGTCTAGTGGGCTGCATCCAAATCTTCTTTATCTGGGGTTATCTCTAGTCTTGAGAATGGGGAACCCATTCTATTTTCTAACATCTATGCCCCTACAAATTTTCTAGGTAAGCAAAACCTATGGTCCCATATTTCTTGTATGCGAAGGTTGGCCCCTTTTCATCCTTGGATTATGGCAGACGACTTCAATGCTATCCTCGAGTTGAGTGAGAAGAAAGGGGGTGTCAAGCAATTGGAACCTTCTTCGGTCTTGTTCCAGGATAGTATATCCTTGTTGCAGCTTGTTGACATTAAGTTTAGCAATGGTATGTTTACTTGGAACAATAGGAGGATGGGAGAGTATTGGATTGCAGAGAGGCTGGACCGTTTCTTGGTCTCTAGTTTCTGGATTGGGGGAGGATGGTCCACAAGTTCTGAGATTCTTGACTGGAGAGGGTCAGATCACTAGCCCATCAAGCTGGTTTCTTCTTTGGCTCGGGTTGCTTGCTCTCCCTCTTTCAAGTTCCAACTTATGTGGTTTCGGGATCCTTCCCTTCAGGTCCTTGTTGCGGAATGGTGGAGGAGGGGGAAGCCACCCTTTGGCACTGCCATGTACTCTTTTTCCAAGCAACTACAATATGTTAAGTATCAGCTTAAGCAGTGGAACCGCTAGGGCTTCGGGAATATTTTTCATGCGAAGAATGCTGCTCAATTGGTGTTGAATGGGATCACCAGTGAAATCAGAGAGCAATGTCTATCTGAGGAGTTGCTTAGGGATGAGGAAAGGATTGTCAAATTGGTTGAGGAATGGGAGCTTCAAGAAGAAACATACTGGAAGCAGAGAGCTCGTATTGATTGGATGAAGGAGGGGGATAAGAACACTGCTTTCTTCTTCAACTCTATGAAAGAAAGAAGACATGGTAACTCTATTTCTGTTCTGGTCAGCGATAAAGGTGAACAGTGTTTATCCTTGCAGGAGATCTCTAGGGAGTCATTATAGTTCTTTCAGGCCCAATTCAAGGAGGACCCCCCGGGGGATTCGGTGGCAGAGAATCAGGTTCTTGATTGCATTCCATCTATGGTCACGGGGGAGATGAATGAGCATCTTTTGTGTCCTATTTCATTAGATGAGCTAGAAAGGATTGTCTTTCACATGAGGAAAAGAAAAGCTCCTAGCCCAGATGGGTTGCCGGTGGAATTCTTTAAAGAATTCTGGGATATTATCAAATTGGATTTATTGGATGTTGTCCACAAGTCCTAGAGGAACAAGTAGATGCTTAGGGCATTGAATGCTTTTCATTGCTCTTATCCCTAAGCGTGAAGGGGTCGATCGGTTAGGACAGTTTCGCCCTATCTCCCTCTGCAATGTAGTTTATAAGATCATCTCTAAGCTGATAGCAGATAGATTGAAGAAGTGCTTTGGGGAGGGTCATCTCTGAGGAGTAAAGTGGTTTTGTGGAAGGTCGCCAAATTCTGGATGGTGTGGTCATTGCTACAGAGACCATTCATTCTATGGCTTTATCCAGGGAAAAAGATATGTTTATCAAGCTGGATATGGCTAAGGCGTATGATAGAGTCCAATGGTCCTTCCTTTAGAAGATCCTCATGGCCTTTGGTTTTGCTGACGAGTGGGTCCAGTGGGTTATGAGTTGTGTTACGACTACTTCTTTCTCAGTGCTTATTAATGGAAACCATATTGAGCTATTTGGTGCTTCCAAGGGTCTTCGCTAGGGGGACCCTCTCTCACCTTATTTATTCATTCTTGTGGCTGAAGGTTTGGGGAGGCTAATTAAGCAGAATGTGGGTCTGGGTAATATTCAGGGTTGGAGATGGGGTAATGACCTCCAGTCACAGTCACATTTGCAGTTTGTGGATGACACGACCCTTATGGGGTTGGCTTGGGTCAGAGAAGCTACTAATTTGTGGAAGGTCTGGGATGTTTATCTTGAGGCCTCAGGCCAATTAATCAATGAAGATAAATCTTCTATCATCTTCTTCAATACTCCTACAACTATTCAAAGGAGGATTGCTCTTATACTGAGATTCCAAATTGGTCCCTTGCACTTGAGCTACTTGGGTATTCCTATTTCTCCTGACAAACCTCCTAGGGAGTCTTGGCAAGGCATTTTGGATAAGTTTCACTCAAAAGTTGATCACTGGTCATAGATGGCTATCCTTTGTCGGGAGGGTCCAATTGATTCAGTCGGTGGATTAGGCTCTTCCGATTTATCATTGTATGCTTCATGTGGCTCCTAAGTGGTTCTTGAAGGGATTGGATTCTCTGGCTAGGCAATTCTTATGGGCAGGCAATCTTTCCTCATCCAAATGGAGTCTGGTCAATTGGAACATAGTATGTAGCCCAAAGCAGTCGGGGGGTCTTGGTTTGAGGTAGTCTATTCTTTTTGGGGAAGCACTGACTACTAAATTGTATTGGAGGTGTTGTGTGGAGCAGGATCATGGCTGGGCTAGGATTTTGGCCAACAAATATATGATGAGGATCCCGAAGGCGGAAATCCATAGGTATCCGCTTGAGGGAAAGGGCTCTTTGATTTGGGTCACTCTCAAGAGGGGGGCTACTCTCATTAAGTCTGGGCTCTTTTGGATTTGTAGAAGGGGGGAAGAGGTCCTTTTCTAGAATGATTCTTGGGATGGTTATCCTCCCATCCTTGATCAGTTTCCTCATCTTGGGAATCTGAGCCAAAGGTTTTTAGAGGTGGGTTGGTCAAGGGTAAGTGACTTTAAGGCTTCTTATAGGTGTGGTAGGCTGGATTTGGAGTGGTGGAAGGCTCCTAATGAGTGGTCGGTTGCTAGGATGGAGGATGAGTGTGCAGAGTTGCAGGGCATTATGAAGAGTAGACACTGTAGCTTCCTCAAGGGAAGGGATGGGCTTGCCTGGTCTCCAAATCCTAAGGGAGTTTTTACCGTGGCTAGTGGATACCGAGAATCATTGAGCCAAGGACTGGAGGAAGGGGAGGTGACCTGGTGGAAACGGGGTGTGGAATAATGTTTCTTGGCCGAAGTGTAACTTCTTTGCCTAGACCTTGGCTTTGAATAAATGTCTAACCTGGGACATATCCACAAACGAGGATTCTTGGGGCCTTCTATCTGTGTTTTGCGTGGTAATGGAGAGGAAGATTCCTCGCACATGTTCTTCAGATGTCCCTTCTCAAAGCTTATTTGGCATTATT
Source organism: Cryptomeria japonica (assembly GCF_030272615.1). Lineage (NCBI taxonomy): Eukaryota > Viridiplantae > Streptophyta > Pinopsida > Cupressales > Cupressaceae > Cryptomeria > Cryptomeria japonica. The sequence continues at coordinate 640,145,716 of NC_081415.1, read as the reverse complement.
GGTGGGGGGTGTGGAAGCATCTATGTGTCCACGCAGACTCTCTTGTGGAGTTTTGGAGCAGTTTGGGCAGACCTCCTATCTTGTCATCCTTCCTCCAGACTGTCTAGTATATTGGGCCCATCTTCATTCTGTGGCAGATCTGGCTCGAGACGAACAGAAGGATCTTTTGTGAGGTCAAATTGTTTGTTCAGCAAGTTTGGAATAGGATTATTGCCATGATCCAAGAGACAGTGGAAGCCAAATGTGAGGTGAATTTTTCGTTGAGTAGAGATGAGGCAGACATTGTGAGTAGGTTTGGCCTACAAGAGCTGACTCTGGCCTCAGCTTGTGTCAGGAGAGGTAGAAGAGCTATGAAGAAGGTTCAAAGGGTGGGAAGGTGGATACCCCCTCAGGATGGGATTATCAAGATTAATATTGATGGCTCATCTAGGGGTAACCCAAGCCCAGTTGGTGTTGGGGGTGTTGGCAGGAATAGTAGGGGGGAGGTAGTTTTCCTCTTTTCAGTTCATAAAGGGAGGCACTCTAATAATTTCATGGAGGGATTTACAATTCTCTATGCCCTTGAATGGGCTTGGGAGCAGGGTCAAAGGCATGTGATTTGTGAATCAGACTCACAAATTATTGTTAATTTGTTGAATGAGCAGAAGGTTAATGGGATACAGTGGCAGTTGGCAGGGATTGTTCAGCAGATTCTCCATATTAGCCTCTTAATGGAGCAGGTGTCTTTTATCCACATCCCTAGAGAATGGAATAGAGCATCTGATTGTCTGGCAAAGTGGGCCTCAGAACAGGATAGTGATTGGAAAGTTGAAGGTTGGGAGCACCTTTCTGAGGATCAATCTCAGGAATTGTAGAAGATTTTTACTGAGGATATGGAGGGTGAGGTTGTTGTTTGTAGTGGGGCTGGCTTGATGGTTCTATCCTGGGGCCCGGGGCTCGGGCTCTCTTTGTAATTCTGGTTCTTGAGTTTCAATAAAGTTTTTACCCCTTTTATTCAAAAAAAAAGATCAACAAAAATCCTTAGATCACTTATTTAGACCCCCATGATTTGGTTGGGGTTTTGTTATCAATGTAAAGTTATATCCTATGATCTTTTGTTTGGTGTTGTTTGTAGTTGGTCTTTAGTTGTGTTTTGTCCTTATGGTTGTTTCTTTTTGTCATGTTGTGCTTCATGCCAAACCTTTCTTGATGCAAAAGGTTTCAGGTCCTTTCAAAGCCTTTTTTATCTTAATAAAAAATGATTTGCAGTAGTTTTAATGTGTTTACAATTTTTGTACTATTAATACTTCCTTTTGGTGGACCAAGGAGACCAAATTCTTCAACATCATCACCTCTTCAAAAAAAAATAGGCCACATCATCTTTTTGTTGTTGGATAATCTATTGTTTTGCATTATCCACAAGCATATCATGTTGTTTCTTGGTTGGCCAAAAGTAATCATACTCCTCTTCTTCAAAACCTAACTTCTCACTAACTCCAATTTATTTTTTCTTATTCCAACTAGTATCAGTCCCTTGCATAAGTAAGATTGTATCTTTACTCTTCTTGGTACCCAACTTCTTCTTCTTAGTGGTTTTCATTTTTTGTTCTCTTGTAAAATATTCCTCATTTGATGCCTTGGAAAACCATTGATCCATTTTTTGACAACCTCGACTCCTTGCAGTGGCATTCTTCTTATTAGCCTTGTTCCTCTATGCCCTTGTAAGTAATCACTTCTTGAATTTGATGTTGCATATTGAAGTATTATTATGCTTTATCACATTTAAATATATCATGTGAGTCATCTTCACAAAATTCACAATTCCTTTCCTTTTTTATCCAACATTTAGCTGCATAATTTTCTACTTTTTCACAATTATAACACAGTACATCATTCCTATGATAGTCATTTTTATCATGTCCTCTTCTTCTATAATTTTATTATTTGTTATGATCAATATAACCTTGTAGTGAACTATTCTATAATTCATAATCATTTCTATCATTTATCCAAGGTGGTTGTCTATATCTTGCATCATTGGCATATAATGGGTCTTCCACAAGTTCATCAACATAAGCCATATTTCTATCAATTTCCACATCATAGTTATGGTTTATTGGGCATCTCGGATTAAGATGATTTGCATTATTTTGGGCTTGAAATTGATTTCCAAGATAATTCTCTATAATTTTTCTATTCCTAACAAGTTCCACAATATAATGAATTTATTTAGACCGGTACTATTTTAAATTCCAATTGTAGTGTTGTTGTAATTCTCTCTCCTTGATTCTTCAAACAATCATTCTTGGCATGACCTTCTCTTGAACAATATGTATACCATATCTCCTTAGATTTATTTTCCTCTCCCCTAGCCAAAATACCAGTCTATATTGCTCTAGAACTAACAACAACTTGTCAAGGTTCTCTTTCCTTCCATTCTTATTTATTTTGTGTCAAATTTGATCCTTTATGTGTTATTCCATTATAAATAGATCTATACAAGTATCAAATATCCTTCCATCTAATGTTGCTCTTATGTCCTTCTATAATATGGAGATAAACCATTCAATGTTCTGACATTCTATAGACCCAAATAAATTTAATGTGGTTAAACGTGCATTAACTAAGATGTTGCACAAATAAATATTTATTTTACATTAGTAAAAATAATTTCTTGCATAAGGTGTACATTGCCTTATTCTTAACATGTTGATGGAATATTTTCTATAATATATTTGTAGCATCGTAAATATTAACCTTGTATAATTTACACCTCATATTTTTGCTCCTACTTTAACTTATCCTATCAGCGTTCTCCCCTAGGCTTGTTTTTGCCCTTTTTACTTCAAATTTGATGTCAACCTATTGCATGGCTAAGTGGATCCCACTCTAGGACCTTACCCTCTTGTTTGCCTACTTTTTGACCTTGTTTTGGGAAGACAATGGCACATGGGGCACCCTTGTCTAGACCAAGGTTCCCTAGGCACCATGGTCCCCCTTAAACAAGTCTCAATTTCACTAGGATTGGGCACTCTCCCTCCCTTATGGATTTTGGTACCTGTGCCTCAATGTGACTATTGGAGGTCGGCCTAATCAATAATTTACCTAGGTAACCCTATATAAAGGCACCCAATCAATTCATCTTACATCTAAGACTCCTAGGGATGCATTCATTTTAGATCTAAGTATGGTAAATGGGTTTAGGAAATTGAACTAAAAAATTATCTGATTGTTTGCAAGTTATGTAGTAAAGTGGGTCATGCTATTTTCATTTGTGTGGCCAAGAAAGATAAGAATTTTCTTTGGAGGAAAAAGAATCATACGCTTCCTACTTGTGAATAGTATGCGTCTAGTATAGAGGAACAAAAGGTGGATAATGAAGGAAATTTTGATTTTTCCTATAATACTATGAAAATGCTTAAGGAATCTTCAAATGGTTTGTTGAATTCTCATAGCCATAAGAAAAGGTTCTGAGGAGAGAATGATCAGCCTTCTCCCTCAATCATAGAATATCAGATAGTTAATAATAGGATGGATCATTCTATGGCTCATCCTTGTTTCAAGAAAAAATTAGGGGAGAAGGACCCTGACACTAAGATAAACAAAGAATCCTTATATCACTTCTTTAAACCCCCATGATTTTTTTGGGTTTTGTTATCAATGTAAAGTTATATCCTCTATTCTTTCTTTTGGTGTTGTTTGTATTTGGTCTTTCGTTGTCGCGTTGTTGTCTTGTTGGTTGTTTCTTTTTGTCCTATTGTGCTTCAAGTCATACCTTTCTTAATGTAAAAGGTTTGAGGTTCTTTCAAAACCTTTCTTATCTTAGTAAAAAATGAGTTGCAATGGTGTTAATGTGTTTATAATTTTTTGTACTATTAATATTTCCTTCTGTTGGGCCAAGGAGGCCAAACTCTTCAACATCATCACCTCTTCTTTAGAAAAAAAGGCTACGTCATCATTTTGTTGTTGGATAATCTACTATTTTGCATTCTCAATAAAACTATCATGTTGTTTCTTTCTTGGTCAAAAGTAATCATACTCCTCTTCTTCCAAAATTGACTCCTTACTAACTCCAATTTTTTTCTTATTCCTACCAGTATCAGTCCCTTGTCTAGATAAGACTATAGCTTGATTCTTTTTGTTACCCAACTTCTTCTTCTTAGTGGTTTACATTTTTTGTTCTCTTATAAAATATTCCCCATTTGATGCCTTGGATGACCATTGATCCATTTTTGACAACCTCAACTCCTTGTAGTGGCATTCTTTTGATTATCCTTGGTCCTCTATGCCCTTGTAAGTAATCACTTCTTGAATTCAGTGTTCATTTTGAAATTATTGTTGTGCTTTATCACATTTAAATATATCATGTGAATCATCTTCACAAAATTCACAATTCTTCTTTTCTACCCAATATTTAGTTACATAATGTTCTACTTTTTCACAATCATAAGATGTTGCAGCATTTATCTGGCAACCGTTTCTACTGTGTCCTCTTCCTCTATAATTTTATTGTTTGTTATCTTCAATTTAACCTTGTGGTGGATTATTCTACAATGCATAAGAATTTCTATTATTTTTCCAAGGTGGTTATCTATATCTTGCACCATTGGCATTTAATGGGTCTTCCACAAGTTCATGGACATAACCGATATTTCTATCAATTTCCACATCATATTTATGGTTTAATGGATGTCTTGGGTTAATATCATTCGCATTATTATGGACTTGAAATTGATTTGCAAGATAATTCTCTATAAGTTTTCTATCCCATTTCCAACAAGTTCCACAATATAATGAATTTATTTTGACTAGGACTATTTTAATTTCCACTTGTAGTTTTGATGTTATTCTCTCTCCTTGAGACTTAGGACAACAATTATTGACATGGCCTTCTGTTGAACAATATATACACCATATCACCTCAGCTTTATTTTCCTCTACCCTAGCCAAAATACCATTTTATATTGGTAATTATTCTACGATCAACTACAACTTGTCAAGGTTATGTTTTCTTTTGTCCTTATTTGATTTGTGCCAAGTTTGATCCTCTATGTGGTATGCCATTGTAAATGGATCTATATAGGTATCAAATATCCTTCCATATAATGTTGATCTTATGTCCTATAATATGGAGATAAACCATTCAATATTTTGGCATTCTGTGGACCCAAATAAATTTAATGTGGTTAAACACATTGACTAAGATGTTGCACAAATAAATATTTATTTTACCTAGGAAAATATTTTTTTGTTGCAAAGGTGTACAATGCCTTATTCTTAACATGCCCATGGAATATTTTCGACTAATATATTAAAGAAAATAATATAGCTTATTATAAAGGAGGTTAATGGCCACCCATCAAAGGGTATTATAAGCAAGCCAAAGACTAGATCACTTATTTCTCCTATACTTCTAGTTGACAACTAGATAAGAAAAGAAGTCATCCTCTAAGTTCAAGTACCAAAATTATATAGCTAGATATAACTCATGTTATAAAGAAAAATTAGATGACTTGTTTTGAGATGTTTAGATTGAGCAACAATCTATAGATCAATTTTATATCTTTATAAAAAAAAATTAACTGGAACCACAAATAGTGTCCTAGACCATGTAAAATGTATTAGGAAAACTAGTAGTATCATATGAAGAATGTTGATTACTTCTTGAATATGTTGCATTTAATAGGTGACAAAATAGATTTTGTAAACAATAAATTTTCTTAGCTAAAAAATACTCTCAACTAATTGGAAGACATTAAAAAAAGAAAAAGATAATTTTTTTATTAGAGAAATTTATAAGAAATATCTTTGTTTTAAAAAAAACATTCAGTTTTTGTATCAGACAGTCCAATTAGTTTTATATTCAGTTCTGCATGTTTAGATCCTAATTATTTTACATTTTGAAATTAATCAAATCAACATTCATAGCAGCAAAGGAGTAGAACCCTAAGGCATTGCTTGACTCTCTTGGAAAAGAGTTAGTCAAGAATATCTCCTCCTTTACTGGTTTATATTCCAATATTTAGCTAAAAGAGGATTTGGTCCTATTTGATATCTAGTTCAATTCATCCCATTTTCAACCCTAAACACTAATATATGTAATGTTTATAAATGATATTATAAAAATATTTGAAAAGGTGATTAATTCCATGATATTCAACAAAACCTTGAGGATATTGCCAAAGATTATATTCCTAATAGAATATACTTTGAATATAGCCAATACCTAGATAGAACTCTATCCTTGGAGGAGTTTGAAAATTCTCTTTTCTCCATGTCCCTGTACAAAATCTTGGGAAGTGATGGGCTTCCTATTGAATTCTACCAGGATATGTGTCAACACATTAAAGAATATTTTTATTGCTTATACTTGGGGCACTTAAGAAATGATAATTATGTTTAAACATTAAAGGTGGCATAATCAAACTTCTTCCTAAATGAAAAATGGAAGACTCCATCTTTGGTTGGTATCCTATTACATTTCTTAATACCTCCTATAAAATAACTGCAAAATACTTGGCTATTAGGATTAAAATAGTGGTGCAATAAATTGTTAGAGCTAAGAAAACATGTTTTAGAGTTGGTAGATTTATTCTGGATGTAATATTTGGCTATGGAGAGAGTGACCCAAGATCTAGAGGCCTAATGGAAAGCACAATAACAAGAAAAGATCAATATGACGAGAATAAATTGTATTCTCATCAAGAATGCAATAGAAGTATCAATGGAATAATAATACATAGGAGACCCCTTAGTTAAGTAGGCCAAGGTGAGACATAAGAAGTCTTAGAACTATAAGTGTCTTAATCTTATGACATGATACATAAAGTGATAACATATCACCCACCTAAGGTGGAAAAGTAATAGTGTGATACATCCACTAAAGGTGGATCACTCACCTAAGGTGGAAAAGTGATAAGATGATAAAACCAGTCAAGGTGGAAAGTAATAGCATGACAAGTCCGCTAAAGGTGGAAATTTCCTATGTGGTCCCTAAGTAAACTTAAGTGAAAGGTGTAATTGGAACCTAGGTGAAGAACTAATAAGGTATAACACCTTAATTACACCAACACCCCCCTTAAGTGCAACTTAGGGAGAATGTACACAAAAACAAACAATGCAAGATGGGTTCAACAACTAAGCCATATTGGGTGTACCCATGTACAAATGCAATGAAAACTCTTGCAAATGGAGAAAAGGAGAAAACTGAGTGAGAAAAAATTCCTCCCCAAAAGAGAGATGAAAATACAAAATAATCTCAAAGAAGAAAGAGAAGGACAAAACCCCATGTGAGGATAAATTCCCCACCATAATAGAGAAGAAGAGAGACCATGTAGCCCCCCCTTAATGGTAGAATATACACCAATGGTAAATGCTCTAAATTGGATGTAGAAGATGGTCCATGATCATCGAACAATGTTCCTCCCAAAGTAGTAAGAAACAAAACCAAAGGTGTATGTACAAAGTCTCCCCAATCCTGAAAGGAATATGTAGGAAGAAATCTCTAGATGTATGAAGTATTTGAAAACTGTTCAATTGTCCTCATGTTGAAGCTAAAAGTTTCCCCCTCCAAATTAGGTGTACTAAGCTACACTATCGAACAAGAAAATCCAAGATCTAGTGAAGATGAATGAATAACAAAATCTAGAGACACAGTAGTCTCCTCTAAAGACAAAGAGATGTCCTTCAAATGTTGTACATAAGTATCCACAATCATATCAAACTCGAAAGAATGAACATGCAGAGAAAGAACAAGAGGGTTAGAGTGCTCCCTCACAACAATTGAAGAAGGATCATCTGCATCAAAGAGAAGATGAATGTCATCTATGGTGTCTCCCAAAACTATAAAATAGTACTCCACAAACAAACATGTAATGTCTATCAAGTAGTCATTCCAAGGAATTGTATCTACAAGACAATGTATATCTTGTTGTACTCAATCAAAAGAAACCAAAAATGTAGCAAGACAAGCATCATTATAAGAAACAATAGATGTGATCTCAATAGAAAAACACACTAACAAGAGAAGATCAATGTGACATGAATAAACTTTATTCTCATCAAGAATTCAATAGAATGTAACAATGGAATAGTAGTACATACGAGACCCATTGATTAAGTAGGCCAAAGTGAGATATAGGAAGGCATAAGATAATGAAGGTGTCTTAATATTATGACAAGATACATAAAGTGATAACTTATCACCTGCGTAAGCTGGAAAAGTGATAGTGTGATACGTCCACTAAAGGTGGATCATCTACCTAAGGTGGAAAAGCGATAACATGATAAAACCACTAAAGGTGGAAGTTTCACATAAGGTGGAAAGTGGTAACGTGATAAGTCCAATAAAGTTGTAAAAGTCATATGTAGGTTGTATGGCTATATAAATCCATTGAATGTAATAAAATAGAGTCGAAGATGAATGAATGAATTTGTGGTGTTAGAGCCTTGTGTTCTTTTGTTTTCTTCATTTTTAATATGGTGTCAGAGCGGGTTTTATGCACCTCTTTGGTTTCCTTCCATCCATATTTTTCCTCTCCAAAGTGGTGCATACAAGGGCCAAGTAGTGCAAACCATGTGCAAAAACTATTGATGTCTATCCACCATTCTTATATTTTGACATTAGAGGCACAATACAAATCACATGCAAATCTATCAATATTCATCATCCATGTATATTTGGTTTATTTCATCTCTAAATTGTTCACTCTTTTAATAGTTTTTCATTCCCCTTTGTTCATTTTCATATTGAAGTTCAAAAGAAATATATTAAAATTTGAAATTTAAAAAATTCAAAAATCATAGGTGTTGTTAAAAAGTACAAGAGGTTAAGATGGTTGAGAAGTTTATTTTATATTTCAATTGTGAGGTTTTATTTATTTCAAGATTGGTATGTATTTATTATGTTTCTCTTTGATGGTAGTCATGATGTGCAAAGGAGGAATTATGCTCACATTAGGAGTCATTCTATTATTGGTGCATTCTTATGATTTTAAATGGTAGTTAACACAATCTCACTAACTACAATATCTTTTTTATTTCTCAATGAAATTCAAAAATTCAAAATGTTTTAGAAGTATTTTTAACAAGAGTACAAACCCCCAAAGACCATTTGAAAATAAAACAATATTTAAGTCATAGTGTGATGTAGAAGACAAAGGCATTTCAATACCAATTTAATTTATCTTTTTTATTTTGTATAAGGATTTTGGAGCCACAAGGGTGAATAATTTTTTTTTTTGCACATTGTAATTGGATGCATTATCGATAGAAATTAATATCCATAGAAACCTTTTCATCAAAGGGGGCAAATATGTGACAAATCGATTATTGATATTGCAACACCGGGATAAAATTTCAATGTTAGCACTAAGGGGGGTGTTAGAAATTAGTGCTTAACATAGATTTTTGAATAATAATTACTAATGTAAGTGATTATATAATAATCACTTTAGCTAGTAGATATTAGTTATTAGTTTTTTGTTAAATGTGTTTGTTAGTTGTTGGGAAGTTGTAGGTTGTATGGCTATATAAAACCATTGAATGTGATAATGCAAGTGTTGTTGATGATTGTTTGAATTTCATCTTACAACGTTTGAATTTATTTTCTTTTCTTTTTTATCATTTATTAATATATGTTAGCATGAGAAACTTGAGGATAAGCTCAACAAATTGGTCAAAATGCTATTTTGATCAAACTTGATTTTGATAAGGCATATGATAGACCTCATTAGAGATTTATCTTAATATGCTTCAATGCTTGGATTTCAGTCCTAAAGTATGAGCTTATATTCAAATATTATTTCACAATTTCAATTCTCAAATTATTATCAATAATATGAACTGATATGTTTCCTTTAAATAGAAATCTATCTAACGAGGATATCATTTAGCTCCATATCTCTATGTTCTTACATTTGATGTTTTGAGTTATCTACTTCAAAGTGACATTAACATAAGGCTCATTTGAAAAATATATATTCCTCGTAATCTTGTAATTTTGTTTCATTATGAAGACGATAATTTGTTATTTTTACAAAATTTCAAAAAAGATATTTCTAATATGATGGATATATTGGAGTTGTATTATGTTATTTAAGGATCTAAACTTGCACATTATAAAACAAAATTCTTGATGGTTTAAGTTGAGTCTATTCCCTAATGGATTACCCGGGAATGGAAACAAATCAAACATGGGGAAATTATGAGGTACCTCAAAATACCCTTTAGTTTTGGAGTTTATCTCTATGATATGTGGAATGTGTATCTTAATAGAGTCAAGAATAAAAAATTTGAATGGGGAATAAATTCCTTTCTTTGGCTGGTAAAATCCAAGTTGTCAATAAAGTATTTATTACTACACGTTTTTATTACTCATCATGTTGGATGCCTTCTAAAAAAGGGTATGAGGACTTTATTAAAATTGTTCAATGATTTATATGGGCAAAATGGGATGGTAATACAATATTTATATCCGTCTAAACGTAAAGGTGGTTTGGGGTTTATAGATCCAAGAACATAATAGTTTTTTCGATAGGTAAATGGATAATTAGAGCTATAAAAGGGGATGAACCATGGAAGATCCCCATACAAAATCAAATTAACCTTGCCTTAGTCAAAGGTAAATGACAGTCAGTAGGGTGGTTAGAGAAAATCCTTCATGCTTCATTTTTCTCAATCAATGTATCACCTCCATTTCAATATATCTGGAAGGCTTGACAACATATTTGTCATTTCTTAAAGTAGAGAGAAAAATATCTTCAACATGGATTTACCTTCTCCACCTCATCTATTTAGTGGAATAAAATATTTTTTATTAGGACCAACCCCTTGCTTTAAGTTGTCTGAAATAATTCTATTTTTTGTTTAAAAAAGAAGTTTGGAATTTTGGAGACCTTTGGGATTTTCATATGATGAACTAGTTACCAGGGTATATTGTTAAAACTCAATTCAGACTGACAACAAATGTAAAGAGTTATTGATTTTCGTGCAATTGTTGTCTTACATTATGTATCTCTATCCAACGCAACTTCTTCAAAGACTAGTTATGGTTGTCATCTCATCCTTTCTTATTTTTTTCATTAAAAAGGATATACTTACAACTACTTCCTAATTTGCCCTAAAAATCTCACTTGAACTTCAAACAGAATTGCAGGTTCAATCAAAAAAATTCGTCAAAACTAAGTGCTCAAATTTGGAAATCAAAAGTTAATTTAGATGCTTGAAATTGATTTCTTATAAGATAGTACAGTGTAGACTTCCCATTGGGGATAGGTTGAGGTGTATTATGATCTAGCCAATTAATTGCCCATTGTGTCATAAGCAAGAAAACATGAGGCGTATTGTTTGCGGTTGCTAGTTTGTTAAAAAACAATTGAATGTTATGTTTAATGGTTTGTCTACTATTTTTTATCACAAGCTAAGCTAGAAAGAGGCTCTTCTTGCGGTTAGTTTACATGCAAATGTTATTGTTATCAGTGTTAGGCGTGTCATGTTGCATATATGGATAAATAGATGAAAAGTTCTTTAATAACAATAATGATCACAAGAATTTCTGTTTCTAACGCTTTACTTTGATATGCTTTATTGTCTTGCTTCTTTATTTTCTCAACTCCAGAAAAAAACTGAGTGGAATTTAAAGATGGATTTCTAGTTTCAACAAATCAAATTGCAAGTTGAGTAACTAATGAGTAAAGAAAGGTTTGTATAGCGTAGGGATTAAGACCTTTTTTACATAATCAACTACGACTCATGTTTTATTACTTTAACTAATTTAACTATTCCAATTTTATCATATACTCTCCTTAAAAAGTCTCTACTATGATTGAATTATTGATTATAATTCATACTAATCTATTTTACAACCTTTTTTATGTTTTAATTACAATATTTTTTATATAAATACATTCTTTAAATAAAAATAAAAAACAAAAATATAAATATAAAGAAAAATAATAATAATAATATATTAAATACTCCAAATATTTAACTTGAAGGCAACCAAAAGCCATAGCCTACGTACCCGCCTTATTTTGTGGGGAAAAAAGACCTATACCAAGTCATTTTACTTAAACAAAAATAGACATGGAGGTAGTGGTTAATTTTCATATCAATCCCTTTACACTACTATTTACAACTTTGACTTTATAGACTATAGTATTAGTATTTTATAAGGTAAGGTAAATGAAAACGATTTCTAATCTTTTTTAATTTAGGAAAAAATGGAATATAGTAGGATAATGGAAAAATAGTTTAGTAATTATATTGAGAAGTATAACTTACCATTATATATATGTGGAGAAAAATTCATAATCAAAGTTATTATTATATAGTATTGATAAAATGGATATTTAAAAAATAATTTCAAAAAATAAATAAAATTAATAATAATTTTTTAATAAAATATTTGTTTTTTCAACTATTTCTAGTAAGTATCATTATAGTGGTCACACAACCACTACACATTGATTATATAAGAAAGTTGGTAGTAGATATCAGCACTATCATCATTATTTTTTAATAGTATTAATTATTAATTAATTTAAGTGTATAATTGTATTGAATATATATCTGTATTTATTTTTTTGAATTATATATTATTTTTTATTTCATAAAAATTAATTAAGACTGATTTATTAAAAAAATTACTAATATTTAATTTTTCAAAAAACAGACTTAATTTTGATTTAAAGAATGTTAAAAAAATCAATTCATCCTTAAAGAATTGACATAAATTTATTGATGGGCATATAACTTTTGTTATTGGATGTACAATTGAGTAAATTGTATTTATTTATATGAATAATTTCATTAATGGGCATATTAAAAAAAATTATTGGATGTTGATTTATATTACGTTAATGATCTCACATTTTTGTGGATTAGTTGACATTAATTATTAATTAAAAAGTAGGTTAGGCGTATCTTTGATTTTGCGTAAAGTTGTGAATAAATTTTAAGAGAAGCAAGGCACATTTTAGTGGATAACGTTTATAAAAGTCACGGACGGTCCAACTACAAACAATTAATATTTTACCTGTTTTAATGATATGTTGGAAGTTAAGATTAAAATAAAATATATAGATTTATTTATTTTTTATAGAAATATGGAATTATTGGTTAAATCTAGTATACCTATCTTTAAGGAATATAGGTGAACTATGCCAAAGATATCATATTTGTTTATTATTCTATTTATAAATTCATTATATTATTATATTATGATTAATATTAAAATATGATTATATTATTATGTTTTAATGTATAATTATTTTTATATTATCAAATTATTATTATTATTTTTTAATATATGATTATTTTTATATTATCAAATTATTGTTGAGAAAAAAATGGAATTCATGTAAAGAAATTTTCAATCTCCAATAATTAATAATATTAGCATATCTCTATTTTCGAAAATTTATGTAAAAAAATTTGAAATATATCATATTTGTTCATTGTTCCACTTAAAAAATATTATATTTCTATATTATTACATTGCAGTCAATATTAAATCATTATTATATTATGATATTGTAATTAATACTAAAATATTATTATTATATGTGATTATATTATTATTAATGGACTTTATGTTGGAAACTTTCAATCTCCTATAATTAATAAATATAAGACAGTATGGAATCCCTTTTTTAAGTAACAGGGATGTAATAGAATAATTTAGTTTAGAGTATGTTGTAACTAAAAACAAATCATTATGATTAATTGTTTTATTTAAATTTATTTAATAATTAATCTATAATAAGTAAGTTTAAGATATAAGTAAATAAATTGTGGGAGTTAAGATTACATCAATGTTAAAAAGAAAAAGAAGATAGAGTTATACAAAGTTTGTTTGGTTCGGCATTTATAGAAGGTATAGAAGGTTGAGAAGATGATAAGAGGAGAATTAAGAGGACTAGATAATAGTGTCCTATAGACACGCTGTCATCTTGCACCCTCATGATTATATCCTTTGTACTTGTTGATATTAGTGACTTGCGACCCTTAGCACTCATCTCAACTATTGCAAAACTTGTTATTAAAATAGAGGAAAAAGGGGTGCCTATGGCACATTGGGAGCTTACCTTAGTCAAGCTCCCATAACATGTTTGTAATTAAGTAATTGAAAAGTTGTTAGTGTATGACCCTGCGATGCTAGTTTTTTGAGATGTAACAATAGAGTAGTGTGCAACAATAATAGAAGATGTCCTAGGTGATTCCAAAAGAGGAAGATTTGTGTAGGTTTAGATGTAGGTGTTAGATTATTTATTCCTTTTAGCTAAATCCACTTAAATTGGTGTAATTAGGGCTAGTCAGCTAGTTTGGAATAAATTGGGGTTAGGGTTTTGAAAAAGGGAAAGCATTTAGGTGAGAAAATAATAAATGATTTTGTGGGACACTTTTGCACATGCTACTATCCCAAGCAAATTGATAGGTGCAAGTAGGGGTATTAGCCTCCCTTTCACTCAACTACTGTTGGTTGTTTACACATTTGGATGGCCCCAAATAATGTGTCCCACTTTTTGGTTTAAGTGGTACATTGAAATCAACATTTTAAACTAAAATCTCACTTTCTATAATTCAATGATGATGTGAACTATTATTTTTTTTATTTTGCACATAGATTCTAAATATATGTATTTTAAAAAGTTTTAAAGAATTATCATTTTTCTAGTATTTTCTAATAATTTATTTTTATACTTTATAGTATTTTTAATGAGTGACATTTATTTCTTAACACATATATTTTGCCTTTGAAATTTGAGTGAAGGATCATGCTTTTCTAACTTTAAAGTAGTGGCATTATGTTCTTGCTTTCAATAGCCAAACACACACGGATGTATGTGTGTGTGATCATTGGTTACTATGTTATTCTACTAGGAATTATGGAAATAAGTAAGTAATCTTAAGTTTGAATCAAGGGGTTTTGAGAAGATGAGTATTTATTGCAAATAGTCAAGGTTCGCAATAGATTGTTCATGGGATAGCCCAGGAATTTCTCCACTCTACTAACGCATCTATTCCATATCCAAGTTTGAAGCTCAACAAAGTTTGGCCTTTTCTTACCTTTCAAATTTGAAAGCAATCATTTTTTAATTTGTCATATGATGTATCCAAACTTTTTGTAGGTTGTTAAAGAAATTGAATACACAAAACAGGTTGTGAAGGTTTCCGTAGATGAAAATTCAATTTTTACTATAACAAACATCATTGTATTAGCCAGTGTGGGGGTTCTTCAAAAAAAAATCATCAACTTTTAACCTAACTTGCCTAATATGGTTATATTTTTTATTTTCAGCAGGGTAAAATCTTTTTTTAAATAGTGATAAATTGTGATGATAACAATGAAGAACAAATATAATATTTCATTAATGCATATAAAACAAGACATGTCCCTATAGAAGGTTTCAGATTGATTGATGTAGTTATATCATGGATATTTAGGTCTCACATCTCAATTTGCACTTGTACCCCATCTTTTCTCTCTCAAGTAGGATGCATGTCATCTTTGTCATGTCAATTTGAAGGTGTGTGATCTATCCATCTCAATGCAATATTGAATAAGTTCTTAATATTGAGGTAATGTTACCATTGATAAACCTCCTATAATTCTACATAGGAAACCTAATATTTTATTTGATATTGATGAGAATGATTTGAAACTAATGGTTTAGAATATTCCCAAAAATACTTGTTAAAGATATGCCAACAAGATATGGAGATTTTATCTTTAGAATATAAATGAAATTGGAAGATGTCAAATATTTGTTGAATTAATACAAATAAAAATTATGGGAAATTATTTGATAGACTCCCACAAAATGATAAACCAACAATTCAATCCTTGAGAAATGAAATATTGCACTTCAAGCCCTCAATTAACATACTCAAAGCAAGAGAAAACACTAAAAATAATCACTACTTGATTATAGCATGCTACTAGCTCTAAGTAGACCTATGTGACGTCCAATTCAATGAATGAATAGAATTATGCACATGTATTAAAAGATGAAAACTAATTTATCCCACTATTCATGAGTTTCATTAATCTTTTATACATATCTATGCATATATACACACCTAGAAACCACTTTGTTATGACTCTCTAAAAGTTTGATTAGTTCTATGATTACAAAAAAAAATGTTACAAGTAGAACTAATAAGTCATGGTAGATGGCATGATGTAAAAAAATAAATATATCAATATTGTGAGTAAACTAAATATATTGAATATTTAGTAAGATGGTAAGTTAGCATACATGTGGAAAGATCCACCTACCCCTCACCCATTCTTGATTGGACTAGAGGTTCTTAGCTTCACATTGGCCCGGAATTATGGTGTCTAAATGATGCAGTCAAGGGAGGGAGATCCAATTAAGGACAACCCAACCTTGTAGATTAACACATAAACCATGCAAAACATATCGGTAATCGATAGCAAGGTGCCAGAAATAGCAGAAAGAATAACCAGTAACAACACAACAAATAATCGATAAACAATGTGAATGAACCTTATTACAATCTGAAGAATTACACATGCCACATGTTGGATTGCAGTCTAGGATACAAATGATGCTTACAAAATAATTACAAGATCCGCAGATCATCCTCATATCAAATCAACTTCTGGGAACAGTCTGTCGGTTCTACCCTAATCCAGACCTCAGCCTTCCAGCCTCAGTCCAACCGGATCAGAATCCTATTGAAACTACATCTTCACTCGATCTCATAACTCTGTCTTCTATCTTCTAACTTCTCTCTCCCTATATTATTCACAAACCTCCATATATATACCGCCCACAAATAATTACAACTTAATCAAGTCATCCCAAAGACCAACCGGTTCATGAAACATGCAACGGTAATTGTAGACACCTAAAATTGTCCAGTCTAATTAGATAAATATTTTTATTTATTTAATTATCTTAGCCTAATTCTTCTATAAATTAAATAAATCTTTATTTATTTAATTAATTCATTTATCCTCTTCTAGCCTTATTTCTCATTTAAATAAATACTTTTATTTATTTAAATAATCCTTTTCCTAAATTAAATAAATATCTTATTTATTTAATTGATCCCACTTCTTCTATTATCTTTATTTAATTAATTAATTCATTAGCCTTTTCCACCCATGACACATGTCATTCATCTCTTAATTCATACACTACCTACCCTCTCATTATTTTCTTATTTCCTCTACCTACGCTCTAATCATAGCCGACCATTTATCTTTTACACCTCTCAATCTTATTCCTCCATTTTTTATAGTGTCTTCTATATAAGGAGATGCTTCCGTCATTATCAACCCCCCTGGACTTATGCATTATAATCAAGCATCCTAGCATTCGAACTTTCATATGTGATCAAGCCTACTTGCAACCACATTTCCGTCCTTTGATGAGCTCTTGTGCACACATAAAATCTGATAGCAAATATATCAAGCAAGATCAATGGAGATAGGAAGAATGGAGATTCAAACCCTATTGGACTGTGATGGTATAATCTTTGTGATTTCATTTGATTTGCATTGTCTTAGGTAATCTTCATATGTTATGGTGGATCTTTGTTGCTGTTAGGCTAGGGTTTTATGGTTGAATTCATTTAGTCTTTCAATATTATTATTATTCACTTTCACCATATACAGTAATATGTCGACTCAAATCACTAAGAACAAACACAAAAACATAAAATGATGCACGGACCTCCGGAAATACCGGCCAAGGCCCAAAGAAACATCCCCAATGATCTGCAAGCCACGTAGATCAACCGCAACCCAAAATCATCTTCGCTCAACATACTGCTAGACTAACCGGTAAGAACACATCAACCGGATCAATACCGGAATCAAAATCTCGTCGGAAACAAAGCCAAATGCTATGAAACTCGAACATGACAAGGATCACAAACACAAGGGAATAAACCCAAACCACAATGCTAAACACTCAAACTGAAAGAAATGCCATGCTCTCAAGCAATTCCACTGAAAACTGTCCAACCGATAAGAACTAGATCGATGCTCCTGCATCAGACCCTCAGGGTTAATTGAAAAGTGAGTCCCATCACTTGATCAAGTTTGGTGATCGGTCAGTAGGTACTTGCAACTGCCTCGGGGGGTTTAGTAATCTAACCATAGCTTCCGGTTGCCTTTCCACAACAATATATCAGTCCAAACTGCGGCCTACCTCAATCAGCAATTTGCTCAAGTCTCCACCCGCTAACTGCCTCAAGCTCAAGATCTAGGATCGGCAGTCTACCTACAAACCTTTCTCAGCCTCGTGTTCAGTGCTCTAAACAAGTCCACAAGTTGCCTCAATCTTCTCTCCAACCAACTGGTACACAAACAGCACTTTGTCCAACAACAGGTTCACAAACCAGCTCTGATACCATTTGACATAGTCAAGGGAGGGAGATCTAATGAAGGATAGACCAAACTTGCAGCTTAACACATAAACCATGCAAAACATACCGATAACTGGTAACAAGGTGCCAAAAATAGCAGAAAGAACAACCACTAACAACACTAAACAAATAAGTGGTAAACAATGTGAATGAATCTTATTACAATCTGAATAATTAAACATACCACATGCTAGATTGCAGTCTAGGATACAAATGATGTTTACAACATAATTACAAGATCCGCAGATCATCCTCATATCAAATCAGCTTTCGGGAACAGTCTATCAGTTCTACCCTAATCTGGACCTCAGCCTTCCGACCTCAGTCCAATCGGATTAGAATACTATTGAATCTACATCTTCACTCGATCTCATAACTTTGTCTTCTATCTTCTAACTTCTCTCTCCCTAAATGATTTGCAAACCTCCATATATATACCGCCCACAAATAATTACAACTTAATCAAGTCAGCCCAAAGACCAACCAGTTCATGAAACGTGCAATGGTAATATGTCGGCTTAAATCACTAAGAACAAACACAAAAACATAAAACAATGTGCAGACCTCCAGAAATATCGTCCAAGGCCCAAAGAAACATCCCCAATGATCTGCAAGTCACAAAGATCAACCGTAACCCGAAATCATCTTCGCTCAACATACTGCTAGACTAACCGGTAAGAACACATCAACCGAGCCAATACCGGAATCGACATCTTACTGGAAATAAATCCAAATTCTATGAAACTCAAACATGACAAGGATCACAAACACAAGGAACAAACCCAGAACCACAATGCTAAACACTCAAACCAGAAGAAATGCCACACTCTCAAGCAATTCCACTGAAAAATTACCCAACCAGTAAGAACTAGACCGGTGCTCCTGCATCACTAAAAAACATAGAAAGTAACCTTGTGGAGGAGTATTAAGAGTTGATGGAAAATCCAAGACAATTACATGCCACCAACAGTCATTATGAAATGCTTCCACAACATCACCTAGAGTTTAATTGTTGGGAAATGGCATTGGAGGTGGTATTGGACAAAAATTATTATAAAACATGCTTTCTATAAAGGGTTGATTATTTTTTTGTTGAGATTTTTCAAGAGATTATGATTGTCATAATCCACATAACAATGCACTTCACGTTGGGATAGTCATAACTGTTGGAATACAATGAATCCAAGAACACTAAGAGGGGGGTGAATCAGTGTTATGTCGGTAACCCAAGATTTTAACCTTTTATAACATACACATATAAACCGGTAAATGAAGAAACATATAACATGAAGTAAATAAACCAGCCACATGAATGAACACCATAACACACTGAATTTATACATGGGAAACCTCAAAGAGGAAAAACCACGGTGCGATTTGTAACCCACAATATCAATTCACTGGTCGTATGAAAGATATTACATAGCATGGGGGCTTGCACATGCAAGAAGGCACACTGCCTAGAGTACACTACTCAACACAAAAGAATCTCACTGACTACAAGCTTCTGCTGAGATAAAACAATACTAGTGAACTCACAAAATGCATCTGCAATGCCAAAAAGAGTTTCGATTAAAGCTTTGTTCTGTACCGGTTCATAAACCTTGAATCCTTCTACCGGTATCTCCTTTCCTACAAGAATGCTTTACAAACCATGTACTGATCATAGAATGATACTACAATCGCATACAAATGATTTGCATACATATCCTTCACATCACCTTATTTTACTACCTTGTCATATCTCAAAATGACCCAACAGACTGACTTATATACCCTTTACAAACAATATGCCTTATGTCGGCTTACAATTCAAAATATATTCAATGTAGGCCCTATACAATAATTACAAAATGATTTTACAAATAAAACCTTTCAGATCCAAACTAATGTTAGCTTCACTGAAGTGTTGGATGTCGATGTCGATGCTGGTGATGACCCTAAATACTCTAGTGTTGGTATCCACTAGTGTATGCCTCCAAATGTCAGTAAATGCCTTCAATAGAATCTTGTTGCCATCGATTACAACATATGAATCCAATGAGTGTCAATTTCCAACAATATCCCCCTTTGGCATTAATGGCAACACTAATGTGAAAAATGGATTCCCTGTCGGTTCAACTAAAACATGAAACATGCTCCCCCTGAGCTGATTGATGTTGCCTCCCTTTAGGATTATATACACATATTTTTCACATAATATATACTCCCCCATTGGCATCAATGCTAAAGACCGGTGAAATAATTGAAAGAATAATTACAAATTACTTTACCGGAGCTTCACCAATCTCAAAATTTCTGGATAGTCTTTCTCTAGCAGTTGTATATAGGTATCCTAGTTGGTTTTGAATGTTTCAGATATGGATACAAGTCCACTCAGTAAATGTGCTAGTGTTTCTTTCTCAGTGACTTCTGTCGGTGTGGGATTTGCAAGCATATCCATACATTCCCTCTTATGTACACCAAGTGAATCCAATCTTGGACTCACCAAACCTCTGAGACTCCTTGCTCTCTGAATGATCTTGTCTCTTTCTTTTTCAAAAGTAAAAACTTGGTTCTCCAAGGTCAAAATTAATCCATCAATGGAAGTTGTGAGTGAAGTTAGTCCATCAAAAGAATCGGCAATATTAGCAATCTTTTCATGTAATTCTTTTAACCTCTGATCTACTTTTGTTGTAAGAATCTCTATATTACAACAGACCCTGTAGATGTTAGTACACTATTTCAAATAATTTTCAATGAGTATAAGTTTCTCTTCAACTGTCCTCTTCTCTGTCTCAATAATCTGGTCAAAAGCGGCTTTCTTGGCCAAAGTAAATCTTTCAAGTGCTTTCTTGTCGGAAATCTGTTGCAATGATTGAAAGTTTTTAGATATGTCTTTTGTGAATACCTTAAGCTTGACGGAAGGGCTTGCTTCATTTTCAATCATACAATCAGGAATCAATCTATACAAAATTGTTATTGATTGATCTATTATTCCTTTGTCTGCAGATCCTTCCTTTATTAGCTTTTGAGTGGCCATCATTATTAGCTCTGTGGGACTCATCTTTGTGATTGATTTCTTCTCAACTTGATAAGTGTCAATTGCCAAAAGTTTTGTTGGGGAATCAACTACTGCTTGAGTCTCCTTTTCCTTTTCTTCCTTATCCTCTCTCGGTGTATCTCTTTTCTCATCCTCTATTTCATTAGTGGCTTCACCACTTGGTGCAGTATTAGTTACTGTCGGTGGAGTATTATCCATAATATTATTTGTAACATGTACATTGCCTTTCCCAGACTGTACAAATGTAGTCTCTGTCGGTTTAGTCTGTACACTCTCATCAATTTTGGGTTTAACTGTCGATTCACTCAAAATTTGATCTAAACTTCCCAAAATTCCTTTCCCTTTAGATTTGTCCAGAATGGTGGGAGTTGTTTCATTAGCAAATTCTTCTTGAGAAGTGAGAAAATCAGGATTCTTTTGGAAGAAGTTAGTCCAACCATCTCTGGTCTCATTTACTATCTCATTGACTCTACACATCATTAGGCTTATTTGTCGAGTTTTGCTACTAAAGACTGTTCTATTAGAAACATCTATACACCTTTTCATTTCCTCATTATTTAAAGAGCCACACATACTCAAAAGTTCAACTTCTTTGATTTCTTTGTCCCTCCTGATTGCATCTAACTTATTATACAATGATAAGGGAATTTCCTTCAAAATCTCTACCAAAGCCTTCTTATATATGTCTAAATATAACAAGATTGCTTCTTCTAATTCATTTTTCTCTTTATCTTATAAATCTTCATAGAAATTTGACACATTCTTCAACATTCCATCTTTAGTTATCTCATCAATCAATTCTGCACAAGTCATTGGGGGGATGATGGTAACATTACCAAATTCAATTGCTTCATCTATCGCACTCTTTTTCTTCTTTCTGGGGGTTGTAGGAGTGGATGGAGCAGGTTGCCTCTTCTGAGTAGGTTTCCTTGTCGGAGGTGATACAATTGTTACCTTTCTAATTAGCTTCCTCCTTGGTTCCACCTTCTTCTCCTCTACCAAAGGCTTGTCAACTTTCTTCCTTTGTACCCTTTTGAATGCAAGAGGTTGATTATCCTCTAGATTAGAGTCAGAAGATGAAATGAAAGTCTTAGGCCTCTTCACCTTAGGATCACTTGCTGCTTCCAATTGATCTACCGATTTAGATCCAGAACCTAGTTCTGTATCTATCATGTGAATTACATCCTGAACAATTGCAGACATTTTGTCTATCTTCTTTTATCTTCTTTTCTTGTTGAAACCAATCTTAACCTCAAGAGCCTTCTCCTTTGCAGTGCCAAAGTGTTCATCTTTTTCATCCAAAGGAGCATCAATCAACATTTTAGCATATAGCTCCAAAATGTTGTCATCTACTTCATAACCCAATTCAATGACCCATATAGTTCTAGGTTCCACTGCTTCCATCAGTGTCTCGTCTATTTTTACCATGAAGAAAATATCAGTGGAGTATTTCTCCATAATGTGTTAGGAAATTCTCTCCCTCAGTCTCATGTTCTCCTGAAAATTTTTGAAGTAGCCCCAAAGATTCTCATCCATGTTAGTGCCAGGATTGGTGATTGCATCTTTGATTTGCATACCTACCGGTACATCATGGGCCCAACGCTTCTTTCCCAAACCCGATAGCTCATTCATGAAGTACATCATCAAACAGACAATAAGATTGCCAAACTGAAAAGTTCCTTTCTTAACCCCTTTGATCTTGCCAAGATCAATCATTAATTCACTCCTTAACTATTCACACAAGTCATACTTTTCATTATTCTTTATCATTTGGTGTGCAACATGGATGCAGGAATTGGCAACAGAGTTCAATCGACTTGATTGAGCTACCTTGTAGCCAATGATCATGCTGGCAAATTTCACATATGTGACTTTGATGGTGCTAACCCTCATAGATCTTCCATAGTCGGTTGCGTTGGTGAGCTTCTCAACAGCAGTGTTGGAGATCTTCTTTCTTGGTTCATGTCCAACTTTGGGTAAGCTGGTGACTGCCTGAATTACTTCTTTGGTAATCATGTGGGGCCAGTCCAACCAGATAAATTCATTATGGACCCTTCTTAGAAAATATCTAATCACGTCATCCTTGAATTCTGGTATGTATAGGATTCTGGTTAACCCTATGTCTTCAATAATTTGATATTTTGGCTTGATTGTTCTGGAGCTTCCTAGTATCACAGATTGATAGATTCCCTTGATTTCCTCAGTGCCTAAATCCTCCAAGGTGTAGTGAATATAGGCCCTGACATCTTCCACATAAACCACGCCATCGAGAACCCTCGAAAATGCGCCAGTAGAGTCTTCCTTCAAATAAATTTGGGGAACTTCCTTGAAAATAGGCATAAGCCTATCCTTAACCTCAATAACAATGGAATTCACAATGAAAGTAGGAGAAGATGATGATCCGAATGCCATTTCAAAGAAATACCTGGAAAACAATCGTCGGTTAAAGGATTTTGATTATTCCTCAAATGACTGCTGGAAATTCTTTGGAATGCCTTTACTCACTCTTGATCACCTATTATTTGCCTTTGCTTCGCTCTGATTTTCTTGAGTGTTGGGTGAGTGAAAATGAGTCCATTTTCTCTTTTTATCAGTGAGTAAACCCTAATTCATCACTATCATAAATGCTTAGCGATGTACCCTACCGGATGTTGATTTCACAGTTTTATGTTGCATAAACCTCCATCAATGATCAATACCACTCTCCAGATCTCTTTCGGGGAAAATGCAAGATTTGTAATTAATTTACCAACCCCTAAGGCGTATGCCTCGGATACTAGTTGAATTTCCTATCGGTGTAGGAATGCTTTGTTCTGTCGGTGGAGTTAATGGTGTAGTTACCGGTGTAGTTGCATCTCCACTTGGTTCTTCATATTTTCTAACCCATCTCTTGGTGTGATCTTGTTGTATTTCATCTACCTTCTGATTTCCTTTCTCATTTGCTTTATCATTGCTAGCCGGTGTAGTCTTGCTTCTGCAATACTTAACAATATGACATATTTTGTTGCATGCATAACATGTAACATTATTCTTTTGAATTTCTTTGACATATCCGGTGTCATTCCTTAACCTACATTGATTAGCCAAATGACCAAACTTTCCACATGCATGACTCTTAACATGCATTATGTAGTCTTCTGACTTATGACCATATTTCTTGCAATTTGTACATTGACCAGGAACTAAGTTGTAGTTTTGATTTGCTCTATTTCTACATTGTCTATCCATATGCCCAAATTTATTACAAATAAAGCATCTACCATTGAATTTGTAAGCATTAGATTGTCTTATTGGTTTCCTCTGGTCTAATGAGTTTTGCATGTTGGTTGTCTTATCTTCATTTGCAGTGTCGGAGCTTTCACCTTGCACAAATCCAAGTCCTCTACAATCTTCACCTCGCCTTTGTCTTTTCAATAAATCATCCAATTGTGTAGCACTAATCCTAATTTTTTCTTTATACTCACTTGCAGTAGTCAGATCATCTCTCAAAGTTATTATTTGTCTTTCAAGCTCTTGTTCATTATTTCGGCATTGAACCAATTTAGTTTTCAACATATCATTCTCATGAGCCAATCTGCCACATTCTTCAAATTTGTTCTTCAAAGATACAACAAGATTTTCTTCCTTCTTCTTTATGTCCTCAATATCTTTTGATAACCTCATATTCAGGTCTTGCATTTCATTCTTCATGAGCATGTTAGCTTGACTCGGCTTCTGACATAGTTCTTTAAGTGCATTTTTCTTTTCATCACCCTGGTTTTGCAAAAGTTCCTTTCTCTTAGCTTGAGCAGATGATAACCTTTTTGCAGAACAAGAATAAATTCATTAACAAAATTCAATTCACCTTGCAGTTTTAAGTTCTTCATCCTTTTAGCATCATAATCCTCAAGTGTCATCTCAATTTGCTTCTCCGTAGCCATGTTCAATGATTCTGGTTTCAGGATCTTCCTCAAGTTGTTAAACTTCCTCTGAGGTGTGCCAGTTGTTGGAATACAATGAATCCAAGAACACTGAGAGGGGGGGGGGGGGTTGAATCAGTGTTTTGTCGGTAACCCAAGAGTTTAACCTTTTATAACATACACATATAAACCGGAAAATGAAGAAACATATAACATGAAGTAAATAAACCAGCCACATGAATGAACACCATAACACACTGAATTTATACGTGGAAAAACTCAAAGAGGAAAAACCACGGTGGGATTTGTAACCCACAATATCAATTCACTAGCCATATGAAAGCTATTACATAGCATGGGGGCCTGCACATGCAGGAAGGCACATTGCCTAGAGCACACTGCTCAACACAAAAGAATCTCATTGAATACAGGATTCTGATGAGATAAAACAGTACTGGTGAACTCACAAAATGCATCTGCAATGCCAAAAAGAGTTTCGGTTAAAGCTTTATTTTGTATCGGTTCATAAACCCTGAATCCTTCTACCGGTATCTCCTTTCCTCCAAGAATGCTTTACAAACCATCTACTGATCATAGCATGATACTACATTCGCATACAAATGACCTACATACATATCCTTTGCATCACCTTATTTTACTACCTTGTCATATCTCAAAATGACCTAACAGACTGACTTATATACCCTTTACAAACAATATGCTTTATGTCGGCTTACAATACAAAAGATATTCAATGTCGGCCCTATACAATAATTACAAAATTATTTTACAAATAAAACCTTTCAGATCCAGACTGATGTTGGCTTCACTGAAGTGTTGGATGTCGGTGTCGGTGTCAGTGATGACCCTAAAT
Source organism: Cryptomeria japonica (assembly GCF_030272615.1). NCBI lineage: Eukaryota > Viridiplantae > Streptophyta > Pinopsida > Cupressales > Cupressaceae > Cryptomeria > Cryptomeria japonica. The sequence goes on along the minus strand of NC_081415.1, from coordinate 640,119,516 downwards.
ACTCCAATGTCAGTATCTGTCGGTGTATGCCTCCAAATGTCGGTACATGTTGGTATATACCTTCAATAGAATCTTGTTGCCATCAATGACAACATATGAATCCAATGAGTGTCAATTGCCAACAATAACAACACACAAGATAATCAAAAACTATATTGTATGTGATGGGCTTATGTTTTGACATATTTATAGCCTTTTAACAGACTTTAGTTAAGACTTTTATGCTTAATATGCTAAAAACTTTTATCTTGAACTTCACTTTTTCCATCACCTAAGACAATTATGAGCACTATAATATTATAATATGTTTATTTAATGAATGATGATATAATATATAAATGCTTAAAATTATATGTTAAATGTGATGGATCTATGTAAATGGTATTATATGCAGTGTTTTGTGTACTAACATGTTGTGTAGTATATCAGTTGGATTCACTAAATGAATTCCTGCAGTCAAATATGTGCATGCTCTTGTAGTTATGGTTAGAATATAGTTTAAATAAGTCAATGATGATTTACTTATTCAAAACTGTTGAAGAGTCCTGATATCTAGAAAGACTTCTTCAAATGTATCGCCATTTGTCTTAAGCATTGTCATTTAATATTCTATGAGGTCTTTGGAAATGGTTATTTATTCCTTGAAGTGGTTGTGTGGTATAGTCCTATTAGGACTCTAAAAGTTATTTATGTATTCTTGAGTTGTCAATCATTTTCTTTCTTGATGAAAGGAATGAGTGTCATATAGTTATGGGATTAGTTAGTGGAATGTAGATTATATATAAGCTCTAGTAGAACCAAAAACTGGTTAATGCTTAATGTCTCTTTTTAGCACAAGTTTGTATGATGATAGCATGTACGCATTTGAAGGAATATGAATAAGATGATCTTCTAGGTTAATTATCTTATCTAGACATTTATCTGAGATTTTATTACCCAAGGAAGGTCCACTTGAAGTAACACATCTTTGTGAACTTTGTTTATGCATACTAGTTAGATACTTTAATTCCATTGTCATACTTAATTTAGCTATATTATAGAGTTCTGATCATTTCAAATATCATCCTATAGTAGCATTTTTTTCCTTATTAGCATAGTGTAAGTGTTTCTATTGAATGCTTTATTATACTTTTTCTTTTTGTACGGTTTCATTATCATGTTATCATTTTAAGTTAATTATTTTCCTACAATTTATTGTACTACATTTTTTTCTATCATCTTAGGACTACAACCTACGTAGAGTCATAGTGCACATACAGTGTAGATCCATTTCAAGTATACATCTTTGGGTTTGCAATATTAATGTAACTTGTATTCCAATAGGGATCACTCTGCATTGGATAGTTGATCCTTGAGTTATAGAAGTTGATAAGTCGTCCTTAATCACAAGTGGATATAGGAAGTGTTGGTAGTGGTTCGGTGTCCCTCGCGGGGATTTGTGGCATGGTTTAGCAACCTCTTGTGGATTCTATAAGTCTAGTGGTTGTATCAAGCATTGACAGATCGATGTTTTGGTGTAACGACAACCCTAGCTTGTAACAAGTGGTATCAGAGATTGGTCACAGGTTCGAATCATGCAAGACGTGATGAGTGACGCTAGGAGGGGGATTGTTGGTAGTGAGCCAGCATCCCTCACAGGAATTCCCGACATGGTTTAACAGCCTCCTGTGGATTCTATAAGTCTATTGGTTGTACGGGCATTGACAGGTTGATCTTTTGGTGCAACGGCAACCCTATCTTATAACAGGAAGCTCTATAGCATGTTTCATGTCTCATGTGAAAAGAAGCATGTGTTGTGTTTCATTCATCATGAGGCATAACCAATTATACCAAAATGCTTGGGTTTCTAGGTGAATGCTAGCGAAGGCCTCTATTTGTTCCCTAGGTCACCTAATTGTTTCAAGATACAATGATTCAATGCAGTCTCTTAAGGACCCTAAGGGGGGGAAATGCCAAACTATGATGCAATAGTTATCGAAGCTCATGGCATATAAGAATACTTTTTCCAAATCTACAAGCGGATATGGAGTCTCTCCATTAAAAACCTCTCACAGTTTTTGTCAACTCGACATCATTTGACCATTTCAACCATGAATGCATTATTAGAAAAGGTTTCAGATGAGAGCAATGCCAATGTGTTTAATTAGGTGGGTCAGTTTTAGGGAATGGACTATGTTAATTCCACTAGTTACCTAATCATTTTAGGCCACATTATTTCGATGCAGTCTCTTAAGAGCCTTGAGAGCAAAAAACTATCATACTATGATGCAATATTTATTAGAGCTCATGGAATGTAGGAATATTTTAACTAGATATACAAGTCGATATGGGTTCCCTCCATGCTAACCTCTCTCATTTTTTGTCAAATCAACATCATTTGACCATTCTAACAGCAAATGCATTCTTGGAAATGTGTCAATTCAGAGTAATAAAAATATGACAATAATTGTATTTTCTGTTTGGTGTATTGTAGGTTAAAAATGACTACACCAACAAGTTTGAGTGGGAAATTAAACTTTAGGGAAGGCATTTATTCATCCCTCAGACACCCAATCATTTCGAGCTACACTATATTGGTGAGGTCTCTTAAGAACCTTAAGTGTAAAAAAATTCCAAACTATAACAGACTAGTTCTCAAAATCTATGACACCTATGAATCATCCATCTACAAATACACATAGGGTCCCTCCAATATAATCTCTCTCAAATTTATATGCCCAATCCATTTGACCATGGCGATAATATTTCAAAAGTTGAAAAAAGAGATTTCCATTCAACAAAAACTTGTCAGAAGTATATTTTGTGTTTCATGCATCATAGAGAAAAACTAAATATGGAAACAGGTCTAGGTGGGTGGGTGAACACTAGGGAAGCCCTTTTTTCCTAGGAAAATTGATCATTCCAAGCTACACTATTGTAACAAAATCTCTTAAAATCTTTAAGTACAAAAAACTACCAAACTATGATGGACTAGTTCTCAAAATCTAAGTAAACCTGTCTAAATCTTAAGTTTCGTGTATGATCCCCTCATAATAACCTATCTTATATTTTTATGTCTCCAACCCTTTTTATTGTGGCAACAATGTTTCTAAAGTTACAATAAGTGTAATTTGCATTTAGTAAAAGTTGTCAAGAGCCATATTTTATATTCTTCATCTCATGGGGCTCAACCAAATGCATGAACGTCTTGAGATCCATGGGTGAGTCCTAGGGGAGGCATTTTTTTGCACCCTCGCTATTAAGATCATTTCAAAATACATTATTTTAGCACAGTCTCTTAAGATCCCTAAGTATAAAAAATTTCCAAACTAAGAAAAATTGGTTCTTGGAATCCATGGTACCTAGAAAAAAAAATTGAAACCTATAGTTACATGTAGGGAGGTATTAGTGTAAAGTGTAAATAGTGGCTTTATCAAAATAGTTAGCTTTTAGCCTTCCTAGAGAGAGTCACATTCACATTCCTTGAGTTTACTTAGAGGTTTATAGAGATTTTTCTTACATCATGTGGTTGAGATATGCTTCCTCGCTTTGTGAAACATTTGTTACAAGCACATTTTTCACTCATTAAAACACATTTCAAGTGAGCTAACAAGTCCTCCTTCATTAGAGGGGTAGTCATTTGTTTTTTCACATCATCCTACCTCTACTACCTCTCTTATGTATGCAAGGTATATATGTACATTCTTATCAACTCTTTGATGATATCTTTTGTCTTGTTTTGTGTGCTCATAACTTGTGGATTTTTTAATCTTTTCTTGCATTGCTATGATACCATGTTGGGATTAGCTAGGATTAAAAAGAAAAGACCAAAACTTACACATGATACGAGTATAAAAAACAAGGTAAAAGATAATATTAAAGAGTTTATTAGAATGTATATATAAACCTGGCATATATAGGCAAGGTGGTAGAGGTAGTATAGTAGGAAACAAAACATGACTACCCCTCCAATGAAGGAACACGTGTTAGCTCCTTGACAAGTGTTTTAGTGAGTGGCAAGTGTGCATGTAAGAGGTGTCTCACAAAGTGAGCCACATGGTGTGAGAAAAATCTCTAAAAATTTATAAATGCCTCCACAATAAACCCTCTAAGATTTTATATCTCAAAACCATTTGACCATGGCAATAATGTTTTTTAAGTTGCAGAAAGTGTCATTTATGTTTTGTAAAAACTTGTCAAGAACCATATTTTGCATTCTTTATCTCATGGGGCTCAACTAACTACGTGAATGTGTTAATATTTGTGTGTGAATGGTATTGGAGGCCTTTTTTTTGTACCCTATCTATCCGTATTGTTTTGGACTACACTATTCCAGCATAGTCTCTTAAGATCCTTAAATGCAAAAAATGTCAAACTATGATGGATCAATTCTCAAAATTTATGGCAACTAAAAAGGTTTTTTCTAAGCCTATAGTAAAATCTAGGGTCCCTCCTTAATAACCTCTCTCAAATTTGTATATCTCCAAGCCATTTGATTGCGGGAACATTATTTCTAAAGTTGCAAAAAGTGTCATTTGTGTTCAATAAGAAGTTGTTGAGAGCCATGTTTTGCATTATTCATCCTATGGATCTCAAACAATTGTGTAAGATGTTGGGGTGAGTGGATGAATGCTAGGGGACTCCTTGTTTCAGATATCAACTATCCCTAACTTTTTGTTATCACATTGTATGTAGATGATATCATTTTTGGTAATAGTAAGGATTTGATTTTTGAATTGTAGTATCATATTCAAGCATAATTTGAGATGAAGAACATAGGGCTTACCAAGTATATCTTTAATATGGGGAACAAAATCCATAGAGTGAATATAAATAATTGATTAGGATATATGGTTGTTTGTAAGAAAATTGGTGATAGAGGTTGTGGTTGAATGGTTAGTGCTTCAAATTATTTGAGTAAAAATATTGCAAGTCTTCTTTTATATTATTTTAACTATAGCTTGTTTTCATTCTTTAGATCACTCTAAGAACTTAAAAATAGAATACCTCTTGCTAAAACTTCCTAGAGTCTATTTTAAGACACTTGACACTCAAAACCTACAACAATAACCAATGCCTCAAATGAGAGAGTTCATACTATTAATATTATGGTAAATGGATGAATCATGAAAAGTAAACATGACCTAATTGTAGTGTCCTAAAATTGCACCCTTTACAATTGTGATTGCGTTTGGGGCCCTCACCTTAGTGTTTCTCATCCTAATGCTTGATTAGGACCTACTTATGCTTGCATCATGCAAAATTGGCATCAATATCACATTCCCCCTCAACCCCGGCCCAAACATGGGGTAGTACCAAGGCACCACGCCATGGTCCTCCCTTATTGGGGCCCATGTTAAACCTTTTTCCCATCTCAAATTTGAGTGGGAAACCTTTCTATGTGTTAGCCTATGTCGGAAAATTAATTAGTTTTCCCTACATGCATGTATATAAGGAGGTCTTCCCCTCTCATTAGGAGATATATTCATGATAGATGAAATTGGGAGCATAAGCAATCAAGTGTTCAAGCATTGAAGTATTCATCATCAAGCATTTATAGAGGTCTTCAAGGATGCATATTCTTCATCTATCCATTATGGAGCAACATTATATTATACATTTGCAAGTATGTGTGTGTGATTAGGCTTTGTTATTTTCATGTCATTTCATACAACATATGTGATTACATTCAAGAAGCAAAGCATCATTATCATTCATTGTAGATTTGAGGTATACCTTTCCATCATTTATTTAGAGTATAATTTGCAATATTTCATTCAAGGTTAATTCCTAAACTAGGGTTTGACTTAGGTAAACCCTTGTTCCCAAACTATTTTCCCTTCTTTATGTGTGTATGAAATAAGTATGGAGTTGTGATCTTCAAGATAAGATTTATTCACGGAGATGAATCAACCCTTTTTGGCATGCGAAAAAGTAGGAGGACCATGGGGACGGGCATCACGGTCCTGAATTTTTCTAAGATTTTTCAAGGATTAGATCTTATTCAGCTTATACTAGTCAAATCTAGTGCACGTGAAAATTCTGCATCTACAACTCACTGTTTTCTCAATTTTACCTCCATTTTCCAACACTTTACTTATTTCAACATTTCAACTCACAAAAGAGAAGAGACCCCAAAATTAAACTAATCCAATGCATTCAATATTCAGTCCTTATCTGATTTGTGACTGAATCTAGTGGATTCCCTTCCCTTTTTTGAATGTAAAGGTCCTAAGTGAAAATATTTGGTGGTTTTCATCCTTCTAATGGTAGAAATCCTAAATCAATTTTCCACTTTACACTAATAATCTAAGTAAATGATAAGAAAATTTTGAGGTCTTATTAGAATCTCTATCAATAACCTTTATCATCATCTAATTTTACAAAAGTTATTTTATTAAAGGGCTTTATATTATCTAATTTATATGAGGAAAGTAAATTAACCCTTGGTGTGTCCAACAATGCGTATTCTTCTTTGAGTAGATCAGCTTCAATAATAGGATTGAATTGAAATCTATTTTGATAAGTATGTAAAGTGTTCCAATCCCTTTCCTCATTAGTTAGCTGAAGAGTAATATAGAAAGGGGATTCACATTCTAGTCTCCTATGAATTATCATGTTAAAAATGATTTCAATGGAGATATAAACATTTTGCAACTTTTTGTAACAAATAGCATTTTGTTTGGTCTAGAGTAAGGATAAGGATTTGTGATAGAATTCAAAGACTTATAATTCAATGGCATCCCTTTCTTTCTTCTTTTATGTTCAAAATGATTAGTTAACATAAAATAATGGTAACCATAAGGAGAGGTAGATCTTTCTATAAATTTGGTTGTCTTCATAATCTATTATAGGTTTAGGGATTTTTTTTCTTATCTTTGTCATTTTTCCTCTTTAATTACTATTTCATTCATGGCATAGTTTTTTGTCAAAACTTCTAGCATCGCCATAGTAGATTTTTTCCTTAATCTTTTGCCTTGTTTTTTTCTCCTCACTAAGTTGAACTAGTGAGATGTCGTGTAATTGGCTCAATTACATATGTGTAGCGTTGTAAATTGTACGCACTTGCTAGGGTGGTACAATTTCACACCTAGTTTAGCACCCGCCTTGGCGCATTTTTCATTTTGCATTGCATTTCCCCTTTAGCACTTAATTAATTAAATTAATTAGGTCTAAGGTTCTATTTTATCATCTCCCATATCATAAAGTTGGGCCCTTTCATTAAAGTGTTCCCCTTTCATTTTATTCCTCCAATACATCATTTAATCAAAAACCCTAATTAGGTCCTATTTTGAACTTGGGGGCTTGATTTCGGGGGTCAAAACATCTCGAAATCACCTGTAACTTCAGGATTCTCTCTAAAATCATCATATCCGACGGCCCTGAAAATTTGGTGAAAAGTTGTCGGGACCATGGCGCCCGGAGTGCACACGGTCCTGGACATTTTTCCCGAAATTTTAGGAGCGCGATCCAATCATAAAATAAAGCTTAACCCCAAGAAATTGGCGGGAGATTCAATCTCTAGGTCGGCCAAAAGTTGAAATTAAGACCTAGGGTTTCATATATAAGAGCTCTCTTTCTTCATTCGAAAGGAGGGGAATTTTGGTTTCAGGGGACCTTTTATGCAGTGAAAGAGAAGATCTTTGAAGACTTCAACAACATTCAACATCCATCCATCAAGCATTCATCAATTTCATTCATCCATTTAGGGCTTTGAAGACATTGAAGAGCAATAAGGGATCACTGACTGAAGATTGGCTTGTACCCCTCAGTTGGGGTTGGGTATGATTTCAAGTTGTTTTCATGTCTTTGCATAAGCCTCATTATATCATTTGTATTCATGCTTTAGATCACTTTGCATCTTGATTTTGGAGCATTTACATTATCATTTACAAGCAATTAGGGTTTACTTTCTAGGTTGCTCTAGTTTGCTTACTTGCATTTTAGGATCTTGCACACACACAAGGTCTGCACACACATTACTATTACAATACAACTTGGCTATTCGTGGAGGTGGAAATCACCAAAGCGGGGGTTTGACTAAGGCAAAACCCTATATAGTTGCCCACCATACCTTTTCAGATATAAGTACAGATTTTGGGATTCGGACGACGCCGCAAGTTGCAGATCTGGCGGAAGCGGACCGAGACAGAACTTCACACCAAATTCCAGCCCAGAAAGACTAGGACAGGGGCGTGGGACGCCCTGGTCCTGCCAGGACAGGGGCGTTGGGCTTCTGTCAGACAGCAAGTTTCAACATTTTCGACAGCTTTTCAGGTTGCAAAACAGCAGTTTCAGGAGCAGAATCAGCCCCGTCCCGAACATTTTCACTCAAATTTTAACTCCAGGTACGCATCTGCATTCTTGTCTTGTCCTTGTGTTTACAGCTTTCCATTGTTTAATATTAATTCTGCAATCTTGTTACTAGTTCATACTTACACTTTAGGGTTAATAGTTGAACTTGCATCATTCTATCTATCATTTGTAACAAAGGAATAGAAATCCTAATAGGTAGCTCGTGGCTCTCTCTTCCACAAAAAGAAGTAGCCAATTGTGTGATACCTCTAGGCTCTTTCGTATTCCACAAGTGTGTGATTGAAAGTGAGATTAGGGCATGTTTGCTTAGTGTCACTTTTTCCCCTACACAATATGATAATTTGGAGATTTTATTCTCTACATTTAATGTGATACCATAGAAAGAGCGTGTGTCAAAAAGAATCCTTCTAGTAAGATATCTAAAAGCATCTTATTTAATTGAATAGAATCACAATTAAATAGATTGCCTCAAATGATCATATACTCCTATTTTTATATTTGTTATATACAGAATTGTTGCCTTAATGATTATATGCTCCTTCTAGTAAGATATTGCCTTGGATGATCATATGCTTCCATTGTTTATATTTGTTGCATACAAAATTGTTGCCTTATATTGATGTTGTTCATCTAATCTTTTCCCAGTTTATAATGAAAGGACATCTAGCAAAGGATACTCATGCATCTATGTCTACTTGAGCATCATATGTTTTCCCATTAGTTTCAACAGTAATGAATTGTGCATACTTTCCTTGAAATATGCACATATTCTAGTCTTCTTGAGCATCGTATGTTACATATTTCAAGGAAAGTATGCACAATTCATTACTGTTGAAACCAATGGGAAAACATATGATGCTCAAGTAGACACATCTCTGCAATGTGCATGATCAAGTACAAAGAAGTCTAGTATTTATTCAATTAAAGCTTCTTCATATATTTCTTCTTCTTGTGTTAATGGACTTTGTTCCATGGACCTATCATGGACCTATCCTACACCTAGATATTGAAAGCATTCATTAAATCCTTAATCTATTTCATCAAGTATTCTAAACTTCTAATTCTACTTTACACCTATTGATATGTAAAGAATAATGTGGTCATTCTTTTTCATTTTCTCTATTGGTAGTAAAAATACCTTATTATTGCAACTCTAGATGCTTGATGCTTACACGGCTTTTGTGTAGCATGGGTTTGCATAATAAATTGCATTACTTGTTAACAAGAAAATCAATGACATCAGTGAGTGTAATAGTCAAAAGTTGTAAAAATTTAAAATCGATTTCAGTAATTTGACATGGCCAAAAAAGATATCTAAGCTTGCTTCAAGAACATGTGTTTTAATAGCATCAAAAGAATTAACTCAACCACATAAGCAAGCTCCCAAAATTATTCGAATTGTGAAAGATCACAGAGATTCATTTTGACAAACCATTGCTATAATTTCAATTCTTAATTACCTTGTGGTATAGGGAAAATTTTTGAACATTTGAAACTATGTTTGCATAATGTCACTCATAATAGAGACCTTGTCTTCATGATATTGTTTATTCATGTTATTCCACCATCTAAGAGTTGTTCTCTAGAAATATTATGATGCAAATAATATTAAAATTGATGAGTGTAAATTGATAAATTTTTTATACACTTCTTTCAAATAAATAGATCTAAATATCTTTAAATAAATAACAAGTATGGAGAGAAGTGTTCCTTATATAAGACACATTTTACATGACAAATATGGTATGGTGTGATTAAAAATAATGTATATATTTTTAAAACCTCTCATAAACTTTGTTTTATAACACAACTTAACTAGATGATGAGGGCCACCTATAACAAATAGGTTTATTAGCTACCAATGTACAAATCAAAATATTTAACACCAATATCTTCTTGAAAGTATAAAAATGTATCCTAGTTTTGAACTCCCATAATTATTTTTGTCCATCACTATCCATAATAAGATGTCTTTCATATTTATTGTAGAGGATGGGATTTGCTACCCTTGAAGTGATGAACTCCAAGGAACAAACCAACCTTCACTCTACCTCACTTAAACTGGCACTGAAGGTGAACCAGGGGATGCAAAATACAAAATTAAATAAATAAGATATAGACAAGACTTTCAGATGACTATTAAGACTCTGTCTTCCGGATGAGCAGTCGAAACTAGGACACCAATGCGATTAACGTCCTATACAATTAGAATACAAAGACCATGCGAAAGACACAAATGTGACTGTATGACTAAATAAATAATATTATAATAAGCAAAATAAGAGATACAGAATGCGAAAAGCTAAAATAAGATAGGACAAAATGAAAGAAGCTTACAACTAGTCCATGATTGAAACCTCCCGCTAAATGATTTTCTCTCCTCGATCCAGAACCTACACACAAGCGATAGAGGAAAATGTTTGGGGTTGTTTGGAGACTTGCCTTAGTCAAGTCCCTGTTTTGGTGTTTCCACCTCCACAACAGCTAGATAGATAGATTAAAAGATAAATAGATAGAATGATCAAATAATAAAATAGATAGGGGATGTGATAAATCCCAAGGTTCTCAAAGACAAGATAACTAAAAGATATTACCAGATAGGCTTGTGAAAGCCAAGGGAGAGAGGAAGATTATTGTAAAATCTTGAGAGTGTTGTAGCAAAGTAGAGATTACTATAGCAAGCGAGAGAGCAAGAGAAATCTATGAGAGCCAAGACAACAAGAGAGATATTTCTTGAGAGAACCAAGAGAGATTGCTTGAAGGAACTAGAGAGCTTTAATGAAGAGAACAGATAGATTTAAAAGAGAGAAGAGGAGGGGAAAAGAGAGTTGTCAAGCTGTTTAGAGGATTCTGAGTTGTTTCCATCGACAAAGATAGGTGAGAAGTGTCGAAATGCATAGAACCAATATTTGAACGTTAAGATATCATGGGATGAATGTGTGATGCATGGATGTCCACATGGCATGCTAGTGTCCAGACAAATCATGCTCAAAAACAACAGGTGGAAAGAGATGTATGGATAACATGAAACAAAAGCTAATAAAATAGCTACTAAAAAGGGTGTCCTGAGCATCATGAGAGGGAAAAGGCTGATGCAAGGGTTGAAATGAGCCTACTCAAATGCTAGGGAAATGGACACTAAAGTGGATACAAAATTGTAGGTGAACTTGCAAAGGGGTATGCAATTTTCAACTCTACAATTATATCAAAAAAGAGGATGAAACATTTATAATGATCATTGTGATCAAAATCTTCACTGATTAGCAACAATCTCTACAATCAATTTTAACAATGATCTTTGTGATTAAAACCTTCACAAATTTAGCAACAATATGTGCAATTAATTTCAACAACAATTTTTGCTATCAAAACCTTCACAACTTTAGTAACAATCTCTACAATAAACACTAAAACTTTAATGATCTTTGAAATGAATGCTACCACTTTTTAGGATCAACAATGATATTTGCAATCAGGTTCAACAATTATATTTGCAATCAATATTACAACCATTTAACAATGATCATTGCGATCAATGTTATAGTTTTTTTGGTTCAACAATGATCTTTGCAATCAACGTTACAACCATTCAATAATAACCTTTATGACCAACACTACAACTTTTTAGGTTCAACAATGATCTTTACAATCAACACTACAATCTTTAAAAAATGGTCTATACGATTAATACTACTTTTTAGGTTCAACAATTATCTTTACAATCAGCATTACAAACATTTAGTAATGATCTCTACGACAAAGACTACAACTTCTTAGGTCAAACAATAATCTTTGCAATCAACATTACAACCATTCAATAATGATCTTTGTGATCAATGCTAGAACTATTAATCAATGATATTTATAATCAACACTATAATATTTTTAGATTTAGTAATGATTTTTGCCATCAATGAAACACTTATTTCACGCATATAAATGCTCCAATTATAAACTTCACACTTCATCACTTATCATTTTTCACATGTAATTTTTTTTAAAACTTGATGGTTTTCTTGTAAAATTCAACCTCTTCAAAATTTACAAACCTTGATAACTGTTTTTCTTGTCCTTTATTAGACTTACTTGTCCCATACAACTTAAAACTATTGTGACCTCTCCTTTCAAGAAGGCTATTTTACAAACAAAAAGATTATGATTTATTTCCTTCAAATATATTGCTTAGCAACTCTTAGAAACTATCAAATTCAAATTTGATAATGTGATCTTTGATCTGGGGCGAAGATTTTAACTACACTCCTACAAAGAGAGGGTTGAGGGTTGAAAATCCAAAATTGCCCAACAAATAAGGTATGCAACCACTTGACACCAATTCAGGGATTCGTTCATAGTGGCTCACTTCTACAAGTATTTTAGAGTTGTCATCTTTCATTTGGCTCCTTTCTCGTTAAAATTGAAAAGTTTAAATTTGTATGAAATAACTACTATGACAACTTGACTCTGCTAGCATAATGTGCATTATTTTCAAGAAGTTTCTTAGTATTTTCATTAATATTAATAAACTAGATCAATAGAGGGCCTAATGATACTTTGTAATTCCCACATAATGAAGTTTGAAGTAGCAACACTAGATGAAGGAGATGGAATGCAAGGTTTAATAAATGGACCGGTTATGATAATGCCCAAGTTCAAGTAGCCAAAATTCTTATCAAAATAAAAACCCACTCTAGAAGTGTGATCATCATCTAAAGAATCAAAGTCATCATCAAGAAAAAAGTCTAAAAAGGTGTAGAACTAGATGCATGATCAACCACCTCAATAGAAATAATGTCTATGCTCTCCAAATCTCTAATTATAACTAAATCAAGAATAAATTCCATAATTTTCCTTGCTTCATCATGAGCAATCTGATAGATGAAAAGAACATTCTTGGACAAATGAGGTACACAGAAAATATCATTGAAAGCACATCATCTTTGATATCAATAGATACCTTCCCAATTACTTTCATATAATTATTGTTACCCATAAAAATAGGTGGCATCACACAAGGCTCAAAAGAAGAGAACATGGATTGTGAAGAATCCATATGATGAGAAGCTCCTAAATCTTTAAGTCATCTCCCTAATCCAACACCTAAAGTACAAAAAGATTTTCCTTTATGTTTTTTTCTTGTAGAATTAAAACCATCGTGGCATTTTTCCTTCTTTGTAGACTCTTAGTTTGATGAAAATCGAGATTCAGTGATCCCTTTGTTGGTCTTCTCAAGATGTCTTAGCTATTCAATTTGTTTTTTCATGCATTTATGTTATCATATGACTAAATTTATTACAAAAAGCACATTTAATGTTCTCCTTCTTAGGTTTTATTGATTTAAGAAGGTTTAGTTTCCATTGACAAAGATTCATCTGGATTATTCTTTCCTTGGTTCTTTTATTTACTATTTTGTTTGTTAATATCTTTTTGATCCTTAGTGCCTTGATTTGCAACCAAGGCAAGGGACTTGGAAGATTTCATAGTACCCATTTGAAAAACTCATCCTTTTATTTTGTGATTTCATTAGCAAACACATCAAGAGAAGGCATTGTGTAGGAAGCTTCCAAAGCACTATTAGTAGCATAGAATGTAGAAACAAAGACTGAATATTCAAAACCAAGTTTAAAGTTCATATTTAAGATTAATTACTTATCATATTTCTCAAATCCACATTATTTTAATTGTAATTTTATGGAGTTTAGTTTGGTGAAGAAGTCTTGTATAGTATGAAAACTTGGAGGAATTAAATCGATCAGCTCACTCACCAAGTAATGACCTCTTAATTAATCTTGTTTACTGGAGATTTTTCAATGTTGTCCAAACTTCATTTGGTGTAGACAAATACTCAACATACAAAAGACAAATTTGGAGATACAAAAATATTTACAAGGTTCCAAATGCTTCATCACACTTATTAAACCATTTACTCTTTTTTGCATCAATTTTTAGTTTAATTTCTAGTTCCTTTGTTACCCTATGTAGTCCATACTTTTCAAATAAAATTTAATTTAATATTCCAATCAAGATAGTTGTAGGGTATCAATATTAAAACTATTTTTTGATCCATTTTAAGAAAAAAAGAATATTATTTGTGAGTGCATGAAAGGAGAAATAAAAGTGAAAAAGAGACACCAAAAGACACCTTTCCTTTACACTAGTCTCAGAAATCACCCCCCCCCCCCCCCCCCACTTCCTAAATATTATAATGTTTTTTATATTAATAGCAAAAAAACAAGGGTGTTGATCCTATGTAAAGATAGGCCAAAAAGGCTACTTAAAATAGGTCAAAAATATACCACTAATAGCAAAGGCCATAATAGACCACTTATAGCACACTATCAGAATAGATAACAACCCACATCAAGGGTGGGTAGAAAAATCACCCACAAATTAGGAAGAGATTGGGAATAGGAGGAGGAATGATCTTTCCTTCGTTGACAAACAACAGTCAAGGCAATACTATCATTTGGAACACCATCATGAAGGGAAGCAAGAGGGAAAGTCTCCTTAGTGAGATTGTCAATGTAAGGAGCAGAATGTTGACCAAGCAACACGTCATCCACCAAAGGCTAGAGAAAAATAGGAGCTACAAGCGGAGTATTGTCCACAGGGATAGAGGGAGCCACACCAATAACAAGAGGTAGAATAGAATCCATACGGACAGAAGGGGCCACACTGATAGTAGAAGGAAAAACATCATCCTAGGAGGAACCATCAGCAACTTGTGAAGATTCATCAAAGGAAGAATTGAAAGATATGACAGTCAAGTGATCACCATTAGAATCCTTCCACCAACTGTCAGTACCTTTATGACATGAGAGAGAACAATCTATGGTCGACCAATAGAGAAGCAATGACAACATCAAAAGGAGAGGCCCTCATAATCCAGCAATTGAGTCCAAGGTCCCCAACCACATTGAGAACCACATCCCAAAGGAAGAGGTATGGAGATGTCAATATTGATTAGAATGTGTGCAAAGGTAGAAAGATCCATGGAGGAGGTGGTATCATCAACCTTCAAAAAGAGGCCAATAGAGTTGCCTATGGCCTCAAAAACAAGAATTCACCCAAAAACGAAGGGAAGATTGGGAAGGTGAACTCACACCGAATGCACATTGAGTAGTTCAGTAAGAGGGTAGAGTAGGTTGTCCAAGGTTTTACCAAGAGGGAGTGAACACCACAAGCCCACATCTTACTCAACACCGTATCAACCTCTCAAGAAAAAAAAAATCTTTAGAAACACTTGGTACCAAAATTGGACAAATTTATAGGCATAATTCATCTATTCAACCTCCTGAGCATAACGCAAAGTCCAGTTGGGCTAAAAGTGCTCCAGTAAAACATTGTTTACCAGATATGACCTTTAAACCCTTAGTTTTAATTGTCATATGGTAACCAAGTTAAGTGAAATAAAGCCAAAATCTAACTATTTTGAGCCTTGATATGCAATGGTATAGTAAAAAATGTTGTCACTATAACTTGAATACATACAAGTATAGGATTACTAGATATTTGCAAACCCTTTCTAATCCTCAAAATCCTATTGAAGCACAAGATAAGAGCATACGATAATTCACAAGATCATACAAAAAACTCCAATCTCTTAATTAAAATTCCAAGTACTCAAAACTCTCAAAACCAAAGCTCATATACCATGTTAAAAATATGAAATAGATGAATTACCAAAAGCTTTCTATAAGAGAGATAGGTTATAAAACTGTAAATTAAATTAAGCAATTACAATCCCTAGTTCCAAGAGATGTGTAAACATCACGATGACAAGATTGCATTAGGAGCTCAAACAAAAATTGTTGAAGAATGACTACATGCATCAATGTATATGTATGCCAAAGTAAGCAACATGAATCTAGAATGTCAAATACAAAATTAGATATTGAGTTTATATGGAACTAGGGAGAGGATGGTGGCAAATCCATTGAATAGGGTGTGACCACCAATATTAAGTAAAGTGATCAAAATAGTAAATGCTCCACTATTTAAGGATAAAGACACTATAACGTCCTAAAATTGTACCCCTTGCAATTTTCAACTACATTTGGGTCTTCATCTTAGTGTTTTTGCCCCTTAGCCTAATCAGAGACCTGATTATGCTCATACATATCAAAATCTTGATTTAATTAAGTAATGCACTCTGCCTGCACCTTGATCCTGCCCCAAATTAGGGTAGGACCAAGTTGTGGCACCCTGGTCCCCCTTAATGGGGACCTATCTTGGATTCCTTTCCCTTTCCTAACTCAAATTTGAAGTGGGAAAATCCCCTCTATGTCGGCTCATGTCGGAAAATCAGTCAATTAATCCTACGGGCAAGTATATAAGAGGGATTTCTTCTCTCATTTGACATCTAATCTAACTCACATAAGAGGTCTTCGAGAATTCAAGCATTCAAGAACAATTGAGAATTTTCAGTCTTCCTTTAACCTTCGGAGCGGCAATAGAGTCAAGATTTCAAGCATTGAAGAGGAGATCATCATTCTACTTCATGAAATCATAATTTCATGTGGAGGCAAGCAAAACTTCACAAGGAGGTATAAGCATTTCATTTTCAAGCAATTCAAAATCCCCTCAAGGGGATTTCTACTTTCAGTCATTTCAATTACATTATTTCAACCACTTGATTAATTCTAAAACCGAGGTTTGACCTGAAGGCAAACCCCTATTCCCAACACATTTCCCTTTCATTCTATGTGCAGGAAGTAGATGCACGGCTGTACTTCTGGAATTGAGCTTTATTTGCAGAGATGAAAAAACCTTTTTCGACGCACGGAATGTTCAGAGGACCAAGTTGTGGGCACATGGTCCCTACAAATTTTGGCAGATTTCACAAAGTAGCTCTGAATCATCTCAAACTTCTCAGATCCAGGTGCATGACTAAATCCCAAATTTGTAGCTCTTTGTTTTCTCATACTTTGTCTTCATTTCCAGTACTTAGTCTTAATTCAATTAATCAACTTACAAAAGAGGGTCAATTACATTCTAAACACAACCAATCTACTTGCCATTCAGTCCTTGCATCATTTAGAATTGGATCTAGTAGATTCATCCCCCTCTTTTGAATGTAAAGTCCCCCCTCTTATGTTTGCTTCTGATTTTCATTTTCAGATTTGATTCATATGCAATTAATTAATTCATATTTGCAATCATTTTTGAAAAATATAGCTTATGAACTTAATTGTTACATCACTTTCATAGCTAGTGTTCACCTTTACATTTTGGTGAACCCAACTCCTTGCACCCTTAATGCTGATTTTTGTTTTTAGATTTGAATGCATGCAATATAAAATTTGAATTTTCAATATAAAATTTGAATTTTCAATTACAAGCTTAAATTTCTTGCAATTTTTAAAAATTTAGAGGTTAAATCCTTAAAAACCCTAATTTTTAGATTCAAAATTGAGTTTGTGATTTGTCTAAATTGGATTGATTGTTTCAAATCTGAGAACTCTTCAATTTTACAATTCAAATTTTCATTTACATGTTCAATTTTCAAAAGTTTTTAAAATTAAATGGTTAAATCAGAGAACCATAATTTTTAACTTTAAAATTGAACTTGTCAATTGTGTAGATCTTGAATTAATTTTTAGATTTAGGTCCTTGCTTCAATTTCAAAATTCACTTTCCCTCCTTACAACATTCAATTTTTTAAAATTAAGCGGTTTATGCAACAAACCCTGATTTTTAAAATAGAATTAATCTTGTGCAAATTCAAATTTTTCTTTAACCATTTAATTGATTCAATTAAATCTAAAGCCTCTTGTCTTACTTCTAAACATCATAAAAGTCGGCCCTCAAGTGTGCCCTTTTTGTTGTTCTTTCAATTAATCATTTTATCAAACATCCTAAGTGTGTCCTATTTCAACCTTCAAGGCTTATTTTAGCATATCTCAACATCTCCAATTCTCATATCCTTCTAGAATTCACATTAAAATCACAATATCTTGTTTCCCTGCAAATTTGGAAAAAAGTTGGCCAGACCAAGTCGCTACCTACTTGGTCCCGACTTTTTCTCCTCAAATTTTGGGAGCTTGCTTTGACTGTATTTTACTACACAATTCCAAATATTTGTGAAATTTTATTGATTTTAGGTCGCCCTAAGGTCAAAAACAAATTTGAATTTCAACATTTCAATTTTCAATTTAAATTATAAAATTAAGTGGTTAATTATATATACCCTAATTTTTAAAATTTTATTGATTTCTTCAACATTGCAAAATTTTAAAATTAAGAGGTTAGATTTAATCTCCCCCCCGCCTTCAATTTTTTTTTTAAATTAAGAGATCATTTTTAGCCCTAATTTTAAATTTCTATATTCTAAGGGATAATTTCAAATTTAAATTAAGAGGTTATTTTGGCGAAGCCCTGATTTTACATTTCAAATTCCTAGGAGATTGCATTGTTCTTTCAATCATTTGGCATTCTAAAATTCAAATTTCCAATTTCCCTCCCTTAATGCATGAGTTTTACTACTATTAGTCCTACCTATAATATCCCCGTTAGGAGAAGTTGTAGAATTAAGGCTGCCCAAAGTTTAATTACCAAGGAGATGGAGCCTAATTTGGCTAGCTTTTTCATTGAGGATATTGGTGGTTCTTCCAATCCTACGGATATTCCCATTTATTCTCTTGATAATTTTCATGATGTGGAGGAATCACTAACTAGGGTATCCGTTGACCAATTGGCGAAGATGGGCAATCAATTTGACAATCTTCAACAATGGATGAGTCAATAATACCTGGAAAGTGAAGCTCTCACATTGATTGAAGGATTAAAAAGAATGATTTAAAGTGATAAACATGGTGTTGATATCTTGTGTGGTATTGCTCATATTGGTGATTCTAATGTCATGCCTATGAAGAGTTGTGTTGAAAACCTAGGTTATACACAACCTCCTAGTCAAGTTAATCATTCCATTCCTTTGACAACTCCTATGACTAGTGTCCCTACCTTCACATCAAAAATCATGGCTACCTATACACAAAATGTCATACCTACAAATGTTAGTCATGGGGCAATACCTTTTGTTTCATTCCTCCTACCATGAGTATTCCACGTGTTACCCAATCGCACTCACCACCTATAAATCTTAGTCAAGGGGGCAACTCCTTCAATCATAATCCCTTTATCCCTCCCATGAGTCTTCCATGTGTTACCCTGCCTTCTCCATTACCTACTTATCATAGTGTCCCGCCTCCTTATTCTCAATATCTTCCTTCATTCAACAATGTTACTCATTCCTCTCAATGCAATATGTCTAATTTCAATCCTTCTACCAAAGCTACAATCAATAGTCTAGCCCAAGTAGTGTCTTCCTTACAACAACACATAGCTTCTATGAATCAATGCAGGTATAATGTTCCCACATTTGATGTAGCGAGCCCATTATCCAATGACATTGTTAGAGTCATCCCTCCTAAACATGTAGAAGCCCCTCAATTGGAAGTTTATAATGGAAAAGGTGATCCCTTAACTCATGTTAAAACATTCCAAACTTTGTGTAGTGCCTTTGCTCATGATCAAAGATTGTTAGCGAAATTGTTTACTAGAACATTAAGGGATACAACTTTGCAATGGTATTGTTCTTTTCCTCCTTATTCTATTACATTTTTCAACAACTGGCTAATGCTTTTATTCAACAATTTCACAATAATATTGGTCCTACAGTTACTTTGACTGATTTGATGCATTGTAAACAAGGTGTTAAAGAAAAAGTGACTGATTTTATTGGTCGATATAAGCATTTGTAATCTCGGATTTATTTTCCTGTGCCTGTTTAAGATATTCAAAAGATTTTTATTGCTAATTTACAAAACGACATTAGAGATAAACTTCTCTTGACTGAGTTTACTTCCTTTTCGCAATTGTGCGCACTTCACAATTATCAACCGATTGTGAGTCAATCAGAACAATCATCTCCTTTCATGGCTCCGATTGATAAGGGTGATAGTTCTCAACAACCGTTTCCAAAGTTCAAGCCAAACAAAGGATTCATCAATTTCAATGACAACTACAACAACAGTCAACTGGTAGGCACTACAGGTGTGCCTCCTTTGTCTAGATACTTTTAAAAAGAAAAGGAATTTACTCCTTTGAATGAATCTTTGCATAGCATCATGTCTTAGTTAATACAAAGGAATGTGTTAAAACTTCTCCAAATCAAACCAATTGATCCATCTAAGACAACTTCACCTTGCTTTGATGCTAAATCATTTTGTCAATACCATTGGCAGCCTGGTCATGATACTGAAAAAAAAAATTCATTGAGAAGTAAGATTCAAGAATTGATTGATAATAATACCATATCAGTGGTAGATGTGAATGATAAAGGAAACAAATATGTAGCTCCTCCTAATCAAAGCCTTCAGATTTTCACTGATCCTTTACCATCCCATTCCACTAATGTTATTGAAACTAGTCATCTTACTTTCTCTCCCAATGATGTTGGCCTTGGATCTAATAATGTGGTGAACCTTGTAGATAAACAAGAACCTCTTAAGGATTTATGCATCACATTAGATCCTAGTGATACCATTAAAGCACCTGATGGCCCATTATACATAAGTGCAAAAATCAAAGGCATGCCTTCTAGAGGAGTTCTTATTGATCCTACTTGCATGGTTAATGTGGTAACTGAATAATTTCTTTATACTTTGCAATTGCACCAAGTGATATATGATGATAAAGATGTGATAGTTAAAGCTTTTGATGGATTCTCTTGTCCTGCTATGGTTCTATTACACTTCTTATTGATGTTGGTACTAAATGCTTAGATATTCAATTTGCTATCATTCCTACATCCGATCAATTTCGTGTAAAGTTGGGACATCCTTGGCTCTCTTCCATGAAAGCGATCGCTTTTAATATTCATAAGTGTTTTAAATTTCCTCATAATGATAAAAAATCATAACTGTTAATCATAGCATATTTCAACCTATAATGAGGCGTGGAGATGTTTGTCTTGATTACTTTTGGTCCGAACGATTCCAGCCTCTTCAACCTAGAAGTGATGCTCTCTTTAGATCATATCAAAATTGGAAAAATGAGATAATTTTGTCATTGAGTAAACCTAGAAATCCAACACTTAACATTCCTCTTGATGATCATATACCCCTTCTTGAGGATAAGATTGTTCTTCCTCCTAAGGAAAGAAATAATCTTCTTCCCAAAGAGGCACCTATTCCTTCTCCTAAAAAGAAAAGTATCATTTCTCCTATGAAAAGAGATATTCTTCTTCCTAAAGAAGAATCTATTCCTTCTCCTATGGATGAGTCCATTCCTCCTCCTAAAGGTAGAAAAAAACTTCCTTCTAAACATCAACCTATTCCTCCTAAGTTTAGACCTATCCCCCCTCCTCATGATGGACTCGATCTCCTTCCTACACCTCCCATTCCTCCTTTATATGGTGTGGTTCCTCCTCCATCCTATAGAGAGAAACGACCGGTCTCTCCTATTGTCCAACCTAAAAGACCTGAGTCCATTCATCTTTCCCTAAAAGAAGAGACAAAGCCTATACCTAATGAGCCTAGCCCTCCTCAACCTTCAGCCAAAACTAGACGAAACCGTTGCATGAGAGAATGTCGACAAAGATGTCATGCTAGAGTTCGTGAAGTTGCTTCCCAAATCATTTCTTCTCCCAAAACACAAATTGTTGACATCATTCCATTTTCTCCTAAACAAGATGTTCAACCTAATTCTCCAAGACGCAAAGTGCTTAAAACAAATGATGGTTCAATTTATATTCCTATTAGAGCTCCCATTCTTATTAATCTTGATGAAGAAATAGGTGAAAATGTCAATGATGAAAATGTTGATCCTAATATATCTAATGATGAATATGAATATGTTGATGTTGACAATGATTTATCTGCAAAATTTTCAAAAGCATTAATCCTAGCTCCTAGTAACGAACAAAGTGACTTATCGTTAGAGCATGGTCCTTGTTTGGAACTTGTGATAGCTCCATCTATTGTGCTTGATGGATCCTCTTCGTGTTGTCCACCTTCCCAAAATAATGATCAGCAAGATCAGGGGGAAGATGACATGCTTGATTAGCTTCATTAGCACCGTAGATTCTCTCTCTCTCTCTCTCCTCTCTTGCTTATTTGTGACATTCTTCCATTTGTTTCCCCTATTCTTCTATTTGTTGTCCCTAGTGTTGTCTACTTGAGGACGATGCAAAGCATTGAGATCTATTTTCAAGGTCTCTCCCATGTTGACTCAAAAGACACGTGTTCCCTTCTTCCATGGTGGTTTCCTTTATTTGGGGGATGAGGACAATTCTATGCACATATATATACATGATATACGTGAGTTTCATAAAAAGCATACTGACTCCAAAGTTAGGTGAAACCACCTCGTGTTTTGTCCTTTGTGTCCATTATCCTTTGATTTATCCTCTCTTGGGGGCTAAATCATTGCAATAACATGCTTGTCTTTTTTGGATGTATCCTACCTTTTAGCAATTGCTCCCAGTAAGGCGTGCGCAATCGCTTTAACCTGGGGGCATACACTTCGCTCATGATTCTCTCTCTTGATACTTAAAGTTATTTAGTGAACTTTATCTTTGTCTCATTATTTTTAGTATCTTCTTTTCATGACTCATAGTAAGAGAACCTTACTAGTTGTAGTCATGGTTCTCTATTTCTCTCTCATGATCTTCCCTTTTACCTTATCATTGAAGTCGTAAGATCCTAAAGTCCACTAGGGGCTTGGTAAATCTTGCCTCTTTGACGTGGTGAAAGTCTCTATATCTGAATTCCTTGTTCTTTACTGGCAGTATTTGCATAAGCTCATACTCTCGCTAAATGGGGGGTAAATGTAACGTCCTAAAATTGCACCCCTTGCAATTTTCGACTACATTTGGGTCTTCCCCTTAGTGTTTGCGCCCCTTGGCCTGATCAGAGACCTGATTATGCTCATACATATCAAAATCTTCATTTAATTCAGTAATGTTCTCTGCCTGCACCTTGATCCTGCCCCAAATTATGGCAGGACCAGGGCATGGCGCCCTAGTTCCCCTTAATGGGTACCTATCTTGGATCCCTCTCCCTTTCCTAACTCAAATTTGAAGCGAGAAAATCCCCTCTATGTCAACTCATGTCTGAAAATCAGTCAATTAATCCTACGGGCAAGTATATAAAAGGAATTTCCCCTCTCATTTGACATCTAATCTAACACACATAAGAGGTCTTCAAGCATTCAAGAATTCAAGAACAATTGAGATTTTTTCGTCTTCCTTAAGCTTTAGAACATGTTATCTAAGTTTTCTTTATAACATGAATTATATGTAGCAAGCTATATAATTTTAGTACTTGAACTTAGAGGATGACTCCTTTTCTTCTCTAGTTGCCAACTAGAGGTACAAGAGAAACACGTGATTCAATCTTTGATTTGCTTATAATACCCTTTAATGGGTGGCATTGACTTCATTTATAATAAGATATACTATTTTCTTTAATATATAATAGAAAATCTTCCATGGGCATGTTAAAAATAGGTGGTTGTACATCTTGCAAGAAAAAATTATTTATTTATGCTAAAAAAATATGTGTTTGTGGAACATCTTAGTTAATGTGTTTAGCCACATTAAATATTTATTTGGATCCACTTGTAAAGCTATATGTGATATTGTTTAGATATTTTGTGTAGGTTGCACATGGAAAAAAAATATTTAATATTGAAAAACTCATGGTTTTATCTTACTATTAATTGTTTAATGTGAAATTGGTTGTTTGATTGTTTTGCTTTGCTATCATTGTATTGAACTCTCTTTTAAATAATATATATTTGAGGCATGGCATAAGACGTGCAGATAAATGCTTGAGCACATGGAGATGCATTAAAGGAGTTTGATATTTCAAAGTATTTATGGAGACTTTGTAAGTGTATTGTAATGTTTTTCATTGTTGAATAATACATCAAGTTATATTTTTTTTTGTTTATTTTTATTTTTTAGGTTCATATACTTTCAACAACAAAAATTTATTGTTAATTCATTCTTGCAATAGTAGTTTGTTTATAACTCATTTTCAATTTATTAGGTTCCTTTGATTTCTCATTTGCCTAGTGGACTTATAAAAGTTATATGGTTCAATTTATGGTGCCATTTATTATCATAATTTGTTTATTTTACATCTTGGTTGAGTAAATCTAGTCTACTAATCTATGTTTGTCAATCTGTGTTTATCTCTAACAGAGCTCTATTAACCTGATGAATCAAGTGTGGCCAAAAACATTGATGCAAAAACCTCTCACAATCAATAGTGACCATGAAAATAATGTTCAAAGCAATAGTGACCATGAAAAATGTTCATACTCGACTTCTTGTACCACAATTTTGCTGAGTTATATTTAATCTAATTCCCAATTTTCCTAAAGGGGCCGTGAACATTACTCTATATAATTCACCTAAAAAAAATTACCTGTTTGGTAAATAATAATTTTAGTAACTCAAATTAACATAAATGTATATATCTTCAATATTCCATCTCCCTATTATTAAAAGTTATTGTCATTCCAATTTTTTACTTCAAATATATAAGAATTGATTAATAATATTAAACCCCAAGTTTAAATCCCGGGAATCATGTTATGAAACAAGTTGGTGTCCAATTCTGCTTCATTGACCACATTTTTTTCTAGTATTATCCAGTCATAAAACGTCACTTCACAAAGCTACGAAAATTAAATCGTTGAGATCAGACGGAGCATACCTAAAAATTCAAATGATTAATCCAGTCATAGAGCATCCCTTCACAAAGCTAAAAATACAGTGAATCTTTTTCAATGCACAAATTTTAAAATAAAGAGAGAACTTAGAATGCACCAAAAAATTTCCATCCTGCGGGGTATCCTTGGAATCAAATCCCATTAGGAATTTGCTAGTGTTTTGAACGTTGAATGTGGTTCTTAAATTGCAAAAATATATACTTTTCTTACCTTGTAAAAGAGGTAAAGAAACTAAGAATACATCATTGCAATATACGCACAAGAGTGAAATAACAAAAATGAAAAAACTCAGTCATGTATAATCGTTCTGCAGCAAAATATATCATGTTACCTGGTTTTCCTTTACAGCAAAACATTTCCCCCAGATTTAAAAAATGAGTAAATGGATACCATACACATATATTTCTTTTACAATATTAAAGTATAGAAGTTCTAGTGATATTTTTATTATCAAAAAACTTATAATCTATTCAGCTAAGAACCCGGGAGCAATTAGAGAACTTGAAGACTAATACTCCATATTTAAGCATCAGAAATGAGGAAACACAGGATGGAGAAGGGGATGCAAACACGTTACAAATAAATTCACACAATTATGCTTACAGTCTGATCTTGTTGACTTCATAATGAAAAATCACAAATATCATCTTTCACGCCTAACATAATTAATAGATAACATAAAAGTGGGCAGCCACAATATTACAAGTTAGAAGTGAGTTAATCCAGAAACTCATTCAAATGTCAATTTTCTCAGTACTCTTCTGTTAAAGCATCTGGCAGGAGAGTATCATTGCAGACATGTAATTTCCAGTCCGTGTTGTTAGTATGCACTGTTTCTGGGTTGAACTGTGAATTTTTTCCCTCACAGTTTAAACCAGAAGAGTATCATATTTTTCCATCCAATCCATATTTGTAATTATTACACCAGAACTCATCACGTGAAGCTTATAACCATAGCAACACCTTGGTTCAACATCCTGCCTACATCTGTCCATGGTCAGATTTATAAAAATGAATTTAACCAACTACATCAAAGAACCACTTCAAACTTGGAAGAGGAGAAATGCATTCACTAATTGCAAAAGGAATCTATGCTATATTGCAGAACCAACTTCCAACTAAGGCCAGTGCAAAATTTGAACATTTTGACAGGGATGGCTGAACCAAACAGCCTAAATCCTAAAATACTCGAACATTAATTTTCTCAGTGTTCTTTTAATCTATCTTGCAGTACAATGTCATATTTTTCTATCCAATCCACTTCTGTGACGGTGACTTACTGCAAATAGGGATGCCTGATTTACGAGAACCCAACCCCAACTCATCGTGTGAAGCTTATAACCACAGCGACATCTTATCCACTGCCTCAACATCCTGCCCAAATCTGTGCACAATCAGATAGACTTATGAAAATAAATTAATGTAAATACAGCAGAGAACCACTTATGACTTGGACGAGGAGAGATATTTTGAACTTGCAAAAAGAGTCTATGGCATATTGCAGTCTAGCTTCCAACTATAGCTCAGTGTATCAATAATAAAATATTTTGATATGTAAAGCTAAAACCGAAACAGACTAAAACCTAAAATACAGTTATAAGCTTACCCTCATGATAATCCCTTACTGAAATGTACCGAGATCGAGTACTTCTGCTTAGATGTATAGATCTGTAGTTTGCAATGTACAAGGTGCATTGCATTGCATGCTACCATTCAAGCAGCAATACCTAAGAATGAATCCCCTTGGATTGATAGTGAATATAGAGAATTAATGATTAACAAATATGAATTGACACTAGAAACTACAATATCAGCTCCGATAAACAATGTGATGGACCTACAAAAGCAAGAAGATAAATTAATAAGCGCCCAGTTAAGTATTCCAGAATAATTGAGGACGTGCCTGATTCAGTGTTATATATCGATCTGAGCATCTGAACACATATTCCATCTTTGAAAATTGCTGAGAACTGCAACATTCATAAAAAAAATTTAAGCGTCAACTGTGAATTCATGTTTCAACAAATTCTAATTTCAGAGCTTTTTGGGCCTTGGAAGAAAGCTTCTTGATTGAATACAAAATAGCATTTGATTAAAGGACTGCATTTCTGGTCTTATTACGGTTGACTGCTTTTGTTGCTGCTGTCAAAATTAAAAATTCAGAAGTTGAGACCTCAAAGTCACTTAGTTACAAATTTAGCAGATTTAGTATAGATGCATGGAAGAATAATATGTGGAATGCTTTTGAACCAGTACTATCATGGAATTTGGGATTCAAGGGTGAACGGACTTCCTTAATTGTTACAGAAATTGATTTGTTACAGAGAAGAAAATCACCATCAAAACTAACATCTGTAGCATCTACAGAAAGATAATTCCAAGCCAGTTTCTCAAGAAACTCAGTCTCTAATAGAACCAGTCAGATAGAATTTATATACAGGAGAAAAGGTACAGTACATGACTTCTGAACCCAGGCCAGACCAGGATCCATGACACAAAATGTGAGATTTGTCCAGTTTAGAGAACCGAATTTAAATGTATGCAAATTGTGCAGCTTGTAAGAGATGGCCACATCAAAAAAGCATGATCAACAATTATTTGTGACACAGAATGAATGTACTATCCACTCTGCCTCCCGATCTTGTTTAAGAGCAATGACCAGGATGGAATGCTTGTCGTAACCTTGGATAATAGGGAAAGCTTGCTTGTACAGATCAAAACCAAGACTGGTGAAGTAACAATTTGCTACTTTGTTACAACGGGAGCAATTCCTGTGATGACTAAAAACAATTTTGCTCCCAACTGCATAGCTAACTTGTACAAGAAATCTTCAAAAGAATTTTACTATTCTAATACAATACAAGTATCCAGAACAAAGATAACTTGTGCCAGTGGTTTGCCTTCTGACAACTGCTTCTTTAAAAAGCTTCAAGTTTTAAGTCATGCACAATAGTAGCTCCATCTTGTTCTTAAAACATTTTCAGGTCTGCTAGATCATCCATTGGTACAGCAAGACCCATAAGATCACCACCCCCAGCATCTGGCAAGTTATCATCCTCAAAGTTCAACCAAGAACCCAAATCTGGGGCTTGGCCTCCCATATCGTCAGTAACACTGAAGTCTTCCATATTAGGGAGTTGCAAATGTGACAAATCTATGGGGCCATTATCATGGGAAACATCATCATCAGCAATGGAATTCTGTGATGCAGGCAATTCATCTTTCACTTTAACCAGTTTTTCATTAGGTTTTTCACAACAACTTGAAGTCAGTGATGGCTTTGGTGCTTCAGCTGGTTTTCCAAGAAGCCCATTTGCTGCAGCTGACAATTGAGCAGTCTTTTGTCTTGGTTTAGGTTTGTTTTTCCTCTCACCCTTGGCATTGCCCAGACCTGGTCGACCACTCCTAGTGGAACCAGACCTGGTTAAGATCTCTTTTGTCTGCACCTTGCCCTCTCTGTCTCTTTCAGTGCGCTTTCCTTTAGCCCCCCCAAGTAGAGAAGTCCCAAGAGAAGCTGCACCTTTTAAAATGCCACTGCCATTAACTTCTTCAAGTAAAAGTTCTCTCTTTTTCACACGTGTTGACCACACCTCATCTTTCACAACAGTTTGCTCTGGATAAGAAGCTGTCCCTTGCACTGAGTTACATAACTCCCTATCTCCATTCTCCAGTTTTGGTGTATGTTGGGTAACAATACGAGCAGCTTGCTCTGAATGGGGAGCAGAGTTAGCTGCAAACACAACAACAAATACATGCATTTATGTTTCTAGTAAAAGTTAGTAATTTCATACTCAAAGAACCACCTGTGGGCATTCACACAATACACTTCCCAAGGCCATGGAAGTGTAACAAGACTATTTGCAAGCTTTTAGTGCAAAAGCACTTTAGTTTGATATCTACTCATAATACAGGGCTACATTAATCATTTTATGTCATTAGCATTAAGATAAAATGCTACAGTAGAGAATAAACCCCTGTAAACCAGAATAAAATAGCAAAATTCAGCATACATATGTACAACACCTGATGTTTTGATATCTGAGAGAGCATGAGCATTTTCAGCAAGCACATTTGCAGCATCACCTTCAACAGCATCACCAAGTAATTTTTTATCCATCTCCTTTGAGGATATTGAAGATATTTTTTCTTTAAAAGCTGCATCCGAAAAGCAACTCTTGCCAGTCTCATCAAACATTCGAAACTTAGCTAGTGTGCGTTTAACAAAACCCAGAGTGGCTTGCTTTGTAACTTTGTTTCCTGCACTCTTAGCTCCAGATGCATTTGTGCCTCGCCCCTATAAAAGAAATAATTCCCTCAGAAGAATGCCAAATAATAAAAATGGGCAATCATTTCTACATAATAGTTTTGTGCGAGTCTTGTATAACGCTACAAGTAGAAACTAAAAGCAATTTTGTAGTGCCTAACAGTGTCACGTTTAAGATAATCACAAATTTAATTATAAGGCTCTGAGACAGGGATCTACAAAGAGGAAACCATGCTGCTTATTATTAGCCTAGCAACTGCATAGGATGCAAGCTTGGAGAATTGTTTGAAACTTTGAAGTATATTTGCATGACAATACATTTACATTTTCTCTATGATATGATCTCTTGTAATGTGAAAGGATGTCCAGTCTCCAAACCATGAACAGTTACTATAAACAATTTCCTAGGCAAGAACAGAAATAAGAAAATATAGAAACATAAATAAATAAAAGCAAACCATAAAGATTGACTGATTCACAATTACATAAGGTAACTCCCAAATGACATAAATAACAATTTAGTTCTAAAAAGGTTGGACACACATATATTGAAGTTGGAAGACCAGTTAAAATTGTTAAAATATATTAGTCATACACTCCAAGCAACTTACAGTGTAGTACCCAATTTACTCCTGAGCTTGGTCGTGACATTAAATACCAGGGAACAAAATTTGAATCAGAGTATCAAAACTCGCCGCAAGTCAGGCGATTTTGTCGAGTTGGCAAGTCGAGCCAAGCTCGGCGAGTTTTGACAACTCGTCACTCTGACTCGGACTCGGCGAGTTTTGCTCATAACTCGCCTAACTTGCAAGTCAGGGGAGTTATGGTAAAACTCGCCGAGTCCGAGCTCCAGGACTTGCGCCGCGGCATGTCAATGTTTTGACTTGCAAAAACAAAAAAAATAAAAGTTTTTTAATTCAGCCATGCAGCGCTTGTGGATGTGAGTGCAATTGGTCCATGTTCGAGGACATCCACTCAAAGAGGTGTAATAGATTGTTTGTTCAAAGGTTGAATGATCTTGTTTTTGTTCATTACAACCTCCGTTTTAGGACCAGACATATTTTGGACACTGACTCTCCAATCACTCTAGCGGAGATCGATCCAGAGTCTGAGTGGATCACTGAGTCTACCGATCTTGTCTTCACTGAGGAGGACCATGAGTGGGTTGACCAGGCAGACAGAGAGGTTGAGGCTGTGGCTATGGCAGAGGAGGAGGATAGAGCACAATCCGGCAGTTGATCATTGTGGCACCTCATAGGCGGAGAGGAGACTATGGCTACTCAGTCATCCAGGACCTACCTTAGACACCTTTGTAGGATGATCTAGAGCCTGAGCTATAGACTTGTTTTTGTTTACAGTTACATATATGTTTGGGAGCATTTGATGTCATGGATTTTATATACATTTGACAACATTTATAACTCTATATATCTATGGTTTTTATTTCCTTCAGCTACAATTTACATCTCTACGCAGGTGATGGATGTATGTTTATGTATGTGATCAAATTAGCTTCTATTTGATGATGTTATAGTGTCTCTAAGCTTTATTCAATAATGGGTGCATGAAACAAGTTTTGAATCGTTAAAAATCTCTAAATTTCAAGGGGTTTTTTATTTTGCCGAGTCCGAGTCTGGGAACTTTGATTTGAATAATACATGAGGTAAGTGGAAAGAACTACAATTCTAGGATTCTACAGTGAACAAGGCATAGGTCAAATTGGTGTCTGGCTTGGCTGGGGCCTTTAAAAAAAAAACTAGCCTCACAAAAAATTTGAATTTCCGTAACCACACATAAGATAGGCTATCTGCCAATAAAAGAGATATGTAGTGAAACCGTGAGCAGAAGAATTTAAGGACACGATCTATCTGATGGTACCAAGGATGCTTCACTACATAACATATTGAAATTTGATAAAAGTTCTTGTAGTGCATGATCATACACAGTGCACCAGTTACTAGAGAACATCTGCCTCGCTAACAAACAAAAAACTCAAACAAGAAGGCCCAGGTTTGCAACAGTCACTAATAAATGTCATCTGAACCTTATTGAATGATGTATTTGAAAGAAAAATTATATTATCATGGGATTAGCTTCCAGCATGGCACTGGACTCATTTTACAGAGCTTGCCTATGCAGACCAAGCTGCTCGAGTGAACCAGACAACGATTTTTACCCCCATATGCTCCTAGCTTGGCAACCAACATGCACTGCAGAACTGTACACATTGCACTAGACCTTCGGGATCATGCCCTTGTTACTCAATTCTAATCTCCCTACAACTTGGGGCTCTGTCCTTGCATCACAACACAAGAGCATCCTAACACCAATCTAACATGTAGGCTCAACTTGCTTCAAGTACTAATAGTCCCATACATCTCACCCCCTTTGTCACCCATCATGGACTTGTCATCAGACTGGTACTCAACTCTTCCAAAGGCCCTCACATTGGGACCTTATCCACAAAGCCACTTTGCACCTTCCTAATGGGACTCGAGGTCCCTCTTCAAGCATTTCCACACTTGGGCAACCTTGAGTGAGTGCCGAACAGTACACCAACATTGGCATGTGCATCCTTGAGCTCAACTCGACACACAACCAACATAGCATTCCCAACAAGCAGTATCTCATCTTGGGCATGAATACCTAACGTTGTCATGGACAACTCATCCATTCAACTACTATGCCTCACTGGTTTGGGATTATGTACCAACATCCACTAGGAAACCTCATCAAACCATTGAGAGGTGAGATTACTCTCTTTCACCCCTAGGATCCATGTAAAATACCCATCTTTAAGAATGGGTGGTGGGATTACTATTCTTCACTCTTGTGGCCAATGTCCCAAACATGGTTCAATCACCATCCTCCCTATATTCTCCTCACTCTCATCAACAACCTTTCTAAAGTACTATCCCTAGCTCCATCTGAAGCTCACATCATTCACCCCAATCTCATCAACAGCCTTCCATCTAATCACAGACCACCTTGTTAGCAAGCACTCCCTACGCCTTATTCCAACGTCTGACATCCCAATCCTAGTGCCAACATCTCTTCAACAACTCACTTGCTGTGTCCAATGCTCCACTAGATAGATTCCCAACTCACCATCCTAGCTTTTTCTCCAAACTCCTTGTGTTTGTCAATTCCCTTCCTTGAATGCATGCTTCCCACTCTTCAAGTACCAAACTTGCCCATTGTTATTCTAGCCACATCCCCTTCTCATCTACCAAGTCCCCTAGGCCTACAGACCAAATTGTTATCTAGTCATCTCAAATGCACATCCCAAACACCCTTTCCATGTCGACCACATCCCACGCAAGAACTCCCACTTCCCCTCATTTGACTTACTCTTGTGACCAAACCACATTGTCCTACTCTATGAACTTTCCACTCAAGCCTAACTCTCATGACCCTATTATGATCTCACTCTATGATCTTACCCTGATGTTCCGCAACATGGTCCTACCATGCAATTTGCTCCATGAACTAATAACCTTGCCGTTGAGATCTATCCCCTAACCTTAGAGCCCAAATTAAACACTAAGTCCCATAACTCATTAAACCAAAGTTCACAACTAAGTCCCCCTTGACTCTTATCCATTCTCTAGGATTTACCACCAAGACACCTTATGTCCAACCTCTTGATCTAGCCATGTTTCATTACTAGAAGTCCGCTTTAGAAGTTCATTTTAAAACTCCAAGTCCTCCACTCCATAAACCAAAATAACTCCTTGAACCTTTCCACTTCAAGACAATTCTCAACTTCCCTAATAAGCTTCTAGTTTCAACATGGATAGATTTTCTTTAATCCTACTTTGTTCGGTGTTCCTTTGTTTCTCAATCTACTAGCTCCTCCCTTAATTGCACATTACCTCATGACCAAATGGAACTCCCAGATCCATCTCTATCGGTGTTTTGCCAAACTACTTGAGTTGGCATAGCACTATCCCAACCCTATTCCAATGTTATTCTACATTCAGCCCTGTCCTTGAACAACTATATCCCTCTTTGCATTCCTTGGGATTACTAGACTCCTTGACTCCACCCTAGGCCCCTCTTATTCCACTTAAATCACCCAAACTCCCTCGGTTAGATGTATGCCCAACTGTATGAACCGAGAAGAACACGATGTCCTTCCCCACATAAACCATTCAATGGATCCCAAATCCCTTGCACTCCTAATGTTGCCATACCGATTAAGTGTGCAAGTCCAACTTGCCCAACCTCATCATTGAAATGGAATTCCTTCCACATTTGTGCTTGCCTCACAAAGTTACTTATCTCTTTCTCTATGGCCCATCCAAATACCTTTGACATCCCAAAACCTAATTCCAACTCAACAATGCTCCCTAACCAACTCGCTATTTGTCCACACCTTCATTGGCCTCAACACTTCTTACCTCATAACTAGAAGCTCCTTCCAAAGGAGATTTTTCCATCAAGTTCAACTCAATTCAAAATTGATGAAGATCCAATCTTCCATAGAGTCTTACACTCCAATTCATTGAATTGTGAGAATCCCACCCTCAACTTTACATACTTATAGTCATTTGACTTGCAAGAGCCATGTCCTTAATGTTACAACTACTTTTCAACCATCCCTAATGGATATGGATCTTGAGACAAGTATCATCACACTTTTTCCTGATTCCAAGTCTCCTCAATGAAAGCCCTACTCTTCAACCATGTCTCAACTCAAAAACCAATATCTTAGCTTAGTTTTAGATCCCAACTCTAGCATCAAGCCATAGCTTTGACACACACCTCAACCTTACATAACTCAAAACCAACCTAGCCTTCCACAACTCTAGTACAAACCCTAATCCTACAATGCTCTAATATTAACAATCATGATTCAACTTATCACACAACACCAAACTCACCTTTGCAAACCAAGTTGTCCAAGTGAATCGAACTACACCCTTTACCTAAGATGTTCCTAGCATCACAACCAACACACACTATGGAGCCATATGCATTATACGAAACGTTTTGGCTCATGTCCCTAGCACTCTATTCCAATGCTCTAATCTCCTTGCAACTTGGGACCTTGTCCTTGCATCACACCGGAAGACCATCCTAGCACCAACCCATTTGTGTAGGCATCACTTCGATTCAAGTATTAAGAGTTCCATATCTCTCACCGTCTTTGTTACCCTTCACATATTTGCCATCGAACTAGTACTCCCTAAGTACCTGCGAGCTCTTTGAAAGATCCTCACATTGGGAACCTATCCATAGAGCAACATTGCTTCTTCCTCATGGGACTTAAGATCCTTGACCTCAATCCAATATTCTCCACGCTAGGCAACCTTGAGTGAGCGCCCAACACTACACCCAACATTCACATGCATCTTTCAAGCTTAGTGCAACACAATCTTGGGCTTACCCAACTTAACAAGCAACTCCACTGTCATGAACAACTTGCCCAGGAGTCCCACCATGGACTATCCAACTACTATGCTCCATTGGCTTGAGACTACATGCAACATCGAACTAAGAAAATTCACCAAACCATTGAGAGGTAGGGTTTCTCTCTTTCACACCTAGGATCAATGTAAAAAACCTAGCTCCAAGCTTGTGTGGCAGAACTACTATTCTTCACCCCCAAGGTGATGTCCTAAACATGGCTCAATCTCCCCCCCCCCTTAACTAGCCCCTAGATATTTCACAAGGAACACCCTACAACAATTTTCAGTGTTCAAATGCTATAGATGGTATCATGAACTCCAAGGTAGCACAAGAAATGGTCTAACCTAAACCTAGCTGCAAAGTTCAAATTATAGATCACTATAATACCACCATTTGAACTTTGTCCAGAGCTGGATGACTTTAGCAGAAGGGGTCCATTTAAAAGGTTCGTCTGCAAACAATGGTTGTTTTTCCTCCTACATAGCAGAGTTGTAAGCTTTCTATGCATCTTATATTTTCAATTTCATCTCAGTTTCTATTTTACAAGTGAACTTGGTACAAGCATTTGTTCCATTCAAACTTTAACTTGAATATCTAATACTTCATGGTTTTCCCCTTTCTCTTCTCGTAAACTTCTCAAACCTTTATCATCTAGTATTTCTCCTATTTTCTCTACAATTGCTATATTTTTGTTTATTGTCAAGATGTATATGGCCTTTCTCCCAACTAGCAAGGGTGTGCAACGGAAGCAATTAAGTAAACATACTGGGTATGTACAAAATCAAGACTCGTGAAGCATCGCCAAGTACACCCAAAACACATCCCCAAATAAAGGTACATTTACCCCAATATTGGGATATTTCTAGGTACGGATTCGCCCAAGGGTATGCCTAGATATTTACCGGGCATACCCAAAGGTGCCAAGCGTCAAAAAGTAATATTAAAAAAAGACATTTTGACTTTTTTTTTGCATCCAAAAAACCTAAAAGCAACATTTCGTCCAATACAAAGATCATTTTGCTCTCTTCATTCTCTCTTTTCTCATTTTTCCTAAAAAAAAAATTGAGAGCATAGCCCCTGAACCTCCACTTCTGGCCCACAAGAGAATAAAACATTCCCCCACACCCCCTATCGTTGGGTTTTTCTCACATCTAACACCTTGTGTAGCTTATCATTGCTGCCCCTCAAAACCCATTAGGGTCTCCACTCCCAAACCCCTACTGGTTATTGGGATCTCTTGTCATACAAGAAACATGATTACAATAAGGGGGTCTAGGAGTGTTGACCAGAATCAAGAACTTAGAAAACTAAAACTATCACAATTAAATGTCAATTGATAAAGATAATTATTTAACATGTAATCATCAATTGACATTAAATATTTACTTTATCACTACCATTTTGGTATTTGGCATTGATCAATGATGAATTATCATACTACACGTGCGCGCGCGTACCCAAACGTACCATATCCAAGGGCAAAAAAATTGCCCGTACCAGCGTCCCCAATTCCCATACCCGTGCTGGCAACTTAGGGATATTTGTGACAATGCAACCCCATGTGGCATGAAGACAAAATCATAAAATGCTTGCTGAAATAATTTTTTATATATCCTAACCTAAACAAAAGCATTTTTTCATTTTCAAAGCAAAGAGGAATAGCAAACAGCCACCAAAAAAGGCATGTAAAAGGGTTTTCTTAGGCAAGCATAAGAATATTTATAGTTCTGACATATCATAGGACCATTACTTCAAGTATAGTTTATGAAAGATTTGGGCGCTTTTTAACAGATATAATTTTTATGTTGTATCCTGTGCATTTTTCTCTTTGCAAAGTAGCTTTCCAATTGTTGTATTTTTGCACTTAGTTTCTTCACAAACCGTCAAGGATAGTCTATTGTGGTAATAACATCACTTCTGATATTTGAACAGTCATCTCCATAGCTGTAATGGCTCCCAAAATGATCTACGATACCCATTTGTAGTATGGCATAATCCCACTTGCATAGAAAGAAGAGACTAAAAAAATTGAAATGCAAGAGAATTCAAAGCATATTCAGCATTCCTGACACCTTGCAACACCAGTATTTCCACTAAAATTTATGGGAGACTCGTGCATTTTTGTGTAGTTGTAATTTACATTAGGAGGACAATTTTTATACTGTCTGCTATAAATTTTTCACCCTGAATAGTTTTTTTTTCAATCACTGCATTGCGTTTCTTCATGGGCAGTGTTTAGGTGGTCTTTTATGCGGAAACAAAAGTGGTTCAGATATTTGTCAGACAATTTCCCATAACCAGAAAGGTTCCCAAAAAGGACACAAAACCAATAGGGGACTACAAGAAAAAAATCAAATAAATGAAATGCAATCTAAATGATTCCAAACGGTTCCGTGATTTTTCCAAACTCAAAGGCACATTTTTAGGGTCGTAGTGATTAAGATGTAGAGATATGCCCTAGGACATCACATCATCCCTTCTCTTTAAAAGATGGCAGTCCTGGCTGAACACAAATTCAAGTGGAAATTCAATTATCTGTTCTTATTTCCAATCTTCTAATGTCAGTGGTGTAGCTACTGGTCTAGCTATCATCCACCTAAGCCATCATTAAAGATGCATCAGCCAAGAAAAGCAAGTTGTACCCAGGGAGATAGACCTTGAGTGTACAAGCCCCCTATATATGAAAAGCTCTTCACATCCCTCCTTGAAGGATAAAAAGAAAATTTTCAAAGAACACCAACAGACCCATTAGGAATGATCAGAGAAGGACTTTTCTTTCTAGGTCATTTTCCTTCAGCTATGTAGCTTGTACAATTTTGAAATCCAGTAGAAGAATTTGATAATAAATGGAGATGTTTCTGCAACAACTTGTAATTCTACAGGAGAACTCTTTTCATTAAAGGTTGGCCCTTTTGTTCGCAAGTCATTAGACATGTAACTCTTATATGTAACCCTGCAGGCTTGAGTGGCCAACATAAGTACAACCAAATATACTGGACAGCTGAAGTCCATAAAATGAAAAATACTTAAAAGAATATTTGGAACTTTGGTGATTTGATTTTCCAAAAATATCAGTTCAAAATTTGGTGGGAAAAAAATAACTACCATCAACATTAAAGAATTCAAATTCTGTGAACAGCATTACTACATAATAGTTCACTGTGTACCACTCTCAGTTTGCTCATCTAGGATTTTTACTGCTGTTTCATTTAATAAAGATCTACTACCCTATAAAAATGTTTCTCTAGGGTTTTAAGAAACTTCCTCTGTACTATGCACTCAGCGTGCATTACGCTCATTTGCAATATAGTAATGTGCTGTAGACATTTAAAGACACCATATTTTTTTAAGTGCCACTAGTGGTCTATTTGTTTATCTAAGAGTATCACTGCATGTTATTGCATTGAGTAAAGCATACATAAAAAGACAAAAGTCTTCTTATTGGCAATCCTAAGCCATCTAAATACCATATCTGCTTTATAGAATTTTTCTAAGTCATTGCAGCATAACTTTAATCATACAAACTTCATATTTTGATATCTAAATTAAGACATAGATCATGCAAAACTCTCAACTGTTAAACCAAGAACTAAGGCAAAGAAAAGACTAAGCATCAAAGCATCATACAAAGACTTCAACACCATTTGAAACCTTAAATACATGCATAGGTTATTTTGAAAAGATTGGTGTATATCTCTATAATCAGTATGCAATAAGAAGCCAATAGCTAATACCAAATCAAAATAGTAGTTGAAATAAGCTTAGAGAGCTTACCATGTGCCTATTATATGCTAATTCCGCCAGCTTGTTCATGGCAAGCATTTCACGATCTCTAAACACATCATTAGCAAAAACAGAATATATATTAGGTACTCTAGAAAAACTAGAAACCAGCCAAAAGACTCCTTATGATTAAGGTGCGCCACTCTATTAAGAAAATACAGAAAGTAAAGCCAGGACTTAGCATGTATTCAGGCCCAATGATAAGCCTAACTGTCTATTATTGCCAAGTACTGATTCTCCAAACAAAAATCAAACAGACCAGCCGAAGAACACCAAGAAGCTTCAATAACCATATTACGAACATCTGTTGCTGGCAAACAAGATTATTAATTACTGTACCTTTCTTCATCTTTCTGACCTTTGAAGACAGCCTTTTCCAGTTTGTGAGCATGACCTTTGTTTTTGGATACCTACAGAGGCAACAAAGCATGATAAGATCCTTATTCTGGCTTTCACCAACTACAAAAATATATATCATACTCAAACAGCAAATATCCAATGGCAACTCTCAAAAAACTACTAGCATAACACAAAAAATCAAAATTCACTTTAATGTATGGAACAATGAAATCAATCACATTGACAACATTGAAAATTGTCCTTTCTCTAGAGAATTCTGTGATTTCTTGTGGATCTATTAAATACATACACTTTGCCATCACTCTTTGTAACTTGGAGAAAATTTTCAACTTTCAGGAAAGCAACAAATGATAGGAATATCAGCATACCGTAGAGATTTTGATGGAAATTACCTGTTGCTGGAGCTCATCCTTGAGCTTATAAATATCTTCCTTTATTTCCTCATCTTCCCTGTGTGCTAGATCCGGCTGGAAAAGGGAAATTGCAGTGTATTACAAGAAAATTGTAGAGGAAACTACAAACCTAGGGCATATAATTTCAAAATACAAAATAATACGGAGCTCCCATAAACGATGATTGAGATAACATTAAATTAGAAAAAATACCACTGATTCTGGAACTAGTCCGATGCTTTGGAGTTCCAAAAAAATTCGCTGGTTCAGGTCCATTTCTTGGTATGGGATGTCAATGTCATATGCAGCAATACCTGAAATTAATCCAAAAGTCTGACAATTGGATTTCAGTCCATCTTGATTCTTTCGCCCTCCATGTGTATATCGTTCATCCAAGCCTCTGAACTCTGCATTAAAACTTAGGACCTCTGAATGTACTACAATATCATCTTGCATGAAATCATCACTGCAAATATTTTCTGCCGTATAATTCTGATGCCCATTAGCAAAATGACTGTTGTGATTAGAATAGTCGAACGTGTGATGCTTCCAATTTTTCGTCTCCACTTCTGGCTCTATCTCTAATTCCGGTTTCCCTGCATTTCTAGTCTCACTTTCAATCTGAGTACAATTACCACGAGGTGAATCATCACTTGTGTAATGAACACAGTCATCTTCTGTTCCATCATAGATAATTCTGTTTGCTTCCTCAGAGTCTTCTTCAACAATTAAAGCTGAAAGCAATCTTTGAGAAAGTGGAAGCATCTTGTCAAGCCATCTACATTTTCCAGGCTTCTCAATCTCCTCTTTAGCATTTAAACTGCTAGAAGGCCTCAAGGACTCATTATCCACACACCCATTTGCCAAACTTCTTTGACTTAGGTTTGCTGGCAGGTTACTACTGATAAGATCCACCTGGCAAGAGAGGAACTGTTTGTCAAAGGACAGTAATACAAAAAAAAAAAAAATTAAAAAAAATGAATCCTTAAAAGAATATCAATAATAATAAATCAAAGGTAATTGAAAACCCATAAAATCTCTACAGCTATGAGCAGCATAGAGCGTGAGCCTTTGATGCTTAGTAAAGTATATGTAGTACAGTAAATGAGTCATTTTCAAGACTTTAAAAGGTCTGCTAAATTCAAATTCTCATTTCTAATAAAAACTAAGATGTTCAATGAATGAACTAGTCTTGCACCTTTCCACTTCGACTACTACCAGAAGGACTCCTCAGAGTTGCATCTGCATCATCTAAATCTCTGACCTGCATATCCCAATCAATATATGTCTTGACATAAGCTCAAAAAATAATCTAATTGAAGAAAACTATACGATTATGTAAATTTCCAGAACAAAATCCTTGAATCTATTTTTTGGCAGTAGTCATGCATGGAAAAGCTGTTACCAATTGCTTAAGAAGATCTAGGTCAGCTTGAGTGAGAAATGCAAAATATGGTTCTACTTGCTTCCAAAAAGGTCCCGAGCATGCCGCATCTGCCACAAGTACTTCTAGGTCAAACAACAAACTATGAACAGAATCATTCTAAGCAGCAGATATGATTTTCAGAAACTTTGGCAAATTTTATAAGAATCTATTCAACTCAAACATTTTACAGATATTAGGCAAAACTTCCTCAAAATTTCCAATCAAAGCAACTCTATTGCAAAAAAAGGATTTGAAACAGAATCTTATGTCCAACTTTTACATTCTCCGGAAAAAATTCAAATTTAAAAAGATGGTGAATAAACAGCAATTAGCATTTTCAACTTCAGGACTGACTATGTATCCATAATCTGAATTACTGCCATTTTGCTGATCCTTAATCCAGTAAGACTTGAAATCATACCACTTGCATTTATAGCAGCATTTGCAGCCACCAGGAGTTCTTCACGGTCATCATCCGATTCCCCTACAAAGATTACCAGCCAAATATTAACATCACATGACAGCATGGGACAATGATTCTCAAGCTCCATAGATAGTAAATGTTAACAGCATGCCTGTGAAATCTGACAATCCATTGTTCATTGGACGCCTTAGCCGTGTAACAGGTTTTCGATCCAATGAAGTTTTCTTGGTTGGAGGTCGACCTGTCTTACTGAACAATCCAATTGGCTGTTATCACTTCATGTATATATAATAGCTAATTCTCTCCAATGATACATGAGCATTTAATCATGCAGAACTAGAATGCTATAAATATAATACCACTCACCTTTCTACTTTATCAGTACCAGGCCTAGTACTTCTCAGTTGCTTTGTTGTTGGAGGATTTTCAAGTTTTCCACTTGGAGGAACATTCACTCTAAGAGGAGTGCTAGCCCTCCCACTCCTTCCTTGTCTCCGAACACCATCTCCACTTTCTTCCTTGACGACAGTTTTTGTCTTCTTTGGAGGCAAAACCAATGATCCAGCCTTTTGACTAACAGGTGCAATTTTTTCATCTGCTTCTCCTTGTTTCTTGTTCTTGTCCTTGCACTTGTCACCAGCTCCTGATTCCTCACTCTCAGAGAAGGCAGCTAAAGAAGATATATTTTCGGTCTTTAGTCTGCTCTGTTGGAGAGCACTATTGTTAGAAGAGCGTCTTAGAAAACCTTGGCCATTGCTTTCAGTTGAATCAGGTTTAGCAACAGACTCAGGATTTGACGATGCCTCCACCAAATTTGGTACATCATCACGATTTGAAACTGGAGGCACCAAGTTTGATCTTTTAGTTCGTTGATTCTTTGGTGGCTTTTGCTCAGCCCACTGGGCCACAGGAGCTGATGAAGAACCTGTTGGAAATGGACGCTTGCGACTGTTTGAACCAGCAGTGATCTGACTTCTATTTGGATTTGAAGTCCGTTCCCAGCTATCAAATGTAGGGGAGGTGCGTGAAACATTAGGAGATGAATTTGCAGATGCTCCTGAACCTGAGCGAGGCGCACGAGATGCCTTTCCTTTTGTAATTGTGGTGGGGCTTACCGCATGATTTTCATCACGGACATTTGGCCTGAAAATAAAATAGCATAAAGATATTGAATGATAAAAAATTAAGAAGATAAACTCAAATGTTACAATGGATTCTGGACATTGATAAGGGAATTGGTAAAGTGTATATATATATATATGACACAGGCTCTTAAAGATATGAAGAATTGGTCTCAAGATAGAATGAAATTAAAAAACTTAACCTCCATTTACATTAAGCAATATCCAAAGTATGCCACAAAAGCAAAATAAGGAAGGCTAACAGCCTGGGGATCATACTTAATACTGTTCTTAGGAATGGTTCGATCCTTCTCCGAGCCAACAAATCGATCCCTCTTCTCATTTGCAGGAATTGCACAATCAGATTCATTTCTTGCCAGGGCACGCACATTTAGACCACCTGGTTGAGAAGAGTTCTCCATCTTATTATGCATGTTAACAATCCCATGAACAGGCCCAGACCTGAAAAAAAGTCAAATCCCAATGTTGATGTGAGAACCTAAGTTTGGTAATCATGTACAATAATAGAATAATCTCCTTCAGCCAACTCTTTTGGTCATATGCACAAAAGCAAATTCATGTTCTTTCAAAGAGGGAGACCACACTACAGGGAATTGAAAAATGAATTCCTTCAGCGAGTTTTTTTATTCTAAACTGCACTAGACAAAAATACAGACAAAACTCCACAGTGGGATAATGAATTACTTCCAAAGCACTAGACCATAGTACAGACAAAGCTCCATGAATGGGATAATGAATTCCTTCCATGAACTTTACTTCTTTAAATTGCACTGGACCAAAATACAGAATAATGAAGAGGACTGAGGGCAAAGATATTGCATGTGAAACTCTAGCGAGACCTAAAATACATGCATTTTCCTATAAAACATAAGAAATTGTATAGATAGTTATCTATATTATGAAATGAAAAAGTTGAGTTGGGATAAAAACAGACGCTTAAGGACAATAATTTTGTACAGGGTTATTAAAAACTGTACACAGATTCAACATTCACCATAACTAATCACACAAAACTATTCCACAGTTTCCTTTTAATAATTATAATTTATAATGCTCTCAAGATTATTATGTGTCACAGCTCCAGTTTATTTTATGAAATTTGAAAAATGATATAATAAAAGTGGAATTGGAACATTTTGATGTACAAGTAAATGTGAAATACTTAAATATACACAATAAAAAAA
This sequence comes from Cryptomeria japonica, assembly GCF_030272615.1. Classification (NCBI taxonomy): domain Eukaryota; kingdom Viridiplantae; phylum Streptophyta; class Pinopsida; order Cupressales; family Cupressaceae; genus Cryptomeria; species Cryptomeria japonica. The sequence continues at coordinate 640,076,091 of NC_081415.1, read as the reverse complement.
AAGAATATTAAAGTGATCATCGACAGAGAATTTACAAACAATTCTTTTGATACTACAGCACATTCCAGGAAAAATCTTGTAAATATAATCAGTCACTTTACACAAGTGGCTTTTTATTTATAAAAGGAAGAGCAACACTATAAAAAGGTGGTATTTATTTACCATCTTTAATTTATCATATTGAAGCAAAACAATATGTCAATCGCTTTTAGTCTTAGGTGACTACACCAGAAATATCAGACAATGCAACGGAGAAAAGAAAATGCAGGTGAACAAAAAGTTCGATAATTGGGCAAAATTACAGATAAAACATGTGGCCATTTTATTCTAGCATCCATTTATCCAAGGGGTGATATTCTTTCAAGAGGAATCTTATTTTGAGAAATATAAAAAATACAATGCTCCAAAAGCAGATATTTCAAATGAAGGCCAAAATGAAGGATACAAGATGAAGAAAAGATTGTTTTAATATTCTAAGTTCTAGGGGTTCATCCCATAGTGGATGGTCAAGTTGTGCCATTGTTGTTGCCACCAAGATTCAAACCCCTGCTGGGCCATTCAAATAGTGGGCATGTGCCCTCACTGATCCAATGTGCTTGCAGGTTTGAACCTTAGCATTGATGCTGCTGGCATTCATGTCATCACTTTGTAAGTATTCATGCCTGTCTCCATTCCCTCACTCGGGTGGCATGCTTGCAGGCTCTATGTTGCTTAATGCAGATTTTCTTAATTTTTCCAGCAACACAAAAAATTGCAGATATTCAAGCACTAACTTCTTCTAAGAAGTTAAAAATGTGATTCAACTGCAAATAAGATCTGCAGAGCAATGGATTATTTTGCCCAATAACTACAATTTATTGCCATTCTGTTTTGCTTCATTACCATGTGCCACCATCCCCTTATCATAATTGTGCCTCATTCCAAAGTTTTTCTCTGTTTTTCGAGATCTTTATGGACACGGGATATAAAAAATAGTCATAATTTTACTCGCATCACCTTGTAATTTGAGATGTTGAAGATTAGTAGTGATTCCGAACTATGCTGTAGCCAAACACCTCTCTTTTAATTTTAAAAACTGATTTAATATATTTGTAAATTTGTGGTTGTTCTCATTTCACTGTTTAGGAAATTCTTTCATTTCAAATTGTTTATCTAGTTCTGTGGATTAAAGTTAAAAATCCTTGCTTAGTGAGAATTACATGTTAGAGAATGCCCTACTGAAATTCCTTCTGCACTTGCCATTTTATAAATCCGGTTCATGGCTCCCTTGTTTATAACAAATAACCATTTCCTCCATTTTGTTTTTTGAAGTGAGATTGAATAAATGTCCAGATACATTGAAGACCCGAACAATTTGAAAAGTTTGATTTTTTAAATCGTTTTGTAATAATTCAAATTGGTAATGCCTTTTAAATTCCTTAGAAAATATTTTCAATAGCTATTGCCAAATCTGAAGAAATCACAAGGCTCAGTTATTTTATTAAAAATATTGTGAGTGGATCCAAATGGAATGCCCTCCATCCTGAATCAATCTTATCTAATCCTAAAGTGAAAGTAACATCTAATTTCCTTCAAGTGCCTTCAGTAAACTTTCAGACTGACTGTAATATTCCAGAGGGTTGATACCAGAAGTAACCCCACTATTGATGATGCATCTCCCTTGCAAGCAAGGATTTCCACCAGGTCAAATGAAATACTTATTTAAATGTATTTCAAATGCTTGCTGTACAATTTTATTGTAGATAGGCAATTTCAAATGCGCTGGATTAGTACTATAGTAGCAGAACTTCTAAAAGAAGCTGCCCTTCCTCAATCCATGAAATCCAATTTTAAAACAAAAGAACTCAATTGATTTCCAAACAATGAAAACAAAGAAACTTGGCAGAAACTAATGAATTGTTTTTAGTGGGGTAGCTACATACATAAGTTTGCCTATAAAAACCTCCCAGCTGCTGCTGCATGAAATTTGTGTTGTGCAGCAATTTATAGCCAAGGAGAATTCCTTTTAAGGTTAATGTGCTCTCTTTCTCTATTTAAGCCTTCATTAATAATTTCAAACACAGTGCAAATATACGAACATTAATCAATAGTTTTCTTGCACAATAGCTTGGGTTGTAATCAATTGTTCAAGCACAAATTCCTTTTTATAAGTTGCAACCCTGGGTTATGTTGGCATATAAAGCATAGCAATAATATACATATTAATAGTTAAAGCCATTCAAATAAACTGGTCAGTAGGACAATAGCAAGTGATTGCAATGCTCACAAAGGTTTGAACTTTGAACCATTACTAATATCATAATATGCTCTTATTTTTGCTCCATTTTGAGTCATCAACAAATGTCAAGTGATGAGATTAAAAAGTAAAAGTCAATATGGATACTTAGTAATTATGATGATAAAAGGAGATTTTTATGTGGAATTCAATGTTTAAATAATTTAAGTTATTAACAACGAGCAAAAATTCCTATTTCTCGTATACCCATTCCAATGAAATTTAGCATCATGCAAAACATTTGTATCTAACTTTCCTGAAAACATTTGAAATGTAACCTCAATGTGAATCCTAATTTAATACAAATCATCTTTGAATCAAATATAAAATGCATAACATTTACACAATCTTAGAAATGGGAGTGGTTAAAACTCCAATACAAAGCAGAGGTTCCTGTGCATTTGAATTATTGCCAATCCTGCAAGGTTCTCACAGAGTAATATGAGAGCATTATGGAATACATCTGTCAGAGAGCACAACTTCACATAAGTGCTTAAGAAGAGATTAAAAGTATTAAATACAAGTTATACAGAAACCAAACCAGGTTAGATAACAACAAAATCTGATCATAGGATAGGGAGCAATATAAAACTGCATTATTTTACCAGTGTAAGCTAAGTATGTATACAATGGTAAGCTTTACATATGTTTTCTGATCAAACTAATAGCAATGCACTGTTCCAAAAACTCATTTTTATGTATACTACAAGCATGATTAGCTTGGTTTCACATATCCATGACATGAAACAAAAACTGTCAATAGTGAAAGATGAAATAACCTGCTAGCAACCAAACCATACTATAATTTTAGCAAGAACATAGTTAGGGGTTGATGTGCTAGTGACTTCCTCACATAACTAAAAACTGTTTCCCCCTTCATCAAAGTTTACCTTCAACTCTTGAATTCCCAAAAAAGTGCCCTACCATATAATTTCCCTAGTATTTCCATGTCTTTCGATAGCATCAAATGTCACTCCCCTACCATTTTCTTGGAATTGCATATCAATTCTTATTGTCCCAAAATATATTTGTCTCCATTCTTATCTCAATGAAATAATTTTTTTTGAAATACTTATCTATGTTGTTTCTTAATTTCCAAAATACCAAGCTTTCCTGAATTGTTTAACATTTTATATAAAATAATTGATAAACTATTGTAATGTTACTAGGGGCAGCGAACATCCATAATAAAGATGTTGTGTTGCTTTCGAGAAATAAAAAAAATTAATAAAATTTTAAGCTGGGTCCAATCACTTTATTTTCAAATGGACAACTTAAATATTATTATAAGGCCAGTGTAGTATTAAACTAGCATACCTATACTTTAAAAAAATTTATGTAAAAGACATTGAAGGATATCATTGTGGAGACAATTACTTTATTTGTTCATTATTCTAATTGAAAAATTATTATATTGTAATTAATATTGAATTATGAGTTATGATTATAATATTATATTATTATATTATTCTTATTATTATATTTTTATATTCTTATTGAACTTTTTACAAAAGCAAAAAAAACTATTAAGACTAAATTATTATTAAATTATTGTATCATTATATTAATATTAAATTATGATAATTATGATTATTATATTATTCTTACTATTATACTTTTATATTTTTATATTCTAATTAAACTCTTTACAAAAGCAAAAACACTATTACGACTAAATTATTATTACATTATTATATCATTACAGTTTTATTTTAATTTTTATATTATTATAATATTCCACTTGAAAAATTATTATATTATTATATTGTAATTAATATTAAATTATGATAGTTATGATTATTATATAATTATATTAATATATTGTTACATTATTCTTATCATTATATTTTTATTGAACTCTTTACAAAAGCAAAAAAATATTAAGACTAAATTATTATTATATTATTATATTATTATATTATTATATTATTATATTATTATATTATTATATTATTATATTTTTATTTTATATTATTCTAAAACTTATCCTTACCCTTGAAAAAGAGGCAGATTTTCTCACTATCCACTTTCCATCCCCCATGCTGCCATTGTGCACGCCTTTCGACGTAATAAATGTTTTTAACACTATTCAAAATGCATTTCATAAAGGAGCCATTGGATGTAATTTAAAAGTATTTTCAAATGCTTTGAGGGAAAATATAAATTAAAATTAAAATAAATTAAATAGAAAGCACAAAATGAAGTGGATGTAAGAGAGTAGTCAAGGCTCACATCAATCCATCCATTATCAATCATCATCATTCTCAAATTTGAATTTCAAATTTGCATTCAAATATGAAAACCCTTGGTTGGCAATTTATAAAGCACAACAAACCTCTTAATATATTTTTAGATTTTGAGGACAAAAACCTGCATCTCCATTGGAATGATTCTATACAAAGATCTAGAAGAAAGATTTAGATTTGCAAGAAAATTACATATCAGTGACATTATTGAGAGTTTTAATTTCACACTTAGCAAATTATATTCATATATTGCTAGTTTTAAATTGTTATATTTATTGTCAAAGATTTATCATACCAGTTATTTGTGTAAAAATTTTATATTATTTTGTTGGAATAATATTATCATTATTGTTTATAGTATTCAATATATTATTTGCTGTTATAACAGCAAACAATAAGTAATTGCTGAGTGCTTAGGCCCAGCCATGCCATTGAAAATCTATATTGCAGCCTTTACAGAAGACACCATACGTTAGAAGGGCTGCATAAAGCTCCAGCAAGCTGCTGCAGCCTATTAAAAAGGAAATTAATATTCAAGGCTCCTTCACAAAAGGAGCCACTTGGTCTATGTTGCTACCACAGCATGCTTTTTCATATGTGTGAGCTGCACCAGTCACAGAATTCCGACTATGGTTCATTGTCTTTAGCAGATGTATAATATATTCAGGTACCGATCAATTATTAATGCATTCTGGAATTTACTGAATATAATATGATAAGGGTCTTCAGCAGTATTGACAGTTAAATTTTCATCATATATTGCAACAGTATTTACCTAGGGTTTGTTTAATATTAAGGGTAAAAATAAAATAACAATATCTGATTATTATTGAGATTCATGGTGCTGTTCTGCTTCCTTAAATCACTCAAATATTTTCTTTCAGATTTATTTTTAGTACTTTATATTCAGTATCGGCAAACCTTCAGTCCAAAAATGTACATTTTATTGTTAAGCATTAGCCTAGGGTTTGAACTTCATAGATTAGTATTTAATTGCAAGCTTTAAAAATCAGAATATACCAAAAAGATATATATTTTTCCAAAAGTCATATTTTACATTCAATTGCATATCAAGAAAATATAATAAAAAATTGCACATTGCAGAAGATCCCGATTTGGGAACATTACAGATGCACATTATCATCCATGCCTGACCATAGATTTGTAGCAGAAAAAGATTTCAAAATGAAAAATAATCAGCTACTTTTATAAACTTTCAATAATTATTAACTTGAAGAGTGGTAAAAACCATTAAAGTGGATTATCAAGGAGCTTCTGAATGTAATAACAGAGAACAACTGGATTACTAAAAAAATCTTCTCTACTTGAGAGACTGTTCTGTTCAACTAATAGCTTCAAACTTCTGAACGCACTATTTTTAGATCCTCTAAAAGAGCTTATTTTATTGTCTTTTCCAAAAATTCAATGCTCAAAACTTGAAGGACTGACAACAACAATATTTATGATGCTACTATGGTGACACATTAACATTGACTACAAACATTTTAGAACAAATAAACAAGCATTCCTGAATAGCAGAATTAAAATGTGTCAGTCACAAATCCTACCTGAATCCATGACCTTCGCTTGGCCTTGAGCGGCTCTCAGTGCTGGGCCTTTGCTGTATACCCCGTTTATAATCTCTATCTCCATCTAACATTCTATTTGCTACTGCATTGACAGAAACATCTGATTTCATTCCAGAACGTCTTCCTTTCATTTTTGTCTTCTCCCAGCTTTCACTTCCAGCTGGTAAGGTCCGATCCTTGTCTTCTAACTGACTTGCAGCATTTCCGGACCTCAATATGTCTCTTTCCCTATCTGTCATTCCAGGTGGATGTCCAGGTGGTCTAGGCAAATTGTTGGGGCGCCCATCCACCTAAGACCGGTCATCAGCATCAAGCAATATATCAGAATTTGCATATTGAGCATGGACCGGTTCAAAACACTATCAAAAACAATCCTGAACTATAGCAAGTTCCTTGAGATAATGTAAGATTCAAATATGGCAAACTAGTACGCACTTTAATATAAATAACAATTATTTTCTCAAAAAAAAGGAATCAAATTCTAAACCCTAGATAATTTTATCTAAAACAGCCATCTCTCTTTCTCTTTTATAAATTGCAAGTAACAATGTCTTCAAGAACACTAGAAACTTTCAGAAAAGAAGATCAGCATCTACAGCATGAATGAAGATACAGAGAGAAAACTAAAAAATTGAAAACCAAGTCAATTAGAACAGTTGTTTCATGAAATTTTTCAACCTTACCAAACTCTTGGAGCTCCTACAATCAAAAAATAAAGTAAAACTAGCAGAGTTGAATGAGGAAGAAAGAAAATGCTGTGAAACAGAAAAATGTAAGGAACAAAAGTATTCTTAGTAGAGGCATTTGTGATACAAACCCGCATATCCATCATGGAGGTGCGAACTCGTTTATTTGGTACAGTAGATTTCCTGTCATCTGGTCTTTGGGAACCAAGATCTGCACAAATTGAAGCAGTGTGATTTTGAGGCCCAGCCTTCAGCAAATTTCCACCCAAAGCAGATCGATCAACTGAAAACAACGCATTAGGTGCTGATGGTTCTGTTCGAGTCCTCTTTCTTGGCAACATTGGACTACGGTATTTATCTAATTTGGATATGGCTTCATTCAAAAATTTTATCCGCTCTCTGCACAAAAGAAGATTCACATTGAGTATGATGAAGAAAATGCACACCAATGCCATTAGCATCCAAACCATAATTATTAATTAACATCCCACATAGCATCCAGGGTGAAAAATGCATTAAACACTTCTATATTCTGCTTGAAAATGCTTCTCATACAATCCATGCAAATCACTATAAAATTTTATGAAATAACCTTGCTGTAATCAACAAAAAATAAGTAAATATTTTTGTCTTTGGAGGGGATATTACCTCGCCTTGAGGGAATTTTCAGTCACACAACTCTTTAGTCGCTTCAGTTCTTCTGGTCCAAGTAAACAAAGTTGTTTAGACTGCACAGGACCCAATGATGGATCTTCAGCTACATTTCCCACTACAGCATTAGTCACCCTTTTCAGTTCTAGATAACGAGGATATTTCTGATCTCCCATTGACAGTGTATCCAAAAGTAGAACCTGTGACAGAGGCAAATGTTCTCCATGTACTGATGTACTACCCCTGGGAAAATTTGCTCCGGCTGTTAAAATTCGACTATCAAAGTTTTCTCGAAAGCTGCTTGACCTTTCCATGTTTGAAGCAGTTGAAAAATGACCACGCTGCCCATTACAATAGCCAGGAAAATTTGATCCATCTGAGCTACTTGAGGGTATTTCAAACCTTGGAGTCCCTGCCATTTCTCTGATTTGTTCAAGAACTCAATATCCTCAATCTATACCAGATAAATTCAGAGATCCAACACCAACCAAGTAGCTGCCACATAGTTTTTCAGCTATGGCTTCATTCAAGGATCCAACTGACTAAAGCATTTACTTAAATCTTGTTGACATCACAATAATCAACTTTGATAAATACTAAGTCCTGACAAATTGGCTCGCATATTTTTTTATGCAGAGGATTGTGAAAAACCTGTCAGAAAGACAATATAAATGCAGTTCTAAGATTAGGTTGTTCGCAGTGCACATCAAAATGTATGAATATTCTGGATCAGACTGCATAAGTAAATTGTCCTGGAAACAAACATAAACAGTCCTTTTGAGAAAAAGCATACGAAAATATAAATGCAAAAGGATGAAAATATAAAGAAGATTAAATGTCAATGAAACAACATGACAATTAAAGCATACACCAATAGCAATGAAAAATAAAAAAACACATTAAAGAACTGCCAATTGATCGGAATTGTTGCCATATTGATATAAAGTGTTTTTCCTCTAGCTAGAAGGAATAGCCATCAAACAGGACCTTAAGTAAAATGCAGATAAAACAAATATAAGAATGCATCCCTTCCCAACCTTATGCAGTTCAGAGCATGAACCAAACACAGGCCCATTTCAAAAGCTTGTAAGCCAACACGTAAAACCAAACAATTCCAAGAATTTTAACTGGTACCCTTATATCTCACTGTCCAATTTGAATAAAGCATAAATGAGCGTTGTATGGACAACATGGTAGCTTCCTTTCCTCCCAATAGAAGCTGCAAATATTTGAAGCCCACTACGTCCAAGCCGAAAATGAACAAATATTGACAACTATTTGGCATAATTTATGATTGACCAAAACGCAAATTCATCCAAAAATTTGTACACAAACTACAGAGACAGGTAGGCATAAACCTGATAAGCACCAAAGACCCTTTTATCCAAATTACAAGCTCTGCCGGCTACTGAATACTCTTACAACAAAGGAAAATTAAAATTGCATAAAAAAAAAATATGGGTTATAAAGAATCCTAGACAATTTTTCACAAAATTAGTAATATGAGCTAATGAGAATTTAGTGAACATGTATCATATAGTTTTTTATTAAAAAAAGGAAAAATTAAAAATAAGTATTTACTTGATCAAGTTTTGCACCCAGCAATGGGCTTAAAAACAAACGAAGTGCAAATAATGAGTTTATTATGTTTGCAGGGTTACAAAGCAAAATGGCACGGATCTTAACTAAAGAAGCAACAAAATCCGCTATATTTTAACACCCATTTGCTCGCTCAACTTCTACAAATCCAGACGCTGAGCAATTAGTTACTACAACCCAAATAAATCCTTAAAATTATTTCCAAAAAAATAAATGCGAAGACAAATGCATTGGAACCCTAAAGCAATTGCACTTGCCGAATTACTTGGTAAAGCAGAAACATATTTAACCCTGAAAGACACTAACGTGGATCATATGCTCACAATTTTGGCTTCTTGCTCGCTGTAGCTTGTTATTTCACAATTCACAATTTAAATACTTAAATATTTTCAAAGTTGACTGATACTAATCGCCATTATATATCAACAAATTATTTACGATTTTCATTTCCACAATCTACAATGTTCAAGAAATTAGCCTGCTGATTAATTGCTTCGGAGTAGCGTGCGGGGCATTGAATTCTAGGGTTAATTATCAGATCGCAAAAAATTGGTTACATACCTATGCCGATCACCGCAGTAGCCGTAGCGGATCCGCGACCAATAGCAGAACGAGGGTTTGTAAAAGTTTTAACCCTTTCAATAAAACGCAAATATGCTCAACTGTTTAACCACAGAAAAAAAAAATTGCATAATTCAGCTATAGATTTCTTTCATACGACAGCCATAGTGGTTTCACTAAATATGGCACTAAGTAATTTACCTCTCTCGATGGCAGATAGATAGAAAAGGTGTGTGAGGTATTTGGATTGTGTTGTGCGTTGCATAGGATTTTGTCTCTCTAATTTAGCGGCACTTTAGCCGATCCTTTCATTTCGGAGCTAAGAATATACCATTCTTCTCTTATTCCTTTTTTTATTTCTCCCGGTTTTGGTGTTTGGGGATTTTATTTTGACGAGTCCACGCTTTGCTTTGATGTTTGTGTGCGGACATGAAATTTTTCTTGGTGTTGAAACGTGTTACTTTAGATTTACTCGTAAATTTGCCCCCTCTTAGATTTTCTCAAGTGCATGAAAGATAAAAAGAGAATGTAAGTTCCAATATTTTTTTCCTAGTAAATTTAAAATCTTTCACATAATTAAATTTTAGAGCATTTATATTAAGAAATTTTCTTATGAAGATTCATTTTAATATTAGTAGGTACCTTATATTTAAAAAAATGCATATATAAATTTTCTTATGAAGATTCATTTTAATATTAGTAGGTACCTTATATTTAAAAAAATGCATTGTATTTATTCATTCTCTAGGGAACATTAATAAGTCCATGAGCGTACGTTAACAATGAAGGGAAAATTATAAATTTTCGGGAAATGTGTCTTCACTGACATCCCTTGGTGTGGGAGGAAAAACAAAGTTAGAAATAGTTTTGGCATTTCTTCACGTGAAAAGTTGCACTTTGTAAATCCATTAAATTTTAGCATATGAATGATTAATTTGGGTCAACCGAGTCTTTGGTATACACAAGAACAATTTTAGTGGACAAAGATGAGGGCAATTCACTTTCTCGTGTGACAACGAAGTAAAGCCAAAGAAAGCACTTTCTCCATTTATTGTGTATAAATTTATTGAAATATAGAACTCTAAAATTTAGAGAGGATTTTTAGTTTTTTTTTTTCTTTTTAATTTGTGAGAGTAAATTGAATTTAGGTAAAGGATTTTTTTAATTTGGAGGTATGTTTAGTAGAGGATTAAGCTTAAATAGTGATTAATTTGTGTTGGATCAGATAATCAAGAGTCAATTTTATTTCAAGATTTGTTTTCGTTTGCTATTTGTTTCAATTAAGCTGCATATTTTTTATGGCAAATATTTATTTATAGTTTTTGGTGTTAGAAATACATGTCTTAGTTGTCATTGATGTCAAACCCAATGATCTGGATTGGTCTGGATATGTTGCAGAATAGTGGAAGATAGGTATGTATGATACAAATTGCAGATCCTAGTTGTTGTTGATGTATTGCAAACTTGTTGATTGCTCCGAAAATATGTATTGTCAGTATGAGGATACGTTTATCTTGATATGAGAGATTTGGTGTTGGTTGTGGCAATCGGTTTAGTGCTCTGGTTGTTCATGCAGTCTGACAATATGTTACAGCTGACTTATTTCAGAGGTACAGTCCTTCGCTTTTTGTGTCTTGATATAGATGTCGTAGTGCAGTTTGGATATGCTTATTGCCATCATATGAGATTGTTGTATTTGTGGTTTTGTGCTCTGGAAGTAATGTTTCGGATGTTGTGCTCTAGAAATGTATTCGATTATGTAGTGTTGAGCAGCTCTATGTGCTTCGGTTTCCTCCAGTTTCTTAATTTTTGATGATTCATTTTTCATGTCTTTAACCTCATAATGTTGAGTTGGATCATGTTCTTTGTGCTCTGGTAGCATGTTATTACGTAAATTCGAAGACATGCTCTTTTTGAGTCAGGTTGACCTTGAAAGATTATGTTTTGCTTTGGTGATTGTAGCATGTGATTTGATCGTTGAAATATCATTTGGGAAAATGTTATTTGAGGTCAACTCGATGTATATTCCTATTGATACACACATACACACATGATCACATTATGCTTGAAGTATGAGAAGTATGAAAATAATGAATTGCGATAAAGTAAGTGAAGAGTAAGGTAAGCAGTAAAGCAAGGAAGTTGATGCTAGATGAGAAAAGGAGGACAGATCTAGTGTGACAGCATTTTGGAGTAGGTAGATAGCGAATTAATTTGTAGAGTTTCTTAACCGAATCTACTACAAACAATTAGTGTGTTCTTTGAGCTTAACAAGAACTAATCCCATGCATATGTAGATGCGGTTTTATCAGTTCATTTCTTTACTTTCTTGGCAGTGAGTCGTTGAAATTTGGGCAATGAGCCCTCCAATAGTGAGCCTCTTTTGCAATCCCATATAACTAGTTATATTATCTTGAGAGTTAACCCTCTTCATGGTTTTTCCCATTTGGGTTTTCCATGTATTAAAATATGGTCTCTCTCTTATGGTTGTGTATGTTGTGCATTTCACTTCTATTGCTTATTTCATTTCATGCTAAGGATATCTAAGATTAAGATAAGTTTCAAATTTTCAGAACAAATCATTTTGGGAATATTGATTCACCCCCCTCCTCAGTATTCTGGTCTGTTCAACAATTGGTATCAGAGCTCGGTCTCTTGGTGCTAGCTTAATTGCTTGAGGGAGATCTTGATTTGAATATATGGCTCCTATGGATATGGATGGAGAATATTATTTGGATGAAGAATTAAAGACAACCCTTGAAGATCTTGAGGGTGTGGAATCTAAGAATGAAGACTTGAAAGAGAATGTTAAGGTAGAAAATGAGTGTGTGAAGAAGCTAAGAGATCAGATCCGAAAGTTCAAAGCAAGGCATCGAGAAATTAACAAGGAATTAAAGCAAGAGAATGAGACCATTTTGAATCTAAAGTCGTAGATTGAAGAAAGCGAGATAGTGGAAGAAAGCTTGAAGGATACAATCAATCTAAAGACAAAAGAAAATGGGAAGCCAGAACAAGAATTATTGAAGTTGAAGTCAAAATAAAAAGGCAGCGAAAGTAGTGCATTATTGGACGAACTATTATCCATGCAAAAATATCACAAGGATAAGGAAGGATTAGGCTTCTCCAGTGAATGTTCGAATGACAAAAGTAAAGGGAAAAGAAAAATGAAAGTTGAGAAGAAACATGAAGATTCAAACAAAGTCTGAAATACCTGACCTGTTGTAAACAAACCTCCTATTTAGCAACCTAATGCTTAGAGGTGCTCATCATTTAATGGTTATTGTTTCAATGCAATTATTTTGGATATAAAGTTGTAGATTGCAGGCGTAGTGTAAATCAGAGTATTCAATGCTTTACATGTAGAAGTTTTGGACACAAGGCTAACAAATTTAGTAATTGATGAGCCCAAATAATGGCTCTATTTTGATAGAATTTTCATATAATACTCCTGCCTAGGTCTTGTGATTAGATGACATTTGGATTATAATCCTCTCCTAGTTGATACCTTTTAAGTGTTTTTGAAACTGGTTTGACTTATACCTAAGGATGTCATATAATGGTTTTAAATGATTTATCTATGCAAATATCTAAAATCAATTTTAAATATGGTTTACATTATATCATGTTAGCATTAGTATATACACATGTTTGTTGTGCACATTAATATCATGATGCAAGGTTAGCAAAGGAGAAGTAAAGACTAAATGGCGGTTTAAAGGAGAACCAATTATATAACCACAATGCAAACCCAGTTAGGGAAATGCAGTAATGATCGAAGCCACTTGACTGGTTCTTTAGTAGACTGATTTATGAAACATTTATAACTGTTCTTAGTGGAGCTTAGATCCAGGAAGCGAGTCATGCTATATTTTCTCAGCTGCAGGACAGATGTTGTTTTGTTTTCTTGTGCTGACTTCTTCTTCTTCTCTTATTAATAAATCTTGTTCACCTATTTCGTAGGGATGAGGTCGATCAGTTGGAAGTTTGTTATAAGTTTTCTTATAAATAAAGGGATCTATCTCCTCTCGGGGATAGTAGAGAACAACCATAATATTTGTAATACGCAGTCTTCTGGTATTTTATGTATTTTTCACAGTCAAGATAAAATAAAGAGATCAATATGATTTTAAACGCTTAAACAATTGTAATCTAAAGTTCTGGAGATAATCACTCAAGGGGCCCCACTTGGTGAGTAATCCTTTGTATGTTCTAGTTAGTTTTCATACTTCTATAATAGTTATTTCTGCAATTGTCTATTCCTGCAGCCATTGAAAACAGTTCATGTGTCTGTTCTTGCAGCCACAATAGCAAAGTAGTTCCTGTTGCTTGCCAGAACTTTATCATTTAACAGTAGTTGTTTAAAAGTAATTTCCAGTTGTAAGATTAAGTATTAGTTCATTGAGATTCTACGTGTTTACTTTAGAAGAATTTCCTTTCCTGCAGTAATATAGAATGGATGTGATATGAACTTGGTGCACATACAGTGCTGGCCCATTTTAAGTTTACATCCCTAGTTGATAAATAAACAAGCCTTTGCCATAAGAAAGTTAGCTATTCAAGGATATTCAATCTTTGAATTGTGTTTTATAACCTAGTTGCGAGGACCAACATTTTTGGCGTCGTTGTCGGGGATGGTGCCAAGCTAAGAACCTATTGTAACCATTAGTTTCTAAGTTTTCTTAATCAGCTCTTTGAATTTTCCTCATTAATCTGCATGCATAGGAGGAGAAGAGATGCATTAGGAAGATTTCTTCCCTCGCATTCCACTCAAGATATAAGATCAAATCAAGCACCTAAAGTAAACCCTTTTGCAAAAACTTATGTGCTAAATAGAGGTGTCTTTAGTTTGTCAGAAGGAGACCTAGACTTCCTGAACAAACCCCTTGAACAAAATATTTTACCCCTGAAAAATTGATTGATATTATGTTAGGAAAAATTGTTGTCCCTAAATATTTTGACCCAAGCAGCCCTATTGTGAAGGTAGTTATTAATAGAACTCAAATTAAAAATGCCTTGATAGACTTAGGAGCAGCCATAAATGTGATGACTAAGGATGTCATGCAACAACTGAGCATTACTAGTCTTAGATCAACTCCAACAGTCTTGTAGCTTGCTAATAGCTCTATTGTTTGGCCTGAAGGGATGGTTGAAGATATTATTGTCACATTAGATTCTTGGGAATATCCAGGACCATTATGATGATAATAAATTCCTTGAAGGCCACATCCATAGCCCTTTGAAAAGTTGCCCCAGTATTCTTCAAACCAAATGGCATCCTTACATACACATAGGTTCCCCAAGGGGTAGTAAAAGTAGTCTTAAATTGTTCAGACTCTTTCAATAATACCTTATTGTAACCAGAAAATCCATGTTAGGGGATGAATAATTGTCTTCAAGGAAGGCAACATCCAAGTTCCTAAAATCCACACATAGCCTTATGTCCCCATTCTTTTTTCTGACAGGCACTAAATTTGATACCCATGAAGAATGCCTTATAGGCTTTATAATCCCCCCTTCTCTCAACTTAATCAACTCTTGTTGCATTTTGGGTTCTAGGAGGGGGTTAATGGGTCTTTTCTTTTTGCCTAAAAGGCTTAGCATCAAGATACAGAGGTATTTCATGTTGAAATAAGTCTTGTTTATATGCCTTCAAATCCTCATAGGACCAAGCATAAACATATTTATACTTTCTTAGCAAATTAAGGAGGTTAGTCTTAATACGGGGAGATAAGTTTTTCCCAATATACACTAACTTACGGGAAGAATTAGTCCCCAAGTTTATCTCTTACAACTCCTCCAACTTTGTAGATGACACTTGATGTAAGTGACCATCATTGTAACTGAACATACCCTCTAGTTCAACTAGTCCCCTAGTTATTTCATTTGTCTCCAACTGCACTATGTCACTTCCAAAAATTGTTTCCTATCCATCTACTACTTCCACCAATGCATTGCAATCAATCTTTTGACCTTCATAGACATCTATGCATTGTACAAATCTAAGGATGTCTTCATCATCCTCAAAAACTTGCCAATTGTACACATTATCTGGGATGGTTGGTCTAGCTTTTGTCTCAATTATTGAAACTCCAGTCAATGTTACATCATCATTCTTTAATGCAACATTAGCTAAAAAATCTGCCATAATGTTCTTAGACCTTTCAATCCAATCAATGGAAAATGCATCAAAGTGTTCAATGACATCCCAAATAGCATGCTTGTATCTTTTTAACTTGTCATTTTTAGATGCATACCTTGACCTGATCTGAGACACTACAAGTTCAGAGTCTCCATAAACCCTTAACAACTTGATCCCATGTTTTTTAGCAATTTCTAAGCCTAATAACATAGATCCATACTCAAATGTGTTATTTGTACATTGGAATTTTAACAAAAAATAATACTTGAAGGTAATACCTGCTGGGGAAATAAAGAGCACTCCTGCTCCAGACCCTTCTTTAGAGCAAGCTCCATCAAAATACATCTGCCACAGGCCTTCTTGTTGGGATTTCAACTCATCAACAATAGGATCTGTATTCTTCAACTGAGGCTGAATGGATTCAATCCTGAAATTATCAAGATCTACATCTATCATGCAATTAAGCATGTTTGGGTCTATTTTTTCAATAACCACTGGGGCACGTGGTTCTCTGTATAATTTTACTGAATTCTCATTTACTGGGATAGTTGCATATGATAAATCTAGCTAAAGATGTCTTCCACCAGCAGCAGCCCACTGTCTAGATAGAAGCATGCCATAATGGGGCTTGGTGTTTGTGACTATTAAATCCATTTTATGAGTAGCTTCAGGGAATGTTGTTATTTTTACTTCTACATCTTTCATAGTACCCACAACAGGCACTTCTCTATTATCCATAGCATAACACCTCCCATATGAAGTGTGTACTGACAAACCTAGTTCTCTCATAACCACATATGACATTACATTAGTAGATGCACCAGAATCTATCATGCAATGTTTTATCAATCTGTTATTTACTAACAGTGTGACATAAAAGGGATCAATCTAAGATGGTTCCTGATTAATAGTGGTGCCCACATAAACTTCTGGGACTTTTTGTTCCTGATTCTTCTCATCTTTTGTATTTCCCTTTTTAGAAGAAGTAAAGCAGCCTCTCTATGTTCTTTCATTTTCAACAGCTCTATTAAAGGTACTGAAACTTTCATCTATGTTAAAGCTTGGGTCATATCAAAAGCAGTATTAACATTAGACTCAGCATGAGCTTTAACCTTCTTTGTCTTTTGGTGACTTGTTCTCTTGTCACCAATAGTCTCTGCCTTATTACCAGGGGTATCAACAATATCAGGTTTCCCTGAATTACTTGACTGATTACTTTTAGCCTGACTATCTTTGACAGGAATTTTGTTTTCAGTGGTCCTCTTAGAAGAAACTTCTTTAAAAAATATAGAACCAAGCTTACCATGATCTTCATCATCTTTGTTGCTTCTCAGATTATAGTTATGCTTAGCTTTGGCTATTGCAACCTTAGTGAGATTCTTGACTTCCTCCTCACTAGGCCTTCTAAGATGAATCTCTTGATCTTCTATTGTGACTACATTTAAAGTGGGATGTCGATCAATTGTCAATTGCCCTTGGCAATTTGCATTGCTTCTCGAGACATCATATTCACTTGCTTCATTTTCTGAAGACTCCCAGTCACTGTCCACAGTATACTCAAACATATTGACTGCAGGTTCACCCTCATTTCTCATGGATTCATTTAGAGCTTGAGCCACAACACACTGATAAGGGGAATGTGGCCTATCACATGTCATACACCAAGGGGTATTTTCCATATTATGTACACTTCCTCCCTTTAAAGGATCAGGGGTGTCCTGATTTTGTGTGCCTTTTGATCTATCTTGCACAGGCTTGCCATCTTTCCATGCAGTGTTATATGGCATATCATGCAATCTAGCAGGTCTATCTTGCCAGTTGTAGTGAGGCTTCTCAGGTTTACTTACTTTAGCAGTAAGATCCTTAACAATAGTCATTAATTTATCTATTTTATCCTCTTCTTTAGAGGATTTATTTTGTTGTGGTTTTTGTTCCTGCCACAATCTTCCATCAGTCCTTCTTCCCACTTTACCTGATGCTTTTCTATTACTCTCTACATTGATTGCAATTCTAAAAGCATCTCTTAAACCATGTGTGTTCTTATCTTTGAGAATGTAAGCCATCTTAGGATCAAAGACATTGTAATAAGTGGTTAGACATAAATTCTCATCTAACCTCATACATTGAAGGAGCCTATGCATTGCCTTTTGAAACCGTGCATGAAAATCTATAACAGCCTCATTATCAGACTTCCTGATATTGTTAAATTCGTTGAGCATGAAGCTCACATTTGTCTTATCTCCGTATTGCTCTTTAAAGCAATTCTTGAATTCCTCCCAAGAACTAATGCTATCTACTGGTAACCCTTTGTACCAATCTCTAGCATCCTCAATCAAAGATTGCACAAACAACTTCATGATGACATCCTCATCACCAATTTCATAGTCATTAATCATGTCACCAAAATATTTTAGATGCTCTTCAGCACTGATAGCATTGTTCCCAACAAATTTCTAGAGTCTATCCCTCATTTCAATAGGGACACGATTTGGATATCCTGGAATTCCATCAAAATACAACTGCCTATACAACTCAACATTTATAGGTCTCCTTTGAAACTGATTTCCAGTAAAGTTATTTCCAGCATTCACCCTTGGGCTTGAACCACCAGCTAGAGGAGTTTCATGACTTTGATTATGGTATGGTCCATGACTGGTTTGGTTTGCTAGAATTGTACTTGAGGGAACAACAAAATTATTTGGGGTAGAATTTGTTTGCATCGTTGGTTGAGTATTCAACAGAGAAGCAGAAGTATGTTGAGATGTAAAATTACTCTGATCTACAGGTGGGAAAGTTATAGGAGGAGATTTTAAGCAATGTATCTTTCTTCTGAACTCAACATTAAGTGCTTCTATTTCAACCTTTTTCTAACTCCCTTTACATGTTTTCATTTTCTTTCCTTATCCTTTCTACCTCAATCTCATGTAAATTCATTCCCTGGGGTCCTTTTGCACTTCCTGACATTAGATCTGTAGACCTATTCTCCACTTCTTTCTGCTTCCCTTTGTCAATAAGAGGTTTGTTAAGTTGGGGATCATTGTGAACCTCCCTACTAGGTTGTGCTACAACTTTAGGTGCAGAATCAATTTTAGGATCCAAGATTTCTCTAATAACAAGACCATGCTCTTCACTCCTAGGTTCTTCTTAAGCAAACAACTCAAGATTTGCAATATGTCTTAATAACCTTTCTCTTTCAATAATTTTTGCCTTGGTTTCATTCTCCTTTCCCTTTTCCTTCTTTTTTCTCATAACAATCAATTTATGTACTCTCTTATTGAGAACCTCAATTTCCTGGGACACTTCATCTTGATCTGGCAAGGTTTCCTCTGAATCCGACACATTTAACTGGTCCATATAAATCAGACTGATATTTCCTTCTATAGTTTTGGGAATGGAACTGACCTTATTACTAGTACTATGCCTATCTCTCCCAGAAGTGCTAGTATTAGACAATCTTTGGTGAAAGGTTTGGATATCATCATTAGTACCAAACATGCCAGCATGAAAACCCATAATATCATGGTCAGAGTCATGAGAAGAGGCATTGGACCTTGCATATATGAGACGCTCAAAAGACTTACCTGTTTGATTACTCTTCTATTTTCATGACTCATTTAACTGATCAGGAATAACAGTTTCCTTCAAGCCCTTCCTAACTAGTTCAGGTAACCCTTCATACAACTTCTCTTGAGGGTTTTTCTTCATATAAGACCTAGTATTCCTTCCCCTATTCATCTTGCTAACCTTTTGAAGTGACTGTGTTTTTTTCTAAAAGAACATTGGTTTTTTCCTAGCTTCAGAGTCGCCACCCAATATCTTGGGAATAAAATATATTTTAATATAGTGTATCACGTTTACACAATAAAGACATAGATATGGAGTATAAGACTTATCTTATTTGACTCTCCCCAATAGAGTTGCCATTTTTGTTGTTCTCCATTTTGAAAACCTTTGTTCCCTCTCTTGTTTATAAGTGAATCTTATTGCCTTTGTGTTGCAATGGAAGAGGACAACAAAAGTTTGAAATAAAGACAATAAGACAAGGTTTCAATTTAGGAAACCTCCTACACTTTAAGCTTAGAAAAGCTTGGGCAGGTGAACCCTTTTATGACTATTTTCTTACAAAAATAGCAAAAGGTTTATAGAAAACCAGTGTACATTCCTGTAAACTTTTCTTATTGACTGGTACAACTAAACATAAAATGGAAAGTTGATTTGACTTTTGAAAAGGACCACAAAAATGCGTCAAAAAACCAACAGGTAAACTAGTACCTTATCCGGGCAATAGAGTCATCTACAATAGATTGCAATCTGACAAGAGAAACTCATACACAAGTCACAAATTAGTGATCTATCAACTTTGTATATGCCTGACATATACAGAGTCCTATTTTGCACCAGACTTCATTATCAGATCCACACCAAAATACTGATATCAATGATTTTATTCAAAGTACGTTTATATTTCCTCCTTGAGAAAAAGACTTTAAAACAACTTCATTAAATGCCTAACAAGTCATTCAAATAATCAATCCTTGATTACTTAAATGAAATGAACACCAGTACAATGACATACAGACAATACAAGTCTGAGTTCAAATTCTTTGGACTATATATTTTAATTATTCATCAAAAGATTACAAGTACATCCTCTCTGACTCAAAAATTGCTAACAAAATGGCCCGTATTAATTTTGCTAGAGTTTAGCTACAAAATTTGCGTCCCTTTTCTAGGTAGTCTTGGTATCCTATTATAGAAATCAGGATGCAACAAGCTTCAGACTACCTAGAAGAAATATTTTGATCCTAACCATAATCCCCCCTAAAAAGGTTACATTGATTACCATCGAAGTAGGAGCATAACAAATCAGTTAACCAGCTGGAGAAAGGCCAACTGACTACTTAGTATTCATGAATCAAGTGCCAGGTGTCGTTGATTCCTCAGAATTCTGATTTCCAAAAAAATGTTGCAAGAACAAACTGCTTCTGGTTGCCCGAGGGTTAATGCATATTGGAGCGTCGATTGATTTTTCCTTCGCCCTATCCCTTTCATCACATACTTAATTTCCCATTCCTGTTGCCGAAGAAATCACAAAACCGCACCTATTTTCTCTGCAAATCCCCTTGAATACCTCTCTATAAGTTTACACTTCAAAACAATGTCATACGGGAAGCCACACATTTCTACCATTAATCCTTTTAAAAATTTGAATTTTGGTGCCAACGGACCGGAGAAGCTTTCCTCTAAGTATTTTCCCTTTAGTCGTTGATCTGCAATGGTTACAAAATGAGCACTTTCCTATTGCAGAATCATGACAACCGTTGGATCACTTCATTATTACTTGGGCTTTAACTCGTCTGAGCTGCTCACTTTTGTCGGGTGTCACTTCCTGATTCATCCACGCATCTAGCTGGCCACAATCTGACTTGCCACCTCATCTGCCTCTTCACTTAAAGTTTCCATTGGTTTGTTTGATATTATTCTTTCGGCCAAACTTCCTCCCTTGGCGAGTTGTTCACATGTCTCATCGATTCTATAGTTTCATTGATATTTTTTATTTTGTCGGCGGGACCAGTTCTGATTTGTTCGATGTACTTTATGTTGATGGAACTAATGCTTTCAGTGAGTCCTTTTAGAGATCCATAGCGGCCAAGGTTTGTTCAATAAGTCATTTTATGAGTTTGATGACATGCCACCTGACTACAATCTCATCACCGTCGGACCCACCATCGGACCTTGGTCTTATACCCTCTGCTCCGCCATGTGGCACCCCCTAATTGGCTCTGGGGTCCCTGTCCTGCCACCTCAACACGGTCTGGACTCACCGTCGGAATGAAGCTCTTATTTGTCACTGGGTCATGATGGATATTCTAATGAGAAACTTTATGTTGCGATCTCGCGACAACCGTCGATCATTTTGAACCGACCGTTTGATCTTTTAAAAAACCTTCCTAACTTAGCTGCCACCACTTAACCGTCTGCCTTAACTGCTTGCATTAACTTTTGTTTGGGCCAACTGCTAGTGGTTTGTCACCATGTCGCAAGAAATAACTGTCGTGCAACTTTATGTCGCAGTATACTGACAACTGCCAGATCAACAAGAACCTGCTTGATCATTATGGACCCGACACATAAATAGGAAAAGACACAGGACTTAGGGAAATATGCAAAATATTTCAAGATTAAAAGAACCTGCCTAAGCCTAAAACATAAAGTGGCCCCCCTCTGCAACGACGCGATGACCCTTCCACTTAAGTGGAAAAAGGTAATGGGCAAATAGAAGATTTTGAGAAAAAGCGACACAAAGGTTTGTTTTTTCAAATGGTTTTGAAATGCCCCAAAACCCTAAACCCTAAGAACCATACACTTGCAAACAAAGGTCAAATTTTCGAATTTTGACAGACTCCAACAGTTAAAAGGAAAGATTTTCAACATATTTAAAACAATGATAACAATTGTTATAGGAATTCAATGTTGTGGTGGATCTCTGAGTGAACATGAAATAGTTTCTAAAGTTTTGAGAGCTTTATCACCAACTTATAAGATGAAGGCTACTACAATTAATGAATTGAGAACAATGGCTAATACTTTTGTCAACCAGGATACCTTGGTTGGGAATTTTTTTGCTTTTGAGACTGAAGAATTTTGACCTTCTAGAGCTATAAAGTTGATGCAGGAGCATCCCCGATTCACAACAATCTTGCATCAACCAAAAACATTTCCTTTTCTGTTTGTTTTCTATTTGCAATTTCAGTTTTCCTTTCTGTGTGTCCCAGTTTTGTCTCACCGGTTCCTGTGGAGTTGGATTCTACTTGAAGACTTGATCACCCTGCTTGCTTTCTAACAACATCTCATTTGGATCACTTTTGGGCAAGATATCCTACCAGTTTCCCTGATAGTTTCTTGTTACCGGTTGTTCCTTTCTTAACGGTTGCCTGAGACCTATTCTAGTGATTTACTGGAGCCTATTCCAAAGCTTGTGAAGCCTTTGACATTGATCTTCATGTTGCTTGGCGTGTGGTCGACCTTCTATGTTTCATCCTTTGGATTTTGTGGAGGAATCTCATGGTGGAGGCCGACCTTGTTCATTTTGCATTGTACTTCGAGTTTTGATCCTTTTTTGGGCCGACGGGATCCTTTGGATATATATATATATATAATTAGCTTTAGAATGTAGTCAATCAGAGAATCAAGGAGTATCAGATAGATAGATTGTGCCTAGAAGATAGATAGATCTTTCTATTCAAGGTCTCGGTGTGACCTATTCTACCAGGTCTGTGTATCAGTATGTTGTAACCCGATTGTTACCGATTGGATGTTATTAACTTTCATGCAATAAAACTACCTATTATGCATTGCCTCCATCATATCTGTTTGTTTTTGTTGTGTTAACTCTTGTTGACCGATTTGACCTAATCTCCTCGAGGTCCCTCCTCATCGATGACTGCACCAAGTGGTATCAGAGTGAAGTTTGTTCTAGAGGTTGTGTGTCCTGAATCTTGTTGTAGGGTGGCAGATTGCGGATCCAACCTACAATTGCATAGGACTAGCGTGGATCAATGGTGCGAAGAGGAACTAGTAATGGTGGAATGCATGGGAATGCAGACCCTACTATAATGGAGATGTTGTGAGGAATAGAAGCTCGGTTAGAAGCCGTGGAGATAGCCTAGAGAAGAGACCAACATGTTGAGGATGTGAGCGAAGATGAAGGAGAAGAAACCCCAACAAAACAAGTGAACCCACCGGTAGTTGATCTAGAGGAGGAAAGGTTTTTAAGGGTTTTGAGTAGGGCAAATAGTAAACCTCATTTTACCCCATCGAAATATGATGGGAGGTTAGATTCAGATGAACTCATGGATTGGATCTCAGAGATGGAGAAGTATTTTGACTTTGAAAACACTGCAGAAGAGAGGAAGGTCAAGTATGCCTATACTCAGTTGAAGGGTCATGCATCTCTTTGGTGGGAGCACTTGCAAGCTGATAGGCAAAGAAGAGGTAAAGAAAAGATTAAGACATGGGATAGGATGATTGCTAGGTTAAAATCAAAGTTTGTCCTAACGAATTATCAAGTAGATTTGTTCTAAAAGTTGTAGAATATGAGACAGAAGGAATCTAGTGTGAAGGAGTACACTGAAGCATTCTAAAAGTTGAACATCAGATCCGGACATGTTGATGATGAAATTGAACAAATTGCAAGATATTTGAATGGATTGTGGATGTCTATACAAGATGAACTCAATATGATCAAATTAGAGAGTGTTGAAGAGGCTTACCAGTATACAATAAAAGCTGAAGAGAAATTGAATAAAAGGCATGAGCAGAGATAGAGAGGTAGAGGTGCAAGGTTTATCAGAGGAAGAGGAACTAGTATGGATCAGAACAAGGACAAGGAAGTAAGCAAGAAAGGTAATTCATATCGGAAGGATGATAGAAATTTCTACCGGAGGAGAGAACCAAATGGTTACAGGAATGAGAACATTGGAAGACAAGACAAAAGGACATATAGAGGAACCTATTTTAAATGTGGAGGAGAAGGACACCATGCATTTGAATGTAAGAAGTCAGAGGCTACCGAAAGAGCGGCACTAGTGGAAGAGAACCCCACCGGATCAGACTATAAACTAGAAGAGCGGTAGTGGTGAAGGAGAACCCCACAAGATCAGATAATAAATTAGAAGATGGAGAACTATTGATGATGAGGAGAGCTTTGTGTCATACCAGAGAAGATAAAGAACCCTTGCAGAGGAAGAACGTGTTCAAGACCAGATGTAAGGTATCCGATAAGTGTTGTAAAGTTGTCATTGATAGTGGTAGTTTAGATAATCTTATTTCAGAAGAGATGGTGAATAAGTTGAAATTGGAGATATTGAAACACCCTAAGCCTTACCAGATAGCATGGATTCGGGATGAACAAAAGTTATTAGTGAGTAAACAGTGTTTAGTAAAATTGAAAATTGGGAATTATCATGATGAATTTTTGTGTGATATTATGCCTATGGACATTTGTCATCTTTTGTTGGGAAGACCTTGGCAGTTTGATAGACAAGAAATACATGATGGGAGGAAGAATACATACACTATTGTGGCTAATGGAATGAAGCAAACCTTGTTGCCTTTGGAGGAACCTTTGAAGAATGAAGTTTGTACAAATACTAGAATCTGTCTAGTAGATGGAAGGAAGTTCATGGATGGACTGAGACACGAGAATGTGTGTTTTGCATTAATTCCTAAGAAGACTGAGAAACTGGAACCGGAAGAAGAACACCCGACAGAAATAAGAGATTTGCTGACAGAATATGAGGAGATCATTTTAGATAATGTACCTGATAGATTGCCACCTGTTAGAAGTATTAGTCATTGCATGGAATTAGTTCCTCAAGTTAGTTTGCCTAACAAAACTGCACACTGGTTAACACTGGCAGAGAATGAAGAACTGAATAGACAAGTACATAAGCTATTGGAGAAAGGTTTGATTAGGGAAAGTCTAAGCCCTTGTACAGTACTAGCAATATTAGCACCTAAGAAGAATGGATAATGGAGGATGTGTACCGATTCAAGAGCAATAATCAAGATCACAGTGAAATACCAATTTCCCTTGCCTAGGATGGATGACATAATGGACTGTTTGAGTGGAGAAAAGTACTTTACAAAGATAGATTTGAAGAGTGGATATCATCAGATCAGGATTAGAGAAGGTGATGAATGGAAGACAACATTTAAGACAAATGAAGGATTATATGAATGGTTGGTGATGCCTTTCGAACTAACTAATGCACCGAGTACTTTCATGAGGCTGATGAATGAGGTCTTGAAGAAATTCTTGGGTAAGTTTGTAATTGTGTACTTGGATGAGATTTGATTTTCAGCAAAACAAAAGCGGAGCATTTGTTGTAGTTAAGACAATTTTTGCAGAGGTTGAGAGAAGAAAAGTTACTGATCAATATCAAGGAGTGCACTTTCATGAAGGATGAGCTAGTCTATTTGGGCTTTGTGATATATGAGGATGGTTTGAAGATGGACCTTGAGAAAGTGAAAGCCATTGTTGAGTGGCCTACACCAGAAAGAATTGGAGAGGTAAGATCATTTCATGGATTGGCTAGTTTTTACCAGAAGTTTATCAGGAATACCATTTTAGTTTGTAATCCTATGACTGAGACCATGAGGGGAGATAGGAAGGAATTCAAGTGGACCATTGAAGCAAACAAAAGTTTTGAGTTGTTGAAACAGAAAGTGACTGAAAAGATTGTGTTGGATTTACCAGATTTCAATAAGGTATTTCAAGTGGATTGTGATGCAAGTGGAACAACAATAGGAGAATTTTTGAGTCAAGAAGGGAGAGAAATAGCATATTTCAGTGATAAATTAAGTGATTCCCATAAGAGATATTCAGTATATGATCAAGAATTTTATTCCATAATTCAAGTCTTGGAGAAATGGAGACATTACTTGTTGCCCAAGGAGTTTGTGTTGTATATAGATCATCAAGCTTTGCAATATTTGAATAGTCAAAGTAAGTTGAATCAGAAACATATGAGATGGGTAGAGTTCTTGCAGAGTTGCACCTTTGTGTTGAAACATAGAAGTGGGGAATCTAACAAAGTTGTTGATGCATTAAGTAGGAGAAGGAATTTTCTGACACAGATGAGAGTGATAGTATTAGGTTTTGAAGATTTGAAGACCTTATATGATGAAAACCCAGATTTTGTATAACCTTGGAAAGCATGTAGAGAACCGGCTATGGTTGATAGGAGCAAATGGTTGGATTACTTCATTCAAGATGGGATGTTATTTAAGGGAGTTCAATTGTGCATGCCTAAAAGTTCCATGAGATAGAACCTACTAAAAGAGAAGCATAGTGGAGGTTTAGCTGGATATTTTGGCATTGATAAAATAGTTGCATTGGTGAGTGAGCAATACTTTTGGCCCCATATTCATAAGGATGTTAAGAGATATGTGCAGAGTTGCAGAGTTTGTCAAGTTGCAAAAGGTAGTAGTTAGAATGTGGGATTGTATAAACCTTTGATAGTACCGGTAAGACCTTGGGAGGATATAAGTATAGATTTTGTACTTGGTTACCTAAGACACTGAGAGGAAATGATTATATATTTGTGGTAGCGGATAGATTTTCAAAGATGGATCATTTCATACCTTGTAAGAAGACATCGGATGCATTGCATATAGCAAACCCATTTTTCAAGGAAGTGTTAAGATTGCATGGATTACCTAAGAGCATAGTTTTAGACAGAGACACTAAGTTTGTTGGCTATTTTTGGAGAATGCTTTGGAAGAAGATGAAGACAAATTTGAAGTTCAGTTCTACTTTTCATCCACAGACTGATGGATAGACATAAGTAGTTAACCGGAGTTTGGGAAACTTGTTGAGATGTTTAGTGGGAGATAAAACCAGAAGTTGGGATTTGTTCCTTGCACAAGAAGAGTTTGCCTATAATAATTCAGTGAATAGAAGTATCAGAAAAACACCTTTTGAGATTGTTACCGGAGTGCATCCTAAAGGAATAGCAGAATTGAGAGACATTAGCAGTGAAGACTGGAAGAGTTCAGAAGTAGAAGAATTTACAGATCACATGGCAGCATTGCATATTCAGGTTGAACAACATTTGGAAAACATGAATAGAAAATACAAGGAGAAGGCCGATGAGAAAAGGAGACATAAGGAATTTGAAGTTGGCGATGAAATGATGGTCTATTTGAGAAAAGAGAGATTCCCGGTTGGAACTTATAATAAGTTGCAGATGAAGAAGTTTGGACCCTATAAGATCTTGAGAAAGTTCAGTTCTGGAAATGCATATGAAGTGGAGCTACCAGATAGTCTAAGTATTTCACCTATATTCAACATTACAGATCTTCATGAGTACCATGGACCAGAACTAAGTGAGGACAATATTACAGACTTGGAGAAGCAATTGCCCCAGAAGGAACTAGATCAGATTGAAGAGATTTTGGATAGTAGGATTGGGTGTAGTACCCAAAGTAGTCAGTACAAAGAATATCTTGTGAAGTGGAAGAATAAACCAGTGGAAGATTCATCTTGAATTTCTCGGGTAGAGGTAGAATGCCTTGGTTTTCCTTTGACCTCAGCAAAGTGAGAGGCTCACTTTTTTTTTATTAACCCTAGATGTCTGATGCAGGAGCATCCTTGATTCACAACAATCTTGCATCAACCAAAAACATTTCCTTTTCTATTTGTTTTCTGTTTGCAGTTTCAGTTTTCCTTTCTGTGTGTCCCAGTTTTGGCTCACCGGTTCTTGTGGAGTTGGATTCTACTTGAAGACTTGATCACTCTGCTTTCATTCTAACCGCATCTCATTTGGATCACTTTTTGGCAAGATATCGCTACCGGTTTCCTTGATAGTTTCTTTGTACCGGTTGTTCCTTTGTTATCGATTACCTGAGACCTATTCTAGTGATCTACCAGAACCCATTTTTCAGCTTATGAAGCCTTGGATATTGATCTCGATGTTGCTTGGCGCGTGGCCGACCTTCTATGTTTCATCCTTTGGATTTTCTAGAGGAATCTCTTGGTGGAGGTCAAACTTGTTCATTTTGCATTGTTCTTTGGGTTTTGATCCTTTTTTGGGCTGGCCTATGTGTCAGTATGTTGTAACCCAGTTGTTACCGATTGGATGTAATTAACTTTCATGCAATATGTAAAGCGGAAAATCGAACCCTAGGTGTTCTCCCCCCACTCCAAGGAGAAAGGGGGTCACTAGGATTGACGGTTTTCACTTAGGAGGGACTTTACATTCAAAAGAGGGGTTGAAACCCACAAGATCCAATCCCACACAATGCAAGACTGGATTCTAAATGAGTTTCAAGGGTTGAGACATCAAGGATACCCTCTTTTGTAAAGAATGTAGATAGAAAGATTAAACTAGGAGTACATGTAAAGTAAGAAAGATTCGCTTATAAACAAAGATAGGGATACGGGATGAAGCTGCGGACTTGGAATTAGTAGTAAAATGTCGAGATGATGCTGTTCTGCAAATTCGAGCGAAAGTTGACGGGACGATGGGGCCCGGCGTGCACACGATCCTCCGAAAAATCCACGAAACGAAGGGGGATCTGTTCGTCTCTGCACAAGGGTTCCAAATCTTCAATTACAGCCGCGTACCTGCAACCTACACACAGAAAAGAGAGGACGATTGGGAGGTTAGGGATTAGGGGTTTGCCTTTAGGTCAAACCCCCGGTTTTGGAATTAACCAAGAAATGAGAATGCTGTAAATGTAAATGTTTGTAATGTAAACAAGTACTGATACCTTGTTGTAAGAATGTTTGTATTCTTACATGCGAAGGTGTAATGAATGTTGTAGTTTGTATGTTGTAAGTGATCTCCTCTTCAATGGTTGAATCCTTGTCTCGAATGCAACACTTAGCCTTGAATGGAGATTTAGAATGCTCAATTGCTTGAAGGAATGCTTGAATGCTTGAATATTTAAATGTTTGAATATCGCTTCCGCCTCTTGCTTGCATATATTTTCCTCTTTTTCTCTTGCCTCCTCAAATGGGAGGGGAAATGTAGTTTATATACTTGTCAATTAGGGTTGATAGACTAATTTTTCTGACCTTAGGCCGACCTAGAAACATTATTTCCCAAATTGCAAACTTAAAGACCCGATGCCCAAAAGAGATCGAGCCCAAAATAGGGCCAGGGACCAGGGCGCTGGGCGCCATGGTCCTGAGGGACTAGGGCATTGGGCGCCATGGTCCCACCTCCCGGGACAGCAGGGTGCAAGGAAGGATCAGGCCAAGGTGCAAAAAGATGCAGTTTTTGGTGTCGTAAACAGGTTTCGGGGTCTCCATTCAGGTTCAACGTTGCGCCGCCATCGTGAAGACCCAAATGCAGTCAAAATTGCAAGTGTCACAATT
This sequence comes from Cryptomeria japonica, assembly GCF_030272615.1. Lineage (NCBI taxonomy): Eukaryota > Viridiplantae > Streptophyta > Pinopsida > Cupressales > Cupressaceae > Cryptomeria > Cryptomeria japonica. The sequence goes on along the minus strand of NC_081415.1, from coordinate 640,046,457 downwards.
TTAGGATGCTACATTTAGCCCCCCACTTTAGCGGGAGTATAAGCGTACGCCCATACTTCTAGTAAAGTACAAGGGAACAACATTGAAAAACTTTCACCGCGTCAAGAAGGCAAGATACACCAAGCCCCCAGTGGACTAAGGATCTTATGACTTCAATTGACAAAGTAAAAGGGAAGATCATGAGGGAGAACCATGACTATCAGTAGTAAGGTTCCCTCACTATGAGTCATGCAAGAAAGATATCAAAAAATTTCAAGGCAAAGCTAAATTTGTCAAGAAATTTTCAAGTATCTTGAAGAGATATGAACGGGGTATATGCCCCCCTACGTTAAAGCGATCGCACACGCCTCATCGGGGTTGATTGCTTTAAGGTAGTGATACATATAGGAAATGAGAAGGGAAAGGAGCACGTTATCACAAGGATTTAGCCCCCAAGTGTGAGATAAGCCCAAGGATAATAGACACAAAACACAAAGCACAAGGTGACTTCGCTTTCCTTGGGGTCAGTATGCTGTATGATAATTCATGTATATCATATGTATGTATGCATAATTGTTCTTCATTCCCCAATCAAGGAAGGTCACCTAGAAGAAGGGAACACATGTGTCTTTTGAGTCAACATGAGAGAGACCAAAAGAGATCGCAATGCTTTGCATCGTCCTCAAGTAGACAACACTAAGGACAACAAATAGAAGAAGGAGAATAACACATAGAAGAAGTAATAATAGAGATCAAGAGAGGAGGAGAGAGGGTCTGCTATGCTAATGAACTAGTCTAGCACGTCATCTACCCCCCGATCTTTCTAATCAATATTTCGGGAAGGTAGGAAACACGCTAGAGGAGGAACATCCAACACAGCAGACGAAGCTATCACAAGATCCAAACAAGGGCTATGTTCATGTTCCAAGCCACGTTGTTCTTGTCTAGGAGCTAGGATAAGTGCTTTAGAAAATTCGTTAGATAAATGGTTATCAACATCAACATATTCATATTCACTGTCAGAATGAAGAGAAGTAACATTTTCATCATGAATAACATTTTCATCTATATCATCATCAAGATTTATAAAAATAGGATCTTTAACTCGCACAGAATCAAGACCATCATGCATCTTATGTTTAGGAGATTTTGGCTCAATTTTCGGCTGAGGAGAAAATGGAATAATACTAGCTGAAGGTGTTTTTGGGGATTGCAAAGTTTGAGAAGCAGCTGCCTGAGCTCTAAGACGACGCTTTCGTCGGCGTTCACGTGCAGAATGATTTCGTCTAGTCTTAGTAGGAAGTTGAGAAGATTGAGGAGGAGGAATATTCTCATCCTTATCACTTGGGTGTTTGGGTTGTGATCTCTTAGGTTGCATAATAGGAGAAGAAGAAGGTCTCTTCTCTCTATAAGAGGAAGGAGGAGGAACTGCTCCATATAAAGGAGGAATATTTGGTTTAGGAAGGAGACCAAGTCCATCATGATGAGGAGGTATGGGTCTACCTTTAGAAAGTTTATTAGGCATAGACATAGTCACATCCATAGGGGTGGGTTGGGAATCTTCTTGAAGGAAGACATTAGTTTTATCTTTCAAAGGAAGAACTTCCTTCTCAAGAATGATAGGACTATCAAGTTTGGGTGTTCTAGGTTCACTTAGAGATAGGATCATATCTTTTTTCCACTTTTGATAAGATTTGAAAAGATGATCACTTCGTGGTGGAAGAGATTGGAATTGTTTAGGCCAATAATAATCAATAGGAATGCTAGAAGTTCTTTCAGTTGGTTTAAAGAGACTATGATTGACAGTAACAACTTCACCATTATGGGGAAATTTCAAACACTTGTGAATAGGAGAAGCAATAGCTTTCATGGAAGATAGCCAAGGATAGCCTAGCTTCACATGAAATTGTTTGGACAATGGAATAATAGCAAAGTTCACATCACGGGATTTATTATGGACCTCAATAGGTAATGTAATAGAACCAATTGCAGGAGAAGAAAATGCATCAAATAATTTCACAACCACATTTGTTTCGTCATAGATCACTTGATTCAATTGCAAAGTAAAAAGAAATTCTTCAGTAATAACATTAACCATGCACGAAGGATCAATAAGCACTCCACGACAAGGTGTATTCTTGACTTTTGCAACTATGTATAAAGGACCATCAGGTGCCCTGATAGTTTCACTAGAATCAAATGTGATGGAAGGTTCTTTAGGGATTTCTTGCTGCTCTACAAAGTTAATCACATTCGGAGTCATAGACACAAGACCATCAGATGAGAGAGAGGAATCATTAGCCTCAATCGCATTAGAGGTATGAGAAGGTAATGGATCAGTAAAAATTTGAAGATTTTGGTTAGGAGGAGCTACAAATGTGTTGCCTTTATCATTCACACCAGAAACAGAGATAGTATTATTATCAATCAAATCTTGAATTTTACCCTTTAAAGCAAAACATTTTTCAGTATCATGCCCAGGTTGACGATGAAATTGACAAAAAGATTTGTTATCAAAATAGGGTGAATTAATCTTTGTAGGATCTATTTGCTTTATAGGAGGAAGAGTAAGCACATTTTGTTCCAATAACTTATTCATAATACTATGCAATGATTCATTCAAAGGAGTAAACTTTCTTTCTTTCTTGAAAAACTTAGAAATAGGAGGCACACCTGATGCTGCATTCACATTGTTGTTGATGATGTTTTCATTGAATTTAATGGACTCTTTGTTCGGTTTAAACTTCCCAAATGGTTGTTGACTACTATCACCCTCATCACTTGGAGCCATAGGATTTGCTTGTTCCATTTGACTCATAGTCAGTTGATAATTGTGAAGAGTTGCGCACAACTGTTGGAAAGAAGTAAACTCAGAAAATAGAAGTTTTTCTCTAATGTCTTTTTGTAAATTAGAAATAAAGATTCTTTGAATATCATTGTCAGGTATTGGAAAAGAAATTTGAGCATACAAATGCTTATATCTACCAATGAAATCAGTCACTTTTTCTATAACACCTTGTTTACAATGCATTAAATCAATCAAAGTAACTTTAGGACTTATATTGTTTTGAAATTGTTGAATAAAAGCATTGGCAAGTTGTTGGAAATAATTAATAGAATAAGAAGGCAATGAGCAATACCATTGTAGAGCCTTGTCTCTTAATTTTCTAGTAAACAGTTTTGCAAGCAACCTTTGGTCATGAGCAAAATCAGTACATATTGTTTGAAAAGTCTTAACATGTGTTAGAGGATCACCTTTACCATTGTAAAGCTCCAATTGCGGGATTTCAACATGTTTAGGGGGAATAGCTCGAACAATGTCAAGAGAAAGTGGGCTCGCAACATCAAATGTGGGCACACTAAACTTAGAGTGATTCATAGAGGCAATTTGTTGCTGCAAAGAAGAGACAGTTTGTGCAAGATTATTAATGGTCGCTTCACTCAAAGAATTCATATTAGACGTGTTAGATTGTGATGGAGGTATTATGTTATTGAAAGAAGGTATTGATTGAGAGTAAGGTGGCATGACACTATGATAGTTAGTCATAGGAGATGATTGGAAAGGAGGAACACTACAAGGAGGAATGGAATGGTTAAATGAATTGCCCCCTTGTGCCAGGTTCATTTGTGGAGATGTAATAGGGACACTCATTGAAGGAATGAATGAAGAAGTCGGATTGAATGAAGGAAGAGGGTTAATTGAAGAAGAAGGATTGCCCCCATGACCGGTGATCATAGGTGGAATGTCTTGTATTGAAGTAGTCATTATGTTTGATGTAAAAGTAGGTATACTAGCAATAGAAGTTGTCAAAGGGATAGAATGATTGACTTGAGTAGGAGGTTGTGTATAACCCAAAGTTTCAGCACAACTCTTCATAGGCATCACATTCGAATCCACAATGTGTGCAATACTACGCAAAATATCAATTCCATTCTTATCATTTTGAACCATACGTTTTAGACCCTCAATTAAAGGAAGAGCTTGACTATCGGGGTATTCTTGAGACATCCATTGTCGAAAATCATCAAATTGGTTATCCAATTTCGAAAGTTGTTCTTCAGAAACCTCATGGAGAGCTTCTTCATCATTAAGAGGATTAGAGGAATTACCCTTGTCCTCGTTAAAAAGGCCATTCAAATTAGGTTCCATCTCCTCAGTAATTAAACCTTGGAAAGACTTAATTCTAAGTCTTCGTCTAACGGGAATAGTGTAAGTAGGGCTTATTGTTGTAAAAATCATGCACTAGGGAGAGAGAGAGAAGATTTTGAATTTTAAAGGTAGCAAATTTCAATAAAATCAGCCAATCTCCTAGATTTAAGCTGTTAAATGCAATCAGGACAATCTCCCGAAATTTCGGAAAAAATGTCTGGGACCGTGGCGAACGGAGTGCACACGGTCCTTGCAACTTTTTTTGAAATTTTCAGGGATGAAAGTTATGATGATTTTAGAGCTAATCTGAAAAAATTGAGTGATTTTACGATCTGTAGATAGGCCAAATTAAAGTTGCAATCTCAAAATTGAACCCTACCAAGATCGTTGAAAAATGCAAAATTTGAATTTTGAAAAAGAGAGGGAAACTGAAATTTTGAATTTTATGATTTTAGAGGGAATACTAAAAGCAATGCAGGTTTTGAAATTTAAAAATTGACTTAATTTCACGCAAAATTCAATTTTGAAAGTGGAAATCAAGGTTGTTGCAATTAAACATTTAATTTCAAAAGTCACAAATTGCAAAAATTTGAATAAAGCACTGAAATTTCAAATGAATGCCAACACACTTTTCAGATTTAGGATAGTAAGAAACACAATTTTGACATGAATTTCAATTTCAACAATTTTTGAATGATTAGAAGCCTCAACCCAAGCAATCACTAGACCAACTTTGACTTTAATTTTGAAAGTGTTAGAATTGATGAAATCGGCCAAAATTCTGGATTTTAGCAGAAAAATACAGTAAGATCTAGCTCTTGAAATTTCGGAAAAAATGTCGGGGACGATGGCGCTCGGGGTGCACACGGTCCTCGCAACTTTTTTCCAAATTTTCAGGGATGAGAGATATTATGATTTTGTTGCGAAATCCAAAGTTACAGCCGATTTAGAGGTGTTTTGATCAGTGAAATCATCAGTCAAAGGCTGAATCAAGAGGGTTTTAAAAATTAGGGTTTTGACACTTAACCACTTAATTTTCAAAATTAAAGCACATATATGATTTGACAATTTGCAGTAGGAGGGCAGATCTGAAACAAGCATTAACAATTAAACATTTCACAAGCTCAATTACTAAAAAGAAAATTTAGGGTTTTGTGCAATTAACCTCTAAAATTTGCAAAAGATCAAACATGGAAATGTAATTAAGGAAGCAAAATTTTCAGATCTAACCATGAATAATCAGAATTAGGATGTTCACGTCGGGTTCACCAAAATGTAAAGCGGAAAATTGAACCCTAGGTGTTCTCCCCCCACTCCAAGGAGAAAGGGGGTCACTAGGATTGACGGTTTTCACTTAGGAGGGACTTTACATTCAAAAGAGGGGTTGAAACCCACAAGATCCAATCCCACACAATGCAAGACTGGATTCTAAATGAGTTTCAAGGGTTGAGACATCAAGGATACCCTCTTTTGTAAAGAATGTAGATAGAAAGATTAAACTAGGAGTACATGTAAAGTAAGAAAGATTCGCTTATAAACAGAGATAGGGATATGGGATGAAGCTGCGGACCTGGAATTAGTAGTAAAATGTCGAGATGATGTTGTTCTACAAATTTGAGCGAAAGTTGATGGGACGATGGCGCCCGACGTGCACACGGTCCTCTGAAAAATCTGCGAAACGAAGGGGGATCTGTTCATCTCTGCACAAGGGTTCCAAATCTTCAATTACAACAGCGTACCTGCAACCTACACACAGAAAAGAGAGGACGATTGGGGGGTTAGGGATTAGGGGTTTGCCTTTAGGTCAAACCCCGGTTTTGGAATTAACCAAGAAATGAGAATGCTGTAAATGTAAATGTTTGTAATGTAAACAAGTACTGATACCTTGTTGTAAGAATGTTTGTATTCTTACATGCGAAGGTGTAATTAATGTTGTATTTTGTATGTTGTAAGTGATCTCCTCTTCAATGGTTGAATCCTTGTCTTGAATGCAACACTTATCCTTGAATGGAGACTTAGAATTCTCAATTGCTTGAAGGAATGCTTGAATGCTTGAATATTTGAATGTTTGAATATCGCTTCCGCCTCTTGCTTGCATATATTTTCCTCTTTTTCTCTTGCCTCCTCAAATGGGAGGGGAAATGTAGTTTATATACTTGTCAATTAGGGTTGATAGACTGATTTTTCCGACCTTAGGCCGACCTGGAAACATTATTTCCCGAATTGCAAACTTAAAGACCCGAAGCCCAAAAGAGACCAGGCCCAAAATAGGGCCAGGGACCAGGGCGCTGGGCGCCATGGTCCCACCTCCCGGGACAACAGGGTGCAAGGAAGGATCAGGCCAAGGTGAAAAAAGATGCAATTTTTGGTGTCGTAAACAGGTTTCGGGGTCTCCATTCAGGTTCAACGTTGCGCCGCCATCGTGAAGACCCAAATGCAGTCGAAATTGCAAGTGTTGCAATTTTAGGACGCTACACAATAAAACTATTTGTTATGCATTGCTTCCATCATATCTATGTGTTTCAGTTGTGTTAACTCTTGCTGACCGGTTTGGACTGATCTCCTCAAGGTCCCTCACCGGTGACTACACCAGAAGTCTAAACCTTCTTTTCATGCATCTACATCATCAACCGGCAAGCAAGATTGTAAATATTTGTATGCAAAGGAATTGGATGATATGAAGAGAGAAGATGAAAAATTTGAGCAACTTGAAGCCCTATTTGCTAGAAGAGTACCTAAAGGATCGGTAGGAAGTAAGCATGAACGAAAAGAACCTTTTAAATGTTTTGTGTGTAAAAAGATAGGTCATTTTACATCTAGATGTCCTGAAAGGAATTCAAGATTTGAAGAGATAGCTAGAAGATATTTTAACATTCGGTGAGTTTAATAACTTTTGTCAGAAGCATGGCATAAGGAGATAATTTTATTCTCTCTAGACACCTCAGCAAAAGGGAATTGTGGAAATGAAAAAACAGAACTATCTTGGATGCTGATAGAACAATGATGATGGAAGCTAATCTACCTCATATCTACTAGAGAGAAGCAGTGAGCACAACAATGTACACATTCAACAAAGTACATATCAGAGGAGAAACTGGTAAGACACCTTATGAATTATGGTTTGGCAATACACCTACATTTAAGTATTTTAGAATCTTTGGTAGTAAATGTTATATCAGGAGAGATGATTTCATTGGCAAATTTGATCCTAGATGTGATGAAGGAATATTTCTTGGTTATTCTAATGAAAGCAGAGAATATAGATGTTATAACAAGAGATTGCAGAGAATTGTGGAGAGCACTAATGTCAAGGTGGATGAGCTGAATAGAAGTCAAACCGGAGTTTATGAGAAAGAATTAGTAGTGGAAATGATCATAATTGAATCAATAACACCTTTAGCAGAATAGAATGTTGAACCAGTTACTCCAACAGTATCAGAAAATTCAATAGTAACTGAAGAACCAAGAAGAGGAACATAGAATCAAAAGACTCCTAGGTATGTAAGGATGAATCATTCAGAAGATCGGATAATTGGGGATAAGAACAATGGAGTGATGACAAGAAGGAGATTGGCAGCTAATGAGGTATGTTTAATTTCTCAAGTTGAACCGGTATCAGTAATTGAAGCATGTAAAGATGAATGTTGGATGAAAGCTATGGAAGAAGAATTAGATCAGATAGAGAAGAATAACACATGGATTTTAGTTCCCTGACCTAAAAATAAGAATGTTATTGGAACTAAATGGGGTTTTAGGAATAAATTAAATGAAGATGGACAAGTTATAAGGAATAAATCTAGATTCTTTTGTAAAGGATATTCTCCCAAGGAAGGAATTGATTATGGTGAAACCTTTGCACCTATAACTAGGATTGAAGGTGTAAGATTATTTCTTGCCTATGATGCACAAAAAAACTACAAGGCTTATCAGATGGATATTAAGTGTGCCTTTCTGAATGAGGATCTTGATGAGGAAGTTTATATTGAGAAACCTAATGGTTTTTCACTTTCAGATGATAAAAATGTGGTTTGTAGGTTAAGGAAAGCTTTATATGGATTGAAACAGGCACCTAGAGCTTGGTATGCAAGGTTGGATACATATATTTTGAAGCTTGGTTTCACTAAAGGTAATGCTGATAGTAATCTATATTATGAAGTTATAGATGATGATATACTGATTATTGAGGTATTTGTTGATGACATCATTTTTGGAGGTGAAGTTAAGTTGTGCATGAAATTTTCTAACAATATGGAGAAATAATTTGAAATGTCTATGATTGGGGAAATGAAATTTTTCTTAGGTTTGCAAATTACTCAGACTAATAAAGTTATTTTCATCTCTCAAACTAAGTATGCTAGGGAATTTACTATGGAAGATTCTAAACCGGTAAGTACTCCTATGGTTACAAGTGAGAAATCGACAAGGAAAGATGTATCTACATCGGTAAATCCTACTAGATACAAGTCTATGATTGGAGGTCTACTATATTTGACTTAGACTAGGCTTGATATAATGAATGTTGTGTGTATTGCATGAAGATATCAAAGTGTTCCTAGAGAAAATCATGAAAGTGCAATGAAAAGAATTTTTAGATACTTGCAAGGTACATCTGAATATGGTTTGTGTGTACCCTAAGGATGATGACTTTACTTTATGTGCATATACAGATGCAGATTGGGAAGGTGATCTTGATGACTGGAAAAGTACTTCTGGTAGAGCTTTCTTTCTTGGAAAGAAACTTATTTAATGCATCAACAAGAAACAATCATGTACTTCTTTATCTACTATTGAAGTTGAGTAATTTGTTGTTGCTACTAATTGTACACAAGTTCTATGGATGAAGAAAATGTTGAAGGACATAAAAGTGCATTGCATTGGACTGATAGTTATTCACTGTGATAAATATGTTGCTATAGACATATCAAAGAATCCTGTATTTCACTCTAAGACAAAGCACATATCTATCAAGTATAACTTTTTGAAGGAGAAGGTGGAAGAAAGTGAGGTTAGACTGGTTTATGATGGTATGATGAAAGAACAAGGATCTGATCAACTACTGAGAAAGGGGATGAATCAGTAGATAGAAAACTATATAGACTTTCACCAATCTCAAAATCAACCTCTCAAAGCAAACTCTAAACTGACTGGTTTAAACACTGAACTTCAAATGCAATAATACTGACAAGTTAAACCAGTTGACTGTTATAACAGACTAATAGTAAAACATCTTTGAAACTCTCAAAACCTTTTTAATAAATCATTCAAATACTTAACTGACAGTAGTTAAAACATATTTCAGATTGTTGTCAGTTAACATAACATATCAAAGTGGATTTAGTAGTTAAGCAATTTAACCATAGTAAACATAACCACAAAAGCATTCACCACTTGACATGATATTTTTGACATGGAAACCCAAATGGGAAAAACCACGGTGGGGATAAATACCCACAAGTATTCTGAACTCTTTTGAAGTTCACCATGTTAGGAGCCTAGCCTGTTAAAGCTTTACAAAAAGTCCTGTTAAGAATAGATCCTGTTAGGGACCACCCAGTTAAGGGATTGACTATAATGCCCTATTAGAAGCAATACCCTATTAGGAGTAATCTCGATAGAGGATTTGGAATCCAAGCTAATGGATCACCTGGTTAGAGGATTTAAATAACACTAAGCTTGTTAGAGCTTATCCAGTTAGGGGATTTGACTGCTGTAATTCTTAGAAAACAATAGGGGTTTGCTGATCTGTTTGAATAGCACTACACTAGCTTGTTCAGATCCTTTTCATGCTCTTATCTTCCTTTACACATACTGTAGATATATTATCAGGTTTGACAACCACACTCTCTTACTCTCAACCAAAAATTGTCAACACTTCAACAAAACAACTCATCAACCTTATGAACAAATCAACATGTCGGTAACACAACACAAACCTAAACATCTCATAGAGATTACAAACAAATTGGTTCAAGTATGACCGTTGGATTACATAGAAAATTACATAGAAATCAATGCACATCATTCAAGATATCCTTGACCGCTCCTTCATCACTGCTTCATCGAACTCTGTAACTCATCACGCAGTTTCCATTACATGCAATGAAATTTCTCATTCCCAAGACAAAAACTGTTATCTCTATATGTCATGAATCATTTAAAATATTTCTCATACAACATGCATACATTTCATAATCTTTACTATTCATCATGTGATCATAATCTGCTTCAACCGATTCACCAAGCTCCATCAGTTAGGGTTTGGTCTCATCTACATGTAGGGTTACCAGTCCATCTCTCCATTTCATAAGCAATACTAGTTTCCTCCACAAACTCACCTATTGGTTGTAGTTCTCTTTACTATCTCTTCCTACCGGTTGTAAAACAATATTATAGCAATATCATTCCAACATCATTACTGGTTAATTGATATCAATGACAACATAACATTTCACTAATTTAATCTTCATGCAAATGACAACAATCTCCCCCTTTGGCATTGATGGAAATGCAAGTATCAATACCCTTGATTGTGATGATGTGTATAGGAATCCTGGTTTACATTTTACCAAAATCATACAATTCTCCTGATAGTCTTATAGTTCTTCTCCCCCTTTGACAACAATACCAAAATGAAATTAAAACATGCAATGTCAAACTTCACTGTTCAACATCATCAACCTACAACTTGATGCTCCCCTTGTGGAATAACTTCCACTCGACACCAATCCTGCTGTAAAATTTTGCAAGTAGCTTCGGGGCTGATGTATTCTACATCATGCTCAATTGACCTCATGTAGGGGCACAACCCCTAGCTGACTTCTAAGATACTCAAAAGTAGTCTTAGGCAAAGGTTTAGTAAAGATATCTGTAAGCTTCTCCTTGGTAGAAACATGCTCCAATATCACATCTTTACTCTGCACTTTTTCTCTCAAGAAATGACACTTCAATTCAATATGCTTGGTTCTAGCATGCATCACCGGGTTCTTTGAAATATTTATGGCACTGGTGTTGTCGCATAAGATCTTTACTGGTTCTGTAAACTTTAGCTTGAATCCTTCTAGAATGTGTTTCATCTAGATAGCCTGGGTACAGTTCATATAAGTTGCAACATACTCAGCTTCAACAGTAGGTTGAGATATACAACTCTACTTCTTGCTACTCCAAGATACAAGTATTCCTCCAAGAAAGAATGCTCCACCGGTTGTGCTCTTTCTATCATCGACATTACCTTCCTAGTCTGCATCTATATACACCTTCAAATCAAAGTTACCTGCATATGGATACCATAAACCATAGTCAATAGTACCTTTCAAATATCTAAATATTCTCTTGGTTGCTATCAGATGTGTTTCTTTTGGATTCTTCTGAAATCTAGCAACTAGACCAATTGCATGAGCTATATCCGGTTTATTGTGAACAACATAGTGCAATTTCCCTAGCATTGACCTATACTCCTTTTCATCAACATATGTGGCTTCATCTTCTTTAGACAGTTTACAACCTGTAACCATTGGTGTCCCAACTAGTTTACAGTCACTCATTCCAAATGTCTTTAATACCTCTTTCACATATTTAGACCGTGTGATAAAAATACCACTCTCCATATGTTGAATTTGCAAGCCTATGAATTTTTTTTATCTCTCCCATTAGAGACATTTCAAACTCACTTTTCATTTCATTTGCAAAGTCATTGCTCATGTCATCATTTCCTCCAAATATAATATCATCTACAAATACTTCACTAACCAGTATCTTATCTCCTTCAGATTTGAGATATATGTTGTTTTCTTCACTGGTTCTCTGAAAACCTATCTCCATCAGGTGTAAATGTAGCCGGGTGAACTCACAAAGCTGGTTCCCACTTTTTGGTACGTCCTGATTTTTGCTGAAATCATACATTTTTTAGAAAATAATGATTTAAGCTTTAAGATGTCCCATTTTAAGTAATTTATTGAAGAGAGTTAAATCAAAGGCTCTTAGATCAAAATTTCTTGGATAGAACCTCTCTACTTCTAAATCATACTTGCAATGGAGTCTCCTTTGCATCTATCAAATGCTGATAAAAAACCAATTTTACATTAGCTTTTGGGGGGTCAAATTAATTCATTTAAAAGTTTTTTCTTTTAAAGTATTTAGTCCTTATTATAAGCTTTCCAAATAGTATAACTTTTAATATATTTAATTTCATTAATATAATTTTATTTTATTTCTTATGAATGTAGGTTTTTCACCGAACATGAACTTCTTTGTTCAATGCATTGGGAAAAATAGTAAACTAATTCAAAAAAAAAATGAAAAATATCTATGCCCTAGGTATTGATGTTTTCTTTCTAACAAAAAAAAGAAAATTCAATTTTGATATATATAGAACAAGTTATGTGTTCAAACGTACACCTATATCTAAATTATAATTAGTTGAACTTCAAAACTTAATAAAATGAAAAATATTCAACATATCACTATCAAACCAACTGCATGCCCTGGGTATTGATGTTACAAACCAAAATTCAAAAGAATTAAGTATTTATCATTTATAGGAAAAAAAATTATGTGTTTCGGGATACACATCACTCTTAAACAATGTTGTTTGCTGTAAAAAATTACCTTTTGAGGGAGATGGAAAAATCAATAAAATTTTATTAAAACAAATTTGAAAAAAATATATTTAGAATCTATAAACAAGATGTTAAAAATCACTAGTTTATATCATCTTCAAATTCTTAACAGTTTAAAAGTTATAGGTGTCGGAAAGTGAAGGTTTTTTTCAAAATATTCATATAAGTGTCAAAGTTGGTCAAAAAGTGGGAACCAGTATTGTGAGTTCACCTAGCCTCTCATACCATGTTCTTGGTGCTTGCTTCAAGCCATATAGTGCCTTGTGCAATTTATATACCATATATTTTGCATCAGTCAAAGCATAACCATTTGGCTTCTCAATGTATACTTCTTCTTCTAGTATTCCATTTAGAAATGTTGACTTCACATCCATCTGATATATACTTTGAATCCCTTATGTGCTGCAAAAGCCAGTAAAGTCTTGACACCTTCTAGTCTAGCCACTGGTTCAAAAGTCTCACCATAGTCTTCTCCTTCTTCCTATGCATAACCTTTGCATACCAATCTAGCTTTGTTTCAGACTACTACTCCATCTTCATTCAATTTATTCCTAAATACCCACTTAGTACCTATCACATTTGTATTCACTAATCTGGGTACTAGGGTGCATGTTTTGTTCTTCTCAATTTGATCAAGCTCCTCCTCCATAGCTTTAATCTAGTGATTATCTTCAAATGCTTCCTTAGCAGTTCTAGGCTTAATAGTGGAGATCATGCAAGAATTCTCTCTAATTCTTCTTCTGGTTGACACTCCAACATCCTTATCTCCAATAATCTGGTTAGGATTATGATTGAGTCTCACATACCTCAGAATGACATGATCATTGTCTTCAGGTTCTTCTTCTTCATTATCATCATCTTTTGAATCTACCTGTTCTGGTTGAACTGGTACAACAACATTCTCTTTACCAATTTTAGGTTTCACTAGTTCTGGTTCCAAAAATAGAATGCAAGGATCTTCTTTAGTTTTCTCCACACTAGTTTCCCCTGATACTTCAGGATATTCATCCACTTGAACATCAACACTTTCAATGATTCTCTATGTTTGGTTGTTGTAACATTTCTAGACCTTACTCTTGGTGGAGTAACCAAGAAATATGCCTTCATCACTTTTAGCCTCAAACTTGCTAACATAGTCACCTCTCTTAATAAAACATTTGCTGCCAAATATCTTAAAATAACTGACATTAGGTGATCTACCATACCAATATTCATAGGGAGTTTTATCCTTACCTCTTTTTACCAGTATCTGGTTTATAATGTAGATAGTTGTGCTAATAGATTCTCTCCAGAAAATTTTTGCTACACCTCCTTGTATCAACATTGTTCTTGCATCTTCAACAACTGATTGGTTGTTCCTCTCTGCAATAACATTTTTCTATGGTGTCCTCGGTGCAGAAATCTACCTTTTGATACTAGTTTCTTCACAATATCTAGTGAATTCCTCAGAAGTGAATTCACCACCTTGATCAGCCCTCAGACACTTTATCTTCTTACCACTTTCCTTTTCAGCTAAGGCCCTGAATGCCTTGAACTTACTAAAAGCTTCTGACTTATCCTTCAGGAATGTGACCTGCATCATTCTTGAGCAATCATCAGTGAAGATCATAAAATATCTATTACCTTGAATACTTTTAGTCCTCATGGGTCCACAGAGATCTGTATGAACCAGATCTAACAAATGTTCTGCTGAAAAAAATTGGCTCTTTAAAATTGAGGATGTCATCTTTACCAACTGACATTCCTTACACAGAGCATTAACCAGTTTGTCCAACTAAGGCAAACCTCTCATTGTCTTGGACTTACTAACTTTGACAATGTTATCAAAATTTATATAACAAAATCTCCTATGCCAAAGCCAACTTTCATCTATCTTAGAAATTAAACAGTTGTTGACTTTAGGATTTAGGTGAAAGAGGTTACCTTTATTATGCTATCCAGTTGCAATTAGTTCACCTTTGCTCCCATAGATTTTGTACATTTCATTCTTAAACTCCAATGGATAACCTCTTCCATTGAGTTATGCAACACTCAAAAGATTGCGCTTTAATCTTTCAACCCAATAGACATCATCTGCACTGCTCTTCCCATCAAGAGAAATAGTTTCCTTACCTTTTACTATGCAGGGTGAGTCATTACCAAATCTCACAACTCCTCCATCAAATTCCTTCAAAGTAAGAAATTCACTTCGATCACCTGTCATGTGGTGTGAACAACCACTATTGATGATCCAATCATCAGAACTATCCATGTGAGAAACTAATACCTTCTAATCATGTGTCTCCTCTTTCATGGAAACAAAGACAATGTCTTCATTATCATCTCCCTCAAATTCCTAATTAGTGATACTACCATCAACTACAATGAGACAATCTCTTTTGCCTTTTCCTTTGTACTTCTTGAATTTCTCACGCTTGTGCTCATTGTCACCATTAGGAAAGTTAGCTGCAATGTGTCCAATCTTGTTACATGCAAAGCATTTCAAAGGTAATTTACCTCTGTACTTACCAGTACCTCTGGGCAACCGCTTCGCCAACAATGCTTCAAGCTCAACCAGACTGTCTTCATCATCAACTTCTCTGTTGGATCTAGATTCATAACTATGATTAACATCTCTAATTTTCCTCATAGATGGGTTAGAAACTGAAGCTCTAAATGCATATTTGGATTTTTGAGCACTACCATCATAACCATTTAATTCAAAAGCAGTAAGCTTACCAATGATCGAATCAACAGTTACCTTAGTTTTATCAATAGACTTTAGCTCCTAAATGGCTGCAACTCAGATAGCGTAGATCGGTAGTAGGGTTCTCAACACCTTACTAATTACTATGGCATCCTCCACTTTACCACTAGCACTTTTGATCTCATCGAATATCTCCTTTATCCTCTGACCATTCTATTGGATATTTTCACCTTCAACCATCCACATGTCATCAAATTTTCCTCTTAGACTCTCTTCTTTGGCAATCCTCACATGCTCATCACCACTATAGATTTCCTCAAGTTTCTTTCATACCTCATAAGAAGTCTCTAGACCATAGACATCAACATACTCTACATCAGACAAAGAACTAATAATAGCCTCCAATGCTTGATTGTTTTCTTGTTGCTCTTTCTTTTGATCATCAGACATAGTCCCACTAGATGCAACATATTGAGTAACAACATGTTCCCAGTATTGACTTCCTAGACTCTTGATATAGATTTTCATTCTATCACTCCATATTTTGTAGTTCTCTCTATTAAACTTTAGATCTTCTTTCTTCATCATGTTCTACAAGATATTTACCTCGAGTTGTTAGGCTTAAACCTTAGAGGACCTGAAATGCTCTGATACCAATTAATGGTATGATGAAAGAATAAGGATCTGGTCAACTACTGAGAGGGGAGGAGGTGAATCAATAGATAGAAAATGACTTTCACCAATCTCAAAATCAACCTCTCAAAGCAAACTCTAAACTGACTGGTTTAAACATTGAACTTCAAATGCAATAATACTGACAAGTCAAACCGGTTGACTGTTATAATAGACTAACAGTAAAACATCTTTGAAAGTCTCAAAACCTTTTTACTAAATCATTCAAATAGTTAATTGACAATAGTTAAAACATATTTCAGATTGTTGTCGATTAACATAACATATCAAAGTGGATTTAGTAGTTAAGCAATTTAACCATAGTAAACATAACCACAAAAGCATTCACCACTTGACACGATATTTTTGACATGGAAACCCAAATGGAAAAAAACCACAGTGGGGATGAATACCCACAAGTATTCTAAACTCTTCTGAAGTTCGCCCTGTTAGGAGCCTAGCCTATTAAAGTTTTACAAGAAGTCTTGTTAAGAACAGATCCTGTTAGGGACCACCCGCTTAAGGAATTGACTGTAATGCCCCATTAGAAGCAATAACCTATTAGGAGTAACCTCGATAGAGGATTTCAAATCCAAGATAATGGACCACCTGGTTAGAGGATTTGAATAACACTAATCTTGTTATAGCTTACCCGGTTAGGGGATTTTACTACTGTAATTTTTAGAAAACAACAGGGGTTTGTTGATCTGTTTAAATAGCATTACACTTGCTTGTTCATATCCTTTTCATGCTCTTATCTTCCTTTACACATATTGTAGATACATTATCAGGTTCGACAACAACACTCTCTTGCTCTCAACCATAAATTGCCAACACTTCAACAAAACAACTCATCGACCTTATAAATAAATGAATAGGTCGGTAACACAACACAAACCTAAACATCTCATAGAGATTACAAACAAATTGGTTCAAGTATGACCATTGGATTACATAGAAAATTACATAGAAATCAATGCACATTATTCAAGACATCCTTGACCTCTCCTTGATCACCGCTTCATCGAACTCTGTAACTCATCACACGGTTTCCATTACATGCAATGAACTCGCTCATTCCCAAGACAAAAACCGTTATCTTTATATGCCATGAATCATTTAAAATATTTATCATACAACATGCATACATGTCATAATCTTTACCGTTCATCATTTGATCATAATCCGCTTCAACCAATTCACTAATCTCCATCAGTTAGGGTTTGGTCTCATCTACAAGTAGGGTTATCGGTTCATCTCTCTATTTCATAAGAAATACCGGTTTCCTCCACAAGCTCACCTACCGGTTGGAGTTCCCTTTACTATCTGTTCCTACTTGACATCAATGACAACATAACATTTCATTAATGCAATCTTCATGCAAATGCCAACAATTTATGTGAACACTAAAGAGAAGATTGCAGACATTTTTGCTAAACTATTGCCTGAAGAATAATTTGAGTACCTCTGAGATATATTAGGGGTTTCTTCCCCTCTGGCAAAAAACTAATTGGTGCTATTTGGCAATAGTCTAGTATGCATTATCAAAGATATTGTTTATTCTGAAATGATGTGGGGATCCTTCTGCTCACGGGGAGTAGTTAGTTTTGTGATTCAGTGGTTTTTATTTTTGCTTTGATATTTTTGTTAGATTTCTGGCATTGATGTGAGATGGGGAGAGATATTCATGAGAAAAACTTAAGGGATATATTTATTAGGGGGAGAAATTTTAGAACTTCATTTCTATATTCTTTTGTGGGAGATTTGTTTGGCATTTCTTGGCACTTGGATGTAAATTGCACATCTAGTGTTACCATTAATGCCAAAGGGAGAGATTGTTGGCCATTTGGAGGAATTGATTATGTGTTGCATTGATATTTTGTCATTGATGTCAACACTAGTTGTCTTGGATGCTTTACCAGTATCCTTTCGGTTCCAGTAAGTTTCCTAGTTTCTAGTTGGATTAGATCACGATGATCCGGTATGCTCTAGTATATTTTGGCCTATGGAATTGGCTTATATATTCTATTCATGCTACTCATATTCATGTGCAGTCAGCTGGTTTTGATATGGTGATCAGATGCTATCTCGTATGCTGGTAAGCTTGGTTTGTTGTTTCGGTGAGGGTTTCACCGACAAAGCGTTTATTGAAGATCTTTGATGTTATGCATAAATGGTATTGGTACGACTTCTAGTAGAGATTCGGGATGCTGATGGTGATCATGTTAGAGACTTGGTTGATTGGGATCATTGCTTTAGCATGTATGGACCTATATTGGGTCCCGGTTGATCTAGGTTATGGATTGACTTAATGTAACATGTAGATTGGACTTCTCAATGTGTTTCTAGGATGCCTTATGGGTTGGATATTATTTGTTTGGTCTCAAGCCAACATATTTTATAATTATGTAATTGGTTTATTGTTTGGTGTCCAACCTTATTGTTTGTGGTCGAGGGTTTGTATATATATGTTGTAAGATCTCATTGTAGATCATAAATATGTGTAAGGGATATGGATATGTAAGGAGCGAATAATGTAATAATCATTCGGGCAGAGGATTTGGTCAATTATTGGTGATCGAGTTGGGTTTATGTAAGAGGGTTTAGTCCTCTGGTATTGGGATTAACCAGAACTATACTCAGGCATAGGAGATGCTATCATTGTAGTTCATTCTCTCTTCCAGGTTGTTGTCTAGATTTCTATGTAGTTAGTGAGACTCCTTTTGTGATGACCAGTGTGCTCTAGATTGTTGGCCTTCCTGCAAGTGCAGGCCCCTCTATTTGTAACCACATACTTACTACAGAAGTATTATCTGACTATGGGTGGGCTTCTCGCCGTGGTTTTTCCCTTTATCGAGTTTTCCACGTACAAATCTTGGTGTCATGTGAATGGTATTTATTCTCTAATTGTTGTTTGTGCTTAATTGGTTTATCTGCTATTTCAGTAATTGATTTATCCATTTCGGTAAGATCTTTTGGGTTTTGGTATTAAAGTTTTAATTGCTTAAGGTTCCGATAATTTGGTGACAACTGATTCACCCCCCCTCTCAATTGTCTTCTGGTTATTTGAACTATCTAACAATTTGAAGACATGCTTTTTATCGTGCTTAATTTTCTTCAAATCTATCTTCAATTCCTCCAACAAAACAATACAAAGATCATAATGAACATCTTCTTTAACCATCTAGTAGGCCACATGGATGGCAGTGCCAGATATAGAATTCAGTCATTTAGATTGATATACCTTGTAACCAATTATCCTCACAACAAACTTAACATCATCTTTCTTAATTGTGCTGATCTTAATTGAGTGTCCATCAAACTCTACACCTGTTAACTTGTCGACGTTAGGGTTTGTGACTTTGCGTAGCCCTGGCTTGTCACCGGTTTGATTCAAACAACTTATGACCCTAATTGATTCTAAAGTCATTTTATGGAGTTGGTCTGACCATATAAATTTTGCATGAATTTTTCTCAATACATACCTCATCCATTCATTATCACCAAACTACGAAAAGTTCACAAACTGAGTGAAACCCTTTCTTTGCAACTACACAAATTTTGGCTTAGGATTGTTGATTTTATCCATGATGTTGTTGGTATATAGGTGCACGATATCCTTAGTGTCGGTTTCTTCAATGTCACAGTGAATATAAGCTCGTACATCATCTATATGTAAAAGTCCACGCATAATGGAAGAGAAGGCTCCAACTGGGTCGACCTCCATGGATTTGTATAGGCCTATACTCTTAAACACGGGACGAGGCCTATCCTTGATCTCAACAACTAGTGGAGTAGCAATGGAAGATGAGGATGCCATTTCAGTTTTTTAGAAAACCAAACTTAGAAATGCTCTTCGAAAAATACATCAACTATGTTAGACAGTTTAAATAACCGAAAGACAATTGCAAAGGGGGGTGAATCAGTTGTCACAGATTACCAGAATCATCAGAAACTTAAACTTTGATATTGAAACCCAAAACATTAATACTGGAATAGCTGATAAACTAATTAAGCATAAACAATAATCACAAAATAAATACCATCCACATAACACCAAGATTTGTATGTGGAAAACCCAGCAAAGGGAAAAACCACGGTGGGAAGCCTACCCACAGTCAGATAATACTTCTACAGTAAGTATGTGAATTAAAATTGAGGGGCTTACACTTGCAAGAAGGCCAAAAGCCTAGAGCTCACTACTCATAACAAAAGGAGCCTCACTGACTACATATAAATCCTGACTACAATCCAGAGAAGTGTTGAACTGCAAAAGGTAGAATCTCCAATGCGTGAGTACAATTTCAGTTAAGCTCAATACTGGAGGACTAAATCCTCTTATATAAACCCAATTTGATCTCCAATGATACCAACTCCTCTGCTTGAATGATATTACATTATTCGCACATTACATTCCTTGACCATGACCTCTAATAATAACCATGATGATCTACATTGAGATCTTACATCTATATATACAAACCCTCGACCATAAACAATCAGGTCGGCCACCAGACAATAAACCAATTACATAATTACAAACCATGTCGGCCTTAGACCAAACAAATAATATCAACACATAAGACATCCTAGAAATACATCAATAGGTCCTATCCACATGTTACATTAAATACGGTCCATAACCTAGATCAACTGAGACCAAGTATAGGTCCACATGCCACAACAATGATCTCCATCCACCAAGTCTCGAACATGATCACCATCAGCATCCTGAAACTCCACTGGAAACTGCATCAACACCACTTATGCAATTCATCAAAGATCTCCATCAAAATCTATGTCGGTGAAACCCTCGCCGAAACCAGAAACCAAGCTTCTAAGAAAACAAGATAGCATCCAATCACCAAACCAAAACTGAATGACCAAATATCAGTATGAGTATCATGAACAAGCCAATTCCATCACCAAACTATACTGAATCCTACCAAACCATGCTGGATCCAAGCTACCCAGAAACCACTCAACCTACCAGAACCAGAAGGGTGTTGGTAAAGCATCCAAACAGCTAGTGTTGACATCAATGACAAAACATCAATGCAACACATAATCAATTCCACCAATTGGCCAACAATCTCCCCCTTTTGCATTGATGTCAACACTAGATGTGAAAAAACATATAAGTACAAAAAAATGCCAAACAAGTCTCCCCCAATGGAAGACAACCAACAATCTCCTACATACAGCTCTGAATATCAATATCTCCTCCTGTGAATAATAGTTTTGTAAAGCTCTTAATTTCCCCCTTATCAATATCTCTCCCCCTTTCTTTTCTTTTTCACTATCTTTTTTTCTTTTTCACATCAATATCACCCCCCCTTTGACATCAGTGCCAAAAATCTGACAAAAATATCAAAGCAAAAATATAAACCACTGAATCACAAAGCTGACTACTCCCCCTGAGCAGTAGCATCCCACATCAGTGATCAAATGAATAGTATATTTGATAATGCATGTTGGACTAATGCCAAACCGCATCAATCAAGTCTCTACTAGAGTGTCAGAAACTCCCAATCTATCTCTCAGGTACTCAAATGATTCCTTGGACAAAGGTTTAGTAAAAATATCTGCAATCTGCTAGTTTAGTGTTCACATAAACCAGTCTAACCTCATTTTCTTCCACCTTCTCCTTCAAAAAGTTATACTTGATAGATATGTGCTTTGTTTTTAGAATCAAATAATGGATTCTTTGATATATCAATAGAAGCAGAGTTATCACAGTGAATAACTACCAGTGCATCACAATCCACCTTTATATCATTCAAGATTTGCTTCATCCATAAAACTTGTGTACAATTTGTAGTAGCAGCAACATACTCAGCTTCGGCAGTCGATAAAGAAGTACATGACTGATCCATGAAACCAACTTCTTTCTAAGAAAGAAAGATCCACCTGGAGTACTTTTTTGGTCATCAACATCTCCAGCCCAATCAACATCTGTATATGCACATAAAGTAAAGTTATCATCCTTAGGGTACCACAAGCCATATTTTGATGTACCTTGCAAGTATCTAAAAAATCCTTTTCACCTCCATCTCATGATTTTCTCTAGGATCACTCTAAAATATTGAAACAATATAAACAACATTCATAATGTCAAGCTTAGTCTGAGTCAAATAAAGAAGACCTCCAATCATATATTTGTATCTTATAGGATTTACCGATGCAAAAACATCTTTTCTTATCAATTTCTCACTTGTAACCATAGGAGTACTTACCGGTTTAGAATCTCCCATACTAAATTTCTTCAACAATTCCTTAGTATATTTAGTTTGATAGATGAAAATACCTTTGTCAGTCTGAGTAATCTGCAAACCTAAGAAACATTCCATCTCACCAATCATAGACATCTCAAATTATTTCTCCATATTCTTAGAAAATTCCATGCATAACTTATCTTCACCTCCAAAAATAATATCATGAACAAATACTTCAATAATTAGTATATCATCATTAATGATCTTATAATATAAATTACTGTCACCACTGCCCTTAGTAAAACTAAGCTTCAAAAGATATTTATCCAACCTTGCATACCAAGCTCTAGGTGCTTGTTTTAATCATATAAAGCTTTCCTTAATTTGCAAACCATATATGTATCATCTGATATTGAAAAACCATTAGGTTGCTCAATATAAACTTCCTCATCAAGATCCCCATTCAAAAATGCACATTTAACATCCATCTAATAAACCTTGTAGTTTTTGTAAGCAACATAGGCAAGAAATAATCTTACAGCTTCAATCCTAGATACAGGTGCAAAAGTCTCTCCATAATCAATTCCTTCCTTCTGAGAATATCCTTTACAAACCAGTCTAGCCTTATTCCTTATAACTTGACCATCCTCATTTAATTTATTCCTAAAAACCCATTTAGTTCCAACAACATTTTTATTTTTAGGTCGGGGAACCAAGGTTCATGTGTTATTTTTCTCAATCAGATCTAATTCTTCTTCCATATCTTTCAACCAATATTCATCTTTACATGCCTCAATTACTGATACCGGTTCAACTTGTGAAATTAAACATACATCATTAGTTTCTAGTCTTCTTCTTCTCATCACTCCATTTCTCTTATCCCTAATGATCTGATCTTCTGAATGATTCAGTCTCATATACCTAGGAATCCTCTGACTTTTTGTTCGTCTTCCTTGTTCTTCAGTTACTGTAGAGTTCTCTGATACTACTGGAATAACTTGTTCAACTCTCTATTATGGTAAAGGTGCTACCAGTTCTAATATAATCATTTCCATTGTCCGTTCCTTCTCATAAACTTTGATTTGACTTCTGTTTAGGTCATCTACTTTGACATTAGCAGTCCCCACAATTATCTGCAATCTCTTGTTATAACATCTATATGATTTGCTTTCATTAGAATAACCAAGAAATATTCCTTCATCACATCTAGGATCAAATTTCCCAATAATATCATCTCTCCTGATATAACATTTACTACCAATTTTTTTTTAAATACTTAACTGTAGATGTATTGCCAAACCATAATTCATGAGGTGTCTTACTAGTTTCTCCTTTGATATGTACACTATTGAATGTATAAACTGTTGTACTCACTGCTTCTCTCCAGTAGATATGAGGTAGACTAGCTTCCATCATCATTGTTCTAGTAGCATCCAAGATAGTTTTTTTCTTCATTCTAGAATAATCATCAATTCTTAGCATGAAATATCTATCACCTTGAAAACTTTTAACTCTAGCAGGGCCACACAAATTAGTATGAATAAGATCAAGAACATCATTTGATTTATCTTGTATACTCCTAAAAGAGGTTCTGACTTGTTTACCCATTTGACATTCTTTACATACTAGATTATAGGGCTTCATAACCTTAGGTATATCCCTAACTGCCTTAGTTGAACCAATCTTCACAATGCAATCAAAATTCACATGACACAGCCTTTTATGCCAAAGCCAACTCTCATTAATCTGTGTAATCAAACATGTCTTCTCACCGGAGTTCAAATGAAATATATTACCTTCTATCTATGTACCAGTTGCAATCTCCAAGCTAGATCTATTAATGATTTTGCATTTCCCATCCTTGAACTGCAATTGAAATCCCTTATCTACCAATTTACCTAGACTCAAAAGATTATGCCTCAAACCTTCACCATAATAAACATTATCAGTATTGTTCTTACCATTCAATGATATAGTTCCTTTTCCTTTGATCATACATGTTTTTTCATCTCCAAATCTAACTAGACCACCATCAAATTCTTGCAAAGACACAAACTTCCTTTTTATCTCTAGTCATATGATGTGAACAACCACTGTCAATTACCCATTCATCTTTGTCTTCAATTTGAGCAGCAAGTGCCTTCTCTTCAGGTACATTATCTTCCAGTGTTGGATCATCTTCCTTGATAGCTAGGAATACACATTCCTTCCCATTGCCAGATCCACTAGTAGATTCTTCTGTCGGTTCATCATCAGAATCAGTAATGCCTTCCCCATCCACTATGTAGCATAATTTGTCTCTATTTTTCTTGTATTTATACTTGTTCTGATATCCAGGGTTAGGTTTAAATGATCTTCTAACTCTTTCTTCAAATCTTGAATTTCTTTCAGGACATCTACATGCAAAATGACCAATCTTATTACATGCAAAACATTTAAAAGGTGCTTTTCCTTCATACTTACTTCCTACTGGTCCTTTTGGTACTCTTCTAGTAAATAGTGCTTCAAGTTTCTCAAACTCATCATCTTCTCTCTTCATATCTTCCAATTCCTTTGCATACAAATCTTTCCATTCTTTCTTACTAGTTGTAGATGTAGATGCATGAAAATCGGGTTCAGTCTTCACAACTCCAGAAAGTCCAAATTCTTCAAGCTCAAAAGAAGATAGTTTTCCAACCAAAGTATCTCTGTTGATAGATGTATCAACCATTATTCTCAACTCATTAATAGTAGTAGCCTTCATTTTGTAAGCTGGTGGTAGGGCTCTCAGGACTTTAAAAACAATTTCATCTTCTCTTAGAGTTCCACCACAACATTGAATTCCCATAACAATCTCATTTACCCTTTCCATGAATGTAGTAATCCTTTCATCTTCTTTCATCTTTAAGTTTTCATATCTCACCCGGTAACCATCAAGTTTAGCAATCCTCATTGTAGGGTCACCTTCATTAAGAGTCTCCAACTTATCCCATATAGCCTTTCCAAGTGATTTGTCGGTCAATCCCATCATTTGCTGATTAGAAAGTGCACACAAGAGGGCTTCTTTTTCTCTGCAATCATTCTCAAGCTCCTTATCTAGTTTTACCAGAGGAGGATTCCCAGATCCTGGATTATAGGGTGTGACACCATTATGTGTGATCTCCCAAATCTCCTTGCCAAGACATCTTAGATGAGTCTCTATCCAAATCTTCCATACTATATAATTTGTTCCATCAAACCTTGGAATATCCCTTCGAAAGATAGCTCCAGAAGAACTAGATGAACTTGAACTGTTAGTCGCCATACGATCTTTCTCATGCGATTAATCTTTCTGTAGAGAGGACCAAAGCTCTGCTACCAATTGTTAGACAGTTGAAATAACCGGAAGACAACTAAGTAGGGAGAGGGTGAATCAGTTGTCACAAATTACCAGAACCATTAGAAATTTAAACTTTAATACCCGAACCCAAAACAAGAATACCAGAATAGCAGATAAACCAATTACGCATAAACAATAATCATAGAATAGATACCATCCACATAACACCAATATTTGTACGTGGAAAACCCAGTAAAGGGAAAAACCATGGTGGGAAGCCTACCCACAGTCAGATAATAATTCTGTAGTAAGTATGTGAATTACAATTGAGGGGTCTGCACTTGCAGGAAGACCAATAACATAGAGCACACTGCTCATCACAAAAAGAGCCTCACTGACTACATATAAATCTAGACTACAATCCGGAGAAGTGTTGAACTACAAAAGATAACATCTCCAATGCCTGAGTATAGTTTTGGTTAATCTCAATATCAGAGGACTAAATCCTCTTACATAAACCCAATTCGATCTCAAATGATTGATCAACTCCTCTGCCTGAATGATATTACATTATTCACACATTACATTCCTTGACCATGACCTCTAATAATAACCATGATGATCTAGAATGAGATCTTACATCTATATATACAAACCCTCGACCATAAATAATCAGGTCACCTACCAGACAATGAACCATTTATATAATTACAAACCATGTCAGCCTTAAACCAAACAAATAATATCTACACATAAGACATCCCAAAAATACATCAGTAGGTCCTATCGACACGTTACATTAAAGTCGGTCCATAACCTAGATCAACCAGGACCAAGTATAGGTCCACACGCTACAACAATGATCTCCATCCACTAAGTCTCAAACATGATCACCATCAACATCCTGAAAATCCACTAGAATATGCACCAACACCACTTATGCAATTCATCAAATATCTCCATCAAAATCTCTGTTGGTGAAACCCTCACCGAAACCAAAAACCAAGCTTCTAAGAAAACAAGATAACATCCGATCACCAAACCAAAACCAAATGACCAAATATTAGTATGAGCATCATGAACAAGCCAATTCCATCACCAAACTATACTAGATCATCAATGACAAAACATCAATGCAACACATAATCAATTCCAGCAAATGGCCAACAAACTGAATGTAGAATGCCCTAGATCACTTGTTATATTTCTTTTATCTCATTGATCACCTAGAAGCCTTGATCGCCTTGTTCTATAGCTTGAAAACACTATTTGTAAAGTGAATAATAACACTCGTATTTTCCCTTTTAACTTTGCAAACCCTAATTTCACTTTGAAATAAATGTGCCTCAGATATCCAAGCGGATGCCCTACACAACTACCAGATGCCAAAATCAGCCATCTGAATCTAGGATATCAACTGAAATTCAATTCCTACCATCTGTAATCCATTGACTACAAATGTCATCAAGGGGTACTACAAGATTTCCATGAATTTTCCTCCCACTAAGGCCAAAAGCCCTAGTTACTAGATGACAGTCATGCATCGAATTTAGGTATAGATCGACTATCTACCTTAGATTCATCCTTCTTTACCCACATCTTCTTATGCTGATCTCTAATCTTATCTACCTTTGCCTTTCTCTTTTCATCTAATTTGTTCTTGTCTATGGGAGCACTATTTTTCCTTTGCAGTACTTTGCAATGTGTTTGGTTTTGTTGCATGCTCTACAAACAACATTATTCTACATAGGTATGAAGTTCATCTAATTTGGTCTTGTCCTACACTGATTAGAGATATGTCCAAACATTCCACAAGCATAACATATTTTGTTCTGAAAGTTATTTATTGTTTCTCTACACATATTTGACTTGTGTCCAAATTTATTGCATATGAAACACTGACCAATAAAGGTAGGAACATTACTCATATTGTTCATCATATTGTTACTGTTCATCATTCCATTATTCATCCTACTTCTGCATTGACTTGCCATATGACCAAACTTATTGCAATTAAAATATCTACCATTGAATTTATGAGCATTAGGTTGTCTTACTAGAGGATTCTTTCTCTTCTTCTTATCAGGTTGTGCATTTCCTTGTCCAGATGCGGAGGATTCACCTTTCTCAAATTCTAAACCTCTCATGTCCTTTCTATGTCTTTGACTTTCCAGCATCTCATCAAGCCTTGTTGAACTAGATTTGAATTTGTCTTTGTACTTATTAGCAGTAGCAAGTTCATCTTTCAAGGTAGAAATTTGTCTTTCAAGTTATTTACCATTATTCCTTAATTGTGTCAACTCAAGATTCAATTGATCATTCTCATAGGTAAGCCTGAAGCATTCATCATCTCTTTCCTTCAATGATTGTGCCAGATTCTCTTCATTATTCTTTCAGTCCTCAATTTCCTTAGTCAACCTCATCATGATGGATTGCATCTCATTCTTCAAAGCAACATTTTCTCTCTCAAGCTTGTTAACTTCATTATCTTTGTCCTGATATTCCATGATTTGGTCTTCTTTCTCCTTCAACTTGTCCATCAATTCCTTCCTCTTCTCTCTATAGACACTTTTTTTATCCTTCAAATCACTAATGAATTCATCAACAATATTCAAGTTCTTCTTCAAGGTACAGATCTCATTTATAGCTGCATCAAGATCCTCAAGTGCCACATTGAGTTGTCTCTGAAAACCTAAATCCATAAAATCAATCTCCCAGATCTTCCTCAAGCGGTTAAGCTTCCTCAGAGGAACTAGGCTCTGATACCAATTATTAGAATCAAAGATCACTAAGAGGGGGGGTGAATCAATGATCTGTTAGAAATAAAATCCACAAACTTATTCTTTATCCACCTATTAGCAATGCATAATATAAAAGAACATAAACATGTAATAAATAAACCACAGATCCACAACACTAAATTTTTTATGTGGAAACCCAATAAGGGAAAAACCATGGTGGGGCTAGAACCCACAATATTCATATAGTATGGCCACGAGTACATAAATATTACATAGATGGGGAATGCACTTGCATTTAGGCTCACTGCCTAGAGCTCACTGCTCAATTACAATGACCCAGAAGGCTACAACCTTCATGGAAGTTTCACTGACTTAAAATTTGATTACAATGAGAAAGTACTATAAAATAAACTTTGAGAAAGCATCTAACAATGCAGGAATGAGTTCCAGTTAAGTGCTAAGTCTCTGATTGTACTCGCTTTGCTAATACTCTGTTTCTGTCTCAGTCAACTACTGGATTATCTATAAACCAAATGCGCATGTGAAATTGCGCTTTATTGCACCAAAATGGATCACCACAATAGTATTACATTGAAAACCAATCACCAATTCAATCTTATATATCCGATCTTAACATAAAAATAATCTCCTCTTGGTTGGCTTCAATCTCGAACAAAACATAGAGTAGACTAAAAGAGTATTATCACACGCTTCCTAAGGATCTTCCCATTCACCAAAAACACGAGATCAACCACCAAAATCACTGCAATCATCGGAAGTCATTTCGGACCAAAACATTATCGAGATAGCTTCTTTTACCACTTAACTACCTACTGGTTAACTCATGCTTTCGGATAAGATGAATCACAATCGTCGAATCAAATCACCAAGAAGAGTTTCTATCAATGACAACCCTAGACCAATAAGAAACTACTAGAAGTCATCGGATGAGTGTCAATTTCCAACATATGATGGTAGCATAGGCTTAGAATCATAACATCGAGGAGTTATAGAATGAATGTTATCATCAAAGAATCCAAAAATTAGGGTTTGGGATACAATGGAGTAGAGAAAAAACCATCAAGCGAAGATAGTGAAAAAATCCCACCTAATCATGCTTTGGTCATGCAAACTCCTCCTAGAAAAGTTACTAATAATACAGAATAGGAGGAGGATGTTGATGAAGGTATACATGTTCAGACACCACAAATTTAGTGGAGTTACCAAGGTATCGTAAGGGATCCGAAAACAACACACCAAGAAGAAGTTGCATTAGTGGTTTATGTGATCCCCACTAAGTTGATTGAATTAGAAGGCTTAAATCTAGATTTGGAGAAGGAATATCATGCAAGACATCATAATTTTTTTATCACCTAAATAGATCTGGGATTGATCAATCAAAATCTTATGATTCTAATCGAAGTAAACAAGAGACCTTCAGTTGGTCATTTGGTGGAATTGATTATGTGTTGCATTGATGTTTTGTCATTGATGAAAATACTAGTTGTTTGGATGTTTTACTGGCACCTTCTGGTCCCGGTAGGATTGAGTAGTTTCTTGTTGGTTTGGATCCGGCATGATTCAGTATGATTCAGTATGGTCTGGTTATGAAATTGGCTTATTCATGATACTCATGTTCATATTCAGTATGTTGGTTTTGGTCTGGTGATAAGATGTTATCCTGTTTGCTTGGAAGCTTGGCTTGTGGTTCCGGCGAGGGTTTCACCAGCAGAGATTTTGATGAAGATCTTTGATGATATGCATAAGTGGTTTTGGTGCAACTTCTGGTGGAGATTCAGGATGTTGTTGGTGATCATGTTTGAGACTTGGCAGATGGAGATCATTGCTTTAGCATGTGGGCATATATTGGGTCTCGATTGATCTAGGTTATGGATCGGCTTAATGTAACATATGGATTGGACCTCTCCATGTGTTTTTGAGATGTCTTATGTGTTGGATATTATTTGTTTGGTCTAAGGCCGACATCTTTTGTAATTATGTAATTGGTTTATTGTTTGGTGGCTGACTTGATTGTTTATGGTTGAGGGATTGTATATATATGATGTAAGATCTCATTATAGATAATCATGGAATAGGATAATAAGTATATGATCAAGGAATGGGATACATATATGTAATGTGTGAATAATGTAATATCATTATGTAATGATGGAAAAATGGTGAATGATAGATCAAGAAGGAAACTACCCTTTCCCTCAAAGAGAGATGAAAGTTTCACTATCGATTACCCTTCAAACACTTTTCACCATGTTAAATTAGGAAGAGGAGAGAATAATTCACTAGATTCAACTTCTCCACATGAAGATGGTAGACTGAAATCTGAATGAATGGGTAATGTTAAGTTGATCCCCTCTTCCTTGTTGGAAATGGAAAGGAAATTAATTGAATTATGTAGTGCAAAAGTGACAAAGAATTGATTATAACTTGAGATCAAAATATGGGATGAAGTTGTGCACCTAGATCTGACATTCATATGTCGAGACAAAGTCACCCTGCGAATTTGAGGAAAAGTTGCCTGAACCGTGGAAGGAATGTACACGGTCCTCTAAAAAATCCATGAAATGAAAAGGGTTTTTCCACCTCTACAAATGGAGCTCGAATCTGAAAGTATAGTTGCACACCTATAATCTACACACAAAAAAGAGAGGGAAAATGGGTTGGGATTGGGGGTTTGCCTTTAGGTCAGACCCCAGTTTTGGAATTAACCAAGTAATGAAAGAAAGTACTTGCAAGTAGTTATAAATGAAAGAGTGAATTGTAAATCACCTCAAGGGAGGTTGTGATAAAAATGTTGATAGAAGTGCGTGTGTGGAATTGAATGTTGGAATCAATCTCCTCTTCAATGGTTGAATCCTTGACTTGAATGCAACACCTAGCCTTGAAGGGAGATTGAGGATACTCAATGTTGGAAAAGAATGCTTGAATGCTTGAATTCTCTTGAATGTTTGATCACTTATGCAACATGACCTTATCAAACTTCCACCTTATGCCAATGAGAGGAAAAATTCCCCTTAAATACATGTCACTGGATTTGATTTTCATCATAGACTGAAATCGGAGGAGTTTCCCATGCAATGCACAACCAACAATGCAACCCTAGGAAGGGTCCTACCCCAAAATAGGGTAGGGACAAGGGACCCATACCCCTATACTGGGAGGACAACAACCCCATGCCCCTGTCCAAGGGGGGACAGTGGTGCCATGCCTCTGTCCTACCCCTTTCTCTAGGGCAGAGTGCGGACGAGGTGATGTAGAGGCCAAGGAAGAAGTTATTTCTGTAGGTTGAACAATCTCTAGTCTTCGATCAGGCTAGAGGATTTGAACTCGTGTGTGTGAGGACCCTAATGCAGTCAAAAATTTCTAGGGTCACAATTTTATGACACTATATTTAGCCCCCGCTTTAGTGGGAGTATAAGCGTATGTCAATACTGTTGGTAAAGTACAAAGAAACAAGATTGAAAGACTTATACCACATCAAAGAGGCAAGATGCACCAGGCCCCTAGTGGACTTAGGATCTTATAACTTCAATTGATAAAGTAAAAGGGAAGATTGAGAAGGGGAGAATCATGGCTGCAAGTATCAAAGTTCCCTTCACTATGAGTAATGAAAATAAGGATACCAAAGATTACAAAGAAAAACAAAATTTCACTATGTAATTCTAAGTATCACAAGAAGGAATATATGAGTGGAGTGTATGCCCCCACGTTAAAGCAATATCATGTGCCTTATCGGGAGCAATTTCTTTAAGGTAGGGTACACCCAAGAGAGAGAAGTAAGGAGCATGCTATTACAAGGATTTAACCCCCAATCGAGGAATAAAACCAAGGATAATGAACACAAAACACGAGGTAGTGTCACTTTCCTCGGGGTCAGTATGCTATATGATAACTCATGTATATCATGTATGTATATGCATATAATAATCTTCATTCCCTAAAGAAGGACACCACCTTAGAAGAATGGGAAAACAAGATGTCTCTTGAGTCAACATGAAACGGACTAAGAAAAGATCTCAATGCTTTGCATCATCCCCAAGTAGACATTAAGGGAACAATAGAAGAATAGGGATACACATAGAATAATGGTCACAAAAGAGAAAGAAAGGAGAGAGAGAGAGAGAGAGAGAGAGAGAGAGAGAGAGAGAGAGAGAGAGAGAGAGAGAGAGAGAGATATCTACAATGCTAATATTGCTAATCTAGCATGACATCCGCCTCCCAATCTTGCTGATCACTATTTCGGGAAGGCGAGCAATATTCCAGAGGAGCAACATCGAGCACAATAGATGGAGCTATCACAAGATCCAAACAAGGACTATGCTAATTTTGTAAGTCACTTTGTTTGATTCTAGGAGCTAGGATTAGGGTTTGTGAAAACTCATCCAGTAAATGCTTGTCTATGTCAACATAGTCATACTCACTATCAGAAGCATTAGGAGTTGTATTGCCATTATGAATAACATTTTCACCCATTTCTTCATCAAAGTTTAGAGAAAGAGGAGAAAGAAAAGGAATAGGAGTAAAACCATCACATGTTCTATGCAAATTATGATTTGGAGATGTAGGTTGAACATCTTTCTTAAGACAAAAGGGAATCATGTCAACTGTCGAAGTCTGAGGAGATTGGATATTTTGAGGGATACCTTCACGAGATCAAACACGACATCTTCATCGACGTTCTCTCGCACAATGATTTCATCGAGTCTTAGTGGAAGGTTGAGAAGGAGGAGGAACATCTGAAAAAGTAGGAACGCTTTTCTCCTTGATAGTTGAAGGTTTAGGTTGAGGTCTTTTTGGTTGAACAATAGGAGAAGTATACCTCTTCTCTTGATAAGAGGAAGGAGGTAGAAGATTACCATAAAAAGGAGGAATATTAGGTGTAGGAAGGAGACTAGGTCCAGCATGAGGAGAAGGTATAGGTCTAACCTTAGGAAGAATATTGTTGTTCTCCTTAAGAGAAGGTAAAGTCACATCCATAGGTATAGGTGGAGAATCTTCCTTAGGAGGGAGATTAGTTCTATCTATGAGGGGAACAACCTTATCTTGAAGAATAATAGGAATTTCAAGTGTTGGGGATCTAGGTTGACTTAAGGATAAGATCATATCATTCTTCCATTTTTGATAACATTGAAAAAGATCATTTCTCCTAAATGGAAGAGATTGAAATTGTTTAGGCCAGAAGAGATCAATAGGAACACCAAGGCTTCTTTCAGATAGACAAAATAAGCTATAGTTTATGGTTATGATTTCTCCGTTGTGAGGAAATTTGAGACACTTGTGGATTGGAGAAGCAATAGATTTCATTGAAGATAGCCAAGAATGGCCCAACTTCACACGGAATTGCTCAGAAGATGGTATGACAACAAAGCAAACTGTTGGCCATTTGGTGAAATTGATTATGTGTTACATTGATGTTTTGTCATTGATGTCAATACTAGCTGTTTGGATGCTTTACCGACACCCTTTTGGTCCCTGTAGGTTGAGTAGTTTTTGGTTAACTTGGATCTGGTATGATCTGGTTGACTCTAGTATAATCTGGTGATGGAATTGGCTTGTTCATGATGCTTATAATCATATTTGGTCAGTTGGTTTTGGTCTGGTGATTGAATGCTATCCTTCTAACCTAGAAGATTGGTTTCTAGTTTTGCCAAGCGTTTCATCGACAGAGCTTTTAATGGAGATCTTTGATGCATTGCATAATTGGTGTTGGTGCAACTTTTGATGGAGTTTCAGGATGTTGTTGGTGATCATGTTCGATACTTGGCATTTGGAGATCATTGCTGAAGCGTATGTACCTAAACTTGGTCCTAGTTGATCTAGGTTATGGATCGACATTGATGTAATGTGTGGATAGGACCTATTGTTGTATTTCTATGATGTCTTATGTGTTGGATATTATTTATTTTGGTCTAAGACCAACATAGTTTGTAATTATGTAATTGGTTTATTATCTAGTGGCCAACCTGATTGTTTATGGTCGAGGTTTTGTATAAATCAGATGTAAGATCTCATGGTAGATCATCATGGTTAATATAAGAGGTCATGGTCAAGGAATGTAATGTGCAAACAATGTAATATCATTATGGAAGAGGAGTTGGTCGATCATTGGAGATGGAATTGGGTTTATAAGAGGATTTAGTCCTCCGGTATTGAGCCTAACTAGAACTGTACTCGGGCATAGGAGATGCTATCTTTTGCATTTCAACACTTCTTTGGATTGTAGTATGGATTTATATGTAGTCAGTGAGACTCCTTTTGTGATGAGCAGTGTGCTCTAGGTTGTTCACCTTCCTGCAAGTGCAGACCCCTTCATTGTAAATTCACATACTTACTGTAGAAGTGTTATCTGACTATGGGTAGACTTCCCATCATGGTTTTTCCCCTTACAACGTTTTCCGTGTACAAATCTTAGTGTTGTGTGGATGTCTTTTATTCTGTGATTATTTTTTATGCTTAATTGGACTAACTACTATTTTGGTACTGTTGTTTTAAATTACTAAAGCTTCTGGTAACCGATGACAATTGATTCACCCCCCCTCTTAGTTGTCTTTGGGTTATCTGAACTATCTAACAATTAGTATTAGAGCTTTGGTCCTCTCTGTAGAAAGTTTAACTGCTTGAGGAAGATCCTATGATGACTAACAGTTCTGTAGCGTCCTAAAATTGTGACACTTGCAGTTTCAACTGCATTTCAGTCTTCACGATGGCGACGCAACACAAAACCTGAATGGAGACCCCAAAACCTGTTTATGACACCAAAAACTGCATTTTCTTGCACCCTGGCCTGAACCTCCTTTGCACCCTGCTGTCCCGGGAGGTGGGACCAGAGCGCCCAGCGCCCTGGTCCCCCAGGACCATGGCGCCCAGCGCCCTGGTCCCTGGCCCTATTTTGGGCTCGGTCTCCTATGGGACTTCGGGTCTTTTTGTTTGCAATTTGGAAAATATCATTTCTTGGTCGGCCTAAGGTCGGGAAAATCAGTCTTTTAACCCTAATTGGCAAGTATATAAACAACATTTTCTCTCTCATTTTGGACATAAGAGGATATGATGGAAAAAGCATGGAAATGATATTCAAACATTCAAGCATTCAAGCATTCAAGCATTCCTTCAAGCAATTGATCCTTCTAAGTCTCCATTCAAGGCTAAGTGTTGCATTCAAGACAAGGATTCAACCATTGAAGAGGAGATCACTTACTACATACTACTACAACATACAACATACAACAACATCTATACCTTCGCACATAAGGATACAAACATCCTTACAACAAGGTTGCAGGTACGCAACTGAAATTGAAGATGTGGAATCCTTGTGCAGAGACGAACAGATCCCCCTTCGTTTCGCGGATTTTTCGGAGGACCGTGTGCACGCCGGGCGCCATCGTCTCGTCAACTTTTTCTCAAATTTGCAGGACAATGCCGTATCGACATTTTACTGCTAATTCTAGGTCCACAGCTTCATCCTATATCCCTATCTCAGTTTATAAGCGAATCTTTCTCACTTTCTATGCATTCCTAGCTTAATCATTCTATGCACATTCTTTACAAAAGAGGGTAGCCTTGCTGTCTTAACCCTTGAAACTCATTTAGAATCCAATCTTGCATTGTGTGGGATTGGATCTTGTGGGTTTCAACCCCTCTTTTGAATGTAAAGTCTCCCTAAGTGAAAACCATCAACCCTAGCGACCTCCCTTCTCTCTCCTTGGAGTTGGAAGAGGGGAGAGCAACTAGGGTTCGATCGATTTTCCGCTTTACATTTTGGTGAACCCGACGTGAACATCCTTTCTGATTATTCATGATTAGATCTGAAAATTGGATTCCTTGATTACATTTCCATGTTTGATCTTTTGCAAATTTTAGAGGTTAATTGCATAAAAACCCTAAATTTTCTTTTTAGTAATTGATCTTGCGAAATGTTTAATTGTTAATGCTTGCTTCAGATCTGCCCTTCTATTACAAATTATCAATTCATATTTGTGCTTTAATTTTGAAAATTAAGTGGTTAAGTGTCAAAACCCTAATTTTTGAAACCCTCTTGATTCAACCTTTGTCCGACAATTTCACTGATCAAAACATCTCCAAATCAGCTGTAACTTTGGATTCCGCAATAAAATCACAATATCTTTCATCCCTGAAAATTTGGAAAAAAGTTGCGAGGACCGTGTGCACTCCGAGGGCCATCGTCCCCAACATTTTTTCCGAAATTTCGGGAGCAAGATCTTACCGTATTTTCCTGCTAAAATCTAGAATTTTGGCTGATTTTATCAATTACAACACTTTCAAAATTACAGTCAAAGTTGGTCTTGTGATTGCTTGGTTTAGGGCTTCTAATCATTCAAAAATTGTTGAAATTGAAATTTTGTGTCAAAATTGTGTTCTTACTGTCCTAAATCTGAAAAGTGTGTTTGCATTCATTCAAAATTTCAGTGCTTTATTCAAATTCTTGCAATTTGTGACTTTTGAAATTAAGTGCTTAATTACAACAACTTTGATTTTCGCTTTCAAAATTGAATTTTGCGTGAAATTGAGTCAATTTTTAATTTTCGAAACTTGCATTGCTTTTGGTATTCCCTCTAAAATCATAAAATTCAAAATTTCAGTTTCCCTCTCTTTTTCAAAATTCAAATTTTGCATTTTTCGACAATGTGGGTAGGGTTCAATTTTGAGATTGCAACTTTAATTTGGCCTATCTACAGATCATAAAATCACTCAATTTTTTCAGGTTAGCTTTAAAATCATCATACCTTTCATCCCTGCAAATTTCGAAAAAAGTTGCAAGGACCGTGTGCACTTCGAGCGCCACGGTCCCTGACATTTTTTCCAAAATTTTGGGAGATTTTCATGATTGCATTTAACAACCTAAATCTAGAAGATTGGTTGATTTCACTGAAAATTGCTACCTCTAAAATTAAAAATCTCCTCTCCCTTTCTAGTGCATGAGTTTTACAACAATAAGCCCTACTTACACTATTCCCGTTAGACGAAGCCATAGAATTAAGTCTTTCCGAGGTTTAATTACTGAGGAGATGGAACCTAATTTGAATAGCCTTTTTAACGAGGACATGGGTAATTCCTCTAATCCTCCTAATGATGAAGAAGCTCTCCATGAGGTTTCTGTAGAACAACTTTTGAAATTGGATAATCAATTTGATGATTTTCGACAATGGATGTCTCAAGAATACCCCGATAGTCAAGCTCTTCCTTTAATTGAGGGTCTAAAACATATGCTTCAAAGTGATAAGAATGGAATTGATATTTTGCGTGGTATTGCACACATTGTGGATTCGAATGTGATGCCTATGAAGAGTTGTGCCGAAACTTTAGGTTATACACAACCTCCTACACAAGTTAATCATTCTATTCCTTTGACAACTTCTATTGCTAGCATACCTACCTTTACATCAAACATAATGGCTACTTCAATACAAGACATTCCCCCTGTGATCACCAGTCATGGGGGCAATCCTTCCTCTTCAATTAACCCTATTCCTTCATTCAATCCAACTTCTTCATTCATTCCTTCAATGAGTGTTCCTATTACATCTCCGCAAATGAACATGACGCAAGGGGGCAATTCATTTAACCATTCCATTCCTCCTTGTAGTTTTCCTCCTTTCCAATCATCTCCTATGACTAATTATCATAGAGTCCCACCACCTTACTCTCTACCTTCTTTCAATAACATAACACCTCCATCTCAATCTAACACATCTAATATGAACTCTTCGACTGAAGCGACCATTAACAATCTTGCACAAACCGTCTCTTCTTTACAGCAACAAATTGCCTCTATGAATCAATCTAAGTTTAGTGTGCCCACATTTGATGTTGCGAGCCCACTTTCTCTTGACATTGTTCGAGCTATCCCTCCTAAACATGTTGAAATCCTGTATTTGGAGCTTTATAATGGTAAAGGTGATCCTCTAACACATGTTAAGACTTTTCAAACAATATGTACTGATTTTGCCTATGACCAAAGGTTGCTTGCAAAATTGTTTACTAGAACGTTAAGAGATAAGGCCCTACAATGGTATTTCTCGTTGCCTTCTTATTCTATTACTTCTTTCGAACAACTTGCAAATGCTTTCATTCAACAATTTCAAAACAATATAAGTCCTAAAGTTACTTTGATTGATTTAATGCATTGTAAACAAGGTGTTAAAGAAAAAGTGACTGATTTCATTGGTAGATATAAACATTTGTATGCTCAAATTTCTTTTCCAGTGCCTGACAATGATATTCAAAGAATCTTTATTTCTAATTTACAAAAAGATATTCGAGACAAACTTCTATTTTCTGAGTTTACTTCTTTCCAACAGTTGTGTGCAACTCTTCACAATTATCAACTGACTGTGAGTCAAATGGAACAATCACATCCTATGGCTCCAAGTGATAAGGGTGATAGCAGTCAACAACCACTTGGGAAGTTTAAACCGAACAAAGATTCTATCAAATTTAATGAAAACATCATCAACAACAATGTGAATGTAGCATCAGGTGTGCCTCCTATTTCTAAGTTTTTCAAGAAAGAAAGAAAGTATACTCCTTTGAATGAATCATTGCATAGTATTATGAATAAGTTATTGGAACAAAATGTGCTTACTCTTCCTCCTATAAGGCAAATAGATCCTGCAAAGATTACTTCACCTTATTTTGATAACAAATCTTTTTGTCAATTTCATCGTCAGCCTGGGCATGATACTGAAAAATGTTTTTCTTTAAAGGGTAAAATTCAAGATTTGATTGATAATAATACTATCTCTGTTTCAGGAGTGAATGATAAAGGCAACACATTTGTAGCTCCTCCTAACCAAAATCTTCAGATTTTTACTGATCCATTACCTTCTCATACCTCTAATGCGATTGAGGCTAATGATTCCTCTCTCTCATCTGATGGTCTTGTGTCTATGACTCCGAATGTGATTAACTTTGTAGAGCAGCAAGAAATCCCTAAAGAACCTTCCATCACATTTGATTCTAGTGAAACTATCAGGGCACCTGATGGTCCTTTATACATAGTTGCAAAAGTCAAGAATACACCTTGTCGTGGAGTGCTTATTGATCCTTCGTGCATGGTTAATGTTATTACTGAAGAATTTCTTTTTACTTTGCAATTGAATCAAGTAATCTATGACAAAACAGATGTGGTTGTGAAATTATTTGATGCATTTTCTTCTCTAGCAATTGGTTCTATTACATTACCTATTGAGGTCCATAACTAATCCCTTGATGTGAACTTTTCTATTATTCCTTCTTCTGAACAATTTCGTGTGAAGCTTGGCTATCCTTGGCTATCTTCCATGAAAGCTATTGCTTCTCGTATTCACAAGTGTTTGAAATTTCCCCATAATGGTGAAGTTGTTACTGTCAATCATAGTCTCTTTAAACCAGCTGAAAGAACTTCTAGTGTTCCTATTGATTACTTTTGGCCTAAACAATTCCAATCTCTTCCTCCACGAAGTGATCATCTTTTCAAATCTTATCAAAAGTGGAAAACAGATATGATCCTATCTCTTAGTGAACCTAGAACACCTAAACTTGACATTCCTATCATTCTTGGGAAGGAAATTCTTCCTTTGAAAGATAAAACTAATGTCTTTCCTCAAGAAGATTCCCAACCCATCCCTATGGATGTGACTATGTCTATGCCTAATAAACCTTCTAAAAGTAGACCCATACCTCCTCATCATGATGGACTTGGTCTTCTTCCTAAACCAAATATTCCTCCTTTATATGGAGCAGTTCCTCCTCCTTCCTTCTATAAAGAGAAGAGACCTTCCTCTTCTCCTATTATCCAGCCTAAGAGACCACAACCTAAACACCCAAGTGATAAGGATGAGAACATTCCTCCTCCTCAATCTTCTCCACTTCCTACTAAGACTAGATGAAATCGTTCTGCACGCAAACGCTGACGAAAGCGTCGTCTTAGAGCTCAAGCAGCCGCTTCTCAAACTTTACAATCTCCAAAAACACCTTCAACAGGCATTATTCCATTTTCTCCAAAATCTCCTAAACATAAGATGCATGATGGTCTTGATCCTGTGCGAGTTAAAGATCCTATTTTTATAAATCTTGATGATGCTATAGATGAAAATGTTATTCATGATGAAAATGTTACTCCTCTTGCTTCTGACAGTGAATATGAACTTGTTGATATTGATAACCATTTATCTAACGAATTTTCTAAAGCACTTATCCTAGCTCCTAGACAAGAACAACGTGGCTCGAAACATGAACATAGCCCTTGTTTGGATCTTGTGATAGCTCCATCTGCTGTGTTGGATGTTCCTCCTCTAGCGTGTTCCCTGCCTTCCCGAAACATTGATCAGCAAGATCGGGGGGTAGATGACGTGCTAGACTAGTTACATTAGCATAGCAGATTCTTTCCTCCTCTCTTTTGTTACTTCTTCTATATGTTATCCTTATTCTTCTATTTGTTGTCCTTAGTGTTGTCTACTTGAGGATGATGCAAAGCATTGAGATCTCTTTTGGTCTCTCTCATGTTGACTCAAAAGACACATGTGTTCCCTTCTTCTAGGTGACCTTCCTTGATTGGGGAATGAAGAACAATTATGCATACATACATATGGTATATACATGAATTATCATATAGCATACTGACCCTTAGGAAAGCAAAGTCACCTCGTTCTTTGTGTTTGTGTCGATTATCCTTGGGTTTATCTCACACTTGGGGGCTAAATCTTTGTGATAACGTGCTCCTTTCCCTTCTCATTTCTTATGTGTATCACTACGTTAAAACAATCACCCCCGTTGAGGCGTGTGCGATCGCTTTAACGTAGGGGGGCATACACCCTGTCTATCCTTTCAAGATACTTGAAAATTCCTTGGCGAACTTAGCTTTGCCTTGAAAATTTTTGGTATTTCTTTTGCATGACTCATAGTGAGGGAACCTTACTACTAACAGTCATGGTTCTCCCTCGTGATCTTCCCTTTTACTTTGTCAATCGAAGTCGTAAGATCCTTAGTCCATTGGGGGCTTGGTGTATCTTGCCTCCTTGACGTGGTGAAAGTCTTTCAATGTTGTTTCCTTGTACTTTACCGGAAGTATGAGCGTACGCCTATACTCCTGCTAAAGTGGGGGCTAAATGTAGCGTCCTAAAATTGCGACACTTGCAATTTTGACTGCATTTCGGTCTTCACGATGGCGACGCAACACAGAACCTGAATGGAGACCCCGAAACCTGTTTATGACACCAAAAACTGCATTTTCTTGCACCTTGGCCTGAACCTCCTTTGCACCCTGCTGTCCCGGGAGGTGGGACCAGAGCGCCCAGCGCCCTGGTCCTTCAGGACTAGGGCACCCAGCGCCCTGGTCCCCCAGGACCATGGCGCCCAACGCCCTGGTCCCTGGCCCTATTTTGGGCCCGGTCTCCTATGGGACTTCGGGTCTTTTTGTTTGCAATTTGGAAAATATCATTTCTTGGTCGGCCTAAGGTCGGGAAAATCAGTCTTTTAACCCTAATTGGCAAGTATATAAACGACATTTTCTCTCTCATTTTGGACATAAGAGGATATGATGGAAAAAGCATGGAAATGATATTCAAACATTCAAGCATTCCTTCAAGCAATTGATCCTTCTAAGTCTCCATTCAAGGCTAAGTGTTGCATTCAAGACAAGGATTCAACCATTGAAGAGGAGATCACTTACTACATACTACTACAACATACAAAATACAACATACAACAACATCTATACCTTCGCACATAAGGATACAAACATCCTTACAATAAGGTTGCAGGTACGCGACTGAAATTGAAGATCTGGAATCCTTGTGCAGAGACGAACAGATCCCCCTTCGTTTCGCGGATTTTTCGGAGGACCGTGTGCATGCCGGGCGCCATCATCCCGTCAACTTTTGCTCAAATTTGTAGGACAGTGCCGTATTGACATTTTACTGCTAATTCCAGGTCCGCAGCTTCATCCTATATCCCTATCTCAGTTTATAAGCGAATCTTTCTAACTTTCTATGCATTCCTAGCTTAATCATTCTATGCACATTCTTTACAAAAGAGGGTAGCCTTGCTGTCTTAACCCTTGAAACTCATTTAGCATCCAATCTTGCATTGTGTGGGATTG
Source organism: Cryptomeria japonica (assembly GCF_030272615.1). Taxonomy (NCBI): domain Eukaryota; kingdom Viridiplantae; phylum Streptophyta; class Pinopsida; order Cupressales; family Cupressaceae; genus Cryptomeria; species Cryptomeria japonica. Next base: position 640,003,985 of record NC_081415.1, on the reverse strand, counting down.
GATCTTGTGGGTTTCAACCCCTCTTTTGAATGTAAAGTCTCCCTAAGTGAAAACCATCAACCCTAGCGACCTCCCTTCTCTCTCCTTGGAGTTGGAAGAGGGGAGAGCAACTAGGGTTCGATCGATTTTCCGCTTTACATGTTCAAGTTCATCTAGTTTTTCTGGAGCTATCTTTTGAAGGGATATACCAAGGCTTGAAGGAACAAATTATACAATATGGAAGATTCAAAAGGAGGCTCATCTGAGATGTCTTGGCAAGGAGATTTGGGAAATCACACAGAATGGTATCACACCTTATAATTCAGGATTTGGAAATCCTCCTCTGGCAAACCTGGACAAGGATCTTAAGAATGATTGTAGAGAAAGAGAATCCCTCTTGTGTGCACTTTCTGATCAACAAATAATGAGATTAATCAACAAATCATTTGGAAAGGCTATATGGGATAAATTGCAAACTCTTAATGAAGGTGACCCTATAGTAAAGATTTCTAAACTTGATGGTTATCGAGTAAGATATCAAAAACCTGAAGATGGAAGAAGTTGAAAGGATCACTGCATTCATGGAAAGGGTAAATGAGATTGTTATGGGAATTCAATGTTGTGGTGGAACTCTAAGCGAAGATGAGATTGCTTCTAAAGTCTCGAGAGCCCTACCACCAGCTTAGAAAATGAAGGGTACTGCTATTAATGAATTAAGAACAATGTCTAATACATCTGTCAACATAGATACTTTGGTTGGGAAACTATCTGCTTGCGAGCTTGAGGAATTTGGACCTTCTGGAGCTGTGAAGACTGAACTTGTTTTTCATGCATCTACATCTACAACCGGTAAGCAAGATTGGACAATTTTATATGCAAAAGAATTAGAAGATATGAAGAGAAAAGATGATGAGTTTAAGCAACTTGAAGCACTATTTTCTAGAAGAGTACTGAAAGGACCGGTAGGAAGTAAGTATGAAGGAAAAACACCTTTTAAATGTTTTGCATGTAATAAGATTGGTCATTTTGCATCTAGATGTCCTGAAAGGGATTCAAGATTTGAAGAAAGAGTTAAAAGAATATTTAAACCTAACCCTGGATATCAGAACAAGTATAAATTCAAAAAAAATAGAGACAAATCATGCTATTTAGTGGATGAGGAAGGCATTAATGATTTTGATTATGAACTGGCAGATGACTCTTCTAGTGGATCTAGTAATGGGAAAGAATGGGTATTCTTGGCTATCAAGGAAGATGATCCAGTACTGAAAGAGAATGTACCTGAGGAGAAGGCACTTGCTACTAAAATTGAGGATAAGGATGAATGGGTAATTGACAGTGGTTGTTCACATCATATGACTGGAGATAAAGGGAAGTTTATATCATTGCAAGAAATTGATGGTGGACTAGTTAGATTTGGAGATGACAAGGCATGTATGATTAAAGGAAAATGAACTATATCATTGGATGGTAAGAACAATACTGACAATGTTTATTATATCGAAGGTTTGAGGCATAATATTTTGAGTGTAGGACAATTGGTAGATAATGGATTTCAATTATAGTTCAAGGATGCAAAATGCAAAATTATTAACAGATCCGGCTTGGAGATTGCAACCGGTACGCAGATAGAAAGTAACATATTTCATTTGAACTTTGGTGAAAAGATATGTTTGATTACATAGATTGATGAGAGTTGGCTATGGCATAAAATGATGTGTCATGTGAATTTTGATTGCATTGTGAAGATCAGTTCAACTAAGGATGTTAAAGATATACCTAAGATTATGAAGCCCTATAATCAGGTATGTAAAGAATGTCAAATGGGTATAGGTCAGAACCTCTTTTAAGAGTATACAAGATAAATAAAATGATGTTCTTGATCTTATTCATACTGATTTGTGTGGCCCTGCTAGAGTTAAAAAATTTCACAGTGATAGATATTTTATGCTAATCATTGATGATTATTCTAGAATGATGTGGGTTACTTTTTTGAGAGAAAAATTTGAAGCATTTGAAAAGTTTAAAATCTTTAAGGCTGAAGTGGAAACTGAGACAAGATTGAAGATTAAATGTTTGAGATCAGATCATGGTGGAGAGTTCACATCTGGTGAGTTTAATAACTTTTGTGACAAGCATGGCATTAGAAGACATTTTTTTGGCCCCTGGACACCTCAACAGAATGGAGTTGTGGAAAGGAAAAACATAACTATCTTGGATGTTGCTAGAACAATAATGATGGAAGCTAATCTATCACATATATATTGGAGAGAAGCAGTTAGTACAACACTGTACACATTCTATTGTTAAATTCTGTGAGAAGCAAGAATCAAGCCAGGATCTGATGTCAGTCATAGATCACATGCAACTCCAAGCAACGGATGATCGAAGATCAAAATAGCTGAATGAAGATAAATCTGATATGAGAGAAAAATAGAGATAAAGAAGAGAATTTAGAGAAGACTCTCACCGAGCTATCACTTAACTAGTGAAGGTGAGAGTATATTGCTCATTATATAGAAAAATAATAACATATACAACCAAGAGGTGCATTAACTCCCACCTCCATAAAAAGTGGGAGGTTTTACCTACTACCCCATACAAGGTTGGAGGTTTTTACCTACTTGGTAAATGTCAAAACATGTGGCATAACCTCCTTACATGAAAACAAAAAAGGAGTTATAAGAGGTGGCACATAAGGCCAAAAGAGGGTGAGAAACCCAACTACCCCATAACCCACTTAGGAAATGACAAAATAGTGGTTATGAGAGGTGGCACAACAAGCCAAAAGAGGGTGTGTAACTCAACTACCCATGTGAGGTGGAGAGTTACACATGTAGCTAATGTATTCCGCCACATGTCCTCATATTAACCACACCTAATAACCTAAGCAAGCTTAATAATATATGTGTAGGAAAAATAAATACCCCCTAACATAAGGAAAATAAAAAAACCTACACTAACATCTACAAAGTACATATCAAAGGAGAAACTGGTAAGATACCTTATGAATTATGGTTTGGCAATACACCTACAGTTAAGTATTTTAGAATTTTTGGTAGGAAATGTTATATCAGGAGAGATGATACTATTGGGAAATGTGATCCTAGAAGTGATGAAGGCATATTTATTAGTTATTCTAATGAAAGCAAAGCATATAGATGTTATAACAAGAGACTGCAGAGAATAGTGGAGAGTGCTCATGTCAAAGTAGATGAGATGAGAAAAAGTCAAATCAGAACTTATGAGAAGGAACTGACATTGGAAATGATTATATCTGAACCGGTAGCACCTCTACCGAAACAGAGAGTTAAACCAGTTACTCCGGCAACATCAGAAAATTATACAGTAACTAAAGAACAAGGAAGAGGAACAAAGAGTCAAAAGACTCCTAGGTATGTGAGAGTGAATCATTCTGAAGATCAAATCATTAGGGATAAGAGCAACAGAGTGATGACAAGAAGAAGACTGACAACTAATGAGGTATGTTTAATTTCACAAGTTGAACCGGTATTAGTAATTGAAGCATGTAAAGATGAATTTTGGTTAAAAGTTATGGAAGAAGAATTAGATTAGATTGAGAAAAATAACACATGGACTTTGGTTCCCCGACCTAAAAATAAAAATGTTATTGGAACTAAATGGGTTTTTTAGGAATAAATTGAATGAGGATGGTAAAGTTATAAGGAATAACACTAGATTGGTTTGTAAAGGATATTCTCAAAAGGAAGGAATTGATTATGGAGAAACTTTTCCACTAGTAGCTAGGATTGAAGTTGTAAGATTATTTCTTGCCTATATTGCTTACAAAAACTACAAGGTTTATTAGATGGATGTTAAATGTCCATTCTTGAATGGGGATCTTGATGAGGAAGTTTATGTTGAGCAACCTGATGGTTTTTTACTATCAGATGATATTGATATGGTTTGCAGGTCAAGGAAAAATTTATATGGATTGAAACAAGCACCTAGAGCTTGGCATGCAAGGTTGGATAAATATCTTTTGAAGCTTGGTTTTACTAAGGGTAGTGCTAACAATAATCTATATTATAAAATCACTAATTATGACATACTGATTGTTGAAGTATTTTTTGATAATATTATTTTTGGAGGTGAAGATAAATTGTGCATAGAATTTTCTAAGAACATGGAGAAAGAATTTGAGATGTCTATGATTGGTGAGATGAAATTTTTCTTAGGTTTGCAGATTGCTTAGACTGACAAAGCTATTTTTATCTATCAATTTAAGTATGCAAAGGAATTATTGAAGAAATTTGGTTTGGGAGATTATAAACCGAAAAATATGCCTATGGTTACAAGTGAGAAATTGACAAGGAAAGATGTTTCTACACCGATAAATCCTACAAGATACAAATCTATGATTGGAGGTCTACTTTATTTGACTCAAACTAGGCCTAATATTATGAATGTTGTTTGTATTGTTTCAAGATTTTAGAGTAATCCTAGAGAAAATCATGAGATGGCAGTGAAAAGGATTTTTAGATACTTGCAAGGTACATCAGAATATGGCTTATGGTACCCTAAGGATGACAATTTTCCTTTATGTGCATATACAAATGCTAATTGGGCTGGAGATGTTGATGACCGAAAAAGTACTTCTAGTGGAGCTTTATTTCTTGGAAAGAAGTTGGTTTCATGGATCAACGAGAAAAAGTCATGTACTTCTTTATCAACTACTGAAGCTGAGTATGTTGTTGCTGCTACTAATTGTACACAAGTTTTATGGATGAAGCAAATGTTGAAGGATATAAAGATGGATTGTAATGCACTGGTAGTTATTCAATGTGATAACTCTATTGCTATTGATATATCAAAGAATTTGGTATTTCACTCTAAGACAAAGAAAATATCTATCAAGTACAACTTTTTAAAGGAGAAGGTGGAAGCAAATGAAGTTAAACTAGTTTATGTGAACACTAAAGAACAAATTGCAGATATTTTCACTAAACCTTTATCCATGGAATCATTTCAGTACCTGAGAGATGGATTGGGGGTTTCTACCCCTCTGGCAAAGACTTGATCGATGCGGTTTGGCATCAATCCGGTATGCATTCTTAGAAATTTTATTCATTCTGGCACTGATGTAGGATGCTATTGCTCAGGGGGAGTAGTCATCTTAGAGATTCAGAGGCTTATACTTTGATATTTTATCAGATTTCTAGCATTGATGTCAAAGGGGGAGAGATAATGATGTGAAAAATAATTTTAGAACTTTACAAAGATATTATTCAAAGAGGGAGAGTTATTGATATTCGGAGCTACATGCAGGAGATTGTTGGTTGTCTTCCACAAGGGGAGACTTGTTTGGGATTTCTTGGTACTTAGATGTTTTTCACATCTAGTGTTGCCATCAATGCCAAAGGGGGAGATCATTAGCTATTTGGTGGAATTTATTATGTGTTGCATCGATGTTTTGTCATTGATGTCAACACTAGTTGTTTGGATGCTTTATCGACACCCTTCTGGTCCCGATAGGTGGAGTATTTTTTGGTTAACTTGGATCCGACATGATCCGGTTGACTCCGATATAATCTGGTGATGGAATTGGCTTGTTCATGATGCTTATACTCATATTTGGTTAGGTGATTGAATGCTATCCTGCTTACCTAGAAGATTGGTTTCTGGTTTCGGCAAGGGTTTCACCGACAAAGCATTTGATGGAGATCTTTGACGCATTGCATAATTGGTGTTGGTGCATCTTTTGATTGAGTTTCAGGATGTTGTTGGTGATCATGTTTGATACTTGGTGTTTGGAGATCATTGCTAAAGTGTATGGACCTAAACTTGGTCCCAGTTGATCTAGGTTATGAACCGACATTGATGTAACATGTGGATAAGACCTATTGTTGTATTTTCGGGATGTCTTATGTGTTGTATATTATTTGTTTTGGTCTAAGGCCGACATGGTTTGTAATTATATAATTAGTTTATTATCTGGTGGTTGGCCCAATTGTTTATGGTTGAGGGTTTGTATAAATAATATGTAAGATCTCATGGTAGATCATCATAGTTAATGTAAGAGGTCATGGTCAAGGAATATAAAGTGCGAATGATGTAAATTCATTATGGCAAAGGATTTGGTTGATCATTAGAGATCAAACTGGGTTTATAAGAGGATTTAGTCCTCCGGTATTGAGCCTAACTAGAACTGTACTCGGGTATAGGAGATGCTATCTTTTGTAGTTCAACACTTCTCCGGATTGTTGTCTGGATTTGTATGTAGTCAGTGAGACTCCTTTTGCGATGAGCAGTGTGCTCTAGGCTATTAGTCTTCCTGCAAGTGCATGCCCATTCATTGTAAATTCACATACTTACTGCAGAAGTATTATTTGACTGTGGGTAGACTTCCCACCATGGTTTTTCCCCTTAGAGGCTTTTCCATGTACAAATCTTGGTATTGTGTGGATGGCGTTTATTCTGTGATTATTTTTTATGCTTAATTTGATTAACTTCTATTTTGATAGTATTGTTTTAAATTACTAAAGATTTTGGTAATCTGTGACAACTAATTCACCCCCCCCCCCTCTCAGTTGTCTTCAAGTTATCTGAACTGTCTAACATCAACATCCATGGTTTTAGCATGAACTTCAATAGGAAGGGTGATAAAGCCAATGGTAGGACAAGAGAAGCCATCAAATAACATCACAACCACATTGGAAGCATCACATATTGGTTTATACAATCATAAAGTGAAAAGATACTCTTCAATTATGGCATTAACCATGCAAAAGAGATCAATCAAGGCACCACAGCAAGGGATATCCTTAACCTTTTCAACTCTATATAAAGGGCCATCGGATGCTTGAATGGTCTCACTAGGGTCAAATGTAATACAAGGATCCTTAGGAAAATCTTGTGTTTCTACCATATTAACCAAGTTTGGAGCCATAGAAGTGAATTCTTCAGAAGAGAGAGAATTAGGCACAATCTCAATAACGTTAGAGGTACGAGAAGGCAAGGGATTAGTGAAAATCTTCAGATTTTGATTAGGAGGAGCTACTGCTTTATTCCCTTTACCATTTACACCTGCCACATATATAGTATTATTATCAATCAAGTCTTGAATCTTTTTTTTCAATGCAAAACATTTCTCAGTATCATGACCAGGTTGACAATGAAATTGACAAAAAGAATTGTTATCAAAATAAGGGGATGCCATTTTGGAAGGGTCAATTTGTTTTATAGGAGGGAGTTTGATAAATTTTCTGTGCAACAAGTGAGACATAATACTATGTAAAGATAAAGATTCATTCAAAGGAGTAAATTGCCTTTCTCTTTGGAAAAATTTAGAAATAGAAGGCACACCTATTGTAACATTCACATGGTTATTGTTGATTGGATCATTAAACTTGATGAAACTTTTTGTTGGTTCAAACTTTGGAAATGTTTGTTGAAAATTCTCCCCCTTATCACTCAGAGCCATAGGAGTGGATTGCTCCATTTGACTCACAACCAGTTGATAATTGTGGAGTGTTGTGCACAACTATGGAAAGGAAGTAAACTCAGACAAAAGAAGCTTTTCCCTGATATCTTTTTGCAAATTAGAAATGAAAATTCTTTGAATATCATTATCAGGTACATGAAAAGAAATTTGAGCACACAAATGCTTATATCTACCAATTAAATTAGTCACTTTTTCTTTAACACCTTGTTTACAATGCATTAAACCAGTCAAAGTGATTTTAGGACCAATGTTGTTTTGAAATTGTTGGATGAAAGCATTTGCTAGTTGTTAAAAATAAGTGATGGAATAAGAAGGCAAAGAGCAATACCATTATAAAGCCTTATCTCTTAGTGTTCTTGTGAACAATTTTGCAAGCAATCTTTGATCATAAGCAAAATTAGTACACAAGGTTTGGAATGTTTTGACATGCATAAGAGGATCACCTTTTCCATTATAGAGTTCTAATTGAGGGACCTCAACATGTTTAGGTGGCATGAATTTAACAATATCAAGAGAAAGTGGGCTTGCAACATCAAAGGTGGGCACACTAAACTTGGATTGACTCATGGAAGCAATTTGTTGTTGTAAGGAAGACACAGTTTGAGCAAGATTGTTAATTGTTACTTTGGTAGAAGAATTGATGTTAGACATAGGTGATTGAGAAGGTGGTTTGATTTAATTGAAAGAAGGGATGGACTGAGAATAAGGTGGTGGGACATTATGATAAGTAGGCATAGGTGATGATTGGGTAGGAAAAGGGACACTTAAAGGAGGAATAAAGTTGTTGAAGTAATTTTCCCCTTGTGTCACACTGATTGGTTGAGGAATAATAGGAACCCTCATGGAAGACATAGGTACAGATGGAGGATTAAATGAAGAAGAGGGATTGCCCCCATGACCTATGGTTGTAGGACTAACATTTTGAGTTGAAGTAGCCATGATGTTGGAGGTAAACTATCAATAATACTAGTCATAGTAGTAGTCAAAGGAATTGAAGGGTTGACTTGTGTTGAAGTTTGTGAGTAACCTAAGGTTTCGACACAACTCTTGATAAGCATAACGCTAGAATCAACAATATGTGCAATGCCACACAATTTATCAATTCCATTCTTATCACTTTGAATCATGCACTTAAGGCCTTCAATTAATGGAAGAGCTTCACCATTAGGCTATTCTTGGGACATCCATTATTGAAAGTTATCAAAATTTTATCTAAAGAAACCCTAGTTCAAGATTCTTCTTCATCATGGGATTCATTAATGGGGTGAATAGGTACATGATTAGGATGGGAAGCATGATCCTCATTAAAGAAGTCACCAAAATTAGGCTTCATCTACTTGGTAATTAAACCTTAGGAAGCTTTAATTCTAATGCTTCATCTAATAGGGACATGATAGGTAGGACTAATAGTGGTAAAACCCATACACTGGAGGGAAAATTTAAATTTTGAAGTGTGGGACAAAGCTTACAAAATTGAGTAATGCAAAATGTAAGAAAATAATGATTACACAGTTTGAACTTTGTTGGAGGAAGGGAATGACATGATTTCCAAAAATGAAAGGAAATTGAAATTTTAAAATTAAGGCCAAGGGAATACCACTTAATTTTAAAATCAGAATTTTTAAAATCAGGGCAGACTATAATTAACCTCTTAATTTTAAAAAATTTCTTGAAATTTGAATGTTGAATTTGGGAGGTATTTCTGATTCTAGAGGGATCAAAAATTGATAAAATCAGCCAATCTTCCGGATTTAGGCTATTAAATACAGTCATAACAGTCTCCCGAAACTTCGAGAAAAAAGCCGAGGATCGTGACGGGAACGCACATGGTCCAACCAACTTTTTTCAAAATTTTCAGGGATGGATATTATGATGATTTTAAAGCTAACCCCCCAAAATTGGTGAATTTTACAATCTCTAGATGGGTGAAATGAAGGCGCAAATGTGAAAATAGGACCCTATTAGGGTTTTGAAGAAAAAGAGGAATTGAATTGCAATTTTGAAAAGGGTCAAACCTAATGGATAGGGACACCTTGGAAAATGTTTAGAAATCTGAATTGGAATGAAATTGATTTGAAATTCACACAAAATCTAATTAAATTTGAAAAATTAGGGTTTTATGACCTAACCTCTTAATTTTAAAATTTGAACTATGGGAAAAGGGTGGGAAACTGAAAATTTGAATTTTAGGATTGAAGACAAATCTGAGAACAATAAAAAATGTGAAAAATTAAGTTGAAATCCAATTTTTTGCACAAGGTCAATATGATTTTTGAAAATTAGGGTTTTGACAAGTAACCTCTTAATTTTGTAAATTTTATTTGTAAATTGAACAAGACAAAGAGGAAATTGAATTTTACAAACAAAACAAATTTCAGATCTAAGATAACCACAAGCAATTTTTACAAATCACAAGTTCAATTTTACTTTTAAAAACTAGGGTTTTTAATGATTTAACCACTAAGTTTGTAGAAATTTGAAACATGTAAATGAAAAATATGCAATGTTGTTCCAAGGAAAGCATGCAAGATGTTGGGTTCACCAAATGTAATGGTGAATAATCGATCAAGAAGGAAACTACCCTTTCCCTCAAAGAAAGATGAGAGTTTCACTATAGATTACCCTTCAAACACTTTTCACCATGTTACATTAGGAAGAGGAGAGGATAATTAATTAGATTCAATCTCTCCACATGAAGATGGTAGATTGAATTTTGAATGAATTGGGAATGTTAAGTTGATCCTCTCTTCCTTGTTAGAAATGGAAAGGAAATTAATTGAATTATGTAGTGCAAAAGTGACAAAGAATTGATTATAACTTGAGATTGGAATATGGGATGAAGCTGTGCACTTGGATTTGGTAGTAAAATGTTGAGATGAAGTCGCCCTACAAATTTGAGAAAAATTTGCCCAAACCATGATGGGAATGTACATGGTCCTCCGAAAAATCTATGAAATGAAAAGGGTTTTTCCACCTCTACAAATGGAGCCCGAATCTTAAAGTACAACTACACACCTGCAACCTACACATAGAAAAGAGAGGAAAATGGGTTGGGATTGGGGGTTTGCCTTTAGGTCAATCCTCAGTTTTGGAATTAACCAAGTAATGAAAGAAAATACTTGCAAGTAGTTGTAAATGAAAGGCTGGATTGTAAATCACATCAAGGGAGGTTGTGATAGCAATGTTGATAGAAGTGCTTGTGTGGAATCGAATGTTGGAATCAATCTCCTCTTAAATGTTTGAATCCTTGACTTGAATGCAACACCTAGCCTTGAAGGGAGACTTGAGAAAGCTCAATGCTGGAAAATAACGCTTGAATGCTCTTGAATGTTTGATCGCTTATGCAATATGACCTTATTGAAATTCCACCTTATGCAAATGAGAGGAAAAATGTCCCTTAAATACATGTTACTAGATTTGATTTTCGTCATAGGCCGACATCGGGGGAGTTTCCCACCCAATCCACAACCAACAATGCAACCCTAGGAAGGGTCCTGCCACAAAATAGGGCAAGGACACTGTTGGCATTTACATGAAGATTGCATTAATGAAATATCATGTTTTCATTGATATCAATTATAACCAATAATGATGCTGTTATGATGTTTTTTTGCAACCGGTGGAAGAGTTAGTAAAGGGAACTACAACTAGTAGGTGAGCTTGTGAAGGAAACCAATATTACTTATGAAGTAGAGAGATCAATTGGTAACCCTACCTATTGATGTGCCAACCCTAAACGATGGAGTTTGGTGAATCAGTTGTAGTGGTTTATGATAAAATGGTGAATGGTAATGATTATGCCACGTATGCATGTTGTATGAGAAGAGTTTCAAATAATTTTTGGTGCGTAGAGATAATGGTTTTATCTTGGGAATGAGAAAGTTCATTGCATGGAGTGGAAACCTCATGATGAGTTACAAAGTTCGATGAAGAGGTGATCAAGGAGCAGTTGAGGTTGTCTTGAATGATGTGTAGTAATTGTTATGTAATCCAACGGTCATACTTGAACCGATTTGTTTGTAATGTTTATGAGATCTTAGGTTTGTGAGGTGTTACCAACCTATTATTTTTGTTGATAAGGTCGATGAGTTATTTTGTTGTAGTGTTGGCAATTTTTGGTTGAAAGTAAGAGTGAGTGGTTCTCGAACCTGATGATGTATGTGTAGTATGTGTAAAGGAAAATAGGAACATGAAAAGGATCTGATCAAGTAGTGTAGTGCTATTCAACAGATCAACAAACCCATGTTGTTCTTTAACAATTACAAGAATCAAATCCCCTAACTGGGTAAGCTCTAGCAAGCTTAGTGTTATCTAAATCCTCTAACCAAGTGATCCATTAGATTGGATTTCAAATCCTCTACCGAGGTTACTCCTAATAGGGTATTGCTTCTAATAGGGCATTATAGTCAATCCCTTAACCAGGTGGTCCCTAATAGTATCTGTTCTTAACATGACTTTGTAAAAGCTTTAATAGGCTTGGCTCCTAACAGGGTTAACTTCAGAAGAGTTCAGAATACTTGTGGGTATTCATCCCCATCGTGGTTTTTCCTATTTGGGTTTCCACATCAAAATCAAGTGGTGAATGTTTTTGTGGTTATGTTTACTATGGTTAAATTGCTTAACTACTAAATCTACTTAGATATGATTTGATGACTGACAACAATCTGAAATGTGATTTTACTTTTGTCAGTAAAGTATTTGAATGATTTGGTTAAAAGGTTTTGAGAGTTTCAGAGTTGTTTTACTATTATTCTATTATGATAGTCAACTGGTTTACTTGACAGTAATATTGCATTTGACAGTTCAGTGTTTAAACCAGCCAGTTTTGAGTTTGACTAGAGAGGTTATTTTTCAGTTTGGTGAAAGTCTAATTAGTTTTCTATCTACTGATTCACCGCCCCCCTTCTCAGTAGTTGTGTGGATCCTTATTGATTCATCATACCATCAATTGGTATCAGAGCATTTCAGGTCCTCTAAGGTCTAAGCCTAACAACTTGAGGTAAATATTTTCAAGAACATGATGAAGAAAGAAGGTCCAAAGTTTAATAGAGAAAACTACAGAATATTGAGTGATAGAATAAAAATATATATCAAGAGTCTAGGAAGTCAATACTGGGAATATGTTGTTACTCAATATGTTGCACCTAGTGGGATTATGTTTGATGATCAAAAGAAAGAGAAACAAGAAGACAATCAAGCATTGGAGGTCATTATCTTTTCTTTGTCTGATTCAAAGCATGTTGATGTTCATGGTCTGGAGATTGCTTATGAGGCATGGAAGAAACTTGAGGAAATCTATAGCGAAGATGATCATGTAAAGATTGCCAAAGAAGAGAGTCTAAGAGGAAAATTTGATGATATGCAGATGGTTGAAGGTGAAAATATTCAATAGTATGGTTAGAGGATTAAGGAGATAGTTGGTGAGATCAAGAGTGCTAGTGGAAAAGTGGAGGATGCCACAGTGGTTAGTAAGGTGTTGATAACCCTTCTACCAGTCCATGCTATTCGAGTTGCAACCATTCAGGAGCTAAAGTCTATTGATAAAACTAAGGTAACTCTTGACTCCATCATTGGTAAGCTAACTGTATTTGAATTAAATGATTATGATCGTAGTGCTCAAAAATCCAAATCTGCATTTAGAGCTTTAGTTTCTAACCCACCTATGAAGAAAAGTAGAGATGTCAGTCATAGTTATGAATCTAGATTCAGTAGAGAAGTTGATGATGAAGACAACCTGATTGAGCTTGAAGCATTGTTGGCCAAGCGGTTGCCCAGAGGTACTGGTAAATATAGAGGTAAATTACCTTTGAAATGTTTTGCATGTAACAAGATTGGACACATTGCAACTAACTCTCCTAATGGTGACAATGAGGACAAGAGAGAGAAGTACAAGAAGTACAAAGGAAAAGTCAAAAGAGATTGTCTCAGTGCAGTTGATGGTAGTATCACTAATGAGGAATCTGAGGAAGATGCTAATGAAGACATTATCTTTGTTGCCATCGAAGAGGAGACATCTGATCAGAAGGCATTAGTTTCTTGCATAGATAGTTCTAATAATTGGTTCATAGACAGTGGTTGTTGACAACACATGACTGATGATTGGAGTAAATTTATTACCTTGAAGGAATTTGATGGAGGAGTTGTGAGATTTGGTAATGACTCACCCTGCATGGTAAAAGGAAATGAAACTATTTCTCTTAATGGAAAGAGCAGTGCAGATGATGTCTACTATTTTGAAGGATTAAAGAATAATCTTTTGAGTGTAGCACAACTGAATGATAGAGGCTATCCATTAGAATTTAAGAAAGGAATGTGCAAAATCTATGGGAGAAAAGGTGAACTAATTGCAATTGACAGGAAGACAACAAGTAACCTGTTTCACCTAAATCCTAAAGTCAACAACTGTTTAATTGCTAAAATAGTTGATAGTTGGCTTTGGCATCAGAGATTTTGTCATATAAATTTTGATAACATTGTCAAAGTCAGTAAGAGGTTTGCCTCAGTTGGAGAAACTGGTGAATGCTCTATGTAAGGAATGTCAGTTTGGGAAAGATGGCATCCTCAACTTTTAAGAGCAAATCTTTCTCGACAGAAATTTTGTTAGATCTAGTTCATACAGATCTCTGTGGACCCATAAGGACTAAAAGTATTCAAGCTGACATATATTTTATGATCTTCACTGATGATTGCTCAAGAATGATGTGGATCATATTCTTGAAGGACAAAACATAAGCCTTTAGTAAGTTCAAGACATTCAGGGCCTTAGCTAAAAAAGAAAGTGGTAAGAAGATAAAGAGTGTGAGGAATGATCAAGGTGATGAATTTACTTCAGAGTAATTCACTATATATTATGAAGACAATGGAATTAAGAGGCAACTTTTTTGCACTGAGGACACCATAACAAAATGGTATTGCAGAGAGGAACAACCGGTTAGTTGTTGAAGCTGCTAGAACGATGCTGATACAAGGAGGTGTAGCAAAAACTTTCTGGAGAGAAGCTCTCAGCACAACTGTCTACACTATGAACAAGATATTGGTAAATAGAGGTAAGGATAAAACTCCTTATGAATATTGGTATGGTAGATCACCTAATGTCAGTTATTTTAAGATTTTTGGCAGTAAATGTTTTATTAAAAGAGGTGACTATGCTAGCGAATTTGATCCTAAAAGTGATGAAGGGATATTTCTTGGTTACTCCACCAAGAGTAAGGCCTACAAATGTTACAACAATCAGACACTGAGAATCATTTAAAGTGCTAATGTCCGAGTGGATGAGTATCCCGAAGTCTCAGGAGAAACCAGTGAGGAGAAATGTTGGCAATTGACACTCTACTAGTTAGGTTTCACTATGTTGTCATTGATGGCAACATGATTTTGGGTTCCGACTTCATATGGTGTACCGACAGGCACTTCATAGACTCTACATCGGCACTAGCACTGACACTGGTAGGATAGAAGATTTTTTGATAATCGGCAATGCAGGCCGACATGGTATGGTAAAGGTCATCGGTATTGGAGGCCAACACATCTTGGATCCGGCATCGACAAGTTGGTTTAGTGCTTATTCATTTATGCTATGGCTGACATGTAAATATGATATTGTATATATCCTTGTAAGTTGACATAAGGCATAAATTTGTATAGGGTATATAGGAGAAATTGATTAGTTCATTTTTGCAATAACAGGATAGGGATAGACATGTGGAATCAATATATGGATGTAATGTAATGCGAAATATATCAGGGAGACTATGTATGTGAGGAATTCATTGTAAGGGTTATTCTGGTACTGAGGTTAAGGGTTTTGATTGGAATAGACCGAGCTTAAACCAGAACTATATTTTGGCATAGGAGATGCTATACTAAGCAGTTCACACTTCTTCAAATTGTTGTCTGGATTGTTATGTAGTCAGTGAGGCTCCTATTGTGTTGAGCAGTGTGCTCTAGGTTGTAAGCCTTCCTGCAAGTGCAGGCCCATCATATATTGTAATATCTCTTCATATGACCAGTGAATTGATATTGTGGGTTACAAATCCCACCATGGTTTTTCCTCATTGAGGTTTTCCATGTATAAATCTATGTGTTATGGTTCTCATTTATGTGTTTGGCTTATTGGTTGCATTACTTCTTTCAATTCTGTTTATACCGGTTGGTGTATGTATGTTTTGTTAAGGCTAAAATCTTCTATTCTGGTATAACACTTATTCACCCCCCTCTTAATGTTATTGGTTTCCAACAATTGGTATCAGAGCCTTGTGCCTTGGAAGAAGTTTAACAACTTGAGGAAGATTCTGAAACCAGAATCATTAAATATGGATTTGGAGAAGCAGGTTGAGATGACACTTGAAGATTATGATGTTGAAAGATTGAAGAACTTAAAGTCACAAGATGAGTTGAATTCTGCTAAAGAATTTATTCTTGTCCTACAAGAGAGACTATCATCTATTCAAGCTACGAGAAAGGAACTTTTGCAAAATCAAGATGATGAAGAGAAAAATGCACTTAAGGAACAATGTCAGAAATTGAGTCAGGAGAACATGGTTATTAACGATGAAATGCAAACTATGACTATGAGGTTGTCCAAGGATATTGAGGATAGAAAGAAAAAGGAAGAAAATCTTGTTGTATCCCTGAAGAACAAATTTGAAGAATGTGGTAGGTTGACTCATGAAAATGAGATATTAAGGTCTAATTTGGTACAATCCTGGAGCAATGAGAAAAAGCTTGAGAGACAAATGATAGTAATAAGAGATGATTTAACTACTATAAGTGAGTACAAAGAAAAATTCAAGATCATCTCAGCATAGCTTGATGAGTTACTAAAGAGACAGAGGCATATTGGAGATTCTAGCAGACTTGGATTTGAGCAAGGACAGAGTTCTGGTACTACTAATGAAGATGGTAGATATTTTGTTTGTAATAGATTTGGTCACATGGCTAGGCAATGTAGAAATAGAGCAAATCAGAACCCTGATTCTGCTTCCGGTAAATGTTCTAAACGCAATAAAATTAGTCATAAGACAAAAGATTGTAGAATGAATGTAAAATGCTATGCTTGTGGAAAATTTGGACATATGGCTAATCAGTGTAGGTCAAGCAATTTCATCGGTTTTATAAAGGTAATTCAAAAGAAAAATGTTACATGTTATGCATGCAATGAAGTTGGACACATTGCTAAGTTCTACAGAAGCAGAAATCCACCGGTTGGCAATGGAGGATCAAATGATAAAGGTAAAGAGAAGGTTAGTGAAATCTGGCAAGATCATACTCAGAGATGGGTTACAAAGACTGAAGAGAAATCATCAGATGGGAATGTCCCAGTTACCTATTCGACAGAAGAGGTTGCTCCTGCACCGACAGTGACCTCATTTGGTAACTATGGTAGATGCTTTAGGGGTAGGAAAATTTCATGGAAGATGATGCATATGCCCTTGGAGGAGATTCTAGAAGATGTTCTAGATATTGGAGGGGATTATATGACATTGATATATTTAAAGTGATATCCGGTACCATTCACCGACAATCATTTATGTCAACAAAAAATTAGGGTTTTTTTGATGGATAAAAGGTCGATTACACTTCATTATTACTCACCCAGTATTCAGAGTGAACTCAAAGTGATTCGGAGTGAATTACTGCAATTAGAAGCTATTCAGAGGCGATCATATTTTATCTTGAGTGATCAAATCGACATCTTGAAGGATTTGTTAGAGGTTTTCATCGACAACGTTCTAAAGGTATTTTTCTTGAATCTGTTGACAATTGACACTCATCGGATTTATTTTGCTGTCACTGGTGGCAACAAGATCAGATGGAAGTCATATACCGACATTAGGAGGCATTTATCGATAGACACTGACATTGGAGTATCCAGGATTACACAGACACAGACACCGACACTGACACCGACATCGACACCGACACCGACATCGACATCGACACCGACACCGACACCGACACCGACATTGACACCAACATCGACACCGACACCGACATCGACATCAAGTACTTCAAGGAATCTGACATCAAGGAAGATTTATTTAGAAAATCATTTTGTAATTATTGTCAAGGCCGACATTGAATATCTTTTATAATGCATTGTAAGCCGACATAAGGCATATTGTTTGTAATGGGTATATAGGTTAGTCTACTAGGTCATTTTGAATAAGATATAAGAAAATGATATAGGAGAATATAGCAGAACTGTACAATGTGAAGTATATATATGTAGATCATTTGTATGTGAATGTTATAATATGCAATGACCCATAGATAGTTTGGAATTAATTCTTGGAGGAGAAGAGATACTGGTAGTAGTGTTCAGAGTCTATGATCTGGTACAGAGCAGAGCTAGAACCGAAACTCTATTTGGCATAGCAGATGCATTTTGTGAGTTCATTTTAATTGTTTTACTTTAGCAAAAGCTTGTAGTCAATGAGACTCTTTAGTGATGACCAGTGTGCTCTAGGCAGTGTGACTTCTTGCATGTGTAGGCCCCCATTTTATGTAATATCCTTTAATATGGCCATTGAACTGATATTGTGGGTCACAAATCCCACCGTGGTTTTTCCTCTTTGAGGTTTTCCACATATAAATTCTATGTGTTATGATGTTCATTCATGTGGATGGTTTATTTGCTTCAAGTTATATGTTTATTTGTTTACCGGTTTACATGTGTATGGTATAAAAGGATAAAATCTTATCTTACCGGCAGAACACTAATTCACCCCTCCCCCCTCTAAGTGTTCTTGGATCCCAACAATTGGTATTAGAGCTTGGTACCTCGGAAGAATTTTAACAGATCGAGGAAGATCCTGAAACCAAAATCTTTGAACATGGCTATGGAAAAGCAACTTGAGATGGATCTTGAGGATTATGATGCTGAAAGGATGAAGAATTTAAAATTGCAAGATGAATTGAATTCTACAAATGAATTCATTCTTGTCCTGCAAGAAAGGTTATCATCAGCTCAAGCCAAGAGAAAGGAACTTTTGCAAAACCTGGATGATGAGGAGAAAAATGCACTTAAGGAACAATGTCAAAAACTAAGTCAAGCAAACATGCTCATAAAAAATAAAATGCAAGATCTAACTATGAGGTTATCAAAAGGTATTGAGGATAGAAAGAAGAAGGGAGATAATCTTATTATATCTCTAAAGAACAAATTTGATGAATGTGGTAGATTGACTCATGAAAATAATCTGTTGAGAACTGATTTGGCACACTCCCAGAATAATGAACAAGAACTTGAAATACAAATAACTAGTCTGAGAGATGATCTAAATACTGAAAGTGAGTATAAAGAAAAGTTCAAGATTAGTGTTGCACAGTTGGATGACTTATTGAAAAGACAAAGGCAAATTGATGATTCTAGAGGACTTGGATTTGTACAAGGTGAAGCTCCGGTACTGCAAACAAAGATCAGACAACTGGTGTGTCGAACTCATTAGACCAGAGGAAATTGGTAAGGCAATCTAATGCTTATAAATTCAATGGCAGATGATTTGTTTGCAATAAATTTGGGCATATGGCTAAACAATATAGAAATAAAGCACATCAAAACTATAATTTTGTTC
Source organism: Cryptomeria japonica (assembly GCF_030272615.1). Lineage (NCBI taxonomy): Eukaryota > Viridiplantae > Streptophyta > Pinopsida > Cupressales > Cupressaceae > Cryptomeria > Cryptomeria japonica. Next base: position 639,984,965 of record NC_081415.1, on the reverse strand, counting down.
TCGATGAATGCACAAATTGCAAGAAATATGGTCATAGATCAAAAGATTGCAGAATGAATGTTAAATGTCATGCATGTGGAAAGTTTGGATATTTTTCTAATCATTGTAGGTCAAGGAATGACACCGATTATGTTAAAGCAATTCAAAAGAACAATGTTACATGTTATGCATGCAATAAAATAGGTAATATTGCTAAGTATTGCAGAAGCTGGTAGTTCTGATACTTAATGTAAGTACAGATCTAATAGCCAACAAGATGAGAGGGGGGGGGGTGAATCATACAAACTTAATCTTCCATAAAAACATCTGATTCAACCTCAGTAACATATACTTCAGTAATATAACCAAAACTGCTAAACATGCAAACTCAAAAGCATATAAGCATCATAAACCTCATAACACCAGATTTAACGTGGAAACCCAAATAGGGAAAAACCACTATGGGATTTCGGACCCACTAAGAAATATACTCTTCTAGAGTATGCTCGATTAAAAGCAAATCCTGTTAAAGATTACAAACACATTGCTAGATGTGACCCGGTTAAGGGATTTCCCTTAGATCTGTTAGGATCTCCACCTTGTTAGAAGTGACCTTGTTAAAGGATTTCAAACACTCAATCAGAATGTCACCTTGCTAGAGGGTTTTACAAATAAGATTGTTAAGTCCACTCGGTTAAGAGATTTTCGGTCACTTTCACAAAATAACAGTAATAAAATCTATTTGCAATTTCACATCTAAAATGCTAAAGCAGATTCTTATTTGCTCAATACAATCTAGACATAGAACTAATCTTGTCCATCTGCTGGGCTCTATACTCTGTTATTCAAACAGGTCTTCAAACTTCTGTGCTCAGTAATCACTATGTAGCATCCTTGTGCATACATTTGCCCACATACATTGTTTATCAACAACTCCCTATTTATAAACAATTAGCTAACCGCATAATCTCTTTGATCACATTTCCCATGATCAATCATAGCCATCAGATCTTCAATCTTGTCTAGGTTCAATGTATCCTTCGATCTGAAAAATGTTTTACCCTGCCTAGGAACTTGCATACATTTCTTGGAACTTGTGCTAGGGTAATGCGGTTCAATCTGCACTATAGATCTTCATGTCGATTTTCCTTTGCCATAGATTCATTAACAAACTTCATGCACGACATACCAATCATTTAATCAGTTCCAACTCACCAGCTTCCTTCATTAAATAACGCATGTAACCATTTAATGTATTCTATTACAGCTCGGTTACAACTCAGTAACAACTTGGTAAGTGCTAAACTTCACTCGGTAGACATTCCGCCTTCATTAACCGAGAGCGATAACCTTAGGGTTTACTGACTAGGTTCCTTAGGGTTTACCGACTAGGTTCTTTGCTCGGTAACATAGTATAGTATTAACCTTACAATTTACAATCATATGTATGATGTTAAAACAATCTAAACATCATGATCTCATCATTGTCTAGCTCAGTAATAGTTACCCATTGAATACCTTATTCATCCCCTTATTCATCATATTCTTTATGTGTCTTTTACCGACATCTTTATACTCATCAAATCATACTTCTCAAGATATGGCAACATCATACTGAATTAGAAAATCAATTTCTTGACATCAATGACAAAATAATAATATTAAGATAGTAAACATCCTTAATCAGTTATATCCATAATCATCAACAACCTTCTCAATATCCTTATTGAAATGCCAACAATCTCCCATTGTTTGTTATAATGCCAAATGCCAACAATCTCCCCCTTTGGCATTGATGACAAAGCCAATTGATTTGACCTAATTGATTCGGATTGTTGTGAGTTGTTTGTGAGATTCTAAAATGCTCTCTTCCTGTCATCAGAATTCTCCCCCATACATTAGACTTCTCCTCTTTTCTCCAGTCTTCTCCTCTTTTTTCTTCAGTCTTCTTCAGTCTTCTCCCCTTTTGACAACAATGCCAAAAAGTAAAGAACTAAAACATATTTTCTTCATGTATGAAGTGAATTCCTGTTGTAATGTGTCAACTTAGTCTCGGTCAGAGCATTTTGTCTTTAATTCTTGTTTCTTGTATTATCCTGCACTGTTTCTTGTACACCTTTAGAAAACATCCTAAAGTGTGTAAATCAACATCAACTCCTAAAAGATATTCTGTAGAGTCATCGAATTGATGCTTTCACCGAACTCGATCAATGAGTAGAAGATAGGGGTAGGACCCCTAACTTACTTCTGAGATACTCAAAAGTGTCCCTTGGCAGTGGCTTGGTGAAGATATATGCTATTTGTTCCTTTGTGCTAACATACTTCAACACCACTTTCTTCTCTTTAGCTTCTTTTCTAAGATAATGATATTTGATAGAGATGTGCTTTGTCTTAGAGTGCATAACAGGATTCTTCGAAATGTTAATGGCACTAGTATTGTCATAGAATATAGTTACTGGCTCGGTAACTTTCTCATTTATACCTTCCAATAGTTGTTTGATCCATGCTATGTTGGTACAATTCAATGCTGTAGCAATGTATTCAGCTTCTACTGTTGATTGTGAAACACATCCTTGTTTCTTGCTAAGCCAACTCACTAGTCTTTCTCCTAAAAAGAAAGCTCCTCCACTTGTGCTTTTTCTGTCATCAATGTTGCCTGCCCAATCAACATTAGTATACACTTTTAAATCAAAATCATTTCCTTTCTGATATACTAAGCCATAATTCTCGGTGCCTTTCAAGTATCTAAAAATTCTTTTGATTGTTGTCATGTGTGTTTCCTTAGGATCTGCAGAGAATCTTGCAACTATACCTACTACATGTGCTATGTCTGGTCTGCTGTGAACAACATATTGTAGCTTTCCAATCATGGATCGGTAAAGTGTCTCATCAACAGATGCTGATTCATCACTCTTTGATAATTTACAGTTGGTAGTCATAGGAGTACTTACTGGTTTTGAATCCTCCATTCCAAATTTCTTCAAGATTTCCTTTATGTACTTGGATTGAGTAATGAAAATCTCATTTTTCATTTACAGTATCTGTAAACCTATAAAATACTTTATCTCACCAATTAATGACATCTCAAATTCTTTGCTCATTTCATTTCCAAAGTTCTTGCATAAAGAGTCATTTCCACAAAATATAATATCATCAACAAATATGGCTGAGATTAGTATTCCATTTTCATCATTCTTCATGTACATATTGTTGTTCTCACTTGTCCTTATAAAACCAATCTTAATCAAATAAGAGTGCAATCTTTCATACCATGCTCTAGGTGCTTGTTTCTGACCATATAATGCTTTGTTCAATTTACATACCTGATCTTTACTCTTGTCTTCAACAAATCCTTCAGGTTGTTCAATAAAAATTTCTTCTTCTAATATTCCATTCAGAAATGCAGATTTGACATCCATTTGATATACCTTGAAGTTTTTGAAAGCAATATATGCCAACAATGTTCTTACTCCTTCAAGTCTAGCCATAGGTGCAAAAGTTTCACCATAATCAATTCCTTCTTCTTGAGCATAACCTTTGCATACTAGTCTTGCTTTATTTCGAATGACCTCACGTTTTTCATTTAGCTTGTTTCTGAAAATCCACTTTGTACCAATTATATTTTTGTCCTTTGGTCTTGGGATTAGTGTCCATGTATCATTTTTATTGATTTGATCAATCTCTTCTATCATAGCATTTATCCAATGTTCACTATTAAATGCCTCTTTCACTATTCTCGGTTCAAATTCAGATATCAGACATGTGTTCTGTCTCAGTTTGTTCCTTGTCATCACTAGATCATCCTTATCTCCTATAATCTGACTTGGTGCATGATGTCTTCTGACATACTTGGCTAATACAAGCTCGGTAGGCTCTGTATGATCTTCTTCATTACTCGATAACTGGATATTCTCTTCATTTTCTTCAATAGTTTTCTTGGTAAAACTTGTTGGTTGAACATAGACAAATTCATCATAATCTTCTGGTTCTTTGGAATTTCCTTCATCATTTCTTTCTGCAAATTCATCAATTTTCACATTTGCACTTTCTACTATTTTTTTAGATGATTTGATCAGACATTTAAGTGCTTTGCTTCTAGAAGAATAACTTAGAAATGTTCCTTCTTCACTTTTCTGATCAAACTTGCCATTTCTATCATCTTTGTGTACATATCATCTACTTCCAAAGATTTTAAAATAACTTACATTAGGTTTCTTGTCATACCAGATTTCATATGGTGTCTTCAAAGTACCTTTCTTCAGTTGTACTCGGTTCAAGGTGTAAACTGTTGTGCTTATTGCTTCTCTCCAAAATGTTTGTGGCACTTTCTTTTGAATCATTAGGGTTTTGGCACAATCCACAATAGATCTGTTTCTTCTCTCAGCTATTCCATTTTGTTGTGGAGTTCTCAGTGCAGAGACTTGTCTTTTAATACCATGATCATTGCAGAATAGGTTGAACTCATCAGATGTGAACTCTCCTCCTCTATCTGATCTAAGACATTTAAGTTGTTTTCCCGTTTCATTTTCAACTCTTGCCTTATACCATTTAAACATTTGAAAAGCTTCTAATTTTTTTTTAAAAAAAATTACTGACATCATCCTTGAATAATCATCCACAAATAATATGAAATATTTATCACCATAATAACTTTGAACTTTCATAGGACCACAAAGATCAGTGTGCACAAGATCTAAAATTCCCTTAGAAGTGTAAGACTTACTTGTAAAGCTTGATCTTGTCATCTTACCCATCTGGCATCCTTGACACATAGCATTCTCAGGTTTTTCAAGACTCGGTAGACCTCTTACTCGGTGCTTCTTACTTATTTTGATCAGATTATCAAAATTTACATGACAAAACCTTTTATGCCATAACCAGGTATCATCTATCTTTGCATACAGACACTTGTTCCGAGTTGAGTCAAGGTGAAATGTATTACCTTTTGTTTGTGTCCCGGTAGCAGCTAACTTTCCATGCTTGTCATGAACTTTGACAATTCCTTTCTGAAATTCTATTCGGTAACTTGTATTGTTTAGCTGTGCTACACTCAACAAATTGTATTTCAAACCTTCAACCCAATAAAAATCATTGCATTTTGCATTGTCAAGAAGTGTTATAGATCCTTTACCTCTTACTGGACATGGTGCATCATTACCAAATCTTACATAGCCTCCATCATAATCTTCTAACATAACAAACTTGTGTTTATCACCTGTCATATGATGTGAGCATCCACTATCTATGATCCAAGAATCATTAGTATTTATGTGAGATATTAGGGCTTTTTCTTCATACCTTTCTTCATCTGATCCATCTTTGATAGCCACATAAACTACTTCCTTTGTATCAGTTTCATCTGATTTATCATCATTGGATTCCTCATCGGCTATTAAGCATGTATTTCTATCTCTTCTTCTAAAGTCTTGGTGTCCTCTGTAATGATTATCTTTTTGTCTATCATCTCGATAATCTCTCTTTTCAGTAGAATATTTGTCAGGACAGTTAGAAGCCATATGTCCTATTTTATCACAATTGAAACATTTCAAAGGTAGTTTTCCTTTATACTTACCTTTGCCTCTTGGTAACCTTCTGGCTAATAGTGCTTCAAACTCTTCCCGCTTTCTGATTTCCTCATACAGTTTGTGTACTTCTTCCATGTTCTTACGGAATCTTTCACTTGCTCCACTGTGATCTCCTTTAGAGTACTTATACTTTCTTTCATTGTAATCATCAGATTCATCAAGATGAAAAGAACTAAATGTAGATTCAACTTTATTTACCGATGACCCACTATTATCAAAGTTACTTAACTCTAATGCATGTAGCTTACCAATAGTAGCATCTAAAAAAAATGGCATATTAGGTACAAACCTCAATTCATTTATTGCAGAGACTTGGATTGCATAAGCTGGTAGAAGGGTTCTTAACAACTTACTTGTTATATCCTTTTCTTCAATAGTTCCACCTGCTCCTTTGATTTGATTGACAATCTCCTTTAGTCTTGTACTGTACTAGGTTATGTTCTCACCTTCACTCATCCTCATAGATTCAAGTTGTCCTCTTAGACTGTCTACTTTTGCTCTTTGAACATGTTCATCACCACCATATATAGATATGAGCTTGTCCCACATTGCCTTTGCATCATTGCAGGCTTCTAGATCATTAAACTCTGAGTCGGTCAATGCAGATGTTATTTCAATCATTGCTTGGATATGTTCTTACTTTGCCTTTATTTCTTCCATAGTCAATGGATAGGTGCTCGGTGTGATGAAATCATTCTCCAAATAATATACAACATATTCTCCAACTCCTGATAGGTGCAACTTCATCCTTTTCTGCCATGTAGAGAAACTTGACTTGTTTAGCTTCGGTGCATCCCTCTTATACATCTTTCGATCTTTGCCTCAAGTACCTTTAAACTTTTCTTCCAGAGTCCAGAGCTCTGATACCAATTGATAGTTCTAATACTTAATGTAAGTACAAATCCAATAGCCAACAAGATGAGAGGGGGGGGGGTGAATCATACAAACTTAATCTTCCATAAAAACATCAGATTCAACCTCAGTAACATATACTTCAGTAATATAACCAAAACTGCTAAACATGCAAACTCAAAAGCATATAAGCATCATAAACCTCATAACACTAGATTTAACATGGAAACCCAAATAGGGAAAAACCACTGTGGGATTTCGAACCCACTAAGAAATATACTCTTCTAGAGTATGCTCGGTTAAAAACAAATCCTGTTAAAGATTACAAACACATTGCTAGATGTGACCTGGTTAAGGGATTTCCCTCAGATCTGTTAGGATCTTCACCTTGTTAGAAGTGACCTTGTTAAAGAATTTCGAACACTCAATTAGAATGTCACCTTGCTAGAGGGTTTTACAAATAAGACTGTTAAGTCCACTCGATTAAGAGATTTTCTATCACTTTCAAAATAACAGTAATAAAATCTATTTGCAACTTCACATCTAAAATGCTAAAGCAGATTCTTATTTGCTCAATACAATCTAGAGATATAAATAATCTTGTCCATTTGCTGGGCTCTATATTTTGTTATTCAAGTAGGTCTTCAAGATTCTGTGCTCGTTAATCACTATGTAGCATCCCTGTGCATACATTTGCCCACATACATTGTTTATCAACAACTCCCTATTTATAAACAATTAGCTAACCTCTTAATCTCTTTGATCACATTTCCCATGATCAATCATAGCCATCAAATCTTCAATCTTGTCCAGGTTCAATGTATCCTTCAATCTGAAAAATGTTTTACCCCGCCTAGGAACTTGCATACATTTCTTGGAACTTGTGCTAGGGTAATGCGGTTCAATTTGCGCTGTAGATCTTCTTGCCAATTTTCCTTTGCCATAGATTCATTAACAAACTTCATGTATGGCATACCAATCATTTAATCAGTTCCAGCTCACCAACTTCCTTCATTAAATAACGCATGTAACCATTTAATGTATTTTGTTACAGCTCGGTTACAATTCGGTAACAACTCGGTAAATACTAAACTTCACTCGGTAGACATTCCGCCTTCATTAATCGATAGTGATAACCTTAGGGTTTTTCGACTAGGTTCCTTAGGGTTTACCGACTAGGTTCTTTGCTCGGTAACATAGTATAGTATTAACCTTATAATTTACAATCATATGTATGATGTTAAAACAATCTAAAAATCATGATCTCATCATTGTCTGACTCGGTAATAGTTGCCCATTGAAAACCTTATTCATCCCCTTATTCATCATATTCTTTATATGTCTTTTACTAACATCTTTATACTCATCAAATCATACTTCTCAAGATATGGCAACATCATACTGAATTAGAAAATCAATTTCTTGACATCAATGATAAAATAATAATATTAAGACAATAAACATCCTTAATCAGTTATATTCATAATCATCAACAACCTTCTCAATATCCTTATTGAAATGCCAACAATCTCCCATTGTTTGTTATAATGCCAAATGCCAATAGAAGCAAGACTCAACTGATTAGCCATGATAAAGATAATGAGAAAGGAAAGCCAAAGGTAGATGAACTACAACAAGATCACACCAAGAGATGGGTTAGAAAGTCTGAAGAACCAAGTGGAGATGGATCAACACCGATAATTCCACTGGTAGAACATACCATTCCTGCACCACTAGGAAATTCCATCGGTAACTGAGGCATAGGCCTTAGGGGTTGGTAAATTCATTGCAAATTTTGCTTATTCCCCTAAAGGAGATCGAAAGAGATCTGGAGAGTTGAGTTCATCATTGTTTAGGGTTCACTTGGCATAGGACTGTGAAACCAACATTCGGTAGGGTAAATCACGAAGCATTTATGACAGAGAAGGATTAGGGTTTACTTGCTGATAAAAGGAGAAAGTGAATTCATTTTCACTCACCCAATATTCAAGCAATCCAGAGTGAAGCAAAGGCAAATTTTAGGTGAATTAAGAGCGAGCAAAGGCATTATGAAAGGATTTCGAGTAGTTATCTAAGAAGCACCCAATCTTCCACCGAGGTTCACTTTCAAGTATTCTTTGAAAATGGCATCTAGATCTTCAACTCCTACTTCTATTGCAAATCCAAACATTATCAAATTTAAGGATAGGCTGAGGCCCATATTCAAGGAGGTTCCCCTGATTGCTAAGAAAGAAAACTCTGCAGGAGTATTTTCTAGGATTCCTAACGATGTGATGTATGTTGAAGATGTGAGGGCATACATTCACTGCACCCTAGAGGATCTAGGCACAGAGGAAATCAAAGGCATGTATCAATCTGTGATACTGGAAGACTCCGAAACAATCAAGCCTAAATACAAAACAATTGACGATCTAAGGTTAACCGGTATTCTGTAGATACCAGAATTCAAAGATGAGATCATCATATATGTTCTGAGAAGGGTTCACAATGAGTTCATCTGGATGGATCGGCCTTACATGATCACCAAGGAGGCTATTCAAGCAGTCACTGGCTTACCCAAAGTCGGACAAGAACCTGGCAAGAAAATTCCCAACACCGAGGTTGAGAAACTCACCGGTGCAACTCCTGATAGTAGATCAATGAGGATCAACACAATCACCGACACTAATGTGAAATTTGCAAGCATGATAATAGTTTATAAGGTAACTCAATCTAACCAATTGAATTCTGTTTCTAATCAGATGCTAAGGAATTGTGCAAAATATGATTTCTGTGAATGGTTGAGGAGTGAATTGATGTTGAACCTTGGAAAGATCAAGGGAGTTAAGAAAGGAACTTTTAGATATGAAAATTTAATTTTTTATTTAATGCTTTACTTCCTGAATGAGCTACCTGGCCTACTTAAGAAGCGTTGGGCTCATGACATACCAGTAGGTATGCAGATCAAGGAAGCAGTCATAGGTCTTGGTACTGACAGAGATGAGAAACTTTGGGGTTATTTTAAAACATTCCAAGAAAACATGAGGCAGAGGGAGAGGTTATCAAACAACATTGTCGAGAAGTACTCCACTGATATCTATTTCATGGTGAAGACCGATGAAACCCTCATGGAAGCAATTGAACCAAGGACCATATGGGTTACAAAACTTGGATATGAGGTGGATGATAATATTTTGGACCTCTATGCAAAAATGCTGCTAGATGCCCCATTGGATGACAAAACAGAGCATTTTGGCATGACAAAAGAGAAGGCCTTTGAAGTCAAAACTGGCTTCAACAGGAAGGGAAGGGAGAAGAAAATAGAAAAGATGTCTACATTTGTGTAGAATGTCATTCATAGAATAGATACTAAAATGGGTTTTGGATCCAAACCGACAGCAGAATCGATCGTGGCTAGTGTTGGCATTCTACACTCACATGAGAATGGTTGATGTTGTCATTGATGGCAACCAGCCGGTAACAGAATTCTACAGGTTCGCCGGGAACATAGACATCATCTATCGGCACCAGAAGACATAACAAGTTCATTCATCGACATCTAGTTTACACCAACAATAAAGCATACTGACACTCAGGCCGACATGAGACAAAGTTTTATTTATATGAATTGTATTGTAATGTAATTAATTATCTGTAAGCCAACATGATGTATTGTAAAGACTCATATATGTATGAAAATATATAGAATAGAAGAGAGGTGATTATGTAATAGATCATAGAAGATAGAGAAAGGATTTTGTAACAAGTGAAGATAGGTTATGTGAGTGAATATCATTCACCGACAAGGTTTTTGGTTAAGGTTTCTGACTAAGATTAAACCGGTACTAAAGCAAGCATTGAAAATGCTATTTTGAGTAGTACATTATCTTAGATTTAATTATCCATTTTGTAGTCAGTGAGACTCTTTCATTGAGTAGTGAGCTCTAGGTTGTTGGCCTTCCTACATGTGCAGGCCCCTATTGTAAGTAATATTTATTCATATTGGCCAGTGAGTAAATATTGTGGGTCACAAATCCCACTGAGTTTTTTCCCTTATCAAGTTTCCTCACCAAAATATCTTGTGTTATGGTGTGCATTTATGTCGTCTCTATTATTTCTCTTTGCTGCATTATTACTTGTTTACCGGTACATTAATTTGGGTTGCAAAGTTATAAACAAGTTCAAATATTTCATTAACCAGTTAGACATTGATTCACCCCCCCTCTCAGTGTCTTTGGGACTATCATTGCATCTAAAAATTGGTTTCAGAGCTTGGTCCTCTATTTGCAAAAGCCTAACAACTTGAGGAAGATTTTGAAACTGGTACCAATGGGGAGTTTGAGAAACCGGTTGGAAGGAGCTCTTGAAGATTTTGATGCAGAAAAAATGAAGAATGTCAAACTTGAAGATGATCTGAGGACTACCCAGGAATTCATTAAAGGACTTCAAGAGAACCTTGTTATAACACAAAACAAGAAGAAGGAACTTTGTGAGAAAATGCAGAAACAAGATGATGATGAAAAGGAAACTCTTAGAGATATTGCAGAGAAGTTGAGGCAAGAGAACAGTAACATGAAGAATGAAATGCAAGATCTAACCATGAGGCTATGTAAGGATATTGAAGATAGGAAGAAGAATGAAGAAGACTTGACTAGGAGACTTAATGATGGAGCAAATGAAAATATGAGACTTTGTCATGAAAATGATATGCTAAAGACAGATCTGATTCACATGCAACATGATAAAGAAGAGCTTATGAGACAAGTTGGCATTCTGGAAAATGATTTGATCACTGCAAATGAATACAAAGACAAATTCAAGAAAAGTTCAGAAAGGCTTGATAACATGCTGAAAAGACATAAACCTAATGGAGATACAATTGGACTTGGATTTGAACATGGAGAAAGTTTTGGGACTGCAAACAGTCAAGATCATAGCAAACCGGTAAGACAACCTAATGCTTATAAATTTAGTGGGAAATGTTTTAATTGCAACAAATTTGGTCATAGAGAAAATCAATGCAAATTTAGAAATAATCAGAATACAAATTTACCCACCGGTCAATGTTCCAAATGCAATAAAGTTGGTCATAACTTAGAAAATTACAGAATGGATGTGAAATGCTATGTTTGTGGTAGATTTGGACATTTATCTAACCAATGCAGAACAAAAACTGGTCAAGGATATGGAAAAGCTATTCAGAGGAATAATGTAACTTTTTATGCATGTAACAAGATTGGACATATTGCAAAAATTTATAGAAGCAAGACTATACCGAAGAACAATAAAGGATCTAATGAGAAGAGAAAAAAAAGTAAACAAAATAAAGAAAATATTTTCAAAACAGTGGATTAAGAAGAGAGATCAGAGAATTGATGAGTCCATCTCTACACCGGTAGAACAGAGTAACCTTCCATCGATAGGAGATTCTTCATCTGACTAAGGAATAATCCTTAGGGGGTATGGTAGCAAATTGAAAATTATGCATTCTACCCTCGGTTGATGGTAAGAAGTTATATATCTTCTTTACTAGAAAATATGTTAAGATTTTAGTTAACTGGCAACCATTTAATGTGGGTAAGAAGTTATATATCTTCTTTACCAGAAAATATGTTAAGATTTTAGTTAACTGGCAACCATTTAATGTGGTTGTTGGATAACATTTTGGTTATAAAGCACAGTATAACCCTCATTTCAATCCACCAAGCATCCAAGCATTCAAAGAGAGCGCAAATTGAGCAAAGGCATTTTAAAGGGGAAGCAACAAAGATATTTGATGTAGATCCCTCTTTGTAGCCTATCAAACACCTCAATGTAAGACACTGACCACTAGCCCAAGAATGGGATCCCCTCAAGACAAGGCTCTACAACATTAGGTAGAACTTCACACAATCCTCAAGACCCATGCCTACTCAAAAGGGGTATCTTGCAACAACACACTCCTTGATGCATTCAAGGCCTACAAATCATTTTCATACCGGTTTTGGGTCATACAAGACTACTCAAAGTCAGACAAAGCACCGGTTGTAAGATTTCATGCTCATTCCTTTGTAAATTCACTCAATTAGGCCTAGTGGCTTGTAGCCCTATTTAGCGGGTAATTGAAACTTAAGTCCAGATTATTCTAAACACATAGGTAGGTAAATTATGAATTTAGACACCCTTTTTGAAGTTACACAAATCCCCAAAAGGTAGGATTAGGGTTTGCAAGATAAAGGTCTGAGCTGGTAGGATATTGACTATCTGAAAGGGCTAATTAGGTCTCTTTTGTGAAGCAACTCTGCTTAGATGAGTAAATCGGTTAACTACAACCCATTGAGAATGTGAGGGACCATAAATAATGAGGTATTCTAGGGTTACACGCCTGGAATAATCACCATTTGCACACAAAGGTGATCTATCTATTCAAGGTCTAGGTAGCCACATAGAGATGTCTACCTAAGATCACACTAAACACTCTTCTTACTTTATTTTCTTACAAAACCCTCTTATAATCCTAGAATAAAATGACCATAATTTATTTCCACCAAATCCCATGAGTCTCAGACTGGTGAAATGCAAGATATGGCCATGGAAGGATGAAAACCTAAGGTAAACCCTGGTTTTCTGGGTACCTACAACAAAAATTGAATATCTGGAACATTATATAAAATCAAGGTTTCAAACCAAATCCAAAAAATTTTTAACTCATCCCTTCCACTTATTCACAATATTTGGAATGGGGACCAATCCATACAGGGCCGTACCACGGATGAAAACTCTAGAAATGTAGGAAAACTCAGAAATTTTATTGATTTGTTGGCATCAAACTCAACTATGTACAACTCCCCCTTGGGAATTGGATCCACAAGGTTCAAATAATGCTTTACAATGGCTCTCAACTGAAATCTAAGAGATTAGAGCCGCTGGGGAAGTTTGAAATATCAAAAATGCAAAAGTGCACAAAAGTTGCTCATGACAACTTTTGACAACTTTTGTAAAAGTTGTCAAAATGTCATCTTTTGCCTCCTAAGCCTTGGGTCTATTTCACACCCTCCTAAAACATCTTAAAACACATGAAATTAACACATTTGATCCCCTATTGTCCAAAAGTCCTAATTGGCTCATAGAAATGCCAGAATAGGAGTTTGGCTCACAAGATGGGGTTCCTTATTACAAACACACAATGCATGATTAAAGACATATACAAAACATCCTAAAGACATGTTTAATGCCTTAGCCACCCTTATACGAGTCTTTCTTATCATCATGAAGGGTTTTATGGGGTGAACCTGCACCAATCTTATAGGGCATTCAAGGATTTCAGAAGTCAAAGGTATTTATCTTTCGTAATGGCATCTTCATCCTCTGTACCTGAATTCATTGAAAACCCTACTATGGTAGAGAATATTAAGCACCCTAGATCCGTGTTTAAAATCATTCCTGAGATTACTAAGCAAGATGATTCCATAAGAGCCTTTTCTAAGATTTTGAAGGGATTTGCTTTTGCCAAAGACCCGAGGATTTATATTCACTGCAATATAGATAATTTAGGGTTTGGTGATTTGAAAAACATGTACAAAGATTTTATAACTGATGAACAAGGTTTAGTCAAGCCAGAGTCTAAGATTATTGAGGATTTAGGATTTGTTGCAATTCTAAACATTCCTGAATTTTTGAATGAGATAGTTCATCTTGTACTAAGTAGGGTTCATGGGGAGTTTATGTGGCTAGACTTTGTTTTTAAAATCACTAAGGAAGCAATCAAGGCAGTTAATGGTTTACCCTCAACTAGTACTAGGCCCAAAAAAAGGAAGAAGATACCAAACAAGGGTGTTATGGACCTAACCGGAGCTACATCTGACAACATATCTCTTAGGGTTAGTGATATCACTGATGCAAATGTGAAATATGTGAGCACGGTATTTGGATATAGGGTTACTCATGCAAATAGGTTAAATTCTATTTCTAGCTTGTGTATACATAGTGCGTATGAAATGGTTAAGAACAATGATAGAATTGACATCTGTGAGTGGCTTAAGGATGAACTGATAGATAACTTGAAAAATATTAAGGGTGATAAGAAGGGAACATTCCATTTTGGGAATCTACTTGTGTGTTTAATGCTTTACTTCACAAAGGAGATACACGACATTGGTCACAAGGACTTTGCATATGACATCCCTGTTGGTAGAAAAATTATGGAAGCTATTACCAGCATAGGTGCTAACAGTGATGACATGGTAACAACCTATTTCAAAAACTTTCAAACCAATATGAAGGCTAGAGTAAGGATACCACAGAGTATTGTGGATAAGTATGACAAGCAAATATGTTTTGTAATCAAAAGAGATGAAACATGGATGGAATTTTTTACTCCTAGAACCATTTGGATAATAGAGATGGGATATAAAGTAGATGTGAATATTCTTGAAGCTTATGCAAAGACACTTCTTGATGCACCAAGGGAACCTTCATAAGAAATCTTTGGCAATGTTGACACTATTGAGAAGACGGTTGGTATGCTAAAGCAGAGAAAAAGAAGAGAAAAATTTATGAGAGATGCATCCAAATTAGTCGAGAAAGTTAAGAAAAATGTAATGAACTTAAGTGGTATTGTTGCTAGTGAACTGGAAGGATTGGAACCGGTAGCTCATGTTTCACAAGTTGTCACTTATTATGATACAAACAGTGATAAGGTAGCAGAGTTCAAAAGAGTTGAAAGGAAGAAGAGGAAACCTTCACCGGTACCTTCTCCTTCTCTAAAAAGGACAAGAACATTAAGGAAGAAACAACAGGCTGTGAGAGAGCCCAAAAAGAAGTTAACTTCGAAGAAGAAACAAGAACCTAAGGCACTGGATACCCTTACACTAGAGGAACTGGTAAATGAAATTACACAAGAAGGTAATCTTAGAAATGTGAATAAACTTTATCATTCTTTCAAGGATTCTGATAAAGACACGATAGAGGCAAGCATTATTTTGCATCTTGACATCTACACGAAAGTTTTGATTGAGGTTGTAGATGATCTGCCTAATGACTTATATTTGAGGTTAGAGGCTAAAAGAATGTCGGTTATGGAACTGGATAAAAAGTTAAAGGTTGAAGCATTATTGGCAGTTCACCCTATTAATTCAAGGGAGGAGATTGATGAACTGATTGCTGAAGCCAACTGATCAGTTTTTGTGAGTGGTCACCGATAGGTTAGTCTAATGGCTGGGAGAGTGAAAGAAATAGCAGATGAAACTATTGACAAATGGGACATATTTTTTGTTGAAAAAGAAAAGAAAGAAGAAAGGGATAGACAAAAAATGGATAAGTCTTTTGCAAAGGTATATCAAAAAGATAAAAGTAAAGGTAAAATTGGTAGTGTACCTGTTATAAAGGTCAAAGATAACCTTTCTCCACTAGCACAAGTGGTGCAGGAGAACCTAACACAAAGGCACAAAAGGAGTCTATAAGAGGATAAAAATCAATTTATAAGTATATTCAATTACATTTTCATTTGTAATGTCATTTTGAGTCAATATGAATCAATATGTAAGGCTAAAAGAGCCCATTGTAATGAGTTGTCCAAATTGTCCCAATAAGGTCTTGAATTAGTCATTTGGTAAAATTTGTATAAAATAACCTTGGAGGATTAAAATGGTGACAAAAATACATTATTATTCCATCCTAATTTGTTTTGAAGGTTCTTTTGAAGGTTTAAAGTCATTTGAGTCAAAAGTTGTAAAATGCAACTTTTCAAAAGTTGTAAAAAGACCAAAATGAGAAGTTGTATGGTCATAAGAGGAAGTTGGGTAGTTGTAACTTCCATGTGAAGATGGAAAGGATATAAAACCTCTGTAAAGGTCATTCATAAGAGGAGGTAAAAATTAGAGAAGGAGTTGAAAAGCATTGGAAACATTTTGGTATCATATTTTCATTGTTTTCAATCTCTTGTTTTGTGATCTTGAAAGTTTTTCCTCTTGTTTCTAGGCCTTGTACGGCTATGTACAACCTAGAAACAAGTGTATTTATATAATTATAGTGTATTATATTGAATCATATTTCCATTGCTTTTGGTTTGAGTTGATTTCATGCATTTCTGAGAAAGTTATGAGAGTTTTGGTGAAAACCATTTGGAGCTACCCAAAACCCTGATTCACGGCGACCAGTTTTGGAAAAATCATCATAACTTTGCATTTAACCGTTGGATATTTCTATAACTTGGAGAAAATTTCTATAACAAGAATTTCTATAATTTGACTAGATAGGTTTTCCTGGTGATTAATATTTTAAGAGTTATTAATGACTGCTCATGACTGTAATTTCATGACTAGAATAGAGTAATTTTCATAGTTTGGGAAAATTCTTGGTTTTCATTTGCAAGAAATGAATAGATGAAGGGTTTAAATGATTCATATTTAATGCATAATATATGTATCTACAATCATGATGGATTGATATCTATGGAGAAGATTTGATAATGGTTATTTGATTGATGATTTTGTTGGGAAATATATGACAATGCCTCTAACATGTTGAAAGATTTGTGTTGATAATTGAACTTCACGAATGATTTGAGGTTCTTGGTTGGATTTTTATGATGCTCTACATCAACAAGACACCCCACCAATAACTTCAGGGATATCGAAACATACTGACAGTCAACTGCAAAAGAAGGCTGAAGAAATAACACATGATGATACTAATCCGGAATCTGAAATTCCTTTTACCATGAATGTAGATACACAATATTTTAATATTGTTATGGATAAAGATAGTTCAGAGGTTAAGATAGCTAATGCTATGAATATTGAGATCTCTGAGTCACTAGTTAACACTGCAGACTCTCAGAACATTGAAATATCGATGAAAGCTAAGAAACCTGACACTGAGAAATTGACAGAAGTAGAGGTACATACACAGAGTGAGAAACCATCAGCAACTGTAAATAAAGAGGTAATAAATGATGGAAACAAGGAAGAAATTGTTAAGGTAATTGGTCTAGTGTCTGATGAAAAGAAAGCTATTACAGAACCTAGCACATCCATTGTAGATTTCAGACCTAAAAATGTAACTGATGTACTGTTAGATTCAATAAGGTGGATAACAGATTGCAACGCCTTAGCATTTAAGGCCATTGATGATACATTGCCTTTTTTGAAAATGATTGCACTGACATGTAAGATAGATCATATTGATGGCTCTTTGGGTAAATTGGACGCATTGTCCAAATTTAGTGCTTCAAATGTTCTAACTATAAATAAGGTTAATGAAGAAACTATTAAGGAAAGGGTGAATAAAGAAAAAGGTGAATTCTTTGACAAAACTATCAAGGACTATACTGAGCATATTGATTCTTTATTACCGGTACTTAATTCCATAATTTTGGAATACAAAGAATTATATAAGGAAGCCTGCAAGCCTCACCACATGACCGAAGACATTAATGAGGAGATTAAGAAAACACAAAAGGAGATATATGACATAGCAGATAATATGATAAGTTCTTCAGAATTTACCTTAGTTTTTGAACAAGAAATGACAGTTTTTGAAGAAAAGATTGAGAATTTGGAAAAAGAAAAAGCAAGGATAAGGATGAAGGCCCGAGAGTTGAAAAACAAACTTGGTCCTAGATTGGACAACCTTATTGTTGGCATTATACACTCATATGAGAATGGTTGATGTTGTCATTGATGGCAACCAACCGGTTTTAGGTCTCTACACATACACCAGCAACAGGGTCCATACCGATACCATCTACCAAAACCGGTAGGCATATTCACTGGCATCCAGATTACACCGACAATGAACTATATCGACACTCAGGTTGACATGAGACAAGTTTTGTTTATATGAATTGTATTGTAAATATAATTATCTTTTGTAAGCCGACTTGATATATTGTAAAGACTCATATATGTATGAGATCTCATAGGTCATTTTATATAGTAGGAGATTATTGTATGAGGTGATGTAGTGGACAGAGAAAGGTTTTTTGTTAAGGTATCTCACTGAGCTTAAACCGGTACTGAACCAGGAATTAGAGATGCTATTTTGAGCAGTACATTGTATTGGATTTAATTATCCATTTTGTAGTCAGTGAGACTCTTCTATTGAGCAGTGAGCTCTAGGCTATTGGCCTTCCTACATGTGCAGGCCCATATTGTAAGTAGTATTTATTCATATTGACCAGTGAGTAAATAATATGGGTCACAAATCCCACCGAGGTTTTTCCCACACCGGGTTTCCTCGTTAAAATATCTTGTGTTATGAAGTGCATTTATGTTGTCTCTATTATTTCTGTTTACTGCATTATTTCTTGCTTACCGATACATTGATTTGGGTTGCAAAGTTATAAATAAGTTCAAATATAACACTAACCAGTTAGACACTGATTCACCCCCCCTCTCAGTGTCTTTGGGACTGTCATTGAATCTAACAATTGGTATCAGAGCTTGGTCCTCTATTTGCAAAATCCTAACAGCTCGAGGAAGATTTTGAAACCGGTACTGATGGAGAATTTAAGAAAACAGTTGGAAGGTGCTCTTGAAGATTTTGATGCAGAAAAATTGAAAAATATCAAAATTGAAGATGATCTGAGGACTGCTAAGGAATTCATTAAAGAAATTTAGGAGAACCTGGTTATAGTACAAAATAAGAGGAAATAACTTAATGAGCAAATGTAGAAACATGATGATGAAAAGGAAACTCTTAGTGATATTGCAGACAAGTTGAGACAAGAGAACACTAACATGAGGAATGAAATGAAAGACTTAACCATGAGGCTATGTAAGGATCTTGAAGACATAAATAATAATGAAGAAGACTTGAATATAAGACTTAATGGTGGAGGTAATGAAAATCTAAGACTTTGTCATGAAATTGATATGCTAAAGACAAATCTGATTCACATGCAACATAATAAAGAAGAGCTTGTGAGACAAGTTGGAATTCTTGAAAATGAGTTGATCACTACAAATGAACACAAAGACAAATTCAAGAAAAGTTTAGAAAGACTTGATGACATTCTGAAAAGACAAAAACCTGATGGGGATACAATTGGACTTGGATTTGAACATGGAGAAAGTTTCGAGACTACAAATAATCAAGGTCACAGTAAACCGGTATGACAACCTAATGCTTATAAATTTAATAGGAAATATTTCAATTGCAATAAATTTGGTCATAGAGAAAATCAATGCATATTTAGAAATAATCAGAATACAAATTTACCCACTGGTCAATGTTCCAAATGCAACAAAGTTGGTCATAATTCAGAAAATTGCAGAATGAATGTGAAATGCTATGTTTGTGGTAGATTTGGGCATTTATCTAATCAATGCAGAACACAAACTGGTTAAGGATATGGAAAGGCTATTCAGAGGAATAATGTAACTTGTTATGCATGTAACAAGATTGGTCATATTGCAAAATTTTGTAGAAGCAAGACTATACCGGTGAACAATAAAGGATCTAGTGTGAAGGGAAAAGAAAAGGTAAATGAAATAAAGAAAGAATTTTCAAAACAATGGATTAAGAAGGGAGATCAGAAAGTTGATGAATCTATCTCTGCATTGATAGAACAGAGTAACCCTCCACCGGTAGGAGATTCCTCATCCGAATAAGGAATAATCTTTAGGGGGTGTTGTAGAAAGTTGAAAATCATGCATTCTACCCTTGGTTGATGGTAAGAAGACACATTTCTTCTTTACCAGTAGATATGTTAAGTTTTCACTTAACCGATGAGCATTTAATGTGGTTTTTGAAGAAATTTTTGGTTATATAACATTAAAAAACCCTCATTTTGACTCACCAAGCATTCAAGCATTCATAGAGTGTGAAATTGAGCAAGGGCACTCTAAAGGCAAAGCAGCGAAGTGATTTTCAAGCATTCAAGGATTTCAAGCTAAGAGGTATTTATCTTTCAAAATGACATCTTCATCTTCTGCACCATAGTTTATTGTAAACCCTACTGTGGTAGAAAATGTTACGTGCCCTAGGCCTGTGCTTAAAATCATCCCTGAAATTGCCAAGCAAGATGATTCTATCGGAGCTTTTTTGAAAATTCCAAAGGGAGTCACTTTTGCCAAAGACCCTAGAATCTACATTCATTGCAACATAGAAAATCTAGGAACCGATGATTTGGAGAAAATGTTTAGTTGTGTCATTACTGATGAACAAGGTTTAATTAAACTGGAGCATAAGATTATTGAAGACTTAGGTTTAGTTAAAATTCTAAGCATTCCCGAATTTCCGAAGGAAGTAGTCCATCTTGTGTTGAGCAGAGTCCATTGAGAATTTATGTGGTTAGAGTCAGTTTGGAAAATAACCAAGGAAGCAATTAAGGCAGTTATTGGTTTACCCTCAACAGGTAGTAGGCTTGAAAAAAAAAAGAAAATACCTAACAAGGGTGTGATGAGCTTAATCGAAGCTACATCCGACAACAAATCCCTTAGAGTCAATGATTTTAGAGATGAAAATGTGAGATATGTGAGTATGGTACTTGGGTATAGAGTAACACATGTAAATAGATTGAATTCAGTTTCTAGCCTTTGTATTCATAGTGCATATGAGATGGTAAAGAACAACAGTAAGATTGATGTTTGTGAATGGCTTAAGGATGAATTGATAAACAACCTAAAAAGATTAAGGGTGACAAGAAAGGAACTTTTCATTTTGGCAATCTGCTTGTGTGTCTGATGCTTTACTTCACCAAAGAGATACCCGACATTGGTCATAAGGATTTTGGATATGACATCCCAGTAGGAAAACAGATTATGGAAGCTTCCACCAGCATGGGCACTGACTATGACAAAATCATCATAGATTATTTCAAAAGTTTTTCAACCAAAATGAAGGCAAGAGAGAGGTTACCATAGAGCATAGTAGACAAGTATGACTCTGCTTTGTAATCAAACATGATGAGACATGGATGGAAGCAATTAGCCCTAGAACAATTTGGGTTACTGAAATGGGTTATGAAGTTGATCAAAACATTCTTGAAACATATGCAAAAACACTACTTGAGGCACCTAGAGAGCCATCTGAAGAAATTTTTGGAAATGCTGAAACCATTGAGAGTGTTGTTTCTATGTAGAAACAAAGAAAAAGAAGAGAGAAATTTATTAGAGATGCATCCAAGATGGTGAAGGAGGTTAAAGAAAATGTAATGAACATAAGTGGTATATCTGCCAGTGAACTGGAAGGATTGAAATTGGAAGCTCATGTTTCACCGGTTGTCACTTCTTCTGATACTGACAGTGGAAAGGAAGCTAAGTTTAAGAGAGTAGAAAGGAGGAAGAGAAAACCCTCACTGGTACCTTCTCCTTCTCCGAAGAAAACTAGAACACTAAGGAAGAAGCAATAGGCAGTTAGGGAACCTAAGAAGAAGCACACACCGAAGAAGAAACAAACACCAGATACCCCTACCCTGGAAGAACTATTGAATGAGACAACACAAGAAGGAAATCTGATTAATGTAAACAAATTGTATAACTCTCTTAAGGACTCTGACAAGGAAATATTAGAAGAGAGCTTTATTTTGTATTTATACATCTATAAGAAAGTCTTGATTGAAGTAGTAGATGATTTTCCAAATGACTTGTATTTGAGATTAGCAGCAAAAAGACTATCAGTAATGGAACTTGATAAGAAGTTGAAAGTTGAAGCACTATTGGTAGTACATCCTATGAATTCAAAAGAGGAAATTGATGAATTAATTTTTGAGGCAATCCGGTCAGTTTTTGTTAGTGGACACTAGCAAGTGAGCCTAATGGCTGGGAGAGTTAAGGAGATTGCTAATGAGACTGCAGACAAATGGGATATATTTTTGGTGGAAAAGCAAAAGAAAGAAGAAAGGAGCAGACCAAAAATGGATAAAACCTTTAAAGTATATCAAAAGGATAAGGATAAGGGTAAAGGAAAAGTTGGTGGTGTTCCTACAATAAAGATTATAGATAATATTCCACCTCCAGCTCAGGATATCCCATCGGTACATACAATCAATCCACCAGATGCAACAATTGATGAAGTAACTCTTGATAATACTAACCCAGATTCTGAGATTCTTTTTTTTGTAAACATTGATAAATAGAATATTAACATTTTTGTAGATAAGGAGACTGAAGAAATTAAGGCAAATGATGTTAAGAACAATAAGGTCTCTGAGATATCGACACACACTATTGACTCTTCGAAGATTGAGATACCAACACAAGATAAGGAACCAAAGACAAAGAAACTGACAGAGGATAAGGACACTAACACTGTGAAACCATCAAAAGTAGAGGTACAAACACAAACAGAGAAACCATAAGAAATGTAAGTAAAAAGGAAGCAACTGATGAAATAGTGAAGGTTATTGGAGAAGTATCCGTTGAGAAAGCTACCGCTGAACCAAAAACATCTACAGGTGAATTCAGACCTACTAATGAGACAAATGTTCTATTGGATTCTATCAAAATTATAACAAATTGCAATGCCTTAGAATTTAAGGCTACTGATGACTCAATACCTATCTTGAGGATGATTGCACCAACATGTAAGATAGAACACATTAACAATTCTTTAGGTAAATTGGACACATTGTCCAAATTCATTGCTGAAAATGTCATAACTATTGATAAGGTGAATGAAGGAACAGTTAAGGAGAGAGTTGATAAAGAGAAGATTGAATTATTTGTGAACACTATTAAAAACTGTACAGAGCACTTAGATACACTGTTACCGGTACTCAATTCTATAATTTTGGAGTACAAGGAGTTGTATAGAGAAGCCCGTAAGCCGCACTATTTGACAAAGGACTTTGATGAGAAGATAAAAAAGACACAAAAATAGATTGATGACTTAGTAGACAATATGATAGGTTCTTCAGAACTTACATAAGTTTTTGAACAAAAAATGACAGTGTTTGAAGAAAAATTGGAGAACTTGGAGAAAGAAAAGGCAAGAACAAGGTTGAAGGCCCGGGAGATGAAGAGAAAACTTGGTCCAAGATTGGACAGTCTTATCACTCTACAGGTTGAATTAACTAAGGCAAAAATCCCTAGAGAAAGATCACTGGAGCAACTGATGCTCTATCTCACTGGTATGATCCAACGGACTGAGAAAATTCTTTCAAACAGTAACAAATTTATGCAGAGTTTGAACTTAGTTTTGGCAGATATCTTTCAGATTATAACCAAGCAGTTATAGACTTTGAGGTAGAAATTTTGTACTCTAGTCAAGGATGTCAAAGGGGGAGTAGTGAAGAGAAAAATATATGCACAAAGGAGATCACTTGCTCAGGGGGAGCACACTTCTTTTTGGATTTCAGTTTTGGGATAACAGTTTTGGATTTTTCTCATGAGTGTTGCCATCAATGCCAAAGGGGGATATTGTTGGAATTCTACACTCATATGAGAATGGTTGATGTTGTCATTGATGGCAACCAACCGGTATTAGGTCTCTACACATACACCGACAACAAGGTCCACACCGATACCATCTACCAACACCGATAGGCACATTCACCGGCATCCAGATTACACCAACAGTGAACTATACTGGCACTCAGGCCGACATGAGACAAGTTTTGTTTATATGAATTGTATTGTAAATATAATTATCTTTTGTAAGATGACTTGATATATTGTAAAGACTCATATATGTATGAGATCTCATAGGTCATTTTATATAGTATGAGATTATTGTATGAGGTGATATAGTGGACAATGAAAGGTTTTTTGTTAAGGTATTTGACTGAGCTTAAACCGATACTGAACTGGGCATTAGAGATGCTATTTTGAGCAGTACATTGTATTGGATTTAGTTATCCATTTTGTAGTCAGTGAGACTCTTCTATTAAGTAGTGAGCTCTAGGTTGTTGGTCTTCTTGCATGTGTAGGCCCATATTGTAAGTAGTATTTATTCATATTGGCCAGTGAGTAAATATTGTGGGTCACAAATCCCACCGAGTTTTTTCCCACACCGGGTTTCCTCATTAAAATATCTTGTGTTATGGTGTGCATTTATGTTGTCTCTATTATTTTTGTTTACTGCATTATTTCTTGCTTACCGGTACATTGATTTGGGTTGCAAAGTTATAAATAAGTTCAAATATAACACTAATCGGTTAGACACTGATTCACCCCCCTCTTAGTGTCTTTGGGAATGTCATTGAATCTAACACTTACAACTCAGCGGGTTGAGCTATCTAAAGCAAAAATTCAAGGAGACCGATCACCAGAGCAACAAATGCATTATCTGACTTGCATGATCCAGTAGACCAAAACCATTATTTATGACAATAATAAATTCATACAAAGCCTGAATCTAATTTTGGCGGATATCTTTCAAATTGTACACAACCGGTTATAGGCTATAAGGTAGAATTTGTACTCTGATTATTTTTGACATACTTTGTCATTGATGCCAAAGGCAGAGTATTATGGAGAAAAATGCATAGAAGAAATCACTTGCTCAGGGGGAGCATGTAGGTCCCGAGGACAACTGAGAGGGGGGGGGGTGAATCAGTTGTCTAATAAATTCAAACCAAAATCTTATTAACCAACTTATTTCTTAATACCGGTAAGACAATTAATTGTGCCGGTAAACAATGTTAACAGGAAATGCTGTACCGGTAAGAATTAATGCATGAAACATAAGCACAAAGTCAACCACAACACATGACACAAATATTTGTATGTGGAAACCCTGTAAGGGGAAAAACCACGGTGGGAAACCTTACCCACAATCAGATGATACTACTGCAGATAGTAAGTGTACAAGAGGGGTCTGCACATGTAGAAAGGCCAACAGCCTAGAGCTCACTGCTCAAACACAAATGGGAGTCACACTG
Organism: Cryptomeria japonica; assembly: GCF_030272615.1. Taxonomy (NCBI): domain Eukaryota; kingdom Viridiplantae; phylum Streptophyta; class Pinopsida; order Cupressales; family Cupressaceae; genus Cryptomeria; species Cryptomeria japonica. The sequence continues at coordinate 639,959,765 of NC_081415.1, read as the reverse complement.
ACTATAGTTGGATGGTTAAATCCAATGAGAATGTACAACACAAAATAACATCTTCATATGCTGGAATCAGTACCGGTGTAATGCTAATATGCTTCTACAAAAACCTAGCTTCACCTTCAAATGATGTCTTCGTGTATACCTTTGCTTAATCTCGCATATACCTTCTTACAATTCTTTTTTTTCGCATTCCACATCTGATCTTACAAATAAGATCTTACATTTATATCATACCCTAAGACCAATTTTAGTAGGTCGGCTCTACAAGATATTACAATAAAACATTTTACAAACAATACAATATCCGATGCAATAATCGATTGAACATGTTGGCTTAATGCATTTACAACAATAATAAATCATCTCCATAGCATGCCATGCTGATTTGGAAAAGATAAACCTGCCGGTGTAACCCTAGATAACCTGGACCTATTTGCCGGTAAAAGCAAATATGCAAATAAGAGTATACCAATGATATTACTTCAAGGAAAAGTGTCCACATGATGTCTTCGACATTACCAAGTGTCTTCCATGTCATTGTATGTACCGGTGTACATTATATCCTGCCGGTTAACCATATACCGGTGATTGTTGAACAGTTTATTGATTGCCAGTGAATGTTGCTGAATCTCCAAAGTAGGTGTATTTAGCAGGTGTTGACATCAATGACAAAACCATACCAAAATATCAACAGAGCACACTCTTTTTTTGGTGATCAGATTTGGACTTCATTTTTGGATAATAGTTTTTGGATTTTTCTCATGAGTGTTGCCATCAATGCCAAAGGGGGAGATTGTTGGCATTCTACACTCACATGAGAATGTTGATGTTGTCATTGATGGCAACCAATAGGTAATAAGATTCTACAGGTTCACTGACAACACAAACATCATCTACCGGCACCGACAGACACAACAAGTTCATTCATCGACATCTAGTTTACACTAGCAATAAAGCATACTGACACTCAGGCCGACATGAGATAAATTTTTGTTTATATGAATTATATTGTAATGAATTATCTATAAGTTGACATGATGTATTGTAAAGACTCATATATGTATGAGATCTTATAGGTCATTTTGATATAGGAAGTATACATAATAGAAGAGAGGCGATTATGTAATAGATCGTAGAAGATAGAGAAATGATTTTGTAACAAGTGAAGATAGGTTATGTGAGCAAATATCATTCGCCAGAAAGGTTTTTGGTCAAGGTTTCTAACTGAGCTTCAACTGGTACTGAATCAAGCATTGCAGATGCTATTTTGAGCAATACATTGTCTTGGATTTAATTATCCATTTTGTAGTTAGTGAGACTCTTTCATTGAGTAGTGAGCTCTAGGCTGTTGGCCTTCCTGCATGTGCAGGCCCCTATTGTAAGTAATATTTATTCATATTGGCCAGTGAGTAAATATTGTGGGTCACAAATCCCACTAAGGTTTTTCCCTTACCGGGTTTCCTCACCAAAATATTTTGTGTTGTAGTGTGCATTTATGCTGTCTCTGTTATTTCTCTTTGTTGCATTATTACTTGTTTACCAGTACATTAATTTGGGTTGATAAGTTATAAATAAGTTCAAATATTCCATTAACCGGTTAGACACTGATTCACCCCCCTCCCCCCCCTCTCAGTGTCTTTGGGACTATCATTGCATCTAACAACTAGTACTGCAGAAGTAAAGAAGCCTGAAGCTTACATTTCTACCATCACTTTTGATTCTGTCCCTGAGGACAATGAACCTCTAACTTTCAGAAGGGTACAAAGAAAGAAAGTAGATCAGCCATCGGTAGAGCAGAAGAAGGTGGAGTCTAGGAGGAGACTTGTTAGAAAGGCAACTAAACCTATTGCACTGCCAGCTCCGACAAGGAAGCCTATACAAAAGAGAAAACTAGTTACATCTACTCTGACAACCCCAAGCAAAAAGAAGAAGAGTCATGATACTGAGTCCAGTAAGACCAAAATGACCTGTGTTGAATTAATTGATGAAATTACAAAGGATGGAATTTTGAAAAATGTATCTAAGTATTATGAGGATTTAGAAGAAACTGAGCAGAATGAGATAGAAGAGGCAATTTTGTTACATATAGATATCTATAAGAAAGCCTTAGTAGAAATTTTGAAGGAAATACCTCTGTCATCATACAATAAACTAGATGCTCGAAGACTTGACGTAGTCAAGAGAGATAGGGAGATCAAAGAGGTAGAACTTTTGACTTTATGTGGTACTATTAGTAATTATGAAATGAAGAGATGTATTGATGTTGCTAATAGGACAGTTTTTAGTAGTAAACCCCGACAAATAAGCCTAATGATGGGCAGAGTTAATGAGGTGATAAATGAGACCAGTGAGGGTTGGATAAAATTCTTCCAGAAGAATCCAAATTTTATTACATCTCATGAAGAATTTTTTAAGGCAACAACTTCCACCATTACAAATAAATCAAAAGAGAAAGGTATTTTGGGAAGTTCAACTCCAATTTTGACTAAACTGACAGTAACTATAGATATACATACACAACCAACAACAAGGGAAAGTATACAGTCTATACCGACACAAACTATATTTGAGCAAGGCAATGTACAAGATACTATAAATATTGTGGATAATACTTCACTGACAGTAATTGACATTGCACCAAGTGGCAAAGCCACTGGTGCTAAAGAAGATAAGGTAAAGGGAATTGAATCTACACCGACAGTTCATATTGATTCACCAACAAAGATTTTGGCAATTGACACTTATCAAGTTGAGAAGAAATTAGTCACTGAGATGAGTCCAACTGAGTTAATGATGATGACTACTCAGAAACTATTAAAGGAGGGATCTGCAGATAAGGGAATAATAGATCAATCAGTTACAATGTTGCATAAATTAATCCCTAACTGTCAGATTGAGAATGAAGCAAGCCCTTCCGACAAGCTTAAAACACTAATAAAGCACATATCTAACAATTTTCAATCACTGCAGCAAATATCATACCAACAGGCATTAGAAAGATTCACTGTGGCTAAGAAAGATGCCTTTGACCAGATCATTGAATCAGAGAAAAAGAAAATTGAAGCTAAAATCATTCTTATTAAGAATTGTTTGAAACAATGTACAAATATCTATAGGGTTTATTGTAACATAGAAATTATTATAGCAAATGTAGATAGCAGATTAAAGGAATTACATGATAAGGTAGCTAACATTGCTAATTATTTTGATGGATTAATCTCACTGACAACATCTATTGATGGACAAATTTAATCCTTAGAGAACCAAATTTTTTCTTTTGAGAAGGAGAGAGATAAAATCATTCAGAGAGCAAGGAGTCTTAGAGGATTGGTGAGTCGCAGATTGGATTCATTGGGTGTACATACAAGAAAGTGTATGGACTTGATTGCTAAACCCAAACCGATAAAAGTCAAAGAGAAGGAAACATTGGCACACTTACTAAGTGGACTAGCATCCATATCTGAAACTTTCAAAATTGGTTAGGATACATACCTATAGTTTCTAGATAAGGCTTACCTAGAAATTTTGAAGTAGGTCAAGCTCCGATAAAATAAACAATATTTATTCATTCTTTTGTTCTGAATTCTTTCAATTCTTTCACTAGTATTTGGCATTGATTCCAAAGGGGGAGTGTATATATGTGAAAAATATCAGAAAAATATCAAACGGGAAGGACATCAGAATATCAAAAGGAGTGTATTGCTCAAGGGGAGCATATTTCAGTTGAACCGACAGAGAATCCATTTTTCACATGAGTGTTGCCATCAATGCCAAAAGGGGAGATTGTTGGCAATTGACACTCATCAAATTCATTTTCTTGTCATTGATGGCAACAAGATCAGATGGAAGTCATATAACGACATTAGGAGGCAATTACCCACAAACACCAGCATTGGAGTATCCAGGATTACATAGACACCGACACCGACACCAGCATCAAGTACTTCAAGGAAGTCGACATCAAGGAAGATTTATTTAGAAAATCATTTTGTAATTATTGTCGAGGCCGACATTGAATATCTTTTATAATGTATTGTAAGCCGACATAAGGCATATTGTTTGTAATGGGTATATAGGTCTGCCAGGTCATTTTGAATATGACATAAGAAAATGATCTAGGAGAATATAGCAGAATTGTACAATGCGAAGTATATATATATGTAGATCATTTGTATGCGAATGTTATATTATGCAATGATCTGTAGATAGTTTGGAAAGCATTCTTGGAGGAGAAGAGATACTAGTAGTAGTGTTCAGGGTTTATGAACCGATATAGAGCAAAGATAGAACCAGAACTCTATTGGGCATAGCAGATGCATTTTGTGAGTTCATTTTCATTGTTTTCCTTCAACAAAATTTTGTAGTCAATGAGACTCTTTAGTGATGAGTAGTGTGCTCTAGGCAGTGTGCCTTCCTGCATGTGCAGGCTGCCATTTTATGTAATATCCTTTCATATGGCTAGTGAACTGATATTATGGGTCAAAAATCCCACCATGGTTTTTCCTCTTTGAGGTGTTACACGTATAAATTCTATGTGTTATGGTGTTGATTCATGTGGATGGTTTATTTTCTTCACGTTATATGTTTATTTGTTTACCGGTTTATATGTATATGGTATAAAAGGATAAAATCTTATCTTACCCGTAGAACATTGATTCACCCCCCCTCTTAGTATTCTTGGATCCAAACAGAATCATGGAATCAGGATCATCTTTTGCTCCTATTTTTGTTGCAAATCCAACTATAGTAGAAGCTAAGGACCGCCCTAGGCTAATTTTCAAATGGTATCCACATGTGGCTACCAAGGAAGATTTGGTTGGAGCGTTTTCTCACGTTCCGGAGGGAGTGGTATATGTGGAAGATGTTAGGGCCTATATTAATTCATATAGAGGACTTAGGCACTTTGGAGATCAAGGGGATGTATATGAATGAACTCATGGGAGAATTTGGTAAAATCAAACTGGCATATAAACATATTGATGATCTAGGGTTCACGGATATTCTGGATATTCCAAAGTTCGAGGATGAGATAGTCAGATATGTACTGAGCATAGTACATGGGGAATTCATATGGCTAGACCAACCCTACAAAATCACTATGGAAGTCATACGGGCAATTATGGGTTGGCCATCAATAGGGCAACATCCAGATAAGAAATTATCAAATGACTTTGTAAGGAAGATCATCGGTGCCACATCAGATAAGAGATCGATGAAGGTGAGCACCATCACCGACACCGATATCAAATTTGGAAGCATGATCATAGGCTACAAGGTAACTCAGTCTAACTGACTAAATTCAGTTTCATGTTCATGTATTTTGGCCACATATAGAATGATGAGAGAAAATATATAGAATGATGAGAGAAAATATCAAGTTAGATCTTTGTGACTGGATGCTTGAGGAGTTATTGATCAATTTAGGAAAGATTGAAGGTGAGAAGAAGGGCACCTTTTGGTATGGAAATCTGTTAGTCTGCTTAATGTTATACTTTTTGAATGATACCCTCAGTTCTGGAAGGAAGCAATGGCCTTTTGACATCTCGGTAGGAAGACAACTTAAACAATCAATTGCTGCATTGGGAAGTCTTAGAGATGATAAGGTATGGGGTTACTTCAAGGATTTTTCAGAAATCTATGAGGTCTAGAATAAGGATACCTAAGAAAATAGTAGAGAAATAATCTACCGACATTTGTTTCATGGTTAAGAAGGATGTGACTCTCATGGAGGCAGTCAAGCCCTAGAAGATTTGGATAGAGGAAATGGGAAATGAGGTGGATGCATTAATTCTTGATGCATATATGAAAATTATACTTGATGTAGATATAGATGAAGCAAAAAAACCTTATGGAACGTCACAACAAAAGACTCTTGAGGTTGAAACTGAGTTCAATCGAAAGAAGGGGGAAAAACAAGAAGGTGAGGCAAGCAAGTTTGTACAAGAAGTTTCAAAGGACATTCAGGTAATCATTGATGTTGTCCTAGAGAAAAGGAGAAAGAGGAAGGATCTAGTAGTTCACATTGAACCTGTGATTGCAGATTCTGAGCCTGAAGATGACACATCATTAGCATTCAAAAGGGTTGTGAGGAAGAAATCGAAAGAACCTAAAGTGGAAGCAAAGAAACAACCAGTTAGGAAGGTCACCATCAAATTACTGGCACAAAAGCAGGCACCCAAGGCTATACCATCAACTACATCCAGTACTACTAGAAGGAGGAAGAAGAGTGACATTGATTTGGCACTAGAGACTGGTAATGTAACAATTATTCTGCCTAAGACTTGTGCTAAAATTGTAGATGAAATAACTAAGGACAAGATGCTGAAAAATGTCAAGTCTTATTATGATACATTTGAAGATGATGAACAGAGAAAGGTAACGGAAGCAATTCTTCTATATTTAGATATCTATAAGAAAGCATTAATCGAAATAGAAAATCAAATAATGGTAGAGCTATACAACATGTTAGATGCTAAAAAGTTATCTGCAATACAAGAAGATAAACACATTAAGATGTAAGAACTTTTAGCTATATGTGTTGCTATAACTCTGGATTAGATGGAGAAGACAATTGAGGCTGCAGATAGAAAGGTTTTTAACATCAAACATAGAATAGCTAGCCTAATGTTAGGAACGACGAATGAGATAATAAAGGAAACACGAAAGGGTTGGATAAATTTTTTGGGAGAGCATAGAGGATTCTTCACTTCACTAGAGACAAAGAATGATACAATAGATACACTTGTTGAAGGGAAAGGCAAAGGAATTATGGGTGTTCCACCCTCAATTTTGAAGAATATCAAGATAGTGTAAATTGAGCCACCGGTTAACACAAATGTATAGACACATACTAAAACACCAGTTAATGCTGAGAACATTGTATAGAATACTAACGTTGAGGATAATTTTCCTCCGGATACTAATGTACAGGTTGAGAATATTGTTCCTATAGAGGAAACGACAGTTGCACAAAATGTACCAATTGACAAAGCCACTTGTATAGGTGAGGAGGTAATAAAAGTTAAATCACCAGAGAAAATAGGGGAATTCAGTAGGGAACTAGTTGTTGGCACATCATTATTGACAATTGACACTTCTCTAGTGGAAAAGGAAAACATCACAAAGATGAGTCCCATAGAACTAATCATGATGGCTGCTCGGAAACTGATGGAGGGAACCATAGACAAAGGGATTATAGATCAATCCATAACTATTTTACATAGATTGGTCCCAAAATTTAAGATTGAGAAATAAGTGAGCCCTTCTAACAAGCTTAAGATAATAACATAACACATCTCTAAATATTTTCAATCATTACAATAGATCTCTAACCGACTAGCACTTGAAAAATTCACTTTGGCTAAGAGAACCACTTTTGATCAGATCATTGATAGAGAGAAGAAAAAGATTGAGGAGAAGTTAATTCAGATAGAAAGTTATTTGAAACAAGGTACTAACATATTCAGGATATGTTGCAATATAGAGTTTCTTACAACAAAAGTAGATGAAAAGATAAAAGAGGTACAAGATAAAATTTATAGTATTGCTATCTCTTTTGATGGACTAATTTCACTGACAACATCTATTGATGGACAAATTTTGACCTTGGAGAATCAAAATTGTGCTCTTGAAAAGGAAAGAGATAAGATCATTCGGAGAGCCATAAGTCTCAAAGGTTTGGTGAGTCCAAGATTGGATTCACTTGGTATACATAAGAGGGAATGCATGGATATGCTTGGTAAGCCCACATCGACAGAAGTTAATGCGGCAAAATCACTTGCATATTTACTGAGTGGACTTGTATCTATCTATGGCACATTCAAAACTAGCTGGGATACTTATGTGGAGTTACTGGAGAAAGCTTACCCGAAAATCTTGAAATTGGTCAAGCTTTGATAAGACATTTTTTAAGGTATTCAATGTACAGTTATCATTCTTTGACATTCTTTTTACAATTTTTGGGCATTGATGTCAAAGGGGGAGTAGTACACATGTGAAAATGAATGAAGGGTTGCATGCATTGATTTACAATTTTTTTGGAATATTGGAGCATTTTGGATATTCATCTCAGGGGGAGCAAGGCAGGATGAAACCATGACCATTTTGTTTTCACGAGTGTTGCCATCAATGCCAAAGGGGGAGATTGTTGGCAATTGACACTCTATTGGTTAGGTTTCAATATGTTGTCATTGATGGCAACATGATTTTGGGTTCTAACTTCATATGGTGTACCGATGAGCACTTCACAGATTCTACACCGACACCGGCACCTGCACCGACACCGATAGGATAGAAGATTTCTTTGGTAACCGACAATCCAGGCCGACATGGTATGGTAAAGGTCATCGGTATTGGAGGCCGACACATCTTGGATTCAGTATCAACAACTTGGTTTAATGCTTATTCATTTATGCTATGACCGACATGTAAATATGATATTGTATATATCCTTGTTTTGCAATCAGTGGAAGAGATAGTAAAGGAAACTGCAACTGGTAGGTGAGCTTGTGAAGGAAACCAGTATTACTTATGATGTAGAGAGATCAACCAATAACCCTACCTATTGATGTTCCAAAACCCCAACCGATGGAGCTTGGTGAATCACTTGTAGTGGTTTATGATCAAATGGTGAACGGTAATGATTATGCCACGTATGCATGTTGTATGAGAAGAGTTTCAAATGATTTTTGGTGCATAGAGATAATGGTTTTATCTTAGGAATGATAAAGTTCATTGCATGGAGTGGAAACCGTGTGATGAGTTACAGAGTTCGATGAAGTGGTGGTCAAGGAGCAGTCGAGGTTGTCTTGAATGATGTGCAGTAATTGCTATGTAATCCAATGGTCATACTTGAATCAATTTTTTTATAATCTTTATGAGATCTTAGGTTTGTGATGTGTTATCGATCTATTTTTTTTGTTTATAATGTCGATGAGCTATTTTGTTGTAGTGTTGGAAATTTTTGGTTGAGTGTAAGAGTGAGTGGTTGCCGAACTAGATGATGTATCTGCAGTATGTGTAAAGGCAGATAGGAGCATGAAAAGGATCTGATCAAGCAGTGTAGTGCTATTCAACAGATCAGCAAACCCTTGGTGTTCTTTAACAATTACAACAGTCAAATCCCTTAACTGGGTAAGCTCTAGCAATCTTAGTGTTATCTAAATCCTCTAACCAGGTGATCCATTAGCTTGGATTTCAAATCCTCTACCAAGGTTAGTCCTAACGGGGTATTGCTTTTAATAGGGCATTACAGTCAATCCCTTAACCGGGTGGTCCCTAACAGGATCTATTCTTAACATGAATTTGTAAAAGCTTTAACAAGCTTGGCTCCTAACAGGGCGAACTTCAGAAGAGTTCAGAATACTTGTGGGTATTCATCCCCACCGTGGTTTTTCTCATTTGGGTTTCCACGTCAAAATCATTGTGTCAAGTGGTGAATTTTTTTGTGGTTATGTTTACTATGGTTAAATTGCTTAACTACTAAATCCACTTAGATATGATTTAATGACCTACAACAATCTGAAATATGCTTTTACTTTTGTCAGTAAAGTATTTGAATGATTTGGTTAAAATATTTTGAGAATTTCAGAGTTGTTTTGCTATTATTCTGTTATGACAGTCAACTGGTTTACTTGACAATAATATTGCATTTGATAGTTCAGTGTTTAAACCAGTTAGTTCTAAGTTTGACTAGAGAGGTTGTTTTTAAGTTTGGTGAAAGTCTAATCAGTTTTCTATCTACTGATTCACCCCCCCCTCTCAGTAGTTGTCTGGATCCTTATTGATTCATCATACCAATAGACATAGGGGTGCTGCACCCCTTTCCTAGGAGGACATGGGTGTCACGCCCCTATCCAAGGGGGATAGTGGCACCACGCCCATGTCCTACCCCTTTCTCCGGGGCAGAGTGCAGATGGGGTGATGCAGAGGCCAAGAAAGAAGCTATGTGTGAAGGCTGAGCAATCTCCGATCTCCGATCAAGCTAGAGGATTTAAACTCATGTGCGTGAGGACCCTAATGCAGTCGAAATTTACTAGGGTCACAATTTTATGACACTACACATTTAGGAAGAGGATTTGGTTGATCATTAGAGATAGAATTGGGTTTATGTAAGAGGATTTAGTCCTCCATTATAGAGCTTAACCAAAACTCTACTCACACATAGGAGATACTATATTTGCAGTTCAAACACTTCTCTAGATTGTAGTCTAGAATTCTATGTAGTCAGTGAGACTCCTTTTATATTGAGAAGTGCACTCTAGGCTGTTGGCCTTCCTGCAAGTGCCAACCCCTCAATTGTAATTCACATACTTACTGTAGAAGTATTATCTGACTATGGGTATTCTTCCCACTGTGGTTTTTCCCTTTACCGAGTTTTCCAAATATAATTGTTGGTGTCATGTGGATGGTATTTATTCTATGATTATTGTTTATGTCTAATTGTTTAACTACTATTCCAATATTTAGTTTAAGCATTCTGGTATTAATGTTTTGGGTTCTGATATTAAAGTTTTAATTGCTAAATATTCTGGTAATCTATGACAACTGATTCACTCCCCTCTCTTAGTTGTCTTCTGGTTATTTGAACTGTCTAACAATTGGTATCAGAGCTTTGGTCCTCTCTGTAGAAAGCTTAATCGCCTAAGGAAGATCCTATGCTGAGTAACAGTTCAAGTTCATCTAGTTCATCTGGAGCTATCTTTCGGAGGGATATTCCTAGGCTTGATGGAACAAATTACATAGTATGGAAGGTTCAAATGGAGACTCATATGAGATGTCCAGACAAGGAGATTTGGGGGATCATACAGATTGGTGTTACACCTCATAATTAGGCATCTAGCAATCCTCCTCTAGCAAACTTGGATAAGGAGCTTGAGAATGATTGTAGAGAAAGAGAAGCCCTCTTGTGTGCAATTTTTGATCAGCAAATAATGAGATTAATTGACAAATAATCTGGAAAGGCTATATGGGATAAGTTGGAGACTCTTAATCAAGGTGACCCTACAATGAAGATTACTAAACTTGATGGTTGTCGGGTGAGATATGAAAACCTGAAGATGGAAGAAGATGAAAGGATCATTGCATTCATGGAAAGGGTAAATGAGATTGTTATGGATATTCAATGTTGTGGTGGAACTCTAAGTGAAGATGAAATTGTTTCTAAAGTTCTAAGAGCCCTACCACCAGCTTAAAAGACAAAGGCTATTGCTATTAATGAGTTGAGAACAATGGCTAATACATCTGTCAACAAAGATACCTTGGTTGGGAAATTATCTTCTTTTGAGTTTGAAGAATTTGGATCCTCGGGAGCTGTGAAAACTGAACCTGCTTTTCATGCATCTGCATCAACAACCAATAAGAAAGATTGGAAAGATTTATATGCAAAGGAATTGGATGGTATGGAGAGAGAAGATGACGGGTTTGAGCAAGTTGAAGCACTATTTTCTAGAAGAGTACCTAAAGGACCAGTAGGAAGTAAGTATGAAGGAAAAGCACCTTTTAAATGTTTTGCATGTAATAATATTGGTCATTTTGCATCTAGATGTCATAAAAGGAATTCAAGATTTGAAGAAAGAGTTAGAATATCTTTTAAGCCTAACCCTAGATATCAAAACATGTATAAGTATAGGAAAAATAGATACAAATCATGCTACATAGCAGATGAGGAAGGCATTACTAATTTTGATGATGAACCAACATAAGACTCTGCTAGTGGTTCTGACAATGGAAAAGAATGGGTATTATTGGCTATCAAGGAAGATTTTCTGGTACTAGAAGAGAATGAACCCGAGGAGAAGGCACTTGCTGCTAAAATCAAAAACAAGGATGAATGGGTAATTGGCAATGGCTGTTCACATCATATGACTAGAGATAAAAGGAATTTTCTATGTTTGCAAGAATATGATGGCGGTCTGGTTAGATTTGGAGATGACAAAGCATGTATGATTAAAGGAAAAGGAACTATATCATTTGATGTTAAGAACAATATTGACAATGTTTATTATGTTGAAGGTTTGAGGCATAATATTTTGACTGTAGGACAATTGGTAGATAAGGGATTTCAATTACAGTTCAAGGATGGAATATGCAAAATCATTAACAGATCAGGTTTGGAGATTGTAACCGGTACACAAACAAAAGGTAATATATTTTATTTAAATTCTGGTGAGAAGACATGTTTGATTACACAAATTGATGAGAGTTGGATATGCAATAAGAGGCTGTGTCATGTAAATTTTGATTGCATTGTGAAGATCAGTTCAACTAAGGCAGTTAGAGATATACTTAAGATTGTGAAGCCCTATAATCTGGTATGTAAAGAATGTCAAATGGGTAAATAGGTTAGAACCTCTTTTAGGAGTATACAAGATAAATTTAATGATGTTCTTGATCTTATTCAAACTAATTTGTGTGGCCCTGCTAGAGTTAAAAGTTTTCAAGGTGATAGATAATTCATGTTAATCATTGATGATTATTCTAGAATGATGTGGGTTACTTTTCTAAGGAAAACATCTATAGCATTTGAAAAGTTTAAAATATTTAAGGCTAAATTGGATACTAAGACAAGATTGAAGATTAAATGTTTCAGCTCAGATCATGTTGGAGAATTCACATCCGGTGAGTTAAATAACTTTTGTGAGAAGCATGGTATAAGGAGACAATTGTCTACTCCCTAAACACTTCAATAGAATGGAGTTGTGGAAAGGAAAAACAAAACTATCTTGGATGCTACTAGAACAATGATGATGGACTCTAGTCTACCTCATATCTACTGGAGAGAAGCAGTGATCACAACAGTTTATACATTCAATAGAGTACACGTCAAAGGAGAAACGGGTAAGACACCTTATGAATTATGGTTTGACAATACACCTACAGTTAAGTATTTCAAAATCTTCAATAGTAAATATTATATCAGGAGAGGTGATATTATTGAAGAATTTGATCCTAGATTTGATGAAGGCATATTTTTTGGTTATTCTAATGAAAGAAAGACATATAGATGTTATAACAAGAGATTGCAGATAATTGTGGAGAGTGTTAATGTCAATGTGGATGAGATGAATAGAGGTCAAATCAGAGTTTATTAGAAGGAACCGGTGGTGGAAATGATTATATCTGAACTGGTAGCACCTTTACCAGAACAGAGTGTTGAAGTAGTTACTTTGACAGTATCAGAAAATTGTACAGTAAATAAAGAACCGAGAAGAGGAACAGAGAGTCAGAGGACTCATAGGTATGTGAGATTGAATCATTCAGAAGATCACATCACTGGGGATAAGAACAATGGATTAATAACAAGAAAAAGACTGGAAACTAATGAGGAATGTTTAATTTCACAAGTTGAACCAGAATTAGTAATTGAGGCATGTAAAGATGAATATTGGTTGAAAGTTATGGAAGAAGAATTAGATCAGATTATTTCTTGCCTACAATTCCCATAAAAACTACAAGGTTTATCAGATGGATGCTAAGTGTGCATTTTTTAATGGGGATCTTGACGAGGAATTTTATATTGAGCAACCTGATGGTTTTTCACTATCAAATGATACAAATATGGTTTGCAGGTTAAGGAAATCTTTATATGGATTGAAACAAGCACCTAGAGCTTGGTATGTAAGGTTGGATAAATATCTTTTGAAGCTTAGTTTTACTAAGGGTAATGCTAATAGTAATTTATATTATAAGATCACTGTTGATAATATATTGATTATTGAAGTATTTGTTGATGAAATTATTTTTGGAGGTGAAGATAAGTTGTGTGTGGAATTTTCTAAAAATATGGAGAAAGAGTTTGAAATGTCTATGATTGGGGAAATGAAAATTTTCTTATGTTTGTAGATTACTCAGACTGACAAAGGTATTTTTATTTGTCAAACTAAGTATGCTAGGGAATTGTTGAAGAAATTTGGTATGGGAGATTCTAAACCGGTAATTACTCCTATGATTATAAATGAGAAATTGACAAGGAAATATTTTTCTGCACCAGTAAATCCTACAAGATACAAATCTATGATTAGAGGTTTGCTTTATTTGACTCAAACTAGACCTGACATAATGAATGTTATTTGTATTGCATCTAGATTTTAGAGTGATCCTAGAGAAAATCATAAGAGTGCGGTGAAAAGGATTTTTAGATACTTGCAAGTTACATCAGAATATGGTTTGTGGTACCCTAAGGATGATGACTTTACTTTATGTGCATATATAGATGTTGATTGGGCTAGAGATGTTGATGACTATATAAGTACTTCCGGTGGAGCTTTCTTTCTTGGAAAGAGGTTGGTTTCATTAATCAACAAGAAACAATCATGCACTTATTTATCTACTGCTGAAGTTGAGTATGTTGTTGCTGCTACTAATTGTACATAGGTTTTATGGATGAAGAAAATGTTCAAGGATATCAAAGTGTGTTGCACTGGATCGGTAGTTATTCACTGTGATAACTCTATTGCTATTGACATATCAAAGAATCTAGTATTCACTCTAAGACAAAGCACATATCTATCAAGTATAAATTTTTGAAAGAGAAGGTGGAAGAAAATGAAGTTAGACTAGTTTATGTGAACTCTAAAGAGCAGAGTGCATATATTTTCACTAAACCTTTGCCTAAAGAACCATATGAGTACCTAAGAGACAAGTTAGGGGGTTTTGCCCCTCCAACAAAGAACCGATTGATGCTTTTTGGCATCAGTCCGATATGCATTATCAAAGACATTTTTCATTTTGGCACTGATGTGGGGATGCTACTGCTCAGGGGGAGTAGTCAACTTTGTGATTCAGTGGTTTATGTTTTTTGCTTTGATATTTTTGTCATATTTCTGGCATTGATGTCAAAGGGGGAGAGATATTGATGTGAAAAAAGAAAAACTTAAGGAGTTGTATACATTAGGGGGAGATGTATGTATATCACTCACAAGGGGAGTTTGGTCTTAGTTTCAGAACTTCATTACTATATCTTTGAGTGGGAGATTGTTGGTTGTCTTCCATTGGGGGAGACTTGTTTGGCATTTCTTGGTACTTAGGTATTTTTCACATGTAATGTTGCCATCAATGTCAAAGGGGGAGATTGTTGGCCATTTTGTGGAATTGATTATGGTTTGTATTGGTTTTTTGCTAGTGATGCCAACACTAGCTGTTTGGATGCTTTACCAACACCCTTCTAGTCCGGGTAAGATTGAGTAGTTTTTGGTTGGTTTGGATCCGGAATGATCTGGTATGATCCGATATGGTTTGGTTATGAAATTGGATTATTCATGATACTCATGTTCATATTTAGTAAGTTGGTTTTGGTCTAGTGATTGGATCTTATCTTGTTTGCTTGGAAGCTTGGCTTGTGGTTTCAGTGAACGTTTCACCAGCAGAGTGGTGTCAGTGCAACTTCTGGTGGAGATTCATGATGTTGTTGGTGATCATGTTCGAGACTTGGCGGGTGGAGATCATTGCTTTAGTGTGTGGACCTATATTGGGTCCTATTTGATCTAGGGTATGGATTGGCTTAATGTAACATGTGCATTGGACCTCTCAATGTTTTTTTGAGATGTCTTATGTGTTGGATATTATTTGTTTGGTCTAAGACTGACATGTTTTGTAATTATATAATTGGTTTAATGTCTACTGGTCGACCTAATTGTTTATGGTTGAGGGTTTATATATATATGATGTAAGATCTCATTGTAGATCATCATGGGATAGGACCATAGGTATAAGGTCAAGGAATGGGATATGGATATGTAATGTGCGAATAATGTAATATGATTCAAGTAGAGGTTTGGTCAATCATTGGAGATCGAATTGGGTTTATGTAAGAGGATTTAGTCATCTAGTATAGAGCTTAACTGGAACTTTACTTTACTCAGGCATAGGAGATGCTATCTTTTCAGTTCAAACACTTCTCCAGATTGTAGTCTGGATTTCTATGTAGTCAGTGAGACTCCTTTTATGATGAGTAGTGCATTCTAGGCTATTGGCCTTCCTTCAAGTGCAGGCCCCTCAATTGTAATTCACATACTTACTGCAGAAGTATTATCTGACCATGGGTAGGATTCTCACTGTGGTTTTTACTTTTACCAGGTTTTCCACGTATGAATCTTGGTGTCATGTGGATGGTATTTATTCTATAATTATTGTTTATGCTTATTTGGTTTAACTGTTATTCCAGTATTTGGTTTAAGCATTCTGGTATTAATATTTTGGATTCCAGTATTAAAGTTTTAATTGCTAAATGTTTTGGTAATCTATGGCAACTGATTCACCCCCCCTCTTAGTTGTCTTCCGGTTATTTGAACTGTCTAACACCTTCATCATCACCTATTGCACAATCAAATGAAGAAGAAATATTAGATACATAGACATACGTAGAGGAGGACTTTCCTTGTGAAGACAAATATATTTATCCAAATTCATTGATAGATAAAACCGATGCATATATGTGCTATAACCACAATCTCTTATGCGAATGAAGGTAGAAATCTACCTCTCGTATTTCGAGACCTGTATATTGGGGGCAATAGGAAAGACCACACCTAGATTGGTTTTAGAATGGAAAAGAAATAGTAAACTTCCTTTGTGCACATGAAGGGCTACCCTATGGTCATCATAAGGCTAGATTTACAATTGATCTAGAAAGAACAACATACTTTGGGGAAGAAATACCTCCTCTAGTCACAATGATTCAGAAAATCTTGAAAGAAAACATAAAGATAAATTAGATGGTATACTTATCAAGCAAGAAAGATCATCATTGTTGGTTGAGAAATAAGAAGAATTTTACTTTGGTGAGGGTGAAATAGTATGTAAAATGCATTTGGAAGAATCCTTGAAACCAATAGAGAAAGATAAACTTATACAGTTTTTCAAGGAGTGATAGATAAACTTTGCCTACCCCTATGCTAATATTCTTGGATTAGATCTTGAACTTGCTTTACATCATCTGTTGCTAATTCTTGGGGCACAACCTTACAAGACAAAGCTTAGGAAAATGCATCCTCAAATAACCATGTTAGTCAAAGTTGAGCTACAAAAGTTGTTAGATGTGGGTTTCATCAGATCAATAGACTATGTCGAGTGGATTTAAAACTTGGTATCAATAACAAAGCCCACTAGAGGAATCATGATGTGTACATACTTTTGAGATTTCAACAAATCATTCCCAAAAGATGACTTCTATCTTTTGAATATAGACATGATCGTAGATCTTACTAAAGGCCATGAGATACTATCCTTGATGGATGGTTTCTTTGGCTATAACTAGATCAAAATTACATCAGAAGATCAACTTAAAATTGCATTTATTTGTCCATGGGGAACATACTGTTGTAACGTACCATTAGGGTTAAATAATGTTGGAGCTACATATCAAATAGACATGACAATATTATTTTATGACGTGATCCATGACATTATGGAAGACTATGTGGATGACCTATTAGCTAAGTCTAAAACTAGAGAAGGCCATTTGGAAGTCCTTGCAAAGATCTTTGATAGGATTGAACAATACAAGGTCATATTAAGTCTTAAAAAGTGTGTGTTCAAAGTCACAATGCGTAATATTTTAGGATTCATCATGTCAAATAGGGGTATTGAGGTTGAATCAGCTAAAGTGAAAGCAATTTTGGAAATGCCCCCACCATCCAATTTGAAATAGTTGCAAAGCCTACAAGGAAAAGTATAGTTGATCAGGAGATTTATTGTACAATTGGCTGACAAATGCCACTCCTTTCAAAATTTTCTAATAAAGGGAGTTTCCATTAAGTGGACAGAATGTTGTCATGAAGATTTTCAAGGATTACAAGATTATCTACTGTCACCACTAGTTTTAGTGCCGCCAACATTTGAGAAAGTCACTGTTATTGTATATCTCTATAACTAATTCATGCCTAGGAGCTCTTAGCACAACGCCATGACCAGGGTAGAGAATGAGAAATTTATTATCAACAGAACACTGGTAGGGTATGAACCGGATTGCACTCCTATTGAAAGAGAATGTTTTTTAGTAGTCTTCGCATCCTAGAAGATTAGACACTATATGCTTAGTCACAATGTGTAACTTATCGCTAATATTGATCCACTTAAGTACCTTTTAAGTAGAGTGACATTGATAGGTAGATTAGCTAAATGGGTGATGATGCTTAATGAATTTGAGATTGAGTATGTAGATCATAAACCCATTAAGGGTCAAATCATAGTAAACCAGTTAGTGGAAGCTCTTATTTAGGATGATCATCCCTTGTTGAGTGAATTTCTTGATGAATCTGTGTTTACACTGACAACCTCTACTAAATGAAAATTGTACTTTTATGGATCATTGACTAATAATGGAGCCAAAGCTAGTATACTTTTTATCACACCTCAAGGTGATTCCATCCCCAAATCATACATAATCAACTTTCCCTACACAAATAACATAGCTGAATACGAAGCTCTCCTTATAGGACTCTACATGGCAATACAATGTAAAATCACAGATTTGCATTTAAATGGTGATTCACAACTTATAATCAACTAGGTTAATGATGATTATGTCACTAAGGATGACAAGATGATGTCTAACAAGAGGATGGTTGATGAATTTAAAAAAATACTTTAATAACATTATTTTCCAACAATTTCCTCGAGTCCACAACAAAGTAGCAGATGCCATGGCAACCGTTGGCTCTTTCCTTGACATGCCAAGCAATGTGACATAATTTGAATTTCTAGTGGAGCAAATAATGGTACCCACCTATGAGATTCCATAATCTAAGTGTTTATGCACATTATTTGGTCTTGATTCACCATGGTATAAATATGTATACATTTATCTCCATGATGAATATGATCCTCCTGATCTTTATAGAAATCAACGTAAAATATTGATACGTCAAGCCTCTAGATATACCATTATTGCAGACACTTTATATCAAAAAGTCTTCGATGGAACATTTCTCTGATGTCTTGATGCAAAATAATCCCATTTGGCCCTTAAAGAAGTGTAAAGTGGAAAATTGAACCCTAGTGATGTTATTGTGAGGATCCGGTTATTACTGAGAGGGGGGGTGAATCAATAACAATAATCTGCAACTTTTCACCAATCTGCAAAAATACTTCACAAAACAGTTCATAACCAGTACCAGTATCCACTCAATCAATCACTTACAATAGATTTACCAAACTAATCATTCATGTGTTCATCAATATGAATGCAATAAAATGATATCAAAACCACACATAAACAAATCAACCACCATATGAACACTGATATTTTTCACGTGGAAACCCAAATGGGAAAAACCACGGTGGGAATTAGTACCCACAAGATTTGCACTCTTTTGAAATGCACCCTGTTAAGAGCCTAGCTTGGTTAGGAGCTTTACAATAATGCCCAGTTAAGAGTAGACCTTGTTAGGAGTCACCTGGTGAAGGGATTTTAACCTCAACCCTGTTAGGAGCTATACCATGTTAGGAGTAACCTTTCTAAATGATTTAAACCCAAATTAATGAGCCACCTGGTGAAGGGATTTACAAGATTAGGCCTGTTAGGACCTACCCACTTAAGGGATTTAAATATTGTTGCAACTATTAGGAAACAACAGATAAAATGATCTAGTTTCAACACTTCATAGCTTACTATTACAAATCCACTTCAACTCCAATCTTCTTCACTCATGCAGACATCTCAATTTGGTTCTGCACATTCTCTTTCTCTGATCACCAACACACACAAACCTTCTCAAAATTGACCTAAATAAACATTACAATTAGGTCAGTTACAAAACCCTAACTTACAATAAATTTATAGCATAGATCATATCAGATCAATACGAATCATTACAATTCATCATATAGATCATTACAACATATTTCAAGACAATTACAATTGTTGAATAATCATAACACATCACTGCACGTCGATCTGATAAGATGTCAAACCTTATCTCATTTTGCTAAGAACTTGATTGTTTACCAAGAAATTCGCTCCTTGATCACACTCAAAAAACATCTTATCCATTCACCCAGATTCTGCCATGTCACCATTAAGTTAAGAACATGAAAAGAATCACCACCAAACCATAAAACATCACCGGTCAAATATCTTGTTACTGGTTCTTAAACCCTACACTGAATAAACAATAGTCAATTACAAACATGACTTCCGGTTCTCCAAAAATGATGCAGTTTCGGTCATAGACTCATTAAAATATCATAAGCACACATTCCAAACCGCAACACCTAACTCAACATGGATGTTTACTACAAGCATCTCCTTCTTTGTTCCTGCTTATCAGTTAACTACTTGACTGCTACTTAACAATTTTTCTATCCAATCCAATTCATTACCGGTTAGACTTAACTGATAGACTTAGATAACTTAGATGACATAAAAAAACATAGTTGCCATCAATGACAACACAAATAATTGATCATAAAGTCATCATAGCACAATTATATCATCACCAATAGTCCATCAATATATTATCATATCATCAACATCCTTTACACATTATCCTTTACCGGTACATCAACATCTCCATTAGTTAAGCCAACATGCCAACATTCTCCCCCTTTGGCATTGATGGCAACACTAAAATAATGCAATAAAAATATCAAGATCAGGAACTCATCATACCATGCCATGTTGTACTGATATGTGCTTCACTTGTTCTTCTCCTCCTTTTCATTACTTCTCCCCATGACTATTACATTTCTTCTCCCCGTCATTATTCTTCTCCGCCTTTTACAGCAATGTCAAAGGTGCAAAGGCATCTTCTATCTTCATCTTTGCTACCTTACCTTTTTCATCTCTATGTTCCTCATCTTAGCGGCTCCCCCGAGGAGTAGCCCACTTCTCATCAATCCACAATGAAATATATTCAATAATTCCATTGGATTGGTGCATCACCAATATCTTAGTTGATCTTGGGTAGGGGTATAACCCCTAACTTACCTATGAAATATTCAAAGGTAGCCTTAGGTAATGGTTTGGTGAATATATCTACCAACTACTCCTTACTTGACACATGCTCCAATCTCACTCTCTTTTCCTGTACTCTTTCACTCAAAAAGTGATACTTGAATTCAATATATTTAGTCCTAGCATGCAATACCGGGTTCTTAGATATGTTTATAGCACTTGTGTTATCACAATGTATGATCACCAGTTCTGTCATATCTTGCTTGAATCCTTCCAAGACATGTCTCATCCATATAGCTCGTGTACAATTCATTGATGTGGCTAAATATTCTACTTCTGCTATAGACTGAGATATACAACTTTGTTTCTTACTAGTCCAAGCTACCAGTCTACCGCCTAGAAAGAATACTCCACCAGTTTTTCTTTTCCACTCATCTACATTTCTTTCCAAATCAATATTAGTGAATACCTGCAAAGAAAAATTCCCTCTGTATGGATACCACAATCCATGATTGAGTGTCCCTTTAAGATATCTAAATATTGTCTTTACTGCTATCATATGTGTCTCCTGAGGGTTCTTCTGAAATATTGCTACTAAACCAACTGCATGGGTAATATCTGGGCACTATGAACAACATAATGAAGTTTCCCAATCATAGATCTATATTCCTTCTCATTCACTGAGGGTGAATCATCTTGTTTTAACAATCTGCAACTGATAACCATAGGTGTTCCAACTGATTTACAGTCTTCCATTCCAAAAGTCTCTAACACTTCTTTCACATACTTAGACTAAATGATAAAAATACCACCTTCCAGTTGTTGGACCTGCAAACCAATGAAATTTTTTATCTCACCTATCAGAGACATCTCAAACTCTTCCTTCATCTCATTTGCAAAATTCATACACATATCATCATTTCCTCCAAAGATGATGTCATCAACAAATACTTTTGCAATCAACATCTTGTCTCCTTCATTATTCAAATAAATATTGTTGTCCTTACTAGTTCTTTGAAATCCTATCTTTATCAAATGTGCATGAAGTCTTTCAAACTATGCCCTTGGTGCTTTCTTTAATCCATATAGTCTTTTGTGTAGTTTGTATACCATATCTTTATCTTTTGACAATGCAAACCCATCTAGTTGTTCAATATACACCTCTTCTTCAAGAATACCATTCAGAAATGCTGACTTAACATCCATTTGATAAACTTTGAAATATTTAAAAGTTGCAAGTGCAAGTAGAATTCTAACACCTTCAAGCCTAGCAACTGGTACAAAGGTCTCTCCATAATCTTCACCTTCTTCTTCTGCATACCCTTTGCAAACTACTATTTCCTTGTTTCTAACAACTTCTCCTTCTTCATTCAACTTGTTTCTAAATACCCAATTTGTACCAATCACATTTTTATCATCAGGTCTAGGAACAAGTGACCAAGTGTTGTTTTTCTCAGTCTGATCAAGCTCTTCATTCATTATCTTTAACCAGTCATAATCCTTAAGAGATTCTCTCACTGTCTTTGGTTTAACTATGGAAATCAGACAAGATCTTTCTCTGATTTTTCTTCTAGTCTGTACTCCAGCATTCTTATCACCGATTATCTAGTTTTTAGGGTGATTTAACCTTACATACCTAGGAATTACCTATTCCGGTGCAATAACCTCTTCGTGTTCTTCATCTTCTTCATCTTCTACCGGTTGAGCTTCTTCCACTGCACTGTTCTGCTCAACATCTTTCTACACATCTGGTTCAATAAACATAAGTTTTTGTTCATCATTTGCTAGATGAGATTTGTTGGCATCATCAGGTTTATCAGGGAACTCATCAATTTTTACATTCACACTCTCCACAATCTTTTTTGTCCTTTTGTTATAACACTTGAAATATTTACTCTTATTAGAGTATCCAAGTAATGTTCCCTCGTCATTTTTAGGGTCAAATTTACCAGTATATTCATCTCTTTTTTATAAAACATCCGCTACCAAAAAGTTTGAAATAACTGACATTAGGAGTTTTACTGTACCATAGCTCATAGGGTGTCTTGTCATTACCTTTCTTCACCAGTACCCAATTCAATGTGTAAACAACAGTGCTAATTGATTCTCTCCAAAATATCTTAGGTGCATCTCCCTATATCAGCATAGTCCTAGCTGCTTCAACAATAGTTTTGTTTCTCCTTTCTACAATTCCATTCTATTGTGGAGTCCTTTGAGAAGATAATTGCCTCTTTATTCTATTTTCATCATAATATCTCACAAACTCATTTGATGTAAACTCTCCACCCCGTTTAGATCTCACGCACTTAATATTCTTATCGGTTTCCTTTTCCACTAAGGCCTTGAATGCCTTGAACTTGCTGAAAGAATCTAACTTTTCCTTTAGAAAAGTAACCCACATCATTCTAGAAAAATCATTAGTAAACAACATGAAATAATTATCACCATAAAAACTTCTAGTCCTCATAGGACCACATAAGTCAGTGTGCACCAAATCTTACCCAATTGACATTCTTTACACATCACATTGTCTAGTTTAACAAGTTGTGGCATGCCTTTCACCATACTAGATTTGCCGACCTTAACCACATTATCAAAGTTCACATGACAAAAACTTCTATGCCATAACCAACTATCTTAAATCTTAGCAACCAAACAACTATTTACATTAGTAGTTGTAGATAGGAAATGTAGAAATCATCAAAGCAATAGAAACATTAAACTAGCCCAATCACAAAACCAGATTGCAATGATAACAAAACCTACAAACATTCAATAGAGATATGGAAATAAAACATTCAATTCAAATGCAAACCATCTCAAATGCGGATGTCTCCTCCATGATTCTCCATTGTCCTTCTTTCTCCTTCAAATAGCTTTGTTTTGTGGATCTCACCTTCAAGTGCATAAGCATAATGTGAAAGCAAGATTGACAAGACGGTAGCGCAAGAATACTAGAAGCGTGATTGATTCGGGGATTCAAAAATGTGATCAATTGGGATCTTTGATTGAAGAAATTCATCCAATTTATAGACAAATTAGAAAGATGACAAGATTAGCATGAAGAGATTTGAAAGGAATTTTCAAATCAAGAATGACAAATATGACAAATTTATGACAAATTGACACTTTCTATGCAAGATTGATTGATTGACAAATTATGACAAATTGGCAAGGTTGCTATGCAAAATTGATTGATTGACAAATTATGACAAATTATGACAAATTTGCTATGTCATTCCCATGAAATTAGGAGAAATATTAGAGAAAATAGAAAATTAGATGAATTAGAAATTAGGAAATTAGAAAAATTGATGGAAATTAGAAAATTAGGATTTAGGAGAAATTAGTAAATTGGAAAATTAGGTAAATTAATTAATAATTTTTTCATTCATTAATTAATTCACAAAGAGAGGAGAAATTAGTTAGCCAATTAAATAAACATTTAATTGTGACAAGAAGACTTAGGATAAATAAATTATTTAACCTAGAGGGAAAATGACCAACAAGGTTAAATGAACAAATCATAAAAACCCTAGCAGATGAATTAGAAATGCAAGGACGACAATTAGGTCTTGATGTAGGATCGATTTGATTATGATTCTGACTTGATAAAAGACCAATGCTGGTAAATGATTTGATTGATAAATGCACCAATTGACGAGGAACAATGACTAATTGATCCAAATTGACATGATTGAGAAGGACGACGATTGATGACAAATTGATCGCAAAATGACAAGATTGAAAATGACAACGATCGATGACAAATCAATCACAAAATGACGAGATGACAAAGATCGATGACAAATCAATCGCCAGATGACAAGATTGAAAAGAGGACAAAACCCTAATTAGGATTGACGATGTCCAAAATGATGATAAATGAACACGCACATTGATGCGACATGATAAGATCGACCAAAAACATGACTGAAGATTGTTATCAACAAGACCAAATTCGAAAGCGAGACAAATGAAGAATGCAGAAGAAGGACTCGATGCTCGCAAATGGTAAAGACCAAGTGCGTAACATAGGAGAAATGTTAATGCGACGCAAAAACCCTAAAATAAGGCAATGCGCCAATGTTAAAGTATGACTCCGCAAGCGTTGACCAATTTTAGACGTCTACAGTAGTCAAATGTAATAAGTTACCTCTAGTTTGTTTACCAGTAGCAATTAATTCTCCTTTGCATCCTAAGATCCTACACACTCTATTCTTAAACTTAAGATGATAATCTTTGTCATTCAACTAACCAACACTCAACAAGTTGTGTTTTAAACTGTTAGATTCAATGATAGTCCCAAAGACACTGAGAGGGGGTGAATCAGTGTCTAACCGGTTTGAAGAATAATTAAACTTATTTATAACTTTCCCACTAAAAACAGTGTATTGGTAACAAGAATTAATGCTGAAAAACAAAAATAATAGAGACATCATAGAAACACACCATAACACAATATATTTTAATGAGGAAACACGGTGTGGGAAAAACCTCGATGGGATTGTGACCCACAATATTTACTCACTGGCCAATGATTAAATACTACTTACAATAAGGGGCCTGCACATGTAGGGAGGCCAACAGCCTAGAGCTCACCGCTCAATAAAGTGTCTCACTGACTACAAAATGGATAATTAAATCCAATACAATGTACTGCTCAAAACAACATCTCAAATGCCAGGTTCAGTACCGGTTTAAGCTCAATCATTAACCAAAACCTTCGCTATCCACTATATCACCTTATACAATAATTTCCTATTTATTTCACCATACTAATACCCATTCTACTTCATTAAAATGACTTATAAGATCTCATACATATATGAGTCTTTTACAATATACCAAGTCGACTTCCAAAAGATAATTATATTACAATAAACAAAAGTTCATCCCATGTTGGCCTGAGTGCTGGTATGCTTTGTTGTCAATGTAATCTGAATGCTGGTGTAAGCGCCCGTCGGTGCCGGTGTCTGCCGGTGCATGTAGAAACCTATTGTCAGTTGGTTGCCAGTTGGTTTCCATCAA
Source organism: Cryptomeria japonica (assembly GCF_030272615.1). Lineage (NCBI taxonomy): Eukaryota > Viridiplantae > Streptophyta > Pinopsida > Cupressales > Cupressaceae > Cryptomeria > Cryptomeria japonica. The sequence continues at coordinate 639,933,844 of NC_081415.1, read as the reverse complement.
TGACAACATCAACTATTCTCATAAGAGTGTAGAATGCCAACAATCTCCCCATTTGGCATTGATGGCAACACTCATGAGAAAAATCCAAAACTGTTATCCCAAAATTGAGATCCAAAAAGATGTGCTCCCCCTGAGCAAGTGATCTCCTCTATACATGCATTTTTCTCTCCACAACTCCCCATTTGACATCAATGACAAAGGATGTCATAAATAATCAAAAGAGTACAAAAATGCTACCTCAAGGTCTGTAACCGGTTGGTTACTATATGAAAAATGTCCACCAAAACTAGATTCAAACTCTGCATAAACTTGTTGTTGTCAGTTAGAGTTGCCTCAGTCTGCTGGATCATACCAGTGAGATAGTGCATTTTCTGCTCCGATGATTGCTCTCCTTGTACTATTGACTTAGATAATTCAACTCTCTAAGTAATAAGATTGTCCAATTTTGGACCGAGTTTACTTTTGAGTTCCCAGGTATTGGACCTTATCCTTGCCTTTTGTTTCTCAAGTTTCTCCAACTTTTCCTCAAAAACTGTCATTTCCTGCTCAAAAAATGATATAAGTCTAGATGAACCTATATTATCCACAATGTCATCAATTTATTTTTGTGTCTTCTTAATCTCCTCATCAATGTCCTCTATCAAACAGTGAGGTTTACATGCTTCTCTATATAACTCCTTATACTCCAAAATTGTAGAATTAAGTACCGATAAAAGTGTGTTCAAGTGATCGGTACATTTCTTTATGGTGTTCTCAAAGAATGTATTTTTCTCTTTGTCAACTCTCTCCTTAATGGTATCCTCATTCACCTTATCTATGGTTATTACATTATCAGCAATGAATTTGGACAATGTGTCCAATTTACCTAAATAATCATTAATGTGATCTATCTTACAATTCGGTGCAATCATCTTCAAGATAGGTAAGGTGTTATCAATTGCCTTAAATGCTAAGGCATTGCAATCAGTTATCCTTTTAATAGAATCCGATAGAACCTTTGTGATGTTAGTAGGTCTGAATTCTGCCGTTGATGTGCTAGATTCAGCTATGGGTTTCTTTTCAACATATATTTGACCAATTACCTTCACTACATCCTCTTTATTTCCATCAAATGCATCCATTTTACTTACATTTTCTTCCGGTGGATTTGTCTGTGTCTATACCTCTATCTTTAATGGTTTCTCAGTTTGATTAAGCACCTCTGTAACTGTCAGTTTCCTAGACTCAACATGATGTTACTACTTATCAAGTTGCCATTAGTTTTTATATTTGAAGTCATACTATATACTCTAGTTGGTTAACACTACTGAATCATGCAGTTAGTATACACAGAGAAGTCAATATGCATAGTCTAGTCGGTTACAGAAGAAAGCAATCACAGAACACAGTATACACCGAGCTGTCTACTGAGTATCTTTTCATGTCTACCGAGTAGCAAAGATGACACATCGAGTTGATATACACCGAGTGAAACGTGTTACCAGATTCATTGAACCTGGAAATGCATATGAAAACGTGTTACAAGATCGAGGCACATCTAACCGTTATCACATTGGAAAATGCACTAGAATATTGTTTATGATTTTGAGATCAATCTAACCAATGAAATATTTTATATAGTTATTCATTCAAGGAATTGTGTTTGTAAGATCGAAGCAATGAATTGGATCACCATCTTAAGAGATCTATTTATATAGCATGAGTTAAGGGTGTGTGTATGAGTGTAAGAAGACTGTTACAGAGACACATAGGTCATTGAGAAGGTTTTTAGAGAACAGTCAAAGAACAAAGTAAACAAAAGGGTTTACCGAGTTACTATATGGGTTACCGAGGTATGCTATAAGCAAGGTAATCTATTATGAGCACATAGAATCTGCTATAACATTTCAGATGTAAAGTTGCAGATATTTGTAATGATTTTATTGAACATTTTTGAAGTTGAAAGAGAAACCTTTAACAGGGTAAAAGACTCTAATCAAGTCTATAAATTGTAAAGTCTCTAACCAGGTACAACATTTAGATGAAGTGTTGTAAAATCCTTTAGCAAGGTAGGTCCAACAGATCTTGTTACTCCTAACAGGGTAAGCTATCAGAAATAGCTAATATGTAGCTCTAACCAAGCACTCTTTATTATTGCAGTAGTGAAGTTGTGGGTGCCATCCCCACCGCAGTTTTTCTCTCTAACCAAGAGTTTTTGCGTAACCAAAATATATGTGTTATGGAGTGAATCATGTATGATTGTTATCTATTTGTTTTAACTTTATTTTATGTTACTGCACTATTCTGTTTATGCATAACAGTAAAGTTATTATTCAAGAAAAGTTTTGGAGTACTGATTCACCCCTCCCCTCTTAGTACATTAGCTTTCCATATTGGGCGTAACACATGAACCTCTGCCTCAGATTAGTTCTTAGTCGATACAACTATCGGTTTCTCTGATACTAGTTGCCCTGTGTTAGTTGTCTTGTCCTTTGTTGGTTGCTTAGTCTCCGGTTGCTCTGCTTGAGCTAGTATATTAGTGTTCTGAGAATCAACAGTTTGTGTCGGTATTTGAGAGACCTTGTTGTCTTTGAGATCATCTTCCTTAACCTCTGTAGTTTCTTTGTCCAGCACAATGTTTATATTTTGTGTATCCACATTAATGATAAAGAGTATCTCTAACTCCAGGTTAGTATCATCATGAGTTATACCTTCAGTAGCCATATCCGATGGATTAGTTGTATGAACCGGCGATGTTGAAGCTAATGGAGGGGTATCCTGAGACGGTGGAGGGATGTTATCTGTTACTTTTATAGAGGGTACACCACCCATTTTACCTTTTCCCTTGTCTTTCTGATATACCTTGAATGTCTTTTTCACTTTCGATTTGTTTCTTTCTTCTTGCTTTTCCTTCTCAACAAAAAATACGTCCCATTTATCTGCAGTCTCATTTGCAATTTCCTTAACCCTTCTAGCCATCAGGCTTACTTGCCAGTGTCCACTAACAAATACTGACCGATTAGCTTCAAATATAAGCTCATCTATCTCTTCTCTAGAATTTACCGGATGTACAACCAAGAGTGCTTCAACTTTCAACTTCTTATCCAGTTCCAACATAGATAGCCTTTTAGATTCTAATCTTAAGTATAAATCGTTAGGTAAATCATCAATTACTTCTATCAAAACTTTCTCGTATATATCCAAATATAGGATAATGCTTTCTTCAATGGTTTGTTTGTCAGAATCCTTAAAAGAATTATACCATTTATTTACATTTACTAGATTACCTTCTTGTGTAATCTCATTCAGTAGATCATCCAGTGTGGGGGTAATCGGTGTCTGTTTCTTCTTTGGTGTAAGCTTCTTTTGCAGTTCCCTAAGTGCCTGTTTCTTTTTCCTCAGTGTCCTTGTTTTCTTAGGAGGAGGAGAAGGTACTTGTGGGGTTTTCCTTTTCCTTTCCACTCTCTTAAACTCAACAACCTTGCCACTATCAGTGTCATAAGACGTTACAATTGGTGACACATGTGCTTCTGGTTGTAGTCCTTCAAGCTCACTAGTTGATATACCACTGATGTTCATGACATTTTCCTTAATTTCACTGACCTTCTTAGAGGCATCTCTGATAAACTTGTCTCTTTTCTTCCTTTCTTTCTGCATAGATACATTACTTGCAATAGTTTCTACATTACCAAATATTCCTTCGGATGGCTCGCTAGGTGCATCAAGTAGAGCTTTTGCATATGTTTCTAGAATAGGTAGGTCTACCTTATAACACATCTTAGTAACCCAAACAGTTCTAGCGCTTACTGCCTCCATCCAAGTTTCATCTCGCTTAATGATAAAATAGTTTTGCTTGTCATATTTATCAACTATTCTTTGCGGTAATCTCTCTCTTGCTCTCATCTTAGTTTGAAATGTTCAGAAGTAATCTGCAATGTTCTTATCACAATCAATGCCCCTACCAGTGAAAGCTTCCTATATCTGTTTTCCTACTTGGATGTCATAACCAAAATCCTTGTGACCTATGTCAGGTATCTCTTTGGTAAAGTATAACATCAAGCATACTAGAAGGTTCCCAAAATGGAAAGTACCTTTCTTATCTCCCTTAATCTTCTTCAAATTGTCAATCAGTTCATCCTTAAGCCATTCACAAACATATATCTTAGTATTATTTTTCACCATCTCATATGCACTGTGAATATAAAGGCTAGAAACCGAATTCAATCTATTGGCATGTGTTGCTTTGTATCCAAGTATCATACTAATATATCTCACATTTGTATCCTTGATAGATCATTGACTCTAAGTGACCTGCTATCAAATGTGGCTTTGGTTAACTCCATAGCTCCCTTGTTAGGTATTTTCTTGGTTTAATTAGGCCTACTACCAGTTGAAGGTAAACCAATGACTGCCTTAATTGCTTCCTTGGTCATCTTGCAAACAGATTCTAACCATATGAACTCTCCATGGACTCTGCTTAATACAAGTCATACAACATCCTTTGGAAATTTGGGAATGTTCAATATTTCTACAAAACCTAAGTCTTCCACAATCTTATGTTTAGGTTTAATTGCAATTTGTTCATCAGTAATAACCTCATTAAATATTTTCTTCAAATCCTCAGTCCCTAGGTTTTCAATGTTGCAATGTATGTAGATTCTAGGGTCTTCAACAAATGCTACTCCCTTCGGAATTTTTGAAAAAGCTCCGACAGAATCATCCCGCTTTGCAATCTCGGGAATAATCTTGAACATGGGTCTAGGGAATTTGATGTTTTCAACAATGGTAGGTTTCACAATAAACTCAAGAACAAAAGATGAGGTTGCCATTTTGATAAACACCTCTTAACTGAAGTTCTTTGAATGCCTAAAAATCACTTCATAGCTTTGCCTTACGATGCCCTTGCTCAATTTCGTGCTCTCTGAATGTTTGAATGCTCAATGAGTCGAAATGAGGATTTTCCTGGTGCTTTATAGCCAAAAAGGTTCTTTAAAAATGCATTCAATGCTCATCGTTTAAGTAAAAACTTAACACAACTGTCGGTAAAGAAGAAATGTATCTTCTCACCATCAACCGAGGGTAGAATGCATGATTTTTAACTTGTTGTAATACCCCCTAAGGATTATTCCTCAATTGGATGAAGAATCTCCTACCGGTGGAGGGTTACTCTGTTCTACCAGTGCAGAGATAGATTCATCAACCTTTTGATCACTCTTCTTAATCCATTGTTTTGAAAATTCTTCCTTTACTTTGTCTACCTTTTGTTTGCCCTTTAAACTAGATCCTTTATTGTTTGTTAGTATAGTCTTGCTTCTACAAAATTTTGCAATATGTCCAATCTTGTTACATGCATAACAAGTTACATTATTCCTCTGAATAGCCTTTCCATATCCTTGACCGGTTTGTGATCTGCATTGATTAGATAAATGCCCAAATCTACCACAAACATAGCATTTCACATTCATTCTACAATTTTCTGAATTATGACCAACTTTGTTGCATTTAGAACATTGACCGATGGGTGAGTTTGTATTTTGATTATTTCTAAATCTACATTGATTTTCTCTATGACCATATTTGTTGTAATTGAAACATTTCCCATTAAATTTATAAGCATTAGGCTGTCTTACCGATTTGTTTTGATCTTGATTATTTGCAGTACCAGAACTTTCTCCATGTTCAAATTCAAGTCCATTTGTATCTCCATTAGGTTTTTGTCTTTTCAGCATGTCATCAAGCCTTTTTGAACTTTTTTTGAATTTGTCTTTGTGTTCATTTGCAGTGACCAACTCATTTTACAGAATTCCAACTTGTCTTGTAAGCAACTCCTTATCATGTTGCATGTGAATCAGATCTATCTTTAGCATATCATTTTCATGACCAAGTGTCAAATTTTCATTTCCTACATCATTAAGTCTCATAGTCAAGTCTTCTTCATTCTTTTTCCTATCTTCAATATCCTTACATAACCTCATAGTCATATCTTGCATTTCATTCTTCATATTACTGTTCTCTTGTCTCAACTTATTTGCAATGTCTCTAAGAGTTTCCTTTTCATCATCATCATTCTGCATCTTCTCATGAAGTTCCTTTCTCTTATTTTGTGCTATAACCAGGTTCTCCTGAAGTTCTTTAATGAATTCCTTAGCAGTCCTCAGATCATCTTCAAGTTTGATATTCTTCAATTTTTCTGCATCAAAATCTTCAAGAGCTCCTTCCAACTGTTTTCTTAAGTTCTCCATCTATACCAGTTTTAGAATCTTCCTCAAGCTGTTAGGCTTTTGCAAATAGAGGACCAGGCTCTGATACCAATTGTTAGATTCAATGACAGTCCCAAGACACTGAGAGGGGTGGTGAATCAATGTCTAACCGGTTTGAAGAATATTTAAACTTATTTATAACTTTCCCACTAAAAATAGTGTATCGGTAAACAAGAATTAATGCAGTAAACATAAATAATAGAGACATCATAGAAACACACCATAACATAAGATATTTTAATGAGGAAACCCGGTGTGGGAAAAACCTCTGTGGGATTTGTGACCCACAATATTTACTCACTGGCCAATGAATAAATACTAGTTACAACGAGGGGCCTGCACATGCGGGGATGCTAATAGCCTAGAGCTCATTGCTCAATGAAGAGTCTCACTGACTACAAAATGGATAATTGAATCCAATACAATATACTGCTCAAAACAACATCTCTAATGACAGGTTCAGTACTGGTTTAAGCTCAATCATTAACCAAAACCTTTGATGTCCACTATATCACCTTCTACAATAATTTCCTATTTATTTCACCATACTACTACCTCTTCTACTTTTTAAAATGGCCTATAAGATCTCATACATATATGAGTCTTTTACAATATACCAAGTCATCTTACAAAAGATAATTATATTGTAATAAACAAAAGTTCATCCGATGTTAGCCTGAGTGTCAGTATGCTTTGTTGTCGATGTAATCTGAATGCCAGTGTAAGCGCCTGTCGGTGCCGGTGTCTGCTGGTGTATGATATCTGATGGTGCATGTAGAAACCTATTGCCAGTTGGTTGCCAGTTGGTTGCCATCAATGACAACATCTACTATTCTCATAAGAGTGTAGAATGCCAACATAAACCTTCAACCCAATATATATCATTAACATTACTTGTACCGTTCAAAGAGATAGAACCTTTACCTTTAACCATACAAGGTGAATTTTTTCCAAATATTGCTACACCGCCATCGAGTTCTTCAAGAGAAATAAACTTCTTTTTATCACCGGTCATGTGGTGTGAGCAACCACTATCAATAATCCATTCACCACCATTGTTAATGCTAGATACTAAAGCATTCTTATCCAACAGATCTTCTTTAACAACAACAAAAACAATCTCCTCATTGTCTTCATCCTCAAATTCTTCATCAGTGACTCCTTTATCAACAACAACATCGCACTGTTTCATTCCTTTTCCCTTCTATTTTCTAAACTTTTCCTTTTGATCACTATTAGGATAGTTTGCAACTATATGTCCTATCTTGTTATAGGAAAAACACTTCAAAGGTAGCTTACCTTTGTACTTACAAGTGCCTCTTGGAAGCCATTTAGACAATAGGGCTTCAAATTCCATTAGATTACCTTCATCATCCACGTCATCTTTAGTACCACCATGATGACATGACCTGCATTCATGACTATGAAAAACATCTTTCCCTTTTCTCACCAATACACTAGATACAAAATCTTTAAAAGCAGATTTTATCTTAGGTACACTGTTATCAAAACTATTTAACTCAAAAGTAGTGAGATTACCAATCAAAGAACCAACAGTAACCTTATCCTTAGAAACTGATCTCAACTCTTGAATAGCATATACTCTAATGGCATAGGTAGACAATAGGGTTCTAAGCATCTTACTCACAATAGTGTCTTCTTTTATAGTACCACTAGCACTCTTGATTCCATCGACAAATTCTTTAATCCTCTTGATTTCCTCTAAGACTCTCTTATTTAGCCTTTTAAACATGCTTATCACCACCATAGATTAATTCTAATTTCTCCCAAACTTCAAATTTTTTTTCCAAACTATAGACATCAATATATTTAGTGTTAGAAAGTGAACTTACTATGTCTTCCAATGATTGAATGTTTTCTTGTTTCTCCTTAAGATGATCTGCAGTCAGGGGACCGGTAGGAGGTACATACTTAGTGATAACATACTTCCAAAACTGAGCACGGATACCTTTGATATATATCTTCATTCTATCACACCATATTTTGTGGTTGTCCTTAGTGAATTTGGGACCCACCTTCTTCTTCATCTTCCTTGGATATTTTTCTCAAGCAGTTAAGCTTATTCACAAAGAGGACCTAATGCTCTGATACCAATTATTATTGTGAGGATCCGGTTATTACTAAGAGGGGAGGTGAACCACTAATAACAATAATCTACAAATTTTCACCAATCTGCAAAAATACTTCACAAAATAGTTCATAACTAATACCGGTATCCACTCAATCAATCACTTAAAATAGATCTACCAAACTACTCATTCATGTGTTCATCAATACAGATGCAATGAAATGATATCAAAATCACACAAACAAATCAACCACCATATGAACACTGATATTTTTCATGTGGAAACCCAAATGGGAAAAACCACGGTGGGAATTAGTACCCACAAGATTCACACTCTTTCAGAATGTGCAATGTGAAGAGCCTAGCTCGGTTACGAGCTTTACAACAAGTGATTCCCCACCTAGGAGAGAGAAAGGAAATTGCTAGGATGATTTTCAATTGGGAGATACTCTACATTCATAAGAGGGGTTGAATCCACTAGATCCAAATCTAAGGGAAATAAGGATGTGAATGCCAAGTGGGTTGCAAGAGTTGGAATGTAATTTACCCTCTTTTGTAAATAGAAGAGTTGACTTGTTGACAATGCTGAAAATGAAGATAAAATGGGTGAAATGAGGAGCTACTAGTTTGGGAACGTGATGTAACTTTGGATCTGAGATATTTAGACTGATACGGATCTACCTTGCAAATTTGGAGAAAAGTAGTCAGGACTGTGTTGAAAGTGCACACGGTCCTTTGAAAAATCCATGAAACAAAAAGGGTTTTTTTGTCTCTGCAAATGAAGCCCAATCCTGTAATTATAGTTGTGCACCTGCAACCTACACATAGAAAAGAAGGGAAGAAAGTTTTTGGATAGGGGTTTGCCTCAGGCAAACCCTAGTTGAGGAATCAAGCTTGAAAGAAAGTGCTTGCAAATGCTTAAATGTAAATGATGGAAATGTATACCTTGTAGATCTACAATTTGTTGATGATGATTGCTTTGCTTCTTGAATGTAATCATAAGTGTTGCATGAAATGGCATTTAACATGACAAAACCCTTACACACACACATGATTGCAAATGAATATTGTAATTTTGCTCTAATGGATGAATGAAGAAAACACATGAACAAGGAGATGTTTGAAGACTTGAACACTTCAATACTTGCTGATATATATTTTCACCTATGCTTACTTATGATAAATTTTTCTTATGCAAATGAGAGGATTGAATCTCATTATATACTTACCTAGGAGATTTAATTTTCATCTCACTAAAGGTGGATATAGGAGAATTTTAAGTCTTGAAGAGAAATTAGGTCCAAGGGTCAGATGGACCCATCTTAGGGCCACCATGAGAGGGAGGACAAGGGTGCCATGCCCCTATCCTGGCCTCTTTTGGGGCCTGGATAGGGTCTAAAGGTGATGCAAAGAGGGGTCCCAATTGAGTAGGGGAATACAGTCATAAAGGTGAGGGCCTAAAATGCCATCAAAATTGTAAGGGTTTCAATTTTATGATGCTATATTTAGCCCCCACTTTAGCGGGAGTATGGCTTATGCCAATACTGTCGGTAAAGTAAAAGAAATAGAGAGATAAAGATGAGAGATACAGAGCAAGATCACAAGAAGTATAACATGTCACTAATCTTGAGGAACCAAGCCCCGAATCTCAGGATCTTAACTCATTCAAACATTATGCTAGAGAACACAAATCAAAAAGGACAAGACAAACAACACAAGACAAAAAATGAAAGACACATGAAAAATACAAACCACAAGACCACACATCAACTAGCTATAGAAACCTCGATACAAATGTCTCAAACAACTAATTAAAACACAAAGATAAATTTCATCACATAAACACTGATAATCACATAAAAGAGAAAAGTTGACATCATCCATGAACCATCAATAGTAAAACTATGGGTTCATGAGACGAAGGAGAGAGAGAGGACATGAATACAAACTTTGGTGATCCATGAGAAGAAAGGAAAACAAGAGGAAACCATGGACATCTGTACCCTAGAATTAGGTGATCCATGGAGAAAAAGGACATGGAAAACTATCCACTAGAGTTTGTCTAGGTAATCCATTTAAGGGAGGAAGGTGAGAACGCTGTTAGTACCACTCAACCTCATGTGTGCGTGTGCAAATAAGGTTCAAAGAACCTGATAGGAGTCTATATAAGGGAAAAGTGATGACATCTCGCTCTAAGAGGCCGCCCTCTGGTTTCAAGATTGACCCACTATATAAGGGATACAATGCATGAGATAAATATAATACAAAAGGAGCAGCATGGGTGTCACCCCCTTAAGATGTCAACATAGTTTAATATTTATATCTTAAGAAAAGTAGAACAAGGATATCTACCTTTGACACAAAGAAGATATCCATTATGCAACAGTGTCATAAATCCAAGAAAGAGAGTGAATACTCTTCAAGAAGGGATAAGATAGTTGAAAAGAGATATCTTTCTATAAGTGAAAGAGATCCTTGGAGGAGAAGAGATCTTTGCTCAAAATACATCTACCTCCAAGAGGAGTTGTCTTAGACAAATATAACATCTTCTAGAATAGAACAACAAAGAGAGAAAGAGTTCAATCCTTCCTTATATTGCTAGGTGAAAGGGATTCTTGATGAATCACTTTTATCCCAATGGGGATGGGTGAATTTATTATAGATGTACATTACCAAGTGTGAAAGAGGTTGTAATAAAGGAATTACACCTCTTGTATAAGAGATAACCCTTGAGTGAACAATAATTCCACACATGGAATGACATCAAGTAATAAAACTCACACCATCCACAACATAGGAAATAGTGGATCCTTAGAGAAAGAGAGAGGGAGAGAGATCATTTCCCCCCAAGTGTAGGACAATGAGAAGAATTACACAACTTCTAGAGAGAGACGTATCGTTTCAACCAAGGAATACATCCTAACCAAGGAACAAACATGCACTCAAATGAAGGATAACTCCATTCAAGAAAGGACACCAAGTTATGAATAACACAATAGAAGAGGTAATTTGCAAAGAGAGAGAAAGAAGGAGGTTCATGAAAGTTCTCTAAGGAGAGACTGTTCATAATAGACATGTTGTTTCAAGCAAGGAGAAGATACCACTCATGGAACATACATGTGCTCACATGAAGGAGAACTCCATGCAAGAAAGGACATCAATTTTATGAATAATGTACTCCATAAAGAAAATAGTGAAACCTTAGAAAGAGGAAAAGGAATATTCTTTCCCCCCAAGCATAGAGGGAAGAATAAATAGACTATTACGTTGCTCACTAAGTATGATTGCACCTAAAATTGTACCACCATAAATGAAAAGGAGCCCCCAATAGGTAGGCTAACTATGTCACATAGTGAGGATCGACATGTTAGGATAACTGGTGGACAACTAAGAGAGGGGGGTGAATCAATTGTCAAGAGATTATGAAACTTTAAGCACACAAAACCTTTTACCAAAATAACAGATATAACAATTAAGAACAAACATAAATCACAGAACAAATACCATCCATTCACAACACATAACACCAAGATTTGTATGTGGAAAACCCGGTAAAGGGAAAAACCACGGTGGGAAGCCTACCCATAGTCAGATAATACTTTTGTAGTAAGTATGTGATTACAATAAGAGGGGCCTGCACATGCAGGAAGGCCAACAACCTAGAGCACACTGCTCATCACAAAAGGAGTCTCACTGACTACAAAATAAATCCAGACTAAAATCCAGAAAGATGAGTGAACTGTAAGAATAACATCTCCTATGCTTGAGTATAGTTCCAGTTAAGCTCAATACTGAAGGTCTTAAACCTCTTACACAAACCCAAATCGATCACCTATGATCGACCAAAACCTCTGTATATGATTACAACTTTATTTGCACACAAATAATTCTATAACCCACACGATCTACAAAGAGATCTTACATCATATATATACCAACCGAGAACCTAAATAATTAGGTCGACCACCTAAAAGATAATACAATAAATCCATTACATAATCTCACAACCAATGATAAACCAATTCAGCCTAAGACTGAACCAACATAAATCAATCAATAAATCCAATCGATAACGCATTGGGAACATCAACCAACACGTTACATAAACTGGTCCATAACCTAATAGAATAGAACCAGACCTAAAATAGGTCGCCATAATCCAAATGAAATACCACTAATCAACTAGAACATGAACATGATAACCATCAACATCTTGATAGCCTTCTAGAAGCCACACAACACCACTTATCGGATTCATCAAAATATCTTCAATAAAGCTTTGTTGGTAAAACCCTTACCGATAACCAAATGGCTTACTAGAATAAATGATAGCTTTTGGATCATCAAATCCTGAACCAATTGAATATGATATGCATCAAGAACACATGAATAACCTATTCAAACCAATTCCACAAGTCGGAACATACTAGAGAATATTTCCAGGTCAACATCATAATCCAACCACTCTATTGGAAACTGGTAGATAGCAAAACAACTAGTATTGACATCAATGACAAATATCGATGTAACACATAATCAATTCCTCAAAATTGCTAACAATCTCCCCCTTTGGCATTGATGGAAACACTAGATGTGAAAAATATCTAAGTGCCAAGAAATGCCAAACAAGTCTCCCCCAAAGGAAGACATACAACAATCTACCCAAGATGATATGACAATGAAGTTCTTAGCCAACAGACCAAACTCCCCCTATGAATGATATCCCTGTTACGCTATGATCTCTCTTTTTCTCACATATATATATCTCTCCCTTTGACATCAATGCCATAAATCTGACATAAAACATCAAAGAAAAGTCATAAATCCTCTGAACCACATAGTTGACTGCTCCCCCTGAGTAGTAGCACCAACACATCAATTTGAAATGAATGATAGCTCTGATAAATGCATACTGGACTGATGCCAGTCAACATCATTCAAGTCTCTATCGGAGGGGCAGAGACCCCCAATCTATCTCTAAAGTATTCAAATGATTCCTTAGGCAAAGGTTTAGTGAACATATTTGCAATCTTCTCTTTAGTGTTCACATAAATTAGTTTAACTTTATTTGCTTCCACCTTCTCCTTCAAAAAATTATACTTGATAGAAATATTCTTAGTCTCAGAATGAAATGCCGAATTCTTTGATATGTCAATAGTAACAGAGTTATCATAGTGAATAACTATCGGTTCATTACAATCTACCCTTATATCCTTCAACATTTGCTTCATCCATAGAGCTTGTGTATAGTTAGTAGCAGAAGCAACATACTCAACTTCAACAGTAGATAAAGAAGTACATGAATATTTCTTGATGATCCATGAAACAAGTTTCTTTCCAAAAAAGAAAGCTCCACCGAATGTGCTCTTCTAGTCATAAACATCTCCAACCCAGTCTGCATATGTATATGCACATAGTGTAAAGTCATCATTTTTAGGATACCACAAACCATACTCAGTTGTTCCTTGCAAATACTTGAAAATCCTTTTCACCACACTCTCATGAATCTCTCTAGGGTCACTCTAATATCTTGATACAATACAAACTGGATTCATTATATCCATTCTAGCCTGAGTCAGATATAACAAACCTCCAATCATAGATTTATACCCCAAGGATCTACTGGAGCTGATGCATATTTTTTTGTCAATTTCTCACTTGTAACCATAGGAGTACCAACCGGTTTTGAATTTTTCATACCAAATTTCTTCAACAACTCTCTAGCATACTTAGTTTGATAGATGAAAATACCTTTATCGGTTTGAGTAATTTGCAAACCTAAGAAAAATCTCATCTCCCCAATCATAGACATCTCAAATTCATTCTTCATATTATTAGAGAATTCCATACATAACTTATCCTCACCTCCAAAAATGATATCATCAACCAAGACTTCAACAATCAATATGTCATCATCCATGATCTTATAATATAAGTTACTATCAGCATTACCTTTAGTGAAACCAAGCTTCAAAAGATATTTGTCCAATCTAGCATACCAAGCTCTAGGGGCTTGTTTCAATCCACATAAAGCTTTCCTTAAACTGCAAACCATGGTTTTGTCATCTGGAAGTGAAAATCCATTAGGTTGGTCAATATAAACTTTGTCTTCAAGATCTCCATTCAAAATTGCACACTTAACATCCATCTGATAAACCTTGTATTTCTTATGTGCAAGATAAGCAAGAAATAATCTAACAGCTTCAATCCTAACTACCAAAGCAAAATTTTCATCATAATCAATTCCTTCCTTCTAAGAATTTCCTTTACATACCAATCTAGCCTTATTCCTCACAACTTGTCCATCCTTATTCAATTTATTCCTAAAAAACCATTTAATTCCAATAACATTCTTATTTTTAGGTTAGGGAACTAAAGTCCATGTGTTGTTCCTTTCTATCTAATCTAATTCCTCTTCCATAGCTCTCATCCAACATTCATTTTTACAAGCTTCAATAACTGATATTCGTTCAACTTGAGAAATTAAACATACCTCATTAACTTCCCACCTTCTTCTTGTTATCACTCCTTTGTTCTTGTCGCCAATGATCTAATCTTATGAATGATTTAACCTTACATACCTAGGAGTCTTTTGACTTTCTATTTCTCTGCTCTGATCTTTAGTTATTGTTGAATTTTGTGATACTGTAGGGGTAACTGGTTCAACATTTTTTTCCATTACAGGTGCTACCAGTTCAGTTATGATCATCTCCACTTCTGGTTCTCTCATAAGTTCTGATTTGACCTTTGTACAACTCATCCACCTTGACATTAGCACTCTCCACAATTATTTGCAATCTTTTGTTATAACATCTATATGCTTTTCTTTAATTAGAATATCTAAGAAATATCCCTTCATCACATCTAGGATAAAAATTTCCAATGGAATCATCTCTTTTAATATAGAATTTACTACCAAAGATTATGAAATACCTAGCTGTAGGTGTATGACCAAACCATAACTCATAAGGTAGCTTACCAGTGTCTCCTTTTATATGAACTTTGTTGAATGCATATATCGTCATGCTAAGAGCTTCTCTCCAGTAGATATGAGGTAGGTTAGCTTCCATCATCATAGTTCTAGCTGTATCTAAGATAGTTTTGTTCTTTCTTTCCACAACGCCATTCTGATGAGGTATCTGGGGTGCAGATAACTGTCTCCTTATCCCACGCTTCTCACAATAACTGTTAAATTCACCGAATGTGAATTCACCACCCTGATAAGACCTTACACAATTTAATCTTCAACCCTATCTCTGTTTCAACTTTAGCTTTAAATATCTTAAAATTTTCAAAGGCTTCAAATTTCTCCCTTAGAAAAGTAACCCACATCATTCTAGAATAGTCATCAATGATTAGCATAAAATATCTATCACCCTGAATTTATTTTATTCTAGAAGAACCACATAAATCAATATGAATAAGATCAAGAACATCATTAGATTTATCTTGTATACTCTTAAAAAAAGTTCTGACTTCCTTTCCCATTTGACATTCCTTACATACCAGATTATAGGGCTTCACAATCTTAGGTATATCTCTAACAGCCTTAGTTGAACTGATCTTTACAATGCAATCAAAATTCACATGACACAACCTCTTATGCCATAGGCAACTCTCATCAATTTGTGCAATTAAACATGCCTTCTCACTGGAGTTCAAAAGAAAGATGTTACCTTTAGTCTGAGTACTAGTTGCAATCTCCAATCCAGATTTGTTAATGATTTTGTATTTTCCATCCTTGAACTGTAATTGAAATCCCTTATCCACCAACTGTCCTACACTCAAAAGATTATGCCTTAAACCTTTAACATAATAAACATTATCAATGTTATGCTTACCCTCCAATGATATAGTTCATCTTCCTCTGATAAAGTCATCTCCAAGTCTAACCAGACCACCATCAAATTCGTGCAAAGATAGGAACTTCCTTTTATCTTCAGTCATATGATGTGAGCATCCATTGTCTATCACCCATTCATCCTTATCTTTAACTCTAGAAACAAGGGCCTTCTCCTCATTTTGAATGACAGGTTCCAGAGCATCTTCCTTGATAGCCAAAAATACCCATTCCTTTCCATTGCTGGATCCACTATTTGAATCTTGTGCCGGTTCATCATGAAAATTATTCACACCTTCCTCATCTGAATAGTAGCATGATTTGTCTTTGTTCCTCCTGTACTTATGCTTGTTCTGATAATTATGGTTAGGCTTAAAAGATCTTCTAGCTTTTTGCTCAAATCTTGAATTCCTCTTAGGACATCTAGTTGTAAAATGACCTATCTTATTACATGCAAAACATTTAAAAGGTGATTTTCCTTCATACTTACTTCCTGCCATACCCTTAGGTACTCTTCTAGAAAATAGGGCTTTAAGTTTCTCAAACTCTTCATCTTCTTTCTTCATTTCCTCCAGTTCCTTCGCATATAAAGCTTTCCAATCACTCTTTCTAGTTGATGATGTAGATGTATGAAAAGCAAATTCAAACTTTGAAACTCCTTGAGGACCAAATTCTTCAAGCTCAAAAGCAGATAACTTTCCAACCAAAGTATCCCGTTGACAGAGGTGTTATACATTGTTATCAACTTATTAATTACAGTAGCCTTCATCTTGTAATCCAGTGTAAAATCACTCAATACTTTAGAAACAATCTCATCTTCACTCAAAGATCCACCACAACACTGAATTCCCATAACAATTTCATTAACTCTTTCCATAAAAGTAGTAATCCTTTCATCTTCTTCCATTTTTTAGGTTCTCATACCCCACCGGGTAACCATCAAGTTTAGAAATTTTAATAGTAGGGTCACCTTCATTCAGAGTCTCCAACTTATCTCATATAGCCTTTGCAGATGATTGGTCAGTTAATCCCATTATTTGTTGATCATAAAGTGCACTCAAGAGAGCTTCTCTAGCTCTACAATCATTTTCAATGTTCTTATCCATGTCTGCTGGAGGAGGATTGCCAGATGCCAAATTATAAGGGGTATAGCCTTTCTCAGTGGTCTCCCAAATCTCTTTCCCAATACATCTCAAATGAGTCTCCATCTGAATCTTCCATACTCTGTAATTTGATGAATCAAGCTTAGGGGTTTCTCTCTGGAAAATAGTTGTAGATGAACTATTAGATTCCATAGGATCTTCCTCAAGTGGCTAAGCTTCTGCAGAGAGGACCAGACTCTGATAACAATTGTTCAGATAACCCATGGACAACTGAGAGGGGTGGGTGAATCATTTGTCAACAAATTATAAAACTTTAAGCACACAAAACCTTTTATCGAAATAAAAAATATAAAAAATTAAGGACAAACATAAATCATAGAACTATTACCATCCATCCACAACACATAACATCGAGATTTGTATGTGGAAAAATTGGTAAAGGGAAAAACCATGGTGGGAAGCCTACCTATAGTCAGATAATACTTTTGTAGTAAGTATGTGATTACAATAAGAGGGGACTGCACATTTAAGAAGGCCAACAACCTATAGCGTAGTGCTCACCACAAAAGGAGCCCCACTGACTACAAAATAAATCCAGACTACAATCTAGAAAAATGAGGGAACTGCAAGAATAGCATCTCCTATGCCCGAGTATAGTTCCGGTTAAGCTCAATATCGAAGGTTTTAAAACTCTTACACAAACCCAACTTGATCACCTATGATTCGACCAAAACCTCTACATATGATTACAACTTTATTCACACATAGATAATCCCACAACTCACATGATCTACAAAGAGATCTCACATCATATATATACCAACCCAAGACCTAAACAATTAGGTCGGCCACCTAAAAGATAATACAATAAATTCATTACATAATCCCACAAATCAATCATAAACCAAGTCGGCCTAAGATGAAACAACATAAATCAATCAATAAATTCAATCAGTAACGCATTCGGAGCATCAACCAACACATTACATAAACTGGTACATAACCTAACAGAATAGAACCATGCCTAAAATAGGTCGCCATAAGCCAAATACAACACTACCAATCAACTGGAACACAAACATGATAACCATCAACATCCTGATAGCCTTATAGAAGTTGCACCAACACCACTTATTGGATTCATCAAAAGATCTTCAACAAAGCTCTGTCGGTAAAACTCTTACCGGTAACCAAAAGGCTTACTAGAACAAATGATAGCCTCTATATCATCAAATCCTAAACCAACTGAATGTGATACACATCAAGAACACATGAATAACCAATCCAAACCAATTCCACAAGCCAGAACATACTAGAGAATATTTCTAGATCAAAATCATAATCCAACCACTCTACCAGAACCTGATAGACAACAAAACAACTAATGTTGTCATCAATGCAACACATAATCAATTCCTCCAAATTGCCAACACAACATAATAGGAACTTGAATATTACTTTAAATGATCATGATGGATATGTCATTCATTGTCAGATGTTATATTTAACATGCCTAAATCAATGTAATTTGTATTTGTGTTTTCAATGCTTGACACTCATTAGTAGAATGGCCATGGGTTTGATGATATTTATAAAAAGAATTTTTTTGAGAATTTTATTTATGTTTTATTCTTGATTTAGGACAAAGAGGAGATATCAGGTTGGAATTTAGAAGATTGGTCAACACATTTTCTTGTTGTAACTCAAAATTAGAATGAGAAGGTGTAGATTTACAAGACAACATAGAAGAAGATGTTGACAAAGGAAAGTGTGATTTCTCATGACTTTTTCGCTCACATTCAAGCATTTGTCCATTGCATCTATGTGTATGTTCAAAAGAGGGTTCACTCTTAGGAGGAATGAGATAGAAGTTTAAATAGGTCCAATCAATTTTAGGATTTGTGTTAAGAGAAAATTTGGAATATGAAATTCAGACATCTTAGACTTTCTAGAAAAGGTAGGAGTGAAATCTAAGGACCCCCGATCATCATCTTTTTAGACAACTCAGATAAATAGAGGACAATTAAGAGGGGGGTTGAATCAGTTGTCACCAGATTATAGAACTTTACGCATTCAAATCCTTATTACCGAAACACATAAACTCAATACCAAAATACATAAACCAAACACCATAATAACTGATATAGCAATTAAACATAAAAATAAATCACAAAACAATTACCATCCATCTAGAACACATGACACCGAGATTTGTATGTGGAAAACTTGGTAAAGGGAAAAACCACCATGGGAAGCCTACCCACAGTCAAATAATACTTCTGCAGTAAGTATGTGATTACAATATGAGGGGCATGCACATGCATGAAGACCATTAGCCTAGAGCACACTGCTCACCACAAAAGGAGCCTCACTGAATACAAAATAAATCCAGATTACAATTCGGAAAGAAGATTGAAATGCAAAGATAACATCTCTTATGCCTGAGAAAGTTTAGGTTAAGCTCAATACCAGAGATCTAAACCTCTCTTACCAACCCAATTCGATCACCTATGATCAACCAAAACTTCTGCATATGATTACAACATTATTCGCATACAGGTAATCCAATTACCCATTAATCCATATGCCCATATGTCCATAACCATGATCTACAAAGAGATCTTACAACATATTTATACCAACCTGGGAGCTAAACAATTATGTCGGTCACCTAAAAGATAATACAATAAATTAATAACATAAACCAACAATCCAATGATCAACCAAGTCATCTTAGGCCTTAAAAAATTTAAACCAATCATTAAATCCCATCAGTAATGCATCAGGATCATTCTCCAACATGTTACATAAACCGGTCCATAACCTAGATAACACCGGACCCAAAATAGTCACCATAAACCAAATCCAACACCACCGATGAATAGGAACATGAACATGATAACCAACAACATCCCAAAAGCCATCTAGAAGCCACACCAACACTACTTATCATGTGCATCAAAATATCTTCAACAAACCTTTGTCGGTAAAACCCTTACCGGTGACCAAAAGGCTTACTAGAACAAATGATAGTGTCTGAGTCATCAAATCCTGAACCAACTGATCGTGATATGAATTTGAATAGCATGAATGACAGATCCAAATAAATTACACAAACCAAAGCATATTGGAGCATACTGGATGAATATCATAAACCAACCACTCTACCGGAACCAACCGAAAACCGGTAAACAACCAAAATAGCCGGTGTTGCCATCAATGATAAAACATCAATGCAACACATAATCAATTCCTCCAAATTGCCAACACCTCTACGAGATCCTATTTAGTAACTTATTTGGTAGGAGATGGTGTATTTGAGTGAATTGAAGAGAGGATTGTAGGAACTAAGAAAGCATATGATGCTTCACTTATGTTCTCATCATGTGCCTTAGTAGTATATGTGTAAGGCACAACATGATAATCGGATATAATTTTTTATTTTCCTAGGAACATGAAGGGAATTGATTTGATTTTTGTTAGGCTCTTGATTTTTGGGAGAGAGAGCATTGTGATAAGAAATAATATCATCCTCTTGTTCTAAGGTATCTTTATGTTCAATACACTCATTAGGAAAAGAACTATCATATGTAATTAATACTTCAGCTTTAGAGGGAAGATCATGAAAAGAAGGTATAGTATCACTAGGATAAGTAGCCATAATATCATCCTCTTGCACAAAATAGTCCTTATGAGGGAGGTAATTTTAGGAGAAGGAACACAATTCTCCAAAGATTCATCTTTAGGAGGGAGATCTTTGAAAGAAGTGTCCATATTCCTTTTTGCACCAATGTGCCCTCATTAATGATATCAATTTTGAAAGAGGGTAAATCATAGGTATGAATGAAAGGGAGAAATAAATTATCATCATCTGCATGAAAGGGAATATCATGAACATGTTTAATGTAACTTGAAATTGAATTAGAAAAATAAGAAAAGAACTCCATATGCACTTATGATCAAAAAAGAAACTCATATGTCATTTAACTATAATAATGTTCACCCCATACATGCATAGAAAATTGAATAAAGGAGGGAAAATGGAATTTGAATTGCAAATTTGAAATTTGAGACTTGCAAAATAATTGAATAATTGAAAATTTTAGAAAAAATGATTATTCAATTAAATGAACAAATTTATTGAAATATTAATAATGCAACCTCTTAGGAAATTAGGATAAGAGACTATTGAAAAACCTCTCAATTTTAAAAATTGAAAGTTGTTGAATTGAATTTTTGAAATTTAAGATTAGGGTTGTTCTTAATTAACCACTTAATTTTAAACTATATCTTGAAAATTGGAATGTTGAAAGTGGAGATTTTATTTTTATTTTAAAGGGATCAAAATTTGACAAAAGCAACCAATTTTCTAGATCTAAGCAATTAAATACAGTCATAACGGTCTCCCAAAATTTCAAGAAAAAAGCTAGGGACTAGGTTGAAAGTGCAACTGGTCCTTCCAACTTTTTCAAAAATTTTCAGGGATCAAAATTTGACAAAATCATCCAATTTTTTGGATTTATGCAAATGAATACAGTTATAATAGTCTCCTGAAATTTTTGGAAAAAAGCTAGGGACTAGGATGAAAATGCACCCGATCCTCCCAACTTTTTTGGAAATTTTTCAGGGATAAAAGCTACGAAGATTTGAGAGCTAACCACAAAAGCTTGATTGATTTTACGATCTCTAGATAGGTGAAATTAAGGTTTGAATGTCGAAATAGGACCTTATTAGGGTTTTGAAAAAGATAAGAAATTGAACTGCAAATTTGAAAAAGGTCAAACCTAATGGATAGAGCCACCTTGAATAATATTTAGAAGACTGGAATTGGTTGACATTGATTGAAATTTGCATAAAATCTAATGAAATTTAAAAATTAGGGTTTTAGTACCTAACCACTAAATTTTGAAATTATGAATTTTGGGAAAAGGAGGGAAATTGAAAATTTGAATTTTAGGCAAGAAGACAAGTCTGACAACAATGATAAATCTAAAAATTGAAGTAAGATCCAAGTTTTGCACAAACTCAATTTCAAATCTAGATTTTTTGTAAATTGCAAGAAAATCAAACATTCAATTTTAAATTTGTTTTCAACCTTAGGAGGTTTAAAAATTGATAAAATTAGCCAATTTCTTGGATTTAAGTAGAAAAATATAGTCAATTCCGAGTCCCAAAATTTTTGAAAAAAAGCTAGGGATCTTGTGCAAATTCAACATGGTCCGACGAACTTTTTTTGAAATTTTTAGTGATGAAAGAAATTATGATTTTATTGCAGAATCCAAAAAACAGTCGATTTGGAGATGTCTAGATAGGTCAAATTAGCAGTCAAAGGTCAAAATAAGAGATTCTTAAAAATTAGGGTTTTACTGTTTAACCACTTAATTTTCAGAATGAAAATATAGATTTGAATTGCAATTTTGAAATAGAAATCAGATTTGAAACAAGCAACCAAAATGCTATACTTCACAAGCCTAATTTCCTCAAAATGAAAAATTAGGGTTTTTTGCAATTAACCTCTAAATTTTGCAAAAAGATCAAACTTGGATATGAAATTTGAAAGTTCAAATTGCAATTATTCACATCTAAAAAATAAGAAATCAGAATTAAGATGTAGGACGTCAGATTCACCAAAATGTAAAGTGGAAAACTGAACCCCAGTGATTCCCCACCTAGGAGAGAGAAATGAAATCACTAGGATAATTTTCACTTAGGAGATACTTTACATTCAAAAGAGGGGTTGAATACACTAGATCCAAATCCAAGAGAAATAAAGATGTGAATGCCATGTGGATTACAAGAGTTGGAATGTAGTTTACCTTCTTTTGTAAATAAAAGAGTTGACTTGTTGACTATGCAGAAAATGAAGATAAAATGGGTGAAATGAGGAGCTACTGGTTCGGGATCATGTTGTAACTTCAGATTTGAGATATTTAGATTGATACAGATCTGCCCTGCAAATTTGGAAAAAATTCATTGGGACCATGTTGAAAGTGCACACAGTTCTCTAAAAAATCCGTGAAACGAAAAGGGTTTTTCCATCTATACAAATGAATCCCAAACCTACAATTACAGTTGCACACCTGCAACATACACACAAAAAATAAGGGAAGAAGGGTTGTGGATAGGGGTTTGCCTCAATCAAACCTCAGTTGAGGAATTAACCTTGAAAGAAAGTAATTGAAAATGCTTAAATGTAAATGATGGAAATGTATACCTTGTAGATCAGCATTTTGTTGATGATGATTTCTTTGCTTCTTGAATGTAATCACAAGTGTTGCATGAAATGACATCTAACATGACAAACCCTAACACATACACATGCTTGCAAATAAATGTTGTAATGTTGCTCCAATGGATGAATGAAGAAGACACATGAAGAAGGATATGTTTGAAGACTTGAAGACTTGAAGACTTGAACTCTTGATACTCATGATCAACTTTGCTTATGCAAATGAGAGAATTGAATCCCCTTTTATACTTGCCTAGGAGAATTATTTTTCATCTCACTGAAGGCCGACATAGGAGAACTTTAAGTCCTGAAGACAAATTAGGTCCAAGGGTCAGATGGACCCATCTTAGGGCCACCCTAAGAGGGAGGACAGGGGCGCCACATCCATGTCCTTCCCTATTTTGGGGCCTAGACACGGTCTCAAGGTGATGCAGAGAGGGGTCCCAATTGAGTAGGGGCATGCAGTTGAAAAAGTGAGGGCCTAAAATGTGATCAAAATTTCAAGAGTTGCAATTTTATGACGCTACAAGAAGTACATGATGGAATCTATGGTGCTCTTTCTAGTGGACTTACTACAACAAATAAATGACTTCGCATAGGTTATTATTGGCCGACCATGGAAAAAGATGCATATAAGTATATACAGAAGTGCAGGTAGTACCAGATACACGGTGATTTAATTCATGCACCTGCTCAAGATCTTCAACCGATTACAACACCTTCACCCTTTTCACAATGGGGACTAGACCTCATTGGAAAAATTAATTTTACTTCCTCCAATGGACACAAATTTATCCTGACAAATACTGAATATTTTACTAAATGGGTAGAAGAAGTTTGTCTCTAATCACGAAGACACTAGAAGACAATCACAATCATCAAAGCATCAACTCAATTGTTATAAACATAGAGTAAGATAAGTTTAATCATAATATCATCAAAATCCCATAAGAAATATGATCCATCTTGATATAAACCATCAAATATAGGTTCATCAACAATATAGTCCAAGATGTATCAATCATCCTCATAAGTCATCAAACAACATATGTCCATATAAAGTATGTAGCATCATCAACATCATTTGAGATAGAAATCAAAGCATCAGATAAGAGTATATATATATATTGATATATAAAAAAAAAATCCAAGTCTAGGAGGGACTAATGTCAAATAAACTATCATAGCACAAATCTAAAAGTGTTTATCACATCCTCTCAAAAAGGAGGGATCAAGGAGGGGTACTACATCCTCCCCCCTAAAAATCAACTTACTCCTGGAAGTTGAAAGATTAGGATAAAGATGCACCCACACATTAATCTAAAACTTCTTTTGAACACAACTGAATCATATCTTTCCCATATAACATTTACATGCAATATACATAATGTCTTTACTAAAAGATTCATCAATCTTTAAAACATCTTATTTCAAACATTTCCTAGCTCACAGTGAGATAATGAAAACAATAGTTTCCTTACTATGCTTCAAATCAAGGTTAATGCATTACACAAGAGATAAAATAAGTCACAATACCCTTACCAATTACAATAGGCACACTAAATCATTAAAATATTTTTAAGAAAACTTCATTTAACCATGTTTTGCAAGACAAAAATATAATTTATGTCATTGAGTTAGCATCTATTAAGAAAAAATCACAATAACTCACACCATTTAAGCATGGTAACATTCTTTGAAGATATAGTTACATGCAATTAAAAAGACATATGTGTAGGCAATTGACACTCAATTGGTTGGTTTCACTATGTTGTCAGTGATGGCAACATGGTATTTTGTTTCAGCTTCATGTTTTGGTTCAGTTGTGTACCAGAAAGCACTTCACAAGACACTACATTGGCACCGACACCAGTAGGACAAAAGGATTTCTTTGGTTACCAGCATTACAGGCTGACATGGTTTAGAATATGGTTATCAGTATTGGAGGTTGACATCTCTTGGATCCGGCATTGGCAATTTTTTTTTAATCATGCATTTATGTCATCTAGCCAACATGTAATTTGATATTGTGATTATCTTTATAAGTTGACATAAGGCAAGATAAGTTTTATAGGATATATAGGTCAGTTGGATTAGATCATTTTGATATATATGTGGTGATGGATATGTGAATGTAATATGAGGTGAAATATATCAGAGAGATTATGTATGTGAGGATATTTATGTATGGGTTATTTCGGTAAAGGGTTTAGGGTTTCAGATTGGAACAGACAGAGCTTAAACCGGAACTATATTTTGGCATATAAGATGTTATTCTAACAGTTCAACACTTCTCCGAATTATAGTCTGGATCTATGTGTAGTCAGTGAGGCTCCATTTGTAATTGAGTAGTGTGCTCTAGGCTGTAAGCCTTCTTGCAAGTATACTCCCCTTATATTTTGTAATATCTCTTCATATGGCCAGTGGATTGATATTGTGGGTCACAAATCCCACTGTGGTTTTTCCTCTTTGAGGTTTTCCACGTATAATTTTGCATGTTATGATTCTCATTTATGTGATTGGCTTATTGGTTGCTTTACTTCATTCAATTTTGTATGTACCAGTATACAGGTTGGTGTATGCATGTTTTAATAAGGCTAAAATTAATTCATCCAGTATAACACTGATTCACCTCCTCCCCCCCTCTCAGTTTTATTGGATTCCAACAATTGGTATTAGAGCCTTGTGCCTTAGAGAAAGTTTAACAACTTGAGGAAGATCCTGAATTTGGAATCCATTGATATGGGTTTGGAGAAACAACTTGAGATAACACTTGAAGATTATGATGCTGAAAGGTTGAAGAACTTAAAGCTACAACATGAATTGAATTCTACTAAGGAATTCATTCTTGTCCTACAAGAAAGGCTATCATCTATTCAAGCTAGGAGGTAGGAACTTTTGCAAAGTTGGGATGATGAAGAGAAAGATGCACTTAAGGAATAATGTCAAAAATTGAGTCACGAGAAGATGGTTATGAGAAATGAAATGCAAACTATAACTATGAGAATGTCTAAGGAGATTAAGGACTGAAAGAAAAAGGAAGAAAATCTTGTTGTATCCCTGAAAAAAAATTTGAAGAATGTGGTAGGTTGGTTCATGAGAATGATATATTGAGAACTAATTTAGTACAATACCAGAGTAATGAACTAGAGCTTGAGAGACAAATAATAATTCTGAGAGAAGATCTAACTACTGCAAGTGAGTATAAAGAAAAATTCAAGATTAGCTCAACACAACTAGATGAGTTGTTGAAGAGACAAAGGTGGATTGGAGATTCCAGTGGACTCGGATTTGAGAAAGGATAAAGTTTTGGTACTGCTAAAGAAGATCAAAACCATAAGACACCAGTAAGACAATTTAATGCCTATAAATTTAATGGTAGATTTTTTTGTTTGCAATAGATTTGGTCACATGGCTAGACAATGTAGAAACAGAGCAAATTAGAATGTTGATTCTGCTCCCAGTAAATGTTTTAAATGCAATAAGTATGGTCATAGGACAGAAGATTGTAGAATGAATGTTAAATGCTATGCATGTGAAAAGTCTGGACATATGGCTAATCAGTGCATGTCAATAAATTTCACCAGTTTTAGCAAAGAAATTCAAAGGAACAATGTTACATGTTATATGTGTAATGAGGTTGGACATATTGCTAAATTTGGTAGAAGCATAAATCCATTGGTTGGTAATGGAGGATCAAATGAGAAAGGGAAAGAGAAGGTTAGTGAAATCCGACAAGATCATACTCAAAGATGGGTTAGGAAGACTGAAGGACAATCATGAGATGGAAATGCACTGGTTACTTATCTGACAGAAGAGGTTGTTCTTGCACCGGTAGGTATCTCATCCGATAATTGAGGCAGATACCTTAGGTGTAGGCAAAATTCATGAAGATACTACATATGCCCTGGGAAGAGGTTCTAGAAGATGTTCCAGACATTGGAGATGCTTATCTGGCATGGATATGTTTTGTTTGAGATCCAGTATCTTTCACTGGCAGTCATTAATGTCAATGGAAGATTAGGGGTTTTCTAAGAGGTCAAAAGGTCGAATTCACTTCATTATTGATCACCTTGCATTCAGAGCTATTTCAGAGTGATTAATAGTGACTAAGAGCGATCAAAGTCATTTCAGAGCAATCAGATTTCTTCTTGAGCGATTTCACTGATGACTAGAAGAATTTGTTAAGGGTTATCATCAGAAGCGATCAATAGGTATTTATCTTTAAACATGGAAGTGGGATCATCATCTATTCCTATCTTTGTTGGAAATCCGATTGTAGTAGAGGTCAAGGAATGCCTCAGACCAATTTTCAAGTGGTATCGGCATGTGGCTACCCTAGAAGATTTGGTTGGAGCATTTTCCCATGTTCCAGAGGGAGTTGTCTATATTGAAGATGTTAGGGCATATATACATTGTCACATTGAGGACTTGGGAATATCTAAAATAAAGGGCATGTACATGAGTGAGATGATGGGAGAATCTAGAAAGATCAAACTGACATACAAGTACATTGAAGACTTAGGGTTTACTGGTATTCTGGACATCGTAGAATTCAAAGATGAGATAATTAGGTATGTTTTGAGCAGATTACATGGGGAGTTTATCTGGTTGGATAGACCTTGCAAGATCACCAAGGAAGCCATTAGGGCAATCATTGGTTTGCTACAGGTTGGGCAACATCTAGACAAGAAAGTTTTAAATGATTATGTGAATAAAATCATTGGTGCGACATCTGACATGAGATCTATGAGAATAAGCACTATTACCAACACAGACATTAGATTTGGTAGCATGGTCATTGGATATAAGTTAACTCAGTCAAACCGACTGAATTTTCTTTCCAGTTCCTGCATTTTGGAACCATATAGAATGATGAGAGAAAATAAAAAAATGGATCTATGCGGTAGGATGTTAGATGAACACTTAATAAACCTAAGAAAGATTAAGGGAGAAAAGAAAGGAACCTTCCGGTATGGCAACTTAATTGTCTGCTTAATGTTATTTTTCATGAATGACAATCCTGGTTTTGGGAAGAGGCAATGGGCATCTGATATCTCGATAGGGAGACAATTGAAATAGTCAATTTCTACTTTAGGAAGTCAGAGAGATGATAAAGTATGGAGATATTTTAAAGGGTTCTAGAAATCTATGAAGTCTAGGGAAATGATTCCTAAGCATGTTGTAGAAAAATATTCAACTGACATATGCTTCATGGTGAAGAAGGATGAAACACTTATAGAAGCGGTTAAGCCCCATAAGATTTGGATTGAAGAAATAGGCTATCAAGTGGATGCACAAATCCTTGAGGCTTATGCAAAAATGTTCATTGATGCACCTATTGATGAGGTAGAGAAGCCCTGTGGTACTGCAAAACAAAAATCACAAGAGGTTGAAGCAAAGCTCAACCAAAAGAAGAGAGAGAAGTAGGAAGGAAAGGCCAGCAAATTTGTTGAGAAGGTCTCATAGGACATCAAAGCATTAATTGACGTTGTCCCAGAGAAAGGCAGGAAGAGGAAGAATCCAAAAGTACACATTGAGCCTGCTAAAACAGAGTCTAAATATGAGGATGACACAACCTTGGCATTCAAGAGGGTTATAAGGAAGAATACAGAGGAAACAAAGGTAGAGGCTAAAAAGAAACTAGTTAGGAAGGTTACATTCAAAATACCAACATAGAAGCAAGCACCAAAAGTAACCACTTCAGCTCCATCTAGTACTGGAAGAAGGAAGAAGATGAATGACATCGATCTAGAAATTCAATCTGGTAAAGTGACTATCATCCCACCAAAAACTTTTGCAAAGTTAGTAGATGAAATCACTAAGGATGGCATGTTAAAGAATGTACAACTTTATTATGAACGCTTAGAAGATGATGAACAAAGAGAGGTAGAGGAAGCAATATTATTATATTTGGATATTTATAAGAAAGCCTTAATAGAAATTGAAAACCAAATACCGGAAGAATTATATAATATGTTAGATGCTAGAAGACTGTCAGCAATGCAAGAAGACAAGCATATTAAAATTCAAGAGTTGTTATCAGTTTGTGTTACTATTGCTCCAGAGAAAATGGAAAGGACACTTGAGGTGGCACATAGAAAA
Source organism: Cryptomeria japonica (assembly GCF_030272615.1). Lineage (NCBI taxonomy): Eukaryota > Viridiplantae > Streptophyta > Pinopsida > Cupressales > Cupressaceae > Cryptomeria > Cryptomeria japonica. The sequence goes on along the minus strand of NC_081415.1, from coordinate 639,904,239 downwards.
GTCTTTAATAGCAAACATAGAATAACCAATTTGATGCTAGGAAGGGTAAATGAGATAATAAAGGCGATTCAAAAGGCATGGGTTAAGTTCTTTGGAGAGAACAAAGGTCTCTTTGCTTCACCGGAATCAAAGATAGACATTGCAGACACCTCGATTGAAGGAAAAGAAAAGGGGATTGTGGGTACTTCCCCCTCAATTTTGAAAAACATTAAGATAGTGTAAATCAAGCCCCCGATAGATACAAATGTATAGAGAGATGTTGAGATACTGGCTAATATAGAGAGTGAAAATGTTGATGATGTACAGGATACTAATATTGAGGATTACAGTCCTCTAGATACAAATGTATAGGTTGAGGTTATAGTTCCTACAAAGGAACTGGCAGTTGCAGAGATTGCACCAAGTGGCGAAGCCACTGGTGCAAGTGAGGAAGCTATAAAGGACAAATTATCAGAGGAGAAGAAAGGGGAAATCGACAGAGAACCGGTAGTTGGTCCATCATTGTTGTCAATTGATACCTCGCAGGTTGTAAAGAAAAACATAACCAAGATGACTCCTACTAAACTCATGATGATGGCACCACAAAAATTAATGAAGGAGGGATCTATAGATAAAGGGATTATTGATAAGTCAATCACTATTTTACACAAACTAGTCTCACAGTGCAAGATTGAAAATAAAGCGAGCCCATTTGATAAGCTTAAAAAAATTATTGAGCACATTTCAAAGGATTTTCAATCCTTGCAGTATATTAAAAAATGGAAAGCACTAGAGAGGTTCACCCAGGCTAAAAGAGTTGCATTCGATCAGGTGATTGAATCTGAGAAGAAGAAGATTAATGAAAAACTAAAACTGATGGATAATTCTTTGAAGCAGTGTACAAATATTTATAGGGTATGTTGTAACACAGATATACTTACAGTTAATGTGGATAAAAGGATAAAAGAATTTTAGGAGAAAATTGCAAATATAGCTAATTCTTTTGATGGATTGACTTCATTGACTACATCCATTGATGGTAAAATTTTGATTTTGGAAGCCAAAATTTCTGTTCTTGAGAAGGAAAGAGACAAAATCATAAAAAGGGCCAAAAGTCTGAGAGGCTTGGTGAGTCCCCGGTTGGATTCACTCAGTGTACATAAGAAAGAATGTATGGATATGGTTGGAAAGCCTACACCAACAAAGGTAAGTGAGAAAGAGTCATTTGCACATATACTAAATGGACTTGTATCTATTTCTGACACTTTCAAAACTGGCTGGGATACTTATCTTGAGCTATTGGAGAAGGCTTATCCGAAAATTTTGAAATTTGTTAAGCTCCGGTAAGATATTTTTGGGATATTCATTGTACAATTATTTTTGGATCTTTGACATTCTTTTTAGGATTTTTGATGGCATTGATGTCAAAGGGGGAGTTATATAGATGTGAAAAAGAAAAGATAAGTAAAAAGAATAGGAGTTGTATATATTAGTGGGAGATACGAAGATATGGATATATGGAGATATGGGAGTATGGGGTATTTTGCATTAATGAATATTTAACTCAGGGGGAGCAGGAAGGATGGAACCGACAGATGAAACCTTGACCTTTTTTCACATGAGTGTTGCCATCAATGCCAAAGGATGAGATTGTTGGCAATTGACACTCAATTGGTTGGTTTCACTATGTTGTCATTGATGGCAACATGGTATTTTGTTCCGAATTCATGTTTTGGTTCAGTTGTGTACCGACAACCACTTCACAAGACACTACACCGACACCGCAACCGACACCGACACCAACAGGACATAAGGATTTCTCTGGTTACCGGCAATGCAGGATGACATGGTTTAGAATATGGTTATTGGTATTGGAGGCTGACATCTCTTGGATCTGGCATATGTGAATATAATATGATGTGAAATATATCAGAGATATTATTTATGTGAGGATATTTATGTAAGGGTTATTCTGGTAAAGGGTTTAGGGTTTCAGACCGGAATAGATAGAGTTTAAACCAGAACTGTATTCTGGCATAGAAGATGTTGTCTTAGTAGTTCAACACTTTTCTGGATTGTAGTCTGGATTTATGTGTAGTCAGTGAGGCTCCATTTGTGACACAACAGTGTGCTCTAGGCTGTAAGCCTTCCTGCAAGTGCAGCCCCCTTATATTTTGTAATATCTCTTCATATGGCCAGTGGATTGATATTGGATATTGTGGATTGATAAAGAACAAAATAGACGAGAAAACAATAAGGAAATCCAAAAATCAAATTAACTCCAATGATGCTTCACACAAATGACAAATAACTCAAGGCAACATAGACAACTCATCCAAATCCACATCACGAGGTGACCAATATCAGTCACACCAAAGGGAGTAACTACTACACAACATCCAGGGATACAATGCCCTGAATGTGGTAGGGAGCACACACACAAGACATTTTGAGACCATAAATTTATCTATATATCCATATTCCTTTTATCATTTTTAGTGCAATGCAATCTTAACAAAATTCTAGACAATTTTCCTTTAAGAAAGGAGACATATTCTAGAAAGAGATAAAGTGTCTTGTATACACACAATAAATATACTGATATCATGACTATTGTTCAAGATATCCCATCTATGAAATGACCACATTAACCAAGTTATAATAGAAACATATGTTATAACTTCAAGATATACTATAACATGCACCATTTCTCTCAGAGCACAATAATTAGGATACCGATGATTAGAATGTCCTACATGATGTCATTAAACAATTTAATAATTCATATATTCACACTAGTAAATTTACTCATAATAAATAGATCTCATTACTTTATCTCCAACAAAATTTAATATCAAACTTTTATTACTCCTACTCCTATCTCCTATGATCATTTCCTTAAAACACCATTAACCAGTCAATTTTTTTATATTAAGCATAAAACTAGGTATCATAGCCTCACTTATATCTACTTTATATCCACTTCCCATTAAATGTCACACAAATTCAGATACATGCTTACATTATTCCATTCAAACTTGCTTCCATAAATGCTTAACTATTATTATTCGTAAACTAAATATATCTAAAATTTCAAGGAAAATTGTCGTTTAGGAACACATTACAACTTCATTCAATTCATTATCGATCCATTTTACTAGAATTCATTGAGAAAGTACTTCCTTAAAATTCAAATAAGGTAAAGAGATAGCATCTTTCTTTGATCTATCCATTCAATCGAACAACACAACTCTTTCACAAATCTAAGGCTTTTATCTTACCAAACCAAGTAAAGGCATAATGATATAATTTCCTAATTTTCCTATACTATACATGCAATGTGCAAATTTTACTTCATTCAACATGTATACTATAACATGGTCTTTTATCCTACTATTTCGTTAAACTTTCTATATTATTCATGCAAGAGATATTCTATTTAACTAACTCGTATTTAAAATGAAAATCATGGATGGAATGCACAAATCTCAATCTTCAAAGAAAATTTTATTCTATCCAAAATTTTCTTTTAAAATATGCAATACCATATTTCATCAATGAGTATTCAATTCTTCTTCTTAAAATCAATAAACTCCTAAGTACTATGAGTCTTTTACCTAAATAGAGAGAAGAGGAAAGAAGAACACTACCAAACAATTAATGTATGCATAAAAAAATTATACATGAACAATTTGAACTTTCTAGACATACCACATTTATTGTACCATGCAACTACTTACATCATTTTCTAAGATATGCAAATTCAACCTTTCATTAGGTCTCCTAACATTACAAATGCAGTTAGAAATTTCAAGTCCTTATTGAAAGATATGATAGTTAGAAATTTTAAGCTTTTGGCAGAGAGGACCAAGGCTTTGATACCAATTGTTAGATAGTTCAAATAACCATAGACAACTGAGAGGGGGGGAGGGGGGGGGGGGGGTGAATCGGTTGTCACAGATTACTAGAACTATTAGCAATTAAAAATTTAATACCAGAACCCAAAACATTAATATCGGAATTCTTAAACCAAATAACGAAATAATAGTTAAACCAATTAAGCATAAATAATAATCACAGAATAAAAGCCATCCACATGACACCAAAATTTATACGTGGAAAACCTAGTCAGGGGAAAAACCACGGTGGGAAGCCTACCCATAGTCAGATAATACTTTTGCAGTAAGTATGCGAATTACAATTGAGGGGCCTACACTTACAGGAAGGCCAACAACCTAGAGCACACTACTCATCACAAAAGGAGCTCACTGACTACATAGAAATATAGACTACAATCCATAGAAGTGTTGAACTGCAAAAGATAGCATCTCCTATGCCTGAGTATAGTTCCAGTTAAGCTCAATACCAGAGGACTAAATCCTCTTACATAAACCCAATTTGATCTCCAATGATCGACCAAATCCTCTGCCTGAATGATATTATATTATTCACACATTACATTCCTTGACCATGACCTCTAACATAACCATGATGATCTACAATGAGATCTTACATCTATATAAACAAACCCTCGACCATAAACAATTAAGTCGGCCATCAGACAATAAACCAATTACATAATTACAAACCATGTCATCCTTAGACCAAACAAATAATATCCAACACATAAGACATCTTGAAAATACATCGAGAGGTCCAATCCACACGTTACATTAAAGTCGGTCCATAACCTAGATCAATCGGGACCCAATATAGTTTTACATGCTACAACAATGATCTACATCCTCCAAGTCTCAAACATAATCACCTAAATCATCTTGAAACTCCTCTAGAAGATGCACCAACACCACTTATGCAATTCATCAAAGATCTTCATCAAAAGATCTATCATTGAAACCCTCGTCGAAACAAGAAACTAAGCTTCTAAGCAAGCAAGATAGCATCCGAACACCAGACCAAAACCAACTGACCAAATATGAGAATGAGTATCATGTACAAGACGATTCCATCACCAAACTATATTAGAGCCTATCGAATCATGTTAGATCCAAATCAACCAGAAACCACTCAACCTACCAGAACCAGAAGGGTGCCAGTAAAACATCCAAATAGCTAGTGTTGGCATCAATGACAAAATATCAATGCAACACATAATCAATTCAATCAAATGGCCAACAATCTCCCCCTTTGACATTGATGGCAACACTAGATGTGAAAAAACATCTAAGTACCAAGAAATGCCAAACAAGTCTCCTCCAATGGAAGACAACTAGTAATCTCCCACATACAGCTCTGAATGTCAATATCTATCCCATTTCTTTTCTTATTCACATCTCTCCCCCTTTGAATTTTTCTTTTTCTTTTTCTTTCTTTGTCTTTTTTCACATCAATATCTCTCCCCCTTTGACATCAATGCCATAAATCTGACAAAAATACCAAAATAAAAACATAAACCACTGAATCCTAAAGCTGACTACTCCCCTTGAGTAGAAGCATCCCACATCAGTGTCGGAATGAATAGATTGTTATGCCTTGTATACCTAACCCCCATTAGTTTCCTTCTATTGAAAATATGGGTCCCCCTTTTTTGTTTCCGGTTGCTTTGTTCTTGTAGCTTTGGTCGGAAACCTCAGAACCTTGGAACCCCAAAGTTCTGAGGTCTCCTCTCTTTGTTTTTGCTTTGTCCTACTGTAGAATCCCAGAGTTTTGAGGTAGGTGTTTGTTTGCTTGTTCACAAATTCAGAACCCCAGATCCTCGGAGTCCCAAAGTCATGCCTTGTCCTTTTGTTGAAGCCTCAGAATTTCAGAGTCCTGAAGTCCTGAGTTCTTCTTGTGTTGTTTTGTCTTACAACCTCAGAACCCCGTAAACCTAGAGTCCCGAGGTTGTCTTGTCTTTCAACCCCAGAACCCTGGATTCCCGAGGTCGTTTTGTTCCTTTTTACCACGAAACCCTAGAACCCCAAATTCTCAAGGTCTTTTGTGTCTTTTTTACCTCGGAACCCAAAACCTCGAATGATCCAGGGGATCATTGTCAGTGAATTTTTAAGTTTTCCACATGCTTCATATTTTGTTCCATCACAAAGATTTTGGAATACTGACCCCAACGCAACTCATTTCATGTGAAACAGGGTCTGTATGTGGGAATGGTGCTTAGTCAAAGTTTGGGTCAAACTAGGTACAAAGGCCAGTAAAAAAAAGGTGAAAGATTGACCTTTTCAAAACTAGTCAAAGTTGGTATCATCTCAAAGGTCTCGTCGAGATGATTTTGATGACATTTGTTTTGTCGAAATCGGAGATCGTATGCAAAAGTTATCACTGGTCAAAGTTGGGTTGATCACGTTGACCAGAGTTGACTAGTGACGTCAACATGACGTCATCATGCTGTTTTAGCAGAGCAGGTGACATGGCATATTCAACTAACTAATGATGGACACATGACAAATGAGTTGGAATTTATTATATGTGAAAACACCGCCCAAGTTAATTAAAAAATAATAATGAGGGAGATGGTGGGCCCAAGCCACCCCTCCATAATGTGGATGCATGTCAAACCTCATTTTTAGCAAATGCTATATTTGAATCCCAACTAATTTATAACAAACAACCCTCAGATTTTTCTTAAGGAAAAAAACTAAGGAAGTCCGAAATTATGGTAATTTAAGGGCTTAAATTAAATATTAAAAGATTACTAAATCTTTTTAATGGATTGGGATTATTTTGGGGGGATATTGTTAGTCCCATATTTGATAATAAATATTAAAACTATTATGAGGGGTTTATAATTTTTCCCAATGGATTATTAGGGAATTTCCTAAAGATTTTTAGTTATAAATGGAGATATGGGTATATTTACAAATAATATGGTTTTAGTTCATATTAGCAAATAAATTTGTATAAAAGGAGGTATGTTGGACATTTGGAGGGGGGATAATTTTTGTAAGTGAATTTGGGAAATTAGTCAAGAGATTGGAGAAGAAATTTTGGCTAAGTGTTTTCTAAGTTTTTTTGTAATTTGCAAGTGGTGAAGCGAGAGGAAGCTATTGTGGATTTTGGTACTTCACTCCTGCACTTTGAAAAGTGGTGTTGTGCGGATAGGAGTGACTTTGTAACTCTTTGTAAACTCATTTTTGGAGCATAATTGGATCGCTCTCACCCAGTTGGGCAGACCCGGAGACGTAGTTACCTTGTGGCGAACACCGTAATCAACTCCTGTTGTTTGTGTCTTCTTTCTCTTTCTCTCTAATTTTTCTATTTCATCACTTCAATTTATTTGTAATTAAACATTTATGTACATGCTAATTTCAATTTGTTAAGCAATGTAACATTAGCATTTTTATGCAACCAGTCATAGATCCTTAATCATATCACCAAAGTCCTAAGGTCTTTTGCTTGTTTTCTTTTGTTTGTCACCTCAGAACCTCGGAGTCCCGAGGTCTTGTTTAAGGCGATCGTACGAACAAAGTTTGGGGGGTATAAATAAGAGGAATGAACTTTTCTAACTTCATTTGTATACTCAAGTTTCTCATAGCTCCTAGCTGCGACCTCCCGACTTCGCGCCCCCGTGTTGCCGAGTGTCTTGCGTGTTTTTCTCACCAGGTTGATGAATTTTTTCTCCCTCCTTGTGATTCCGTGTTTAGATCTTGTTGTTTGTTTAGTTTTTTTGTTTTGATTTTCTTTTAGGGTTTTTTTTTTCTCATTTTTCGCATTTTCCACGTGCCCTAGTTTTCCCAACCTTGGAACCTCAGACCCTCGAAGTTTCGGGCTAGGTAGTTTTCCTTCACCTCGGGACTTCAGAACCTCGGAGTCCTAAGGTTATTTTCTTTGGTCATATCTTTTTATCCTGAAACCTCAGATCCACAGAGTTCCGAATCAACTTGTAATTTTTAGAGTGAAATACCCTAGACCCTGGAACCTCGAAACCTCGGAGTCCCGAGGTCCTTTCTTATTGGGTCACTATGTTTAACGTCGGATCCCCAGAGTTCTAGAATATCTTCTAGATGCCTTGTTGATCTACCTCAGAACCCTGAGGTTCCACAGTTAACTTTTTCTATCTGCCCTAGAACCCCGAAGTTTCGGACTCTGTTAAGTTTATCCACCCCAGAACCTCAGAACTCCAAAGTTTCGGAGTTTGTGTTTCAAACTTGTCCACCTCAGAACCCCGGAGTTCCGAGGTCACTTGTCTTATAAGGGAATTATCTACCCCGTAGTCTCGAGGTGGATGATATTTTTGATTAAGGTAAAAGAAGGTTTTGAAGGGGCCCCGAAACCCTTTACAAGCATAACTTAAACAACAAAAGTGACGAGATACAAAAAGGAACAGTCCAGAGAAAAGCCATCAGAAAACCAAAGAAAACCAGAAAAAGCCCCACAAAGCCAACAGGCCATCCAGAATCCAGAAGAGATACTAGTTGATTTTTTCTAGGGCATTTGTCAGGTTGTTGCTAATTTCATCCAGCTCTTTGATGTTATCCTTGAGATTAGGAAGATCCTTTGCAGAAGCAGCCACAACTTTCTTGACACTAGCCCTGGTCCTCTTCGCAGTGCCACCCACTGGAGTAGCATCACCACTACCAGTTTGGATAGTCTCTTCATCCAAGTCAAGTTCCACAACCGGTTTTCGAGAGTAGGTATGATGAAGGAACTTAGCAATATCCTCCAGGTTTTTAGTGACAACAAAAAGGATACTCGGGATAACGGTCATTAGATTTTTCATCACCTCTCTCCCATCTTCCAGCGATTTAACCTTATCCTCCATGTTCTGCTTCTAGTTTATCTTCTCTTTGTTTTCATCCTCCCTCTTCTCATCCGTGTTCTTCCCCTTTTTTTCTAGGTTCTTCAGGAGCTCATAGGTCCATCTGTCATAATCCATTCTCGCCTTAGAGAGTTTCTTGAGGTTATCCAAGATTATCCCTTTACCCACATTTTCCTTATCCTCGCTAACCTTGTCCTTAGTCAGGTCCTTCTCAAAATCTTTATTCATTTCCCTCTCGGAATTCGCATCAGTTTCCTCATTATCCTTGAAATCCACTTCCTCCATCAGATGGTTGTTGGCCTTACCAGGGCAATCACTGAGGATAGGGCTTTCATGACTAGGCTCATTATCACCACTTTCTTCCTCATTACCCAACTCCTCATCTTTCCAGCTATCTTCACCGTTGGAGTCATCCATCTCCATTCCATTGCTTTCCTTTTCAGTTTCCTCTGTTTCCAACCCAGGGGCACTTTTCCTTTTTTTGCTAGAGGACGCCTTCTCCCTGCTAGAGTCTCCTCCTTCCATCTTTGTCTTACATGGAGAGGTGGAAATCCTCTTATTTTCCAGCATGGAAAGGGTTTTGCAATGCTCATAGATGAGCAGTAAAAGCCCGCAATGGAGAATCGGGCTAGAAGGGTTATTCTTGTGTTTATTGAGGGACTTGGAGAGGGACCTAAAAAGGTAGTAGGGTAGGGATACCTTTTTGTCGTGTCTGAAATGGTTTAAGAGAACAAAGTGGTAGGTGTGGGCCCTGGAGAAATGACCTTCAACCATGATGTATTCCATAATTGCATTTAGAACCCAGCCCCATAGTTTCTTGATATTTTCAGCTTCGTAGTAGCCCCCAGTGGCTTTGCCGATTTTAACCCTCTCTTTCTCTTTCCGCGGGAATAGATTGACCGCATTGTTGGAGACTTTAAGGTCTCGAAAGAAATCAAGCCCAATGTGGGGCATGCCAGTCACAGTAGATATGAGGTTGGCGTCCAGCTTAAACTTAACTCCATAAATTTTAAAGGAGCCATTATACCAGTTTTTAGAAATCTTGGAAACGGCGAGGTTTACCCTACCTTTGTCATAGTCCATGAGCTTCTCCATGAAGCTGGTAAGAGAACCCTTTCCAGTTTTTCCCAGACTTTCGACATCGCTTTCCAAGTCGACCTATTATCTGGTTCCTCCCGCCTTAGGTCTCCTCCCATCTTCGGATTCGGGCTATTTGCTCTGTTTCTCTGCAAACTAAGTCCTTCTTTCCCAGTGTTGCTTGAGATTTTGAACCAAGTTACCCACAAAGAGTGCGACGAATTATTAACGATTGTTGGAGATATTCCACTTTGCCAAGTAATGATGACCTTTCCATCAAGGCATAAATTATTCTTTTTACCTGTCATGATTGAGCTGTCCTTCTTTCCCCATATAACAATCCTTTCTAAGGAACTCTTTAATGTTTAAATTGAGATCATCCTCATACCAGATCGATTGGGAGTCAGAGATAACCCCTATATTCGCTAAACAATCCACTACACTATTTTGCTCTCTGAAGGCATGTTGAATAATAATTTCTTTAAAACTTGCAATGATCTCCCTAGCTTTCATGATGATATTTTCAATTGACCAAGAAGGCTCTGACTCCCCCTTTAAACACTTAATGATATTAAGTGAATCTCCCTCAAGCCATAATTTATCATAATTAATATTTTTGGCTATAATTAAGGTGTTCATGGTAGCTGAGGCTTCGACAAAATGGCTAGTTTGATTCCCTAGAGGACCAGCCACCGCCTTTAAACAACCTCCAACAAAATTCCTAACAATGCCCCCATATCCAGCTTTACCGGGATTCCCTTTAGAGGCCCCATCAAAGTTAGCCTTAATCCACCCTTGAGGAGGAAAACACCAGACGAGACCTTCTCTTCTAGTCTCCTTATTGGTAGTAGTGGTAGAGAGGTTCCACCTGTCTTTGAAGTCATCTTTAGCAGTAGGTCCATGATCAGTGCCATAGAGGCATTCAAAAATACTCCTAAAAAATTTATCTGCCACCTCTTCAGGAATAGCCCTTTTATCCCTAAAAATCCTATTGTTACACTCTTTCTAGATATTCCAGATAACAATTGGTAGAGAAAATTTCCATGTCTCCATAATTTTAGGATTAGAATTAGGGCATTGCCATTGCTACCAGGAATCCCTAAGGGAATTCGAGAAGACCCAACTTAGGTTCCACCTCCTTAAGATGATTTTCCAGATATCCTGACTGAAAGTGCATTGATTGAGAATATGGCAAGTCATCTCTTCTTCCCTTTGACATAGAGAACACCTATTAGGAAAAATAAAACCTCTTTTATGAAGGTTGTCTTGGGTTAAAACCTTGTTTTGGATGAAAATCCAAAAGAAGATATTGACCTTTGAAACTAACTTCTTGTTCTAGACTTTAGCCTAGATGGAAATTTCTTCCACCGGATCATTATGAATAGCCACAATTGAGGAAATAGAATACTTCTCATTTCGGGTTTCCCTCCATATCAATCTATCATCTTTGTTGTCTCTAGGGATTTTAGCAGAGAGTGCAATCTGAAGGGGCTTGAGCCCTAGACACTGTTGGCTAAAATCGATCTAGTTCCCATTTCTCCGATAATCTTTGACCAGCTCACCAAACCTTCTTTTGAACCAATCTTTCCAATCTTTAAGGATTAGAATTTCCTCTAGAGGTTTATCTAGAATCCATCTATCTTCCCAAAATCTTATTCTCCTCCCATCCCCAAGTTTCCAAGTTCTGTCTACAGCAGCCCAACTTTTAGCAGATTGAACAACATTCCATATAGCTAAGCCTTCAACAATGAAATAATTATCAAGGAATTCTTCCTCAGAAGGTTGCATATAGAGGTATTTATTTTTCCAGATTGAGTTCCATTCTCTTTCCTCCCCTTTCAATCTCCATATTTGTTTGGCTAATAAAGATTTATTCATAGAACTAATGTTCCTTAAGCCCAACCCACCCGAGGCCTTAGGGGATCAAATTTTATTCCATGCAATAAGGGGTATTCTATTTTTGACTTCCACCCCCGACCAAAGGAACTTTTTTTGGATTCTTTCAATGGCTTCCACAAACTTTGTGGGGATTTTGAACAAGCTGAGAGCATAAACAGGAAGATTTTGGAGAGTGGCTTTGAGCAGAGTGATTTTGCCTGCTTAACTAAGGACAACCCCTTTCCAACCAGCAAGTTTCAAGTTAATTCTATCTATCAGCTTGTTCCAGAAGGAATCCTCAGGCTTGAGACACAGAGGAAGCCCCAAATAAGTAGAGGGAAGCTCAAAAATATTGCAGCTAAGAATTCTTCCAATCCTTAGTTGCCTTTGGACCGGGGTATTGATGAAGAACAAAGAGCTTTTATCCCAGTTAATTTTTTGGCTAGAGGTAGATTCATAAGTATTCAAAATATTCTTCATATTTTTAGCTTCCAAAATGGTGGATTCCCCTATGGTAATAGAGTCATCAACGAACTATTCATGAGAACAAACTACATTGGAAGAAGAAGGTTTCAGACCCCTGAGATTGCCATCTTCCACATTTTTAAGAATAAATCTGCCCAGGCATTCAGCTAGAATAATGAACAGGATAGGAGAAATGGGGTCCCCCTGTCTAAGACCTCTAGAGATTTTGAAGAAACTGGACAGGGAACCATTGACTATAACAACAAAGGAGGAAGTTTCCATGAGTTGAGAACAGAGTTGAATAACTTTGTCACCAAAACCAAATGCTTTCATGATCCTAAGGAGAGACTGCCAATTCACTCTTGTCAAAAGCTTTAGCCATGTCTAACTTAAGGAAGAAGCCCTAGTTATTTGCCACTTTCAAGGAGTGGATATTTTCATGAACGGATATAATGGAGTCCAAAATTTATCTTCCAAGGACAAAGCCATTTTGCTGAACAAAGATAATCCTTGGAAGAAGTTCCAACAACCTGGAAGTCAGAACCTTAGATAAAATCTTGTAAACAGAGTTACACAAGCTAATAGGTCTAAACTTGTTGAGAGAATCAGCTTCAAGGATTTTTGGGATAAGGACAATGAAGGTGGCATTCAATTCCTTGAGGAGTCTTCTAGAGCCAAAGAATTCTTTAACACTGTTGTAGATGTCAGCCTCCACTATGTGCCAAAATTTTTGGAAGAAAAACATTGGGAAGTCATCTGGTCCAGGGGATTTATCACCCTAAAAGGAGAACACCGCCTTTTTGATTTCAAGATTAGAGGGAATACGGGATAAAAGGTTGTTATCAGCTTCAGTTAGGATAGAAGGAATAGCTTGTAAAAGGGTGTTTTGGTTGCTGAAATCCAAGTTATCCACATCTCCTAGCAGGGTGCTGAAATGCTCGAGAGCTTCCTTCCTAATACCGCTATCCTTTGTTAGGCTGCCTTTATTGCAGGATAATCTGGATATTTTGTTAGCTGCCCTATGCTTAAGAGCAGTTAAGTGAAAGAACCAGGTATTTTTATCACCTTCTTTCAGGAGCAAGGCTCTAGATCTTTGTCTCTAGAACGTCTCTTCATTAGAAATGATGGTGTGGTATTTAGATAAAAGAGAATTTTCAGCCATCCTAAGATCTTCAGATAGCCCAACCTCTTGGATTCTATCCTGAACTTCCTTTATTTCAATTTTGACTTGAATTTTACTCTTGAATATATCCCCAAAAATCTCTTTATTCTAGATTTTAATTTTGGCTTTAAGGATATTGAGTTTTTTGGCAATTCTAAAAAGAGTCATACGCTCCACTTCAAAATTCCACCATTCAGCACTACGAGCTTCCAGAGAAGGATGGGAAAGCCAAGTTTTTTCAAATCTGAAAGGGAAGTTTCTTTTGGCCAAAAAAGAGTTGGCAGTAAAGGAGATGGGGTAATGGTCTGACCCAATTTTGATAACAAAAGCAAGGGAGCAACTATACTTGGAAAACCAGTTAGGAGAAATTAAAGATCTATCTAGCTTAACTTGAATCAGATCAGCTTTGGTTCTTCTATTGGTCTAGATATAATTAATACCTTGGAGATCCACATCAATGAGAGCTTGGTCATTTATGAAATCCATAAGGTATTGTTTCCCATCAAGTTGTAAAGGGATACCTCCCATCTTCTCTTCCTCTTTGAGCGGAGTATTGAAATCTCCCATAATAATCCAGCTTTGATCAGCAAACTTGAGTCTATCGGTTGCAAGGCTTTTCCAATATTTAACTCTCCTGGTTTTGGTGTTAGGCGTATAGATATTAGATAACACCCAAACAAAGTTGTCCTTAATATGCTCAAGCTGAACAAAGTTCCTATTAAAAGAAGAGATGATTTCCTTACCTTTTATTGTTTTTTGGTTCCAAAAAATCGCAGTTCCTCTAGAAGCCCCCTCCAAGTTAGATCCTATGACCCCATTTTCCTTGAAAATTTTAATCTTTTCAACTTTTTCCTTAGACATCTTATTAATGATGTTATTAATCTATTTATCTATGCAATGGACTAATTCTTGATTCTTTCTTCCAGATTAAAGTGTTTAGATGGACCCAATTTCCAACAAGAGAGGCAAGGAGATAAACAAACTTCCCATGACAATGAATTATCAATATCAAGGACAAGTGTATGTGTCAAAGCTAGATGAACAATTTAAGTGGGTAACAGACACATAGGTAGGGAATATTGAGATAGAGGATATTAAAACACAATTGAAATGACCAAGGACAAAGGCCCCGCTGAGAAGGATCAAGAGATCAGGCCTAGTGGAGGCAACCATCTTCCCACAATCAGTCCAATCTCCCGAGGTTATCATGACTATTGCACAGTTTTATGATGCAGATACAAGAAAGTGTATGGATGCTCAGGGTAGGATGGTAATCGACTTGTCTGTAGATATGCTAGGATTTGTGTTTTTCATCCCTACAAGAGATGAAGTACTCCTAACTACTAAAGAAGAAGCTCTCAGGGTATGAAACAATAATATTACTTCAAATAAGAGACACATGAACGAAAACTAGTTAGAGAAAGAGAGAAAAATAGGGCTAAAAGCCACATATGTGATGAGAGCAGACTTTAGGGAACCATAGAGAGATTTGATCATCATGTTGAGAAAGGCCTTTGGCAAGCCAGATTGTAGGCATTTCCATCCCTAGATGTTCCAGTACCACCATCCTCATAGGGAAGCAATACTTCAACTGGCCCAAATCCTCTCCGACAACATCCATAAATAGATGATGGGAGTATATCAAACGAAGAAGTTCTTTTTCACTTCCTATGTTACTTGGGTGGCTGTCGGAGTAGGTAAGTTCCTAGGATTACAGGTAGAAGGCCAGCTGGGAGATGAGGAAGGGCAGAAGAAAGTTTGGGAGTATTACTCACAACTCCCTCTAGATAATGTGAAGGCTCACTTCAAGAGAATCAATGATGCCTTCCTCTTTCATGTTGTCATCAAGCTCATAGGTGATATAGGATACATAATAAGCCGTGAAGCAATGGTGATCATCTAAGAATGGGCATGTTGGTTCATCCAAAACCAATGTTCTACATACATCAGGGTCAGTGGGTTCACAAGGAACCCGATGCTATTGCCATGACATCCCAATGACCGCATCATTTTGTTAGAGTATATCAGGCAAATGTTTGGCCTCCAATCCTTGTTGCCATTGAAACACAAGGCAGGGATAGACTTCTCAGTTTCCATTGGATATTTTTCTTATTCAAAAATTCAGGTAGCAAATATTGCATAGAAGGAGCTCCAAGATCTAAATGTTAAAGAATTTGATTATGCAAGGGAGTATTATGATCTCTATGGAAAGCTCAAACAAACCATGCCTAAGGCATATGAGGGGCACAAGCCTAGATTGGAGGAATTTTGGGTGAATGTCCAAGACAATTTTGAGGTGAGAGAAAAGAATTATTATAGACTGTCAGTGCCGCAGATTAGGGATTTTCAAATAGAAACCAATCTCCCCAAAGAGATGAGGGATGATGGAGAACTATTAGACCCTATATATAAAGAACAAGAAAATGACAAAATGCCTCTCTTGTTGGTATTTTGGTATGGTTTTGTCATTGATGTCAACACCTATCAACACTTATCAACTCTGGCACTTTGAACAATCGATAATGTTCACCGGCAAGCAAGTGACTTATGCACAGTCACCAATATCTAGTACACCGGCAGGATATAATGTTCATCGGCACTTGGAATGATATGGAAAACATCTAGTTATGTCAAATACATCGTTTGAACACTTTGTATTGGAGATTTATTCATTGGTATATTCGTGTTTGCATATTTGTTGTTACCGACAAATAGGTCTAGAATAAGCACCAACAAGTTTATCTATTCCATATCAGCACGACACGCTTTGGAGATGATTTTATTGTTATTGTAAATGCATTAAGTCGACATGTTGAATCGGTTATTGATTTACTTACAATTTTTTTATTGTAATATCTTTTGGACCCGACCTACTAAAATTGGTCTTAGGTTATGGTATATATGTAAGATCTTATTTGTAAGATCGATATGCGAAAAAGGAGAAGGAATTGTAAGAAGGTATATGCAAGAATAAACAAAGCTGTACATGCAGACATCATTTGAAGGTGAAGCGAGGTATTTGTGAAGACAATCAGAACTACACTGATACTGAATCCAGCATAGAAAGATGCTATTTTGAGTAGTACATTCTTATTGGATTTAACCATCCAATTGTAGTCAGTATGACTCCTATTTGTGTTTGAGTAGTGAGCTCTAGATGCTTGGCCTTTCTGCATGTGCACACCCCATTTGTATACACATACTATCTGCAGTAGTATCATTTGATTGTGGGTAAGGTTTCCCACCATGGTTTTTCCCCTTACAGGGTTTCCACATACAAATATTGGTGTTATGTGTTGTGGATGTTATTGTCCTGTTTTATGCATTAATCTTTATCGGTACTACAATTAACTGATAAAAATGTCTACCGACATAACCGTCTGGTTTACTGGTATTAAGCATTAAATTTGGTTAAGCTATTTTTGGTTTGAATTTATTTGACAACTTATTCACCCCCCCTCTCAGTTGTCTTCGAGACCTAACAATTGGTATCAGAGCATAGTCCTCTTTTTGCAGAGTTTAACAACTTGAGGAGATCCAATGTCTTCTAACTATTTCAGAAGGGACAGTCCTAAACTTGATGGAACCAATTATGGAATATGGAAGATCAGGATGGAGATACATTTGAATTGCATTGGAAAGGACATCTGAGATATTACAAAGAATGGCTATACTGTTCCTACTCAGAATCAGCCTAATCCAACTAACTTGGCTAAAGATGAGGAAAATGATTGCAAAGCAAGAGAAGCACTTTTGAGCGAATAATCAGATCAGCAAATCATGGGATTATCAGATAAGTCTACTACTAAAGCTATTTGGGATCATTTGGAAACACTGAGTGAAGGAGATTCCATAGTCAAAATTGCAAAACTTGAAAGCTTCAGGGTCAGGTATGAAAATCTAAAAATGGAAGAAGATGAAAGGATTTCTGCTTTTATGGAAAGAATTAATGAAATTGTTTTGGGTATTAAATATTGTGGAGGAACCTTAAGTGAAGATGAAATTATTTAAAAAGTTTTAAGAGGATTGCCAACGACATATAAAATGAAGGTTATTTCTATAAATGAGTTGAGAACAATGCCTAATACATCAGTAACTAGGGATACATTGATTGGAAAACTTTCAGCTTTTGAAATTGAGGAATTTGGTCCTATTGCTACTATAAAGATAGATTTAGCTTTTAAGGCATCAACATCATCTGCACCATCATTTGAAAAATCTAATTGGAAAGCTTTTTATGCAAGAGAACTTGAGGAAAGTGGGAGAGAAAATGAAGAACTTGAAGAACTTGAAGCACTATTTGCAAGGAAAATGCCTAAAGGTCCAGCTTGGAGTAAGTATGAAGGTAAAGCACCCTTTAAATGTTTTAACTATAATAAGATTGGTCATATGGCTTCGAGGTGCCCTGATAGACATTCTAGACTAAGAGAAGAAGCTAGAAGAACATACAAACCTAACCCTGAATATCAGAGATACAAATTTAAGAAGAATAAAGATAAATCTTGTTATCTTGTTGATGAAGGAGTCACTGATGATTCTGATGAGGATTCAACACACAATGGATGGGTTTTTTTTGCTATAACAGAAGATCAACCAGAACCTACTGTTCAACCGGTAGAGCAGGCCTTGGCAACTAAAATTGAAGTTAAAGATGAATGGATCATTGATTCAGGATGTTCACATCACATGACTGGTGATAAAGGTAAATTCTTGAACTTTCAGGAATATAATGGAGGCCTAGTAAGATTTGGAGATGACAAAGCCCGTTTAATCAAAGGAAAAGGTACAATATCTCTTCATGGTAAACATAATACTGACAATGTTTACTATGTAGAAGGTTTAAAGCATAATCTTTTGAGTGTTGGACAATTAGTTGAAAAAGGATTTCGGTTACAATTCAAGAATGGTAAATGCAAAATCATGAACCGAATTGGTTTGGAAATTGCAACCGGTAATCAAACTAGAGGTAACATCTTTGATTTGAATAACAATGAAAAGACATGATTGATTGCACACATTGATGAAAGTTGGCTATGGCATAAGAGACTTTGTCATGTAAATTTTGATTGCATGGTAAAAATCAGTACTACTAAGGCAGTTAGAGATTTACCTAAGATTGTTAAGCTTCACAATCCGGTATGTAAGAAATGTCAATTTGGAAAACAAATTAGAGAATCTTTTAGAAGTATTCCAGAAAAATCCAATAATGCTCTTGACTTAATTCATACTGATTTATGTGGTCTAGCTAGAACTAAAAGTTTACAAGGTGATAGATATTTCATTCTAATCATTGATGAGTATTCTACAATGTGTTGGGTTACTTTTCTCAGAGAAAAATCAGAAGCACTTGGGAAGTTCAAACTATTTAAAGCAATGGTAGAGAATGAAACCGGTAAGAAAATCAAATGTCTAAGATTAGATCAAGGAGGTGAATTTACATCTAAGGAATTTAATGCATTCTGTGAAGTGAATGGAATCAGAAGACAGTTATCAGTACCCCAGACACCACAACATAATGGAGTTGTAGAAAGGAAAAATAAAACTATCTTGGATACAGCTAGAAGTATGTTATCAGAAGCAAATCTACCACATGTATATTGGAGAGAGGCAGTAAGTACAACGGTCTATGCATTCAACAAAGTTCACATCAAAGGTGAAACCAGTGAGACCCCTCATGAACTATGGTTTGGTATTATTCCTACTCTTAAATATTTTAGAATATTTGTAAGTAAATGCTATATTAGAAGAGATGAGTATATTGGAAAATTTGATCCTAGAAGTGATGAAGGAATATTTCTTGGTTATTCATCTAAGAGCAAGGCATATAGATGTTTTAACAAGAGATTGTAGAAAATTGTTGAGAGTACAAATGTGAAGATTGATGAACAATTTAGAGGAACTTCAAGGTATATAGACTTTGAACCGGCAACAAAAATACTGACAAATGAACCTACATTGAACCTACCAGTGCAGAATGAAGATCTAGTTACCTTGGTATCATCTGAAAATTCCACTGTAACTGAGGAACAACAGCAAACAAAGACACCCCGGTTTGTAAGACTGAATCACTCTGAAGATCAGATAATTGGAAACAAGTATAAAGGAGTTATGACAAGAGGAAGACTAGCAAATGAAGAGGTATGTCTTATTTCTCAAATTGAACCATCATCAATTAATGAGGCATGTGAAGATAAACACTGGATTAAAGCTATGGAAGAAGAATTAGAGCAAATTGAGAAGAATAACACATGGACATTAGTTCCCAGACCTAAAGACAAAAATGTGATTGGAACTAAATGGGTATTCAGAATTTAAGTTAATGAAGATCGTAAGGTAATCAGAAATAAAGCAAGACTAGTGTGTAAGGGATATTCTCAGAAAGAAGGAATTGTTTACAATGAAACCTTTGCACCGGTAGCTAGAATTGAGGCATTCAGATTATTCTTGGCTTTTGTAGCACACAAGAACTACAAAGTATATAAAATGGATATTAAATGTGCATTTCTAAATCGAGATCTTGAAGAAGAAGTTTACATTGAGCAACCTGATGGATTTTCTTTGACAGATAATAAAGATATGGTTTGCAGGTTAAGGAAAGCTTTGTATGGGTTGAAGCAAGCTCCAAGAGCTTGGTATGCAAGATTGGATAAGTATCTTTTGAAGATTGGATTTTCTAAAGGTAACGCTGACAACGACTTATACTATAAAGTAACTAATGATGACATCTTGGTTATAGAAGTTTTTGTTGATGATATAATCTTTGGAGGAAAAGATGGATTATGTATAGACTTTTCTATTGAAATGCAGCAAGAATTTGAAATGTCTATGATTGGAGAAATAAAATTCTTTTTAGGATTGTAGATTTCATAGACTGATAAAGGTATATTCTTGAGTCAATCCAAGTACTTGAAGGAGTTACTAAAGAAATTTGGGATGGAAAACTCTAAACCAGTAAGCACACCTATGACTACAACTGACAAATTATCACTAAGGGATGAGTCTACACCTGTTAATCCAACTAGCTACAAATCTATGATAGGAGACCTACTGTATTTGACACAAACAAGACCTGATATTATGAATGCAATATGTATTGTTTCAAGATTTCAGAGTAATCCAAGAGAAAATCATGAATCAACAGTAAAAGGATTTTTTGGTATTTACAAGGCATTACAAATATTGGTTTATGGTATCCTAGAGATGAAAACTTTGAATTATGTGCATACACAGATGCAAATTGGGCAGGAGATGTGGATGATAGAAAAAACACCACCGATGGAGCATTTTTTCTTGGAAGCAGATTAATTTCTTGGTTGAGTAAGAAACAAAGTTGTACATCTTTATCAACAGCAGAATCAGAATATGTTGCAACAATAATTAACTATACACAGGTATTATGGCTTAAGCAAATGTTGAAGGACATAAAGGTAAAATGCAAGGAACCTATAACTATCTATTGTGATAACACTGCAACAATTGATATATCTAAGAATCCGATATTACATTCTAAAACCAAACATGTTTCTATCAAACTAAATTTTCTGAAAGAGAATGTTGAAGAAAAAGAAGTAAAATTGGTTTATGTGAATACTAAAGAGAAGATTGCAGATATTTTCACTAAACCTCTGCCTAAGGAGACCTTTGAATATCTCAGAGATCAGCTTGGGGTCATACCCCCACCAGTAGAAACTTACACGGTTGATGTTTGTCATCAACCAACAGAATTATCAGAGAAATCTTTTACTCCGGCTTTGATGAGGAAGCTACTTCTCAGGAGGAGTAGTTGGTATACTGAATTAGTTAGTATTTTGTATTTGAATATATTTTGTATTAGCTTTGGCATTTGATGTCAAAGGGGGAGAGATATCTATGGAAAAACACATTATCTTCTAGGGAGAGATTATTCATTTGAGGGAGAGATTGATACTTTGAGATGACTGATTACTCTCTCTATCTGAATTTTGATTTCTGGTTATGATCTCTTTTGGGAGATGTTGGTTTTTGGTATTTCGCATTTCTATTTTAGCACTTTGATGGTTTTTCCATCTTGTGTTGCCATCAATGGCAAAGGGGAAGATTGTTGGTATTTTGGTATGGTTTTGTCATTGATGTCAACACCTATCAACACTTATCAACTCTGGCACTTTGAAGAAACGACAATGTTCACCGGCAAGCAAGTGACTTATGCACAGTCACCGGTATCTGGTACACTGGTAGGATATAATGTTCACTGACACTTGGAATGATATGGAAAACATCAGGTTATGTCAAAGACATCATTTGAACACTTTGTCTTGGAGATTTGTTCATTGTTATATTCATGTTTGTATATTTGTTGTTACCGACAAATAGGTCCAAGATAAGCACCGATAGGTTTATCTATTCCAGATCAGCATGACACGCTTTGGAGATGATTTTATTGTTATTGTAAATGCATTAAGTCGACATGTTGAATCGGTTATTACATCGCTTATTGATTTACTTATAATTGTTTTATTGTAATATCTTTTAGAGCAGACCTACTAAAATTGGTCTTAGGTTATGGTATATATGTAAGATCTTATTTGTAAGATTGATATGTGAAAAAGGATAAGGAATTGTAAGAAGGTATATGCGAGAATAAGTAGAGCTATACATGCAGACATCATTTGAAGGTGAAGCAAGGTATTTGTGAAGACAATCAGAACTACACCGGTACTGAATCCAACATAGAAAGATGCTATTTTGAGCAATACATTCTTATTGGATTTAACCATCTAATTGTAGTCAGTGTGACTCCTATTTGTGTTTGATCAGTGAGCTCTAGGTGCTTGGCCTTTCTGTATGTGCGGACCCCATTTGTAAACATATACTGTCTGTAGTAGTATCATCTGATTGTTGGTAAGGTTTCCTATCGTGGTTTTTCCCCATACAGGGTTTCCACGTACATATATTGGTGTTATGTGTTGTGGATGTTATTGTCCTTCTGTTTTATGCATTAATCTTCACCGGTACTGCAATTAACTGATAAAACTGTCTACCAACATAATAGTCTGGTTTATTGGTATTAAGCATTAAAGTTGGTTAAGCTATTTTTGGTTTGAATTTATTTGACAGCTGATTCAACCCCCACTCTCAGTTGTTTTCGAGACCTAACATCTCTCTCCTATAAGGTGGTCAACACATAAAGATTTAGGTATAGATTGAGTAACCCAAGAAGTAATCAATACGACTAGACAATGGCTTAGTTTGAGGGTTAGGCCAAGCGCTTCAAAAGGGAAGCATAAGGAATCCACCTTAGGTGTGCCTCAATCAAGGGGTTATAAGGAGTATGCATGTGAAATAAGGTCTAGATATAGGAAGAATGTGTCCACTAACCCAGATGAAGCAGTTGAGCCTGAAGAAATTACCGATGTATTGATGAAGAAGCTTCATGAGCAAATGAGAAAATTGGAACTATTGAAAAAGGATGAAGACTTTGGAGTGAGAGAAGGGTTCGATGTTGTGCCACTAGCATAGGTTCTTCCTGCGAGAAAAGTAATTGGGAAAACTCTAGGAGATGGTGCTCAAGAGGAGGAAGAACAAGGAAAGACAAATGAAGGTGCACCCACTCAACCTCCATCTACAGCTGCAACACAAGCCCCAATTACTACTCCCCCTATGCCACCACCAACTCATATAACAACAATGCCTCCCGAGACACAGGCATTTAGGCCTACCACGGAAACTATGAGTATCCATAATATTGAAACAAACTCTTACCAAGAGGAGGAACAACCTCAGGAACAACAACCACTTGGAGGGGAGAAAAAATGAAATGAGGCCCAAGATTTGTTGAATGAAAGATTAATCTTAACCCCTTTGGAGCAGGAGGATCTCCTGAAAGATATAGCTGTCAGGCGAGGTACGAGAGAAATGGATGAAGATGGCAGGGAATTTGGGGAGGAGGTTAGTGATAGGTTGGGAGAGTTGCACAAGCAACAACAGTTAAACATTGATATAGCTCTCCAGTCTGGTCTTGCTCACCAAACTGCTTCACCTCAAGGTCCTAAGCACACAGGGGCAGAAGAGAAAGATGAAGTAGAGGAATAGTCAGATGTTCATATTATGACCACCGACATAGTGCCTCACAAAGGTGATAAAGACAAGGATGTGCCACAATGGTTGGAATTCACCTTCAAGAGAAAGAAGAGGAAAGTTGTGTTACCATTTAGGTTACACTACAACAAGAAATCACGAAGGAACCAAGGAATGTTAAGAAATCCAAGACTGTGCATCATCTATCTAGAAGAGGTTCCGGTGAAGTGGTTGCGGATGTGGTCATTCCTCTATAGGTAGAAGGTCAAAGCTCCCCAAAGTACCAAATGTCTCAGGTAAAATTGGGTAAGCAGACAAAGTGGGGGGAGTTAGATACTTTGGAACTAGCTACCAGTGTCGTCAGGGGATGAATGGAGAAGGAATATATCTCCCATGCATAGGTTAAAGCATAAATGGAGTAGTATAAGCAGTTGTTGGTAGAAATTGGCAAGCCTATAGATACTTGCAAAAATGATAATCTACCTTCAACCTCATCACTCCTAGAGGGAGAGGTAAAAGCATTGCTGGAGGTAAGATAGGTGGTTGCCACAACAAAATCATGGGCCCAGATAAATACCTCAAAAATTAGATTATTTTTACAAAATACCATGAAGGAGTACAAGGAGGCAATACAGGTAGGAGGAGAATCAACTTCTTGCTCTCAATAATGGGAGTGAAAGCTCAACATGTTCAACAAATAGTTTTGAGTACTAAGTAAGGTTTTGCACCTACACGAGGAAGTAATCATAGAGGAGGACCTCTTGGGTGGAGACAATTGTAAGAATTTGCAGTCTTACACATACATTTTGGAGTTGAAGATGGAAATGATTTAGCAGTATGTGAAGGATGTAGTAGACATTCGATTTCCCCTCCTCAAAAATGGTATTAAAATATGAAGATTTTGGAAATCACTTACTTGGAGTTTTTGGGCTAGGGATAACCGATATAGGAATTATGGAAGAAGAGAAAGTACTTAGTTAGTGGGATGCATATGAGACCCACCATTTGGGACCTTCGGCTCAATTTAATGTTACATTAGTGGATAGATATACGCATTTGATTATACAATATCAACAAGCTATAGAGATAGTGGTAGATATAGAGAAGAAAATGAAAAATGAAGAATGAAGAGGAAGTTTTGAAAAAGTATAAATTCATAATCAAGCATGTTGTTGATCCTGTTGTCGAGGTAGTTGCATGCATCATTAATAATTATAAGTCTTATAAAAAGAAGTAGAAGATAAACACATAGTTGTCAATTTCTCACTTGTAACCATAGGAGTACTTACCGGTTTAGAGTCTCCCATACCAAATTTCTTCAACAATTCCTTAGCATATTTAGTTTGACAAATAAAAATACCTTCGTCAGTCTAAGTAATCTGTAAACCTAAGAAACATTTCATTTCACCAATCATAGACATCTCAAATTCTTTCTCCATATTCTTAGAAAATTCTATGCATAACTTATCTTCCCGTCCAAAAATAATGTCATCAACAAATACTTCAATAGTCAGTATATCATCATCAGTGATCTTATAATGTAAATTACTATCAACATTGCCTTTAGTAAAACCAAGCTTCAAAATATATTTATCCAATCTTGCATACCAAGCTCTAGGTGCTTGTTTCAATCCTTATAAAGCTTTCCTTTGATGAATACTAAGAGGGGGGGGGGTGAATTAGTATGTCGATAATCTCTGCACTAAAACACTTAAACAGTCTGAAGATAAATCGGTAAAATAGTTTAACAGACAAACTGGTTATCACAAATGCAAACCAAAATGCAAGTAAAGCATTCACCCACAAAAGCAATACAACCATAACACAAGATATTTGACGTGGAAACCCAAATGGGAAAAACCACGGTGAGATGGAACTCACAAGTCACTATCTGTAGAATAGAAACCAGACCGGTTAAGGTCTTACAATGTTCTTCATCAGAACAGATCCTGTTAGAAATCTCAATCTCTGTTAGGAGATAAGTCTGATTAAAGACTACCTTGTTAGAGGATTTTAGATTCACAGAGGTGAACCACCTTGTTAGAGGATTTTACAAAGGCTTTTGGGCCTACCCAGTTAAGGGCTACAAACTTGTCAAAGATGTGAGTAATCAACAAGTGTTTGATCTATCTAATAGCACAAACTACTTGGTTAGATCTAGTATTGCTTACTGTTAATGCATTCCAGCATTACTTTAGTCTCCTCTATCTCTCTCTTAGTTACAACTTGATCTTCTCTAATAAGATCGCTCTTACAACAACTTTACAACCACCTTAAACCCTAGCACAACATAAACCCTTTTCAGCAACAACTTAAAACCCTAGACATGATGTCCTTTTAAAGGAATCTAATTTCATGTCGGTCTAATAGGATTACATTACAATTTCCTAGGTTCAATGAATCTAGACATACTCAGTAACACAACACAAAAAGCACCGTCAGTGTGTCGGCACCGTCAAACAATCAATGGATTGGTAACTCATCACAAAATGCCGGTTGGTAACTCATCACAGAGTATTACCGGTTCATACAAAATACCGGTTGCCAATTTGACAAAAATGAAGACTGGTAAGAATGTGTTATGCCGCTTTGCTTCCTCATACCACTTGAGGTCGACATGCCACTTCAGATCGAGAAACACATTCTGCAAAATCACCAATAGTCGAAAGACTAGAATACAACATACTGGTTGAAACAAATACCGGTTGAGCTCTAGCTCATACATATAAAGGGGATCTCAATACAAGTGTGTGTCCATCAATGAAAATCATGACATAAATATCAAAAATGCCAACAATCTCCCCCTTTGGCATTGGTGGCAACACTTAGGAAAATAAAATTTTGACATCTAAGTGTTTTACAACAAAAACATGCCATTAACAAAATTGCCCCCCCTAAGCATATATACTATCCCTTAATCAATACAATGTATAGCAATGTTGCATACAAAGCATAAGCATTGAGATATTAGAGAATATAACATATATCAAAACATATATCAAAATTTTAAAGCCAGATAATTCTCCTTATTCTTCTCCAAAATAGATAGAGTACTTCTCCCCCTTTGCCAACAATGACAAAGTACCACTGAACAACCCTGTTTCCATTTGATATTAAAATAATAAAAGTTTATGACAACAATGAATAATACTTGTCAAAAACCGATTTATAATCCTGCAAAAATTGTTTCATTGAGAGAGACCAGGACTCAAGTAGGGAGGTGGCCACTTCTTTCTCTGTTTGCATCTGGGATACCTGTTCCTCCATGGCATCAACTGTGCTCAGCTCCTACGTGACTATTAAGGCATCTAGGTTCAGATAACACTTCTGAAGAATTTGCAGACGTGGAAGTAAAACTAGTTGAAGCTCCTGCAAATCCCTAGACCGTGTACTGATCTCCTGCTCCATTTTGGCTGACTGCATCTGAAACCGGTGAACGGTTTGCCCATAAGTTGCAAAGGAATCATAGGGTGGCTTAAATGTGCTCAAGTAGGATAGTAAGTCCATTTGAAGCTTTTGTTTCTGAGCCAGCACATCATTGTAGAATAGATGGGGTTGACAGATTTTGCTTAGTAGCAAGTTTCCCTCATCCAAAGTGTCCCTTATGTCCTTTTGGTCTTTCAGAAGTTCAGACCGGAGCTCATTCAACTTTTTCACCAGAGTAATGTTAAGAGCCTTTTGATGCTCTTTCTTGGCATTTGCCTTAGTTGTTTCTTCCAGGCTCTGCACCTGATCATCCACTACAGTACATAGTAACTTAAGTTGTGCTAGTGATGATTCAGTGCTGGGAAGATTGGTACCGGGGATCAAACTGGTAAGGGTGTCTACAATTGCTTGAATGATGTCTTGCTCCTTTTTCCTTCGTATGATTTCAAGTCGCTCTTGAGCAACCTTGATGCTCTGCATAAGCTCTGACTTACTTGCAGACTGGAGATCGATAGGACTGGAGATATCAATTGGTTTGGCTTGACTTCCAGTTGCCTTCGGAGTCTCCATCTGTGTGCTCTTCATTGCTTCCGTTGCCTTGTCTGCTTCTTCCTTCTTCCTTTTCTCTGCTTCCTTCTTCTATTCTTGTTCCTTGTCTTCCTCTTCTTTCTTTTTTCTCTCTGTTTCCTTCCTCTTCTCCTCTTTTTTTTCTTCCTCTTCCTTCTTCTTCTTTTCTTCCTCTTCCTTCTTCTTCTGTTCTTCCTCTTCCTTCTTCTTCTTTTCATCCTCTTCCTTCTTCTTCTTTTCTTCCTCCTCCTTCTTCTTCTTTTCTTCCTCTTCCTTCTTCTTTTCATCCTCTTCCTTCTTCTTCTTTTCTTCCTCCTCCTTCTTCTTCTTTTCTTCCTTATCCTCTTCTTCTTTCTTTTTCCTCTCATCTTCCTCTTTCCGCTTTCTCTCATCTTCATCTTTTCTTTTCTCCTCTTCCTCTTTTGTCTTCTCTTCCTCTTTCTTCTTTTTCTCATCATCATCCCTCTTCTTCTTCTCTGTCTGTTCCTCAGCCGCTTCCTGTGTGTCCTTGGCTTGCTCACTGCCCTATTCGGCTTGTTGTCCCTGTTCTATTCCCTCAGAAGGTATGGCCCGAGTGACATCTTCTATGTCTAGTGCATCAACATCAATAGTGTCGATTGGTTCTTCAACCAGATTTCCTTCTTCATCAAAAACTTCATCCGGTTTGGATACAATCGATTCTTTTTCCGCTTGTAGGTTGGCCATACGTGCTTTGTGAGAACTGATAGCATAATCCATATGTTGATGAGTGTCTTTTTCAACTTCATCAATTCTCCCCTCTAACAACCAGAGTCTTCTTCTCCTTGTGAAGAAGAGTCCTTTATTTTGATCCAAAACATTAAATAATTCTAAATTTGAGAGGTCGGGAAAGTATTGTGCAAAGAATTTCTACCTAATCTCCTGTTCTTTTTCTATGGCAATGCGCCATTTATTATCTAATGCTTTATATAAAGAATTCGGTGTCTAAGATTTAATCTCTGATGGTGACCGGTCATTTTTACACAAATAAAGAATAATTTCTTGTAGTACTTCATCTTTCTCCTCATTATTAAAATCATCATAGTAATCAACTAAATCATGAAGTAATTTTCTCCTAATATTCTTTACTGTCCTTTGAAAATGTGTCAAAGGTTTGTATGAGTAGATATCAATATTTACCGGTGCGGATGCTGCCGGTTCATTCTTCTTCATCTTCTTTGTCTGTCTAGCCTTCTTTGGCTTTTCATCAGACTTAGTCTCTTCAGAGTCCAGTTCATTTGACTTAGTCTTTCTTTTTCCTTCAAAGACTTTTGCCAGTGCCACTTTCAGTTTCTTCTTTGCAGGTGACCGCTTGGTCACTCTTGGAGTTGTAGTGGTAGCCGGTGTTGATGTTGCAGGCACTGCCTTGGCTTTCTTTGCTGCCAGTTCTTTTCCTTTCTTAACAGATAGTTCCTTGACCGTTGCAATCCTCTCCAAGTAGGTTCCAGTCCTCTTAGCCTTAGGATCAAGAGGCAAGGCAATAAGGGTTGAGGCATACCCTTCCAGCAAATCATACACCACCTCATAGCCCATTAGCTCCACTTCTTCCATTCTAGGCTCAACAGCCTCCATTAGGCATTTGTCCACCTGAATGGTGAAACATGTCATCTTCGTATTTCTTAACAATGTCACCTGAGATCCTTACCCTTTGACTCATCTTCCTTTTGAATTCATCAAAATATTTGTTCAACACATTAGGGTAACCGGTTCCAATGGCTTGTATGCTTTCCTTGATCTGCTTGGTTACCGGTTGGTTAGGAGACCACTGGACATCTCCTACTCCAGGAAAGTAGCCTTGGAAATAGAAAAACAACCTAACCAGTAGTTGTCCGAACTTGAATCTCAGTGCATTATCCTGTTTAGTCGACTTCAGATTAGATAGGAGTTGCCTCTGCATACTGGTGCATAGGTCAAATGATGCATCCTCTTTAATCATCTGGTAAGCAGCATTTACTGCTGTGGTATATACAAAATTAATCCTGCTAGCTGAGAATGTTCTGTAGCCTATCACCATACAGGCGTATTTCACCAGATCATCCTTGATAGGATTAACTGTCATACCCCGTGAGTCACTTGTTGAACTGGTGAGCTTGGCCATTTCCATTTTGCTTACCGTTCTTAGGGCTGGCACTTCCCCTATGTTAGAGAAGTCGGTGACTACATGAATTGCCTAAGGCATGATATAATGCGTCCTCTTTAGGTACATCTTGTCGCCATGGACTCTGCTCAAAATGATCTTGATATGATCCTTCGTAAAGTCTTCCAGAAAGTATACTGCATTATGGAGTTTCTTCTTCTCTAGGATACTAAACTCCGGTTTGATTTTCTTGTCCTTGCCACAAAATAAACCTAATTGGGTATGAATGGCTAAAGACCCTAGGTCTTCTATTTTGCAATCAATATAGTCTGAAATTCCCTCTTCTACTATGACTCTAGCTGGAACTTGTGATAAGGCATTATATTTGGACTTCCTTTGAATGAAACTTTCTGACTCAATTGATGTACTCAAACTGGTATGAGATGCAGAAGCCATTGTAAAGTAATTCAAGAACACGAAAAATACCTTTAAAACACGAATTTAGGGCTTCTTGATTTTGCTTCACTCCACTCTTCGTCGGTTGCCAAATCACTGCTTTGTGTTCTCCATGACCATTTGCAAACTGGATTTGAATCTCCTTCAAGACTTGTCAATTTCTTGAAATCTTAGCTCAAATCGCCTTTTCTTCGCTCTGCACTTTGAAAAACTTTTCTTCGCTCGAAAACAGATAGTGAGAAATGATTTGAAATATGCTTTTATACATGTCTCTCACCTATCGCCATTAATGCTCCTCTATTAGGGTGTAAACCCTAATTTGCCTGTTTACCATTTCTGGTCTTCTGCCAAGCGACAGGTATCGCATACTAGTTAAGGTATTTTATCGGTGTAACAGGGGGTTCACAAATATTTCGCTGTTTTCTCCCCCTAAGCCTCTTTGGAGCTTAGTTTGCCAGTTTTGATATTTCCACACTAGGTGCAGAAACCGGTTCCTCTTCCAACATTGTTGGTTTCTTCCTCCAGGTTTTGTTCATGTCTGCTTGAACTATTTCAACATCAATTTCTCCTTCCTGAGTGACCGATATATCATCAGATATACTCTTTCTGCTTCTACAGAATCTTACAATGTGACCCGGTTTGTTGCAGCGATAGCAAACCAATCCAGGTGCTCTCCAAGGTCCATTGTTCATGTTTCCATTCTTCCTTCTGCATGTAGCAGCAGTGTGACCATGTCCATGCCAAATCCAACAGTTTGCTCTCCATTCGGTTACCGATTGATAACCATTGTTGCCTGACTGATAATTGTAAGCATTAAACTGGTTAGGGTTCCGGTTCACAAAAGATTCCGGACCAGCTCCTTGGGTCCTCAGAGGATATCTTCTGGTGTTGTTCATGATAGACCTGCAATCAGATGCTCTATGCCCAAACTTGTTGCATGCATAACAATGACCATTGAACTTATTGGATCTAGGTATATTGTTAATAAAGTAAGGAAAATTATTGTATGCTTTGCTCCTACATACATTTGCAATGTGTCCTTCTTTAAGACAGTTAAAACAAACAGGTTTGAATTTTTGCTTACCTTTTCCTTTGAGTGTCGGTTGCTTCTTTGATGCTTCAGCATTTGTTCCAGAGGATTTTCCTTCCTCATGTCCAGAGAAACCAAGTCCATTAGTGTTCTTTACCGGTCTTGATGACTCAAGCTTTTGCTCTAGCTTAATAGTACTTTTGCTGAACTTAGCAAGTATTTCCTTTGACTTAGAGAGTTTTTTGGAAATAGCAATATTTGTCTCCATTAGGATTGCATTTTCAGAGATGGCTATGTTCAGTTCATCTTGTACTCCTTTTTCCATTCTGCTCTCATGTAGGCGAGCAGTCAGTGCACTGATCTCTTGTTTCAACTTGGAGATCTCATGATCTCTGTCCTTTACCAGATCTTCAGCTTTCCTCTGGTTCTCAAGCTCTTGACTAAACTGGATAGTCAGTCCTTCCAACTCCTTTCTCAGATTGGAGTTTGAGTCATTCATCTTATTTACTTCTACAATCATGGCTTCCATATTTGCTTCATCTTCAGAACTACTTTTAGATAGCTCCATTAGCTTCTCTGCATGTTCTCTCCTTTTTGCTTGAGATGCCTTATATTTGACCATAAGATCATCATAGGCTTGCTCAGACTGAGTGAGCCGTTGAGTAAGTTCCCTCAAGGTGTATTCCCCCATATCTCTTTCCAAGTGGTTAAACTTATAGAAATATTGGCTCTGATACTAATTGATGAATATTAAGAGGGGGGGGTGAATTAGTATGCCAATAATCTCTGCACTAACACACTTAAACAGTCTGAAGATAAACTGGTAAAACAGTTTAACAGACAGATCGGTTATCACACATGCAAACCAAAATACACATAAAGCATTCATCCACAAAAGCAATATAACCATAACACAAGATATTTGACGTGGAAACACAAATGGAAAAAACCATGGTGAGATGGAACTCACAAGTCACTATTTGCAGAATAGAAACCATACCGGTTAAGGTCTTACAATGTTCTTCACCAGAATAGATCCTATTAGGAATCTCAATCTCTGTTAGGAGATAACTCCGATTAAAGACTACCTTGTTAGAGGATTTTAGATTCACAGAGGTGAAACACCTTGTTAGTTACAAAGGCTTTTGGGCCTACTCGGTTAAGGGCTATAGACTTGTCAAAGATGTGAGTAATCAACCAGTGTTTGATCTATCTAATAGCACAAACTGCTTGGTTAGATCTAGTAATGCTCATTGTTAATGCATTCCAGCATTACTTCAGTCTTCTCTATCTTTCTCTCAGTTACAACTTGATCTTCTCTGATAAGATCACTCTTACAACAACTTTACAACCACCTTAAACTCTAGCACAACATAAACCCTTTTCAGCAACAACTTAAAACCCTAGACATGATGTCCTTTTAAAGGAATCTAATTTCATGTCGGTCCAATAGGATTACATTACAATTTCCTAGGTTCAATGAATCTAGACATACTCAGTAACACAACACAAAAAGCACCGTTAGTGTGTCAACACCGTCAAACAATCAGTGGATTGGTAACTCATCACAAAATGTCAGTTGGTAACTCATCACAGAGTATTACCGGTTCATACAAAATACCGGTTGCTGGTTTGACAAAAATGAAGACTGGTAAGAATGTGTTATGCCGCTTTGCTTCCTCATACCGCTTGAGATTTGCGAACCACTTGAGGTCGACATGCCGCTTCAGATCGGGAAACACATTATGCAAAATCACCAATAGTCTAAAGACTAGAATACAACATACCGGTTGGAACAAATACCGGTTGAGCTCTAGCTCATACGTATAAAGGGGATCTCAATACAAGTGTGTGTCCATCAATGACAATGACGACATAAACATAAAAAATGCCAACATCCTTAACCTGTAAACCATATTTGTATCATCTGATAGTGAAAAACCATTAGTTTGTTCAATATAAACTTCCTCATCAAGATCCCCATTCAAAAATGCACATTTAACATCCATCTGATAAACCTTGTAGTTTTTATAAGCAACATAGGCAAGAAATAATCTTACAGCTTCAATCCTAGCTGCTGGTGCAAAAATTTCTCCATAATCAATTCCTTCCTTCTGAGAATATCCTTTACAAACCAATCTAGCCTTATTCCTTATAACTTTACCATCCTCATTCAATTTAGTTCCAATAATATTTTCACTTTTTAGGTTGGGGAACCTAGGTCCATGTGTTGTTTTTCTCAATCTGATCTAATTCTTCTTCCATAACTTTTAACCAACATTCATCTTTACATGCCTCAGTTACTGATACTGGTTAAACTTGTGAAATTAAACACACCTCATTAGTTGTCAGTCTTCTTCTTGTTATCACTCCATTGCTCTTGTCCCGAATGATCTGATTTTCTGAATGATTGAATCTCACATACCTAGGAGTCTTTTGACTTTCTATTCCTCATCCCTGTTCTTCAGTTATTGTAGAATTCTCTAATAGTTCCTGAGTAATTGGCTCAACACTCTGTTCTAGTAAAGATTCTACCGGTTTAGACATAATCATTTCCACTATCAGTTCCTTCTCATAAACTCTGATTTGACTTTTGTTCAGCTCATCTACTTTGATATTAACACTCTCCACAATTCCTTGCAATGTCTTGTTATAACATCTATATGCTTTTCTTTCATTAGAATAACCAATAAATATGCCTTCATCACATCTAGGATCAAATTTCCCAATGATATCATCTCTGCCGATATAACATTTACTACCAAAAATTCTGAAATACTTAACTCTAGGTGTATTGCCAAACCATAATTCATAAGGTATCTTACCGGTTTCTCCTTTGATATGTACTCTATTGAATGTATAAACTGTTGTGCTCACTGCTTCTCTCTAGTAGATATGAGGTAGACTAGCTTCAATCATCATTGTTCGAGCAACATCCAAGATAGTTTTGTTCTTCCTTTCCACAACTCCATTCTATTGAGGTGTCTGGGTAACAGAAAATTGTCTTCTTTTACCATGCTTCTCACAAAAGTTATTAAACTCACCAGATGTGAATTATCCACCATGATCTGACCTCAAACATTTAATCTTCAATCCTGTCTCCATTTCCACTTTAGCCTTAAAGATTTTAAACTTTTCAAATGCTTCTAATTTTTCTTTTAGAAAAGTAACCCAAAACATTTTAGAATAATCATCAATGATTAGCATGAAAAATCTATCACCTTGAAAACTTTTAACTCTAGCAGGTCCACACAAATCAGTATGAATAAGATCAATAACATCATTTGATTTATCTTGTATACTCCTAAAATAGGTTCTGACCTGTTTACCCATTTTACATTCTTTACATATCAGATTATAGGGCTTCATAATCTTAGGTATATCCCTAACTGCCTTAGTTGAACTGATCTTCACAATGCAATCAAAATTCACATGACACGACCTTTTATGCCATACCCAACTCTCATCAATATGTGTAATCAAACATATCTTCTCACCGAAGTTCAAATGAAATATATTACCTTTTGTCCGTGTACTAGTTACAATCTCCAAGCTAGATCTGTTAATGATTTTGTATTTTCCATCCTTGAACTATAATTGAAATCCCTTATCTATGAATTGTCTTTCACTCAAAAGATTATGTCTTAAACCTTCAACATAATAAACATTGTTAGTATTGTTCATACCATCCAATGATATAGTTCCTTTTCCTTTGACCATACATGCTTTGTCATCTCCAAATCTAACTAGACCACCATCAAATTCTTGCAAAGATAGAAACTTCCCTTTATCTCCAATCATATGATGTGAACAATTGCTGTCAATTACCCATTCATCCTTGTCTTCAATTTTAGCAGCAAGAGCATTCTCTTCAGGTACATTCTCTTCCAGTGCCGGATCATCTTCCTTGATAGCCAAGAACACCCATTCCTTTCCATTTCCGAAACCATTGGCAGAGTCTTTTGCTGGTTCATCATCAGAATCAATAATGCCTTCCTCATCCGCTATGTAGCATGATTTGTCTCTGTTTTTCTTGAACTTATACTTATTCTGATATCTAGGGTTAGGTTTAAATGATCTTCTAACTTTTTCTTCAAATCTTGAATTCTTTTTAGGACATCTAGATGCAAAATGACCAATCTTATTACATGCAAAACATTTTGAAAGGTGTTTTTCCTTCATACTTACTTCCTACTAGTCCTTTAGATATTCTTCTAGCAAATAGTGCTTCAAGTTTCTCAAACTCATAATCTTCTCTCTTCATATCATCTAATTCCTTTGCATATAAAGCTTTCTAGTCTTGCTTACCGGTTGTAGATGTAGATGTAGATGCATGAAAAGCAAGTTCAGACTTCATAGCTCCAAAAGGTCCAAATTCTTCAAGCTCAAAAGCAGATAGTTTCCCAACCAAAGTATCTCTGTTGATAGATGTATTAGCCATTGTTCTCAACTCATTAATAGCAGCAGCCTTCATTTTGTAAGTCGGTGGTAGGGCTCTCAAGACTTTAGAAACAATTTCATCTTTGCTCAGAGTTCCACCACAACATTGAATTCCCATAACGATCTCATTTACCCTTTCCATGAATGCAACAATCCTTTCATCTTCTTCCATCTTCATGTTTTCATATCTCACCCAACAACCATCAAGTTTAGTAATATTTACTATAGAGTCACCTTCATTAAGAGTCTCCAACTTATCCCTCATAGCCTTTCCATATGATTTGTTGGTTAATCCCATTATTTGTTGATCAGAAAGTGCACACAAGAGGGTTTCTCTTGCTCTATAGTCATTCTCAATCTCCTTTTCTAGGTTTGTCGGAGGAGGATTCTCAGATCTCAGATTATAGGGTGTGACACCATTCTGTGTGACCTCCCAAATTTCCTTTCCAAGACATCTCAGATGAGTCTCCATCCAATTCTTCCATACTGTGTAATTTGTTCCATCAAGCCTCAGAATATCCCTCTGAAACATAGCTCCAGAAGAACTGAATGAACTTGAATTGTTAGATGCCATGGGATCTTCCTCAAGTGGTTAAGCTTTCTGCAAAGAGGACCAAGGCTCTGGTACCAATTGTTAGACAACTCAAATAACTAGAAGACAAGTGAAAGAGGGGGGTGAATCAGTTGTCATAGATTATAGGAACTATTAGCAATTAAAACTTTAATACCAGAATCCAAAATATTAATACTGGAATAATAGTTAAACCAATTAAGCATAAATAATAATCATAGAATAAAATCCATCCACATGACACCAAGATTTATACATGGAAAACACGGTAAGGGGAAAAAACATGGTGGGAAGTCTACCCACAGTTAAATAATATTTCTACAGCAAGTATGTGAATTATAATTGAGGGGCCTGCACTTTCAGGAAGGCCAATAGCCTATAACACAGTGCTCATCACAAAAGGAGCCTCACTAACTACATAAAAATCAAGACTACAATCCAGAGAAGTGTTGAACTACAAAAGATAACATCTCCTATGCCTGAGCATAGTTCTGGTTAAGCTCAATACCAGAGGACTAAATCCTCTTACATAAACCCAATTCAATCTCCAATGATTGACCAAATCCTCTACCTGAATGATATTACATTATTCGCACATTACATTCCTTGACCATGACTTCTAACATAGCCATGACGATCTAAAATGAGATCTTATCTATATATACAAACCCTCAACCACAAACAATTAGGTCAACCACCAAACAATAAACCAATTACATAATTACAAACCATGTCGGCCTTAGACCAAACAAATAATATCCAACACATAAGATATCTCGAAAATACATTGAGAGGTCGAATCCACACATTACATTAAAGTTGGTCCATAAACTAGATCAACTAGGACCTAGTATAGGTCCTCACGCTACATCAATGATCTTCTTTCGCCAAGTCTTGAACATGATCACCAACAACATCCTGAAACTCCACTAGAAGCTACACCAACACCACTTATGCAATTCATCAAAGGTCTTCATCAAAATATTTGTCAGTGAAACCCTCACCGGACAAGAAACTAAGCTTCTAAGAATGAAGGATAGCATCCGATCACCAGACCAAAACCAACTGACCAAATATGAGCGTGAGTATCATGAACAAGCTGATTCCATTACCAAACTATACCAGAGCCTACTGGATCATACTGGATCCAAATCAACCAAAAACCAATCAACCTACCAAGACAAAAGGGTGTCGGTAAAACATCCAAACAACTAGTGTTGGTATCAATGACAAAACATCAATGCAACAATTAATCAATTCCATCAAATGGCCAACAGATACAACAAGAATGCACATAATCTAGTCATTCAATTACCTAATCCAACATAAGATCTCAATCTTAACATAATGAACATTCTTACAAAATATTCATTTTATTCCAATACAAGAACATAGTCTCTACATCATCATCTATTACATAAGAAAATATGGCATAAAAATACATAATCTCTCTTAAATTTGCAATGTCATCACTATACAAATACTATTTCAACACCTATGAATCAACTCCGCATAATGAAGAGTCATAGAGCCCATACAAATCTACAACTACTCATTCATTTCCATATTTGAAATATAACTACCAATAAGGATTAATAACTTTCAAATCAAGGAATACATGATCGTTAACATAACCACTACCATCCACAAGATACACACAAGATAATTCCTTCTGATCTATAATTACATACAGAATTGAATATCCATTTACATCTCATTTTGGAATCAACCTACTAAAAGTCCTAATACACATGTTCACATGATACTGATTACATAGTCTACTTTACTATTACATCGTTTTTGAGATACAAAACACATGATATCAATTCCAAATACATAGAATATTCTCCAAGATCCATCCACATAATGAGATAATATAAATCCATATCCATGCATGCAATAATCCAATGAAGAACATCCCAATGGAGGAATGCATCAAACCACTCGACCATGTGGAACCAAATAGGAACCACCTGCCGTGTTAGGAGATGACATGAGGTTCCAACTCACACTCAAGACCTAGGCTAACACCTAACAACCAAGAGACTCAACAAGAAATCCACAATTTAACAGATAAGAACAATAAATCAAATCACATCACAAGGATAATCATAAATAAATAAAGTCCTAGAGGAATAATCAACAACAAAGACACAAGGATAATGGACACATGCAGGAAAGAGTGTCATCACATGCTATCCTCATGTGGAATTCACCTCCACCTTGGAGTCAAACAAGGGAGGTCCCACTCCAATGGTCTTCCCAACCATAAATCCCAAAACCATCTCCTCGGTACTCGCCATTGGGGCATACAACTCAATTTCATTAACTTGTTTAAGTGAATTACTAATTACCCAAACCCACTAATTAATTATTATGGTTATCACTTGCAATTAAACATACACTCTTCATGTGGTTCCATGACAAGTCTAGACCCTAAGCATCCTATCTAGGAACCTCTCAGAGCCTATTGCTCAGGACCCCGGTCCTACACATGCAAGAGACCACTCTCCCTAACCATGGACCAATACATTGGAGTGAAAACATAAAACACAAATAACATCACAACAACATCATGAAGGTTCACAAATGACATAAACACAGTCACAATATCATTGATACAATCTGAAAATAAAGATGAAATGTATGCTCAAAAACTGAGCAAGAGTCTCCACCAAAGAAATGCAATAATGGATCAAAGAATAAACATGAGATCAAAGCCTAATCCAAAAGAAATTCCAATCCTCAAAAGTAAGGCAATAACATCCCATTGGAGCTCTCATAAACATTCCTCAACAACGATGCATTCTTCCTCTTTCCAGAGCAACTCAGCGTATGAACAATATCCTTAACAGTAAGGTGGAATTCCTCTTATCATAGCACAAAAAGATCATGTAATGATCAAGATAGCATCATAAAGACCTCTAAGGAACTCAATGCAATAAAAAATGCCTCTAGTAAATGCCCAAAATCAGACAAGTCAATCACAGTGACCATTTTCCAGTTTTCACATAAAAACTTAAAAATATAAATTAATCTTCCACAAACTGAAATTGCAACTAAAACACATAAATATTTCTTTCAATCAATCATTAAACAGTCACAATGAAAGCAACATTTTCACAAACAATTTTCATAAGAAAATGCAAAGGAGATACGAAAGCTCCAACTTGGAAATTGCAACCACCGAAATAATAAAATAGGTGAAAAGCAATCCAAAAATCCAACGAATCCAATCCAAAATATTTAAACCAACTCCAGCAATCCAATCAAAATCCAATAAAAAATTGAAAGATTTAATTGAAATTTTCACAGATGCCAACCCCGACAATGCACATACAACTCCATTAAATAGAAAGTTTAACTTAAAACTATAGAAATCCACGGGCCAATCGAAAAATCCCAATAAACTATATATTATACCTACCATGCGTGAAAATGAGGTAAGTATTATTTAACAATATTATTTACTTACCCCACTCAAAATCAACCATTAGAAATAAGGGGTACATAGCTATATAATATATATTCTATTATCAATAGTAACAAGATAATAATAGCATGAACACAAATAAGCAAATAATAAATCAAATCCAATAATAATTAAATAAGGGCTTAAATAGAAACTCATAATAAAATATAAAATCAAAACAACATTTATTTTTTATTTTTCCTTTTGGAGGGAAATTTGGGTGTACAAAGATTATCACCAAGTGAAGCTAGTGGGTTAAGAGAATGTGTTGAGAAGAGATGGGTAGAGGAGGTGTGTAGTGTGAGGCCCTACCCCGAGCCATCATAGCATTTCTGTTATTTTCATGTTGGACCTATTATCGATACTATATTTTGATGCATTTTGGACATAGATTCTATATGATCCAATGATTGGATAACATTGATATGATTATGCCATTTATTTTAATTTGCAGAACTTTATTTTGATGCTAGAAATTATGGATGCATGTTTTATAAATGATTAAATTTCATGATGATTATGATGATGCCATTTAGTATATTATTTCATGTGGATTTTATTAGATAATTGAAAACTTGAATATTATAATTGAAATTGTATGCAAATGTCTGAATTGTATTCTTTTCATATGATGATATTATATGTGATTTTTGGAATTACTAATGTGCAAAGTGAAACATGTAGGAAAATTGATCCATGTGACCATGGAAACTATTTGGAGAATCAAGCCTAAACGTATGTGTGTTTGTGAAGCCAATGGTTGTCTATTTGGAGAGACAACACCTTGTTTGTAAATGTGTTTTAATTTGTAAATGTTTATGCTTGAATGTTTGTTAAATTTAAAAATTATTTAATTTATTAATTCCAAAAAAGGGACATTGCCATGTGTATTTAAGTGATGTGTAATTTTGTGGTGTCACTTGACACATGTGTTGTAAAGTGAGTTGGCAGTGACATGTCCCTTGGAAGGAATTTGTTTTACCAATGCATTTTTTTCAAATATCCTAGCATGGTCCCAAGAAAGTCTTGGATAGGAAGCCATTAGAAAAGTCAACTCAGGGTTGACCCGTAGGTAAACTTTGGGTGAGTTTCTAGAGGGTTAAACTAACTCCTAAGGCCAAGTTAGGGGAATTTGTAATGGGCCATATGATGTAATTATGGATGAAGACCAATTTTAGCCACATGTCCACTCCCTAGGGACTATTTAGTCCCCTCAAAAGTTGAATTTTCCAAGATGACCGAATTTCAACTTTTGAGGATCGTGGCTAGGTTAGACAACCTTCATGATGAGTATTATTGCTCTTCCCCATTTTCTTTTACTTTTTTGAGGTGCTTTAAATAGATAGCTTGTAAGGTGTTGGGAAGACCAACCTATGAACATCCCTAACCCTTCCTAAGAGGATTGGAAAGAGTGAGGAGTGTCTTCTTAGGGAATGGTTTGAGAGGGAGAAGTTTGATCACCCACTCTCCATTTTTGGAGATATAGATTCTTGAGAAATTGGTTTTTGGACTAGGAAGTTTTGGCTAAGTCTTGTGAAGGAAAATATAGTAGATTTGGGCAGCTCTCCTACAAAATTTTGTTCACCTATTTGCAGTTTTTGTCGGATATTGTTGGCATATGATGAACTAACATGTTGATATGATGATAATGTATGTTGTCATTGATGTCAATAAGTGAAAGTGAACCGCTATGCAAATTGGAAGAAGACGGTGAACCGGTATGAAGATTTGTAAGTGAACCGGTGTCGAGGCTTCACTTAGTGTGACTACCGGTTGGTAGTCTCAGCTCTAGGATTTCCGATTTGGCAATCTAGCTTGTGCGATGCAATCGAAGACATCCTATGATGAGTTAGCTAAGAGATAAGAATGAGATCGAGGTGCCACG
The DNA here is from genome assembly GCF_030272615.1 of Cryptomeria japonica. NCBI lineage: Eukaryota > Viridiplantae > Streptophyta > Pinopsida > Cupressales > Cupressaceae > Cryptomeria > Cryptomeria japonica. The sequence goes on along the minus strand of NC_081415.1, from coordinate 639,862,967 downwards.
TCAGTTTTGTGTGCGTGAAGGATTTCCTTGAGGATCTTGCATGTAAAGATCGATTGCATTAAATGTCTACCTCGGGAATGAACATTCTTCTTAGTGGTATGAGAAGAAAGCGTGGTGGGTTACTGATTCCCATATGCGGTGAAGAATGAATGATGCAGATTGTCTTGTGATCTATTTAAGATTGTATTGCTCTATGCAAAGTGTTTGGATGGTCAGGATTGGACCACTTGTATTGTAAACCCAAATGCTCAGGGTTTAGGGTTTATGCTACTGACCTAACTGTTGTCTATAAGGTCGATGATGTTTGTTATTGTAAGTTGCTGGCAAATGTTGTGTGTGTATATGAGTGATGAGATACTTGCCAGACCAGTAAGAGGAAAGCTGCAGAGTAGAGGAAACGAAAAGGATCTGCCTTGGCATGTAGTGCTGTTATCAGATCAGAATTTTACCTGTTGTCTTCTAACCATTTCAACAGTTGGAAAATCCCTTTACTGGGTAGCTTTAACGGGCTTATTGTAAATCCTTTAACCGAGTGACTCAAGATCATTGAGTTCTTCAAATCCTCTAGTGAGGTAACCTCTAACAAGGTTTCAACCTTTAACAGGGTATATAGCCATCCCTTAACTGGATGATCTTTAAAAGGATCAGTTCCTAGCATAACCTTATTGTAAAGTCTTTAACCAGACTAGGCTCCTAACAGAGTGAGCTTCAAAAGAGTTCAAAACAAGCTTGTGGGTATTCATCCGCACTGTGGTTTTTCCTATTTGGGTTTTCACATGAAAACATGTGTGTCACGAGTTGTGCATTTTTCATGTGATGATTAAGTATTCCGTGTTTTAGTGATTATGCATGCAGAGCTATTAGGTTATGGTATTACTGGTTTACCACATGCATATGTTTATGGGTGAAGTTGTTATCAAGTATTGAATGTATTTGCAGTGTTCAGACTTATCAATTTATGTTGTCTGAAGTATTACTGTGTTTAACTGGTATTGCCATGGTTAAGTTCAGTAATAATGACAACCGGTTGATATTGCTTTAACTTGATAAGTTGTTGAGAAAGTTTTTGTCTATACTGATTCACCCCCCCTCTCAGTACCAGTTAGGGTATTTGATGTTCATCATTATTCATCAGTTTTAAGGTTGGTTGAATACTTCCTCATGTATGTTGTTTGGTAAAATTGAAAACATTGTTTGTTATTTTCTAGTGTTGTTTTCTTAGTAAGCTTAGGAGGATGTTGAGTTATTTCTTGTGAATTTTCATTACATGTATTTATGTTATTATTTTGGGTGTTTCAAGGCCATACTCACACTTGGGAGGGTAGAGTGGCCTTGGGGTGAAGGGTTTTTTGACAGCCTAAGAGTGTAGAGGCTTTCTTTGGAAGAGAGTGATACACAAGGGATTATGGGACCCTTGCTACATAGTATTTTATTTATGCAATGAGGGTCATAAGGGGAGTTTGTTGGCTTGTATGCCTTGGGAGACATAAGGATTTGTTGGGACAAGTTTGGAACTTGTAGTTATTCTACTGTAGCCTTGCAATGACATTTTGTTCTCCTACTTGCAGATTTCTCCTCTAGGTAATTTGTCCACTTTTACCCCACAAGTTATAGTCACTAAGTGACTTTGTTCATCCTTGGGTTGGGAGTGTTTGTGTTGTGTTTTTCCTCTTGCTTATGTGTTTATGCTTGAGTGTAACCTGTTTAGCTTTGGTTCTCCTAGCTCAGGGGTGGCTTCTTGTAAGCCTAGGTTGGGAGGTGAGCCTCAATGGTCACAACCTACAAGCCTTTGTTGTAGGTTTGCTTGGGAAAAATATTGGAAGGGAAGCTATGGCATGATCCTATTGTTTATTTGTATTTAGTTGCAAAAGAAAATACATGTATTTGGCAAGCCCTCGTTTAGTAGAAATGAGAGGCTTGATTTTGTTATTTACCTATTTGTATAAAAGAAACTATGATGTACTAAATGTAACTATTAGATTAGTTTTACCATGTAATAAAGATGTATTTTACTTTGAAATGTATATTCTTGCAAAGAGAAGAATACATTGTTGGAATTATTTCTTTAATGATATAGTTACTAGAAAAAGACTGAGAATGATATTATATTATGTTCCCTATTGCTATTGAAAAAGAAATGCAAAGCTAAATGTTAATATAGTAGTCACTTTTAAATAGAAATGAAATAATTGCTTACATCTATACTTCAAACTCAAAGGAAGAATAAATAGATATCTTAAGAGTTAATATTGATAATGCATTATATCTTGTTGTTTATTGATTTAGAGGACTTTTGAAATTGTTAGTTGCAGATGTAAATAAAAATATTACTGTCATATTTTCCATTTTCTAAAAGCATGTACAGTAGGAAGTAAATAAATAAATAAATAAATATATATATATATATATATATAGTTTATGCCTAATGTTTTAACCTTACATCTAAACTATTGTATTTATTCTTTAGAAAAAAATATGAATAATACATTAGTTGCATTTATGTTAAAATATATATATTTAATTAACTATGAATAAACTAGAAATAAAAAGAAATGTTTACTACCTTAGTATTCTGATTATACCATATTTTAACCTTGAAATAGTCTCCTGTCAAAATTTATGTATATATCAATATATATTTACATATATAACACACACACACACACACACACACACACACACACACACACACACACACACACACACACACACACACACACACACACACACACACACACACACACACACACACACACACACATATTATCATGCATATCGATATAAATACTTTAAGCATTGCCAAAAAATATTAAAAAAATAAAAAATAAACAATAATTATTTTTCTTTGCTTGAGTACCACATGGGGGGCAAGGTGTGTGTCGGCACACACAGTGCAAGCCTCGACCTCACTTTGTGGGCTGAGGGTGTGTGCCGACACACATAGTGCAGGTCGCGACCTCACTGTGTGGGCGCAACCTGCACTGTGTGTGCCGAGGCACACTTAGTGTGGCCACGACCTCACTATGTGGGCCAAGGCACACACAGTGCGGCCACGACCCCACTGTGTGGGCCCAGGCACACATAGTGCGGCCGCATCCTCACTGTGTGGGTCATGGCACTTGCGGTGTGGGTGGTACACACAGTGCAGCCACAACCCCACTCTATGGGCCGAGACACACGCAGTGCGAGCGACACACATAGTTGTTAGACACAAGGCACCATTGAGAGGGGGAGGGGGTGAATCAGTGGTTCTCAAACTTTTCTCTTTAGCTATCCAATCCAAGCATGCCGGTTATTAGATCTAACTATGAACAGACTTACCAGTTAGTGAAGAGACTAAACTCAAATGCAAACATACACAAGGGGACATCCCATAACACTAGCATGTACGAGGAAAACCCAAGATGGGAAAAACCTCGGTGAGTAATGCTGCTAGAGTCTACTGCTCCAATCCAGCCTCATAGTCAAAAACTTCTGTTACAATGTTTAGGGCACCAACCTAAGGAGCACCAACCCCTGATTTTAGGGCACCAACCCCTGACTTTAGGGCACCAACCCAAGGAGCTACAACCCTTGCACTGAGCTACAACTCAATGTTCACAATGTAAACATCAAATACAAGAGTAGTTATCTTGTTACAAGTGAATCTTGCAACCATCATATATATCTTACTCTATTGGTGAGATACCTTCTCTGCTTCACCCACTCACTTCTTTGTTACTCTTCACCCGTTGCTTATCTACTGGTAAGCCCTACCAGTTTATCTCTCTTCCGTACTCCTCTCACTGAATCTCTTCCTCACTGCTCTTCTCTTCACCGATTCTACTCTCTGCCAATTGTCTGTTTATCTTCTCTGCAGCCTCCTTCACTTCTTCTCTGCTGGTGTGAACACTACTAGTTCTTCTCTCCAATCGGTTGAAAGCTTCAACTAGGTTCTCTCTCACTCCCACTCTCTTCACAGGTGCTCGTTGAGCACTTGGCTGATTTGTTCTTACTTGCAGAAGTCTTCCACTTCGCAATCACAATATTCTTTTATTCAACAACAACAAATAATCTCTTTGGCCTTCATACATATAGCCTAGACTTCCTGCCAAAAACCCAATTCAAAATCTAGGAATTTAGGGTTTCTTCACCATCCTCAAGGAAAATCAAATCCAATCAGATCCTATTGGATCTTGTCTGATGCAATCTTTTAGACTATCAATCTGCACGACTCCGCCATTTACACATCTCCTAGATCACGCCTTTCATCTCTGACGACTTTCTTTTTACCCTAATAGTTGATCCCTTGGTCAACTACGAAAAAACTTGTCATGCTATTTCCTCCATTGCCTCGATCTTGTCAATCACTCTTAGCTGACTCGTAGCTGTCTTCCAGACCTCGAGCCTCAAACCCCTGCAATAGCTCTGCAGCATGTCCCATGATTTGTGTGACCTTTCATTAAAGTCGACCAACCCTGCAACAACCCTGTCGATGTACATTCCATCTTTATCCAAACACAGATTCGCCACATTGACTCCATGTGGCATCCATGTCGACCAACTGCCAGCTTGGCACTTCATGTTGGTCCAGATAGGATCACCGACCAACCACTCTATTGGTTCCTCTTTCCTACCGGTTTGCTAACCTTGTTGGTATCACACACTATACCGATAACCTCATCATGTCTGCATTTTGCTGAACTATGGGTGGAACACCTTGATTGGTCGTCAGACATGTCTTTCTTGAGCATGTTCATTTCCTCAAGGTGGGGAGTCATCTGCATCTTCACCTTGCTCATATTACCGGTGGGCTTACATACTGGTTACCACTCTTGATGACACCAGTCATCAACTTTCACTAGACTCCTTCATCGGTCAAGCCATTCTCCTCTGACTATATTTGCCTAGTCAGTTTGTTTGAATGACAAACACATCACTCATCTACTGTATCAGTATCTCAGCATGCCTTCTTTGTCGGTCTAGTGCATAACATTAATCTCATGCACTTAAGGCATTCCCTCAATTCACCGGTGGATCTAGTGTGATCCTTCAAGTACTTGCCTTTATCTCTTTACTCTTATCTCACCAAACTATAATGCACTCAATGCATATAGGAGATAAGCTCCACTTGGTGGAGTAACACCTTGTCATCTGCTCATGTGAGTTCCCCGTTTATGCAACATATCTTCAAATAGGCACATGTGATCCAGTGTGGACACACTCATTGTTGGTCATTTCTTTTCAAGATGACTGCATCTTCATCTGGTGGGAGTCTTGTTGTTCTGTAGCCTCACAACATACTGATGACCCGTTCAATCTTCTCTTTCGGTGTGCATGTAATTCAGATAACATTTTGCCTCTTCATCATAAACAACCACTCAAACACCTCTCTATCTCATCATACAAGTCAGGCACTAACTTATGTACCAGTGACTCATGAGGTCATTTTCCTTACCTTTACCGATGTTCTGCAACACAAGATGATATCCAAGATATCACATCCTGTACTCCTTCACAACAATGTTGCACATACATCTCTTCTACTAGTGGTCATCCCATACCAGTTGACATCAATGACAACACAAAGCCAACAACAATGGTATCGCCACTTCATCGCACTCTTTCCTCAGCCTCCCTCCATAACGCTGCCTCCTTTGGTCATGGCTACCTTCGGCCTTCCCTGTCATCTTTCACCTGCACCCACACAAAATAAAATGTGTTAATGAAACCCTAACCCGAATTCGGGTTAGGGTAGAATTAAAATGAAAAGAAAATAAGATATGTGTTAAGTGATGCTCAGTAAAACCCTAACCCTATTTTGGGTTAGGGTAAAATAAAATAAAATAATAAAGGGGGGAGTGATAAAGATATTAAAATAAACCCTAGTTAGGGTTAGCATAAAAGACATTAATTATTGAAATAAGATAAAAAGAGAGGGAAATCCCTTTTAAAAATTTGAAATGGGGATTTCCCCATTCAATTTAAAATTATTATTTTATCTAGTTGATTATCTTTAGGAATTATAATTGGGAATAATTATTTATTTAAAATTTTTATACTCATAGTTGGGTAAATTTATTAAGAAGAATTTATTAATGGAGAATTTCAATACTATAATGATTAAATTTAAGTTAAGGAGACATTTTAAATATCAAATAATAAATATTTGATTATTAAGATGTTAAGGAGGTAGTTTAATGACAAATATTAAATATTTCATATTTGATGACGGGGAAATGTATTTCATCAATAATATGAGGTTATTGGCTAGATTATTATTATATTTGATTTAGTTAATTTTTATAGACAAATTTAAAAACGTTATTACTATTGATCAATTAATTATATTTAAATTCAATAAACTAAGTGATAGCATTATTTTAAATAGTTCAACAACAATTAAATACTATATGAGATAATTAATATCTCTTGATTAGTCATTGAAGAATTTAATTAGAGGAAATTAATTAAATTAGTTAAATTAATTAATTAAGTTGTGACAACCTTTTTTGGGGTATAATTAGTCTACCTTAAATGTTAATGCTATAATGGTTGAGTTAATTAAATCAACTTTAGGAAACCATTCTTTTAATCCTCGAGTTAACCTTTAGTTAAGACAAAACTTATTTATCCCTCCTTTAACGTAGAATATATAGTATTTTATGTTGTTTTAAAAAAATATTGTTGTTGCGTTTTTGCCCAAATGTTTGGGCATGACATTTTGGTATCAGAGCAAGGTTTCCAAAACTAGGAACATTCCTCCATTACATTTCGCTTTTAATATTATTTTCTTTAAGAATTTTTATTTATTTACTTTATTTTATTTTATTTATCATTAAGGATGTTGCTGATTACGCGACAAACTCGTAAACGCGGTAGGGGTCCTAGATGTACTCGCATTGCACACGAAGACGTTGTGCGGGATGAGCCGGATCCAGAAGGGGATCAAGAAGCTCCTCTCGAACAATCGATTGACCCCAACTGAGACATTTTGGTTGCACTTTAGAACCTGATAGGAATAGTTCAGGATAGACTCTCGATAGTAGATTGTCAGGCAGAGCACCAGAATTTTGAGAGTCATAGATCTGCAGCTAGGGAGCAAAGTAGGAGTCCACATCCTAACCGTATAGAGGCCCAGGTTGAGCATGAGCCTGAGTCGGTCCATCTACCTAAGGCACCTCCAGTAGTGTCACCAGTTATTTTTGAGAGAGCACCCCATGATCTCAGGGATCAAATCAGAGAGATTTTACATCTTCAGCCACCATCATTTGCACGATCTACTGATGGGGTAGAGGCTGAGGCTTGACTATTGAGTTTAGAGAGGTGCTTCAGATTGTGTCCCTATGAGAGCAATTTGAAGGCACAAATTACCATTCACCTTTTGAGAGGGATGACTTCCACATGGTGGAGGCAGGAGGAGTACAAGAATGATATAGTTGCGAACACTGTCACTTGGGACATCTTTACAGAGAGATTCAAAGACAGATACCTATCAAAGAACTATAGGCAGCGCAGGATTGATGAGTTTCATGACCTTCAGTAGGAGGGTTTCTCAGTGTCCCAGTATGAGAACAAGTTCTTCGAGCTCTTACCCTATGTTGACTACCTAAAAGATGAGAAGCTACTCATCAACCGGTTTATCAAAGGATTGAATGCTGGTATAGCAGGACCAGTTAGGATGGCAACTCCAGGAAGCCTTCGGGTTACTGTGGATAAGTCCTTGATATCAGAGGAGATTCAAGGTAGACTGCAGGACACACGAGATTGACATCAAAACCAAAACTCTATATCGCAGACTTTTGGGTTTCAAAAACCCCACTGGAAGGGTAACCACAGGCATTCATCGGGGTCCTTTAAACCTCCTCTTCCATAGTAGCCACAACAGAATCAGAGGCAAAGGCCTCCACAGGGTCAGAAGGGCTTTAAGCCCAACCTGTGGCATTCACAAGGTCCTAGGTGCGACCAACGACCATAGGGTCCATACACACCTCTGGAATAGACTCAACAGTCCTCCAGGGGTGGTTTCAGAGGATTGAGGAGGATAGGAGGACATGGATACTCTAGCCCACAGGGTGTTTAGTTTCAGACATGTGGTGCTTGTTTCACTTGTGGGGCCATGGGGCACATGGTGAGAGAGTGTCCATAGGGTCATATGGCAGGCAATCAGCGGATGGTAGGTTCAAAGCCTATAGTTGGGGACATGGGTAAGTCCCACAGAGTCTTCACAGTGGTTGACAACTGCTAGGCAGAGCATCAGGCCACAGTCGTAGAGGCAGCAGGTATGATTAGAGGTAGCAGTGTTTCTATCTTGTTTGATTCAGGATCTACATATTATTTTATATCTCCATTGGCTGTGGAGCGTTGCGGGCTAGTAGCAACTAGGCAAGGTGTTAGCTGGAAAGTGGAGTTGGCTTCAGGAGCTAGAGGGTCTATTGAGTCAGTGGTTAGGTACTGTCAGCTTCAGATTGGGAGTACAACCACCTTAGTAGACCTTCGAGTCACACCTCTAGGATCTCATGGCATTGTTCTTGGCATGGATTGGCTATACACCCACAAAGCCAAGATGGATTGTCGCCAAAAAAATATCGAGTGCATGGACGATCAAGGTACCTCCATAGTAATTTTAGGGATTCAGAGGCCCGTATCACTTCGTATGATTTCTGCTATGAAACTTAAGCGGAGCATGAGAAAGGGATGCTAGTTAGTTTCCATCACCATTAGTGATAGAGAGGAAGAGAATGAGAAGGAGCCTTCCCTAAATGATCATCCTATCCTTGAGGAATTTGCAGACGTGTTTCCTTCCGAGCCACTTGGTATGCCACCTAGCAGAGAGATTGATTTTCACATAGATCTTGTACCAGGAGTTGAGCCGGTTTTGAGAGCACCATATAGGATGACCACTAATGAGCTTAATGAGCTCAAGATGCAGCTTGAGGAACTCTTGGAGAAGGGTCACATTAATTCTAGCATCTCCCCTTGGGGCGCACTAGTCATCTTCATAAAGAAGAAGGTCAGATCCCTTCAGTTATGTATGGATTACAGACAGTTGAACAAAGTGACCATCAAGAACCGATATCCCTTGCCTAGGATCAATGAATTATTTGATCAGCTTCAGGGTGCCAAAGTATTTTTTAAGATAGATCTAAAGTTAGGGAACCATCAATTGAGGATTGTAGAGAGCGATATCCACAAGATCGCTTTTCATACTAGGTATGGCCACTATGAGTTCACCGTGGTTCCATTTGGTCTCACAAATGCTGTAGTTGTATTCATGAGTCTCATGAATGGGGTATTCCGCACTCCCCTTGACCGATTTGTGATTGTGTTCCTCGATGACATATTGATATATTCTTGGAATGAGAAGGAGCATGAGGAGCACTTGAGGCGAGTATTGCAGTGTTTGAGAGACAATCAGTTGTATGGCAGTCTGTCGAAGTGTGCATTCTTTAGATCATAGGTCAGATATCTAGGACATGTTATATCTGAAGATGGGATCTCAGTTGACCCATTGAAGATCAGAGCTATTATGGATTTGCTAGTGCCAACTAGTGTGACAGAAGTCAGGAGTTTCATGGGTCTAGCAGGGTACTACAGATGCTTCGTTGAGGGGTTCTCTAGGGTTGCACATCCTATTACATCCCTTCAGCGAAAGGGAAAGAAATTTGAGTGGATAGAAAGGTGTGAGAGGGCCTTTTAGGATCTCAAAAGGGCACTCACTAGTGCACATATTCTTGTTGTGCTAGGCCCCTCGACTGATTTCATGGTATGCATAGATGCTTCCTTCGATGGATTAGGAGTAGTTCTTATGCAGGAGGGTCAAGTTATAGCGTATGAGTTTAAGAAACTTAAGACTCACAAGCTTAACTACCCTACTCATGACCTTGAGCTTGCAGCAGTGGTTCACGCAATTGTGACGTGGAGATATTTTCTTTTGGGTCATCATTTTGAGATTCATTCTGATCATCAGAGCTTGCAATACATATTCATTCAGCCCTAATCTTAATGCTCGTCAGAGAAGATGGATGGAGTTTTTATGTGAGTATGATTTTGATGTCCACTACATCAAGGGGAAAGAAAACATAGTTGTAGATGCCTTGAGTAGGAGACATCATGAGATATGCTCCATGTCTATGGACACAGATTTGAGAGGTCGTATATTACAGCAACTGCTAGAGGATGAGTGGTATTTAGAGGTATGTTAGGTAGTGCGATCTCAGGAGACCCTGGAAGGGAAGTATGTAGACTATTAATTAGAGTCCGATGGATTACTATGCCATAGAGGGCGCATCTATGTACCTTCTTCCAGAGGATTGCGTGAATTCATTGTGTTGGAGGCTCATAGAGCTCCTTATGCAGTGTATCCCAGAGTTAAGAAGATGCATGTAAATTTGAGACAGTTATATCATTGGCCAGGTATGTGGAAATTCATTGCTATACTAGTATCCTGATGCTTTGAGTTCCAGAGAGTCAAGGTAGAGCACCACCATCCAGGTGGGTTGCTCCAGTCTCATGCGATACTAGAGTGGACGTGGGATACTATATCGATATACTTTGTCATTGGTCTTCCTATGTCATCGTGCCGTCATGATTCCATCATGGCGACAGTTGAGAAGTTGACCAAAGTGGCCCACTTCTCACCAGTTCAGACTACCTTCACAACACTAGCAGTGGCATAGGTATTGTTACGGGATATTGTCAGAATTCATGCCGTTCCATGCAAGATTATTTCAGACAAAGATTCTCTCTTCAATTCTTCCTTTTGAAAGGCGTTACAGGAAACAATGGGTACCAGACTCAACTTTAGTATAGCCTATTATCTGGAAATGGATGGACAGACAATGAGGGTAAACCAGGTTTTATAAGACATGCTCTATATGTACGTCATGGATCATCAGATCAGATGGGAAGAGTGCCTTCCTTTGTTAGAGTTTGCCTATAATAATGGGCTTCACACTTCTTTGGGGATGCCACCTTTTCAGGCTTTGTATGGAAGACCTTGCAGGACACCTTTGAGTTGAGATCGCATTGAGGATAGAGTAGCTATTGGTCCTAAGATAGTTTGTGATATGGAGTAGCAGGTGGATTTGATTAGACAATGCCTTAGAGAGGCGTAGGATAGACAAAAGAAGTATGCGGATGTGAAGAGGATAGATCGTAGCTTCATGGTTGGGGATAGAGTTTTCTTGAGAGTGTGACCGCATAAGAGTCCAATCTGTTATGGAAAGGGTTCTAATCTCGCACCTCGCTTTGTCAGACCATTTGAGACCCTTGAAAGGATAGGACCAGTTGCATATCGTCTAGCTTTTCCACCTAGCCTATCACGCATCCACGATGTGTTTCATGTATCAGTAGTGAGGAAGTACATTTATGATGAATCTCATATTCTAAATTGGGATGCCTTGCAGGTGGAGTCGGACGGGTAGCTACCTTTGGACATCATGGCTCGTCGAACATTGTCTCTTTGAGGTCGAGAGCTAGACCAGGTTAAGGTCTAGTGGGATTGTTATGATGAGGTTACGACATCATGGGAGGACGCAGCATGGAAGAAATCTCAGTACCCCCATCTTTTTGATGAACTCCAGGAGGAAGTTCATGCCTAGAGGGAGAGGGTGTGAGGCCCTACCCCGAGCCGTCATATAATTTCAATTATTTTCATGTTGGACCTATTATTGATACTATATTTTGATGTATTATGGACATAGATTCTATATGATCCCATGATTGGATAACTTTGATATGATTATGTCATTTATTCCGATTTGCAGAGCTTTATTTTGATGCTAGAAATTATGGATGCATGCTTTATAAATGATTAAATTTCATGATGATTATGATGATGCCATTTAGTAGATTATTTCATGTGGATTTTATTAGATAATTGGAAACTTGATTATTATAATTAAAATTGTATGCAAACGTTTGAATTGTATTCTTTTCATATGATGATATTATATGTGATTTTTGAAATTACAAATGTGCAAAGTGAGATGTGTAGAAACACTGATCCATGTGACCATGAAAACTATTTGGAGAATCAAGCCTAAACCTATGTGTTTGTGAAGCCAAGGGTTGTCTGTTTGGAGAGACAACACCTCATTTGTAAATGTGTTTTAATTTGTAAATGTTTATGCTTGGATGTGTGTTTAATTTGAAAATTGTTTAATTTATTAATTCCAAAAAATGGACATTGCCATGTGTATTAAAGTGATGTATAATTTTGTGGTGTCACTTGACACGTGTTGTAAAGTGAGTTGGCAGCGACATGTCCCTTGGAAGGAATTTGTTTTACCAATGCATTTTTTTCAAATATCCTAGTATGATCCCAAGATTGTCTTGGATAGGGAGCCATTAGAAAGGTCAACTCAAGGTTGACCCGTAGGTAAACTTTGGGTGAGTTTTTAGAGGGTTAAACTTTGGGTGAGTTTCTAGAGGGTTAAACTAACTCCTAAGGTCAAGTTAGGGGCATTTTTAATGGGCTATATGATGCACCTATGGATGAAGACCAATTTTAGCCATGTTTCCACTCCCTAGGGACTGTTTTAGTCCCCCCAAAAGTTGAGTTTTCCAAGATGACCGAATTTCAACTTTTAAAAATCCTACCTAAGGTTAGACAACCTTCCTCATGAGTGTTATTGCTTTTCCCCATTATCTTTTACCTATTTGAGGTGTCTTGCCTAGAGAGCTTGTAAGGTGTTGGGAAGACCAACCTATGAACATCTATCACCCTTCCCAAGAGGATTGAAAAGAGTGAGGAGTGTCTTCTTAGGAATGGTTTGGGAGGGAGAAGTTTTATCACCCACTCTCCACTTTTGGAGATATAGATTCTTGAGAAATTGGTTTTTGGATTGGGAAGTTTTGGCTAAGTCGTGTGAAGGACAAGATAGTGGATTTGCGCAGCTCTCCTACAAACTTTTATTCACCCATTTGTAGTTTTAAGGTTGGTTGAATACTTCCTCATGTATGTTGTTTGGTAAAATTGAAAAGATTGTTTGTTGTTTTCCATTGTTGTTTTCTTAGTAAGCTTAGGAGGATGTTGAGTTCTTCCTTGTGAATTTTTATTGCATGTATTTATGTTATTGTTTTGGGTGTTTCAAGGTCATACTCACCCTTGGGCGGGTAGAGTGGACTTGGGGTGAAGGGTTGTTTGACAACCTAAGAGTGTAGAGGCTCTCTTTGGAAGAGAGTGATACACAAGGGATTATGGTACCCTTGCTGCATAGTGTTTTGTTTATGGAATGGGGGTCATGAGGGGAGTTTGTTGGCTTGTATGCATTGGGGGACATAAGGATTTGTTGGGACACATTTGGAACTTGTGGTTATTCTACTTGGTAGCCTTGCAATGGCATTTTGTTCTCTTTCTTGCAGATTTCTCCTCTAGGTATTTGGTCCACCTTCACCCCACAAGTTATAGTCACTAAGTGACTTTGTTCATCCTTGGGTTGGAAGTGTTTGTGTTGTGTTTTTCCTCTTGCTTATGTTTTTATACTTGAGTGTAACCCATTTAGCCTTGGTTCTCCTAGCTCGGGGGTGGCTTCTTGTAAGCCTAGGTTGGGAGGTGAGCCTTCATGGTCACAACCTACAAGACTTTATTGCAAGTTTGCTTGGGAAAAAGATTGGAAGGGAAGCTATGGCATGATCCTATTGTTTATTTGTATTTAGTTGCAAAATAAAATACATGTATTTGGCAAGCCTTAATTTAGTAGAAATGAGAGACTTGATTTTGTTATTTATCTATTTGTATAAAAGAAACTATGACGTACTAAATGTAACTATAAGATTAGTTTTACCGTGTAATAAAGATATATTTTAATGTGAAGTATATATTCTTGCAAAGAGAAGAATGCATTGTTGGAATTATCTCTTTAATGATATAGTTACTTGAAAAAGATTGAGAATGATATTATATTATGTTCCCTATTGCTATTGAAAAAAAAAGGCAAAGCTAAATGTTAATAGAGTAGTCACTTTTAAATAGAAATGAAATATTTGCTTACATCTATAGTTCAAACTCAAAGGTTTTATCTAAAGAATTAATAAATGCCTACGGGATCAATGATGCAGTCACCGTAACTATAGATGGATGCGGGGACGGGGTGGGGCTACTATAACTAGTGCCGGGGTGGGGCCTTTTATAGTTGATAGTAGGGCCCCCGGGACATGGAATGGGTCTAGCTCACGATAAAGATGCTTCTCAGAGGTCCATAGAATTGTAGGGCGGCTATAATTCTTTTCAAATTCAATTGATTCTATACGTAACATGCCTAACCACTCATGTGACGTATATAGACTGCATCATTATACTTGCTTTTTATTGATTTAGAAGACTTTTAAAATTGTTAGTTGCAGCTGTAAATAAAAATATTAGTGTCATATTTTCCATTTTCTAAAAGCATGTATAGTAGGAAGTAAATAAATCTAGTTATGGTTATTTAAATCAAAAGTTAGCTACATAAATTAATGGGAAACAAATTTATTCTATTTTGTTATTTAAAAATATCCTACTATAAAACTTTGAAAAAGAAACAGATTTAAACAAAGAAATATATATATATGTGTGTGTGTGTGTGTGTGTGTGTGTGTGTGAAAGTTTATGCCTAATGTTTTAAACCTTACATCTAAATTGTTGTATTTATTCTTTAGAAGAAAAAAATGAATAATACATATGCTGCATTTATGTTAAAATATATATATTTAATAAACTATGAATAAACTAGAAATAAAAAGAAATGTTTATTACCTTAGTATTCTGATTATACCATATTTTAACCTTGAAATACTCTGCTGTCAAAATTCATGTATATATTAATATATATTTACACAGATATATATATATATATATATATATATATATATATTTATATTATCATGTATATCGATAAAAACATTCTAAGCATTGCCAAAAAAAAAAAAATTTTAAAAAAAAAAACAACAATTATTTTTCTTTGCTTGAGTACCACACGAGGGGCAAGGTGCGTGCTGACAGACACAGTGCAGGCCACAACCTCACTGTGTGGGCCAAGGGTGTGTGGTCGTGGCACGCGTGGTGCAGGCAGCACACACAGTGCGGCTGCGACCCCACTGTGTGGGCCGAGGCACATGTAGTGAGAGCAACACACACAGTGGCGTCGCCACTTTGTCGCACTCCTTCCTCAACCTCCCTCCATAATGCCACCTCCTTCGGCCATGGCCGCCTTAGGCCTTCCCTATCATCTTTCACCTGCACCCACACACAAAATAAAATGTGTTAATGAAACCCTAACCCAAATTCAGGTTAAGGTAGAATTAAAATGAAAAGAAAATAAGATATGTGTTAAGTGATGTTCAGTAAAATCCTAACCTTATTTCGGGTTAGGGTAAAATAAAATAAAATAATATAATAAAGGGGGGAGACATAAAGATATTAAAATATACCCTAGTTAGGGTTAGCATAAAAGACATTAATTATTGAAATAAGATAAAAAGAGAGGGAAATCCCTTTTAAAAATTTGAAATGGGGATTTCCCCATTCAATTTAAAATTATTATTTTATCTAGTTGATTATCTTTAGGAATTATAATTGGGAATAATTATTTATTTAAAAATTTAATACTCATAGTTGGGTAAATTTATTAAGAAGAATTTATTAATGGAGAATTTCAATAGTATAATGATTAAATTTAAGTTAAGGAGACATTTTAAATATCGAATAATAAATATTTGATTATTTAGATGTTAAGGAGGTAGTTTAATGACAAATATTAAATATTTCATATTTGATGATGGAGAAATTTATTTTGTCAATGATATGAGGTTGTTGGCTAGATTATTATTATATTTGATTTAGTTAATTTTTATAGACAAATTTAAAAACATTATTACTATTGATCAATTAATTATATTTAAATTCAATAAACTAAGTGATAGCATTATTTTAAATAGTCCCACAACAATTCAATACTATATGAGATAATTAATATCTCTTGATTAGTCATTGGAGAATTTAATTAAGGAAGATTAATTAAATTAGTTAAATTAATTAATTAAGTTGTGATGACCCTTTTTGGGGTATAATTAGTCTACCTTAAATGTTAACGCTATAATGGTTGAGTTGATTAAATCAACTTTAGGAAACCATTCTTTTAATCCCTGAGTTGATTAACACTATAATGACATGTAGAAATAGAAGCTCTACAAAATTCCAGTATATAGAGAAGTGGAAAATAGAGGAGGTTGCAGAGAAGACATTCTCGCATGTGTGTATAACATGATGTCAATGCAGACCTAACACTACAAAATAGATTGTATGCAGAATGTTCAGATTTGTAGAGGAGACACGAAGTAGCTGAAAGACAAAGTAGAGAGTGGGAAAATAAAGGACTGAGAAGGTAGAGCAAAGAAGACAAAAAGGGTACAACCAAGAAGTGAAAAATATTAGTGAAACATCGGATGCAAAATAGAGAACACAAAATGGGCACACAGAAGCAAATCTAGAATATCTACATTACAAAATGGCAAGTGGTGAAGAATGTGTAGAGTGTGTAAAATGCAGGAACAAGAAGCACATAGGTGAGAAGGTTGTATAGTGGGAGTGAGGAAATCAGAAGAAAATACACACCAAGTGGAGCAAAAAAACAAGATAGGGGACATAGACCTTAGAACAAAGATCCGAGATCTGAGAGCAGAGAGAAAAGAGATAGAGGTGGAAAGCAGAAACCAAATACCAGAGAGTGGAGAGCCAAGGTAGATAACCAATATAGTAGAGAGTTAGGGAAGAGAAAGTGGACATAATAGAGTAGAGATTAGAGACCTGTGATTGACTGCAGAGACCATATAGCAGACACCAATGAGTAGGGGATATAGATTGTGAGCAGAGAAGAGTCTAGGCAATTTTAAGTGTAGAGATACTGTGAGTTACAAAACATTATTTGTAACGAGGTGCCTAATTGTTATTGAGGATTTATACATGGTGCAGACACCTAAAATTGTCCCGTCTAATTAAATAAATATTTTTATTTATTTAATTATTTTATCCTTAGTCTTCTATTAATTAATTTATTAATACTCTTCTAAGTTTTTCCTCATTTAAATAAATACTTTTATTCATTTAAATTGTCATTTTTCTTAAATCAAATAAATATTTTATTTATTTAATTGATCTCACTTCATCTATTAATTAAATGGATCTTTATTTATTTAATTAATTTATTAGCCTTTTCTACCCATGACACATGTCATTCATCTCTTAATTCCTACACTACCTACCCCCTTTATCATTTAATTATTTAATCTACCTACCCTTTAATCTTGGTCGACTATTTATCTTTACACCTCTTAATCTTGTCCCTTCATTTCCTACAGTTTCTTCTATATAAGAGGATGCTTTCTTCATTATCAACCCTAACGATGTAATCAAGCCTTCTTGCAACCAAGCTATCAACCACATTTTTGTTCTTTGCTGAGTTCTTGTTCACACATAAAATCTGAGAGAAAATATATCAAACAAGATCAATGGATATAGGAAGAAATGGAGATTGAAACCCTACTAGACATGTGAATGGTATATCTTGTTTTGTTATTGTTTATTTGCATGATCTTATGTATCTCTATTGGTATTGGTAAATATTTCATTGTATGTCCTAGACTGTTTGTGGTTGAGTCTTTATGGTTTTACAATAGTTTATTATCATCATTTTTCACCATATACATTTTGGCACGCCCAATGGGACATGGAGTTTTGTTAGATCTATGTTTTTTTACAGGTTTTTCTAACCCTATATTGTTGTTTTATAAAATAGTTTGGAAAATCACTTTGTGCAACTAGGGTTTTGGACACAAAATTAAGATTTTGGAGAGATTTGATTAGATGTTACAAATGGTTTGGAATTTTTGCATCAAATATTTTTTGCAGGTTGGAGCCAGTATCATGAGTGTTTAATCTTAAATTCAAGATTTTTGGATCATATTTGAATTTTTTATAAATTATTTTATGATTTTTCATAAAAAAATAATTTTGGAAGAAAATTAGCTATTTTTTAGATTTTATTACACTTATGGAAAGTTCTCAAAATTCTACAAGGGGTCTATTTTTTGTGATTTTTATTTGGGTGCAAAATAATTTGTGAAAAATCAGATCTTTAAAAATGAGGGTTTTGCAATGATTAGATCAGATCTCACAATCTGCTTACAATTTTTGCATAAAAGTTTGGTTTTAGGTTGGCAAAAGTATCAGGAGTACCTAGTCCAAAATTTATATTTTTTGGAGCATATTTATATTTTTTTAATGATTTTTTAAAGTTTTTCAAAAAAATTTTTTTTTTGGAGAAAATTAGCGAATTTTTTGAGTTTTCTTATATTTTGGGAAATTTATTCTTTATGAATTTAATTTTGATACAAAATAATTCACGAAAAATCAAATCTTTAAAAATTAGGTTTTTGCAATGTTTTGAATATATCTCTCAAACTGCTTGGAATTTTTGTAGGAATTTTTTTTGCAGGTTGGGAATGGTATTAAGAGTTTCCAGTATGAAATTCAAATTTCTGGATCAAGTTTGAAATTTTTATGATTTATAAAAAAATTAATTTTGACAAAAAATAAGCAATCTTTTTAGATTTTCTTACATTTATAGAAATGTCTTGAAATTCTACATGTGGTCTGTTCTTTATGAATTTAATTTTGATGCAAAATAACTTGTGGAAAATCAATTCTTTGAATTTGTCAAAAAATGTATTGTCAAATGCCCCTATTTCACAAAGTCATTTGGGATTTCTAAAAATTTACCTAACTTGTGTGCTTGCAGTAGGGGTATTATTTCACAACTACTAACAAGTTTGGTGCAAGACCTTTGGCAAAGATTTGATTTTGAAATTGTTTGTTTTGTCTTCTTTAGTCTAGCAAAATACTTCAATTGGTGCTCTAAAATTAACAAGTGTTTTTTGTGTCTTGAGCAATAAGTTCCTTTTCTTTTACTTCTTAGAGGGTCTTCCTCTTAAGTAGCCCATAAATCCAAGTGAGAGGGAATGACACAAGTGGTAGCAGACTAAATTCAATCTCTTCCAAGCCACTATAAATAAAAGTGTTTGTGATGAAAGTTGCAAGCAATGGGTGTTACATGCTTCTATAACGATGTTATGACTCCCCATAAACCCTATAGAGTGCAACCTCTATAGGCTAGGAGACCTTCCATTTAACGAAGCAACACGCTGCTGATTATAGCCACCTGAATGGATGCCCTTACTAGACACCTTTTTTGTGTTGAAAGCCAAAAACCTTCTAGTTGTTGGTGCAGGAGGTCGGACCTCTGAAGTGGGTCACATTCTTATGGTTCTTAGTAGAGATACAAAGTTTGCCACAGGGAGTCTTTGTGGGGACTGTTGTTTGGCTGCCCTGGAGAAGTGAGTGTCGAGGATGGAGCTAGTAGGGTCAAGCATCAAAGTATCCGCTCTAAATTGTGTAGCTCGGGGTAACCCCCCAAGTGAGATTTAACAACTATTGTCCACCATAGGATTTGTGCTTGCATGATAAAAAACACTCAAACATTTTCAAACAAAACAAAGAAACATTGTGTCTGTCGTGTCTTCCAAGTGTATGCAAAACAAACAAGGACATTTTACAATCATACTTGAAATTGAAACACTTTATCATTTTTGGACAAAAACACCTTTAGACATTGGGTCCTCACTGTTTTGAAGTGTTTTTCTTGCCACTAAAAGTCAAAACATTGAGATTTGGTCACATTCAACAACTTCACAATTGGACAAAATTGCAAAGTATTTTCAAAATCATGTCTAGGTTTACTTAAACTAGGTCTGTGTTTAGAACTAAGAAATTACAAAAGATTTGTCAAGAGAAAAAGGACTTAAGTTTTCAAATTCAAAGAGCTTCTAAGGTTGCTTCCTATAGGGGTTCATTATTTAGTCAACCTATCTTGGTCACACATAGTCAATCATTTTCTTTCATTTACATTTCCCTCATACATATTTTTGAAATTTGAGTCAAAAGGTTACTTTGCTTGTCCTCATCACAATTTTCAAACATACTACAAAACAATACTAGGTAATTCCCGCATCAAGATCTATCATCTTAGGGTTTCATTTGGTCTTTTTGAGTCAAGGTCAACTTACCTCTGTTGGAATCCAATAACACTGAGAGGGGGGGGGGGGTGGGGGGGCGTTGAATTAGTGTTCTCTTGGTATGATTAATTTTAACCTTATTAGTAAAATAACTTAGTAACCGATATGCATAAAAGAAAATATCAAGTAATAATAATGCAACCACAAAGATCAACACCATAACACATAAATTTATACATGGAAAACCTCAAAGAGGAAAAACCACAGTGGAATTTGTGACCCACAATATCTATCCACTGGCCAGTTAAATAAATATTACATGAGAGGGGCCTGCACATGCAGGAAGGCGCACTTCCTAGAGCGCACTGCTCATCTCGGAGGAGCTTCACCGACTACAGGTACAAAATACTAAATTACAATCAACAATATGAACTCTGAGTGTGCATCTGATATACTGGATGAGTTCCGGTTTAAGCACAATCTCTACCAGTTAACATTGTCACCTTCCTTTACTGGTATCCTAATTCACTTTTCAAATCTTCTTGACAAATAACCAAGAACGACTATAGATCATCACATTCATATATTCTCGATCAAGATCTCACTCACACAATTGCATATATCCTATATCCGAAAATGATCTAATAGACTGACTTATATACCCTTACATATTGAATGTCTTATGTCGCCTTACAATCATATTACAAAATAATTACATGTCGGCCTAGAAAAAATATAAAAATTAATCTTTATGATCGTTACCACTTGACCTTTTATCGGATCTTTCTCGTATGTCGGCCTCCAAATACCAGTTCCAAGTTTGTCGGTTACCCTTGCTTTTCAATATGCCGGTTTACTTAAATGCCAGATGTCAATCCTTGAAAACTAGTGGATACCGGATAAGTATCCAACCCAAAATGATGTGTGTTGCAATCAATGACAACACCATGAGCCCAGATGAGTGTCAATTTGCCAACAATATCCCCCTTTGGCATTGATGGCAACAATCATGTGAAAAATGAATCATTTAACTATTGTTCTAGTTCCTGTCCAAAATCATCCCAAAAAATGATCTCAGAAAGCTACTCCCCTTGAGCTATACATTCCTTCTTATGTACATTCCTCCCCTTGAGCTACTTCTTTCCCCAAAAGATATTTTTCACATGCTACACCTCTCCCCCTTTGACAACAATGCCAAAGTTGGGGAAAGTAAGAAAAAATGAATGAATGGAATCAAAATTTGTGTTTACCGGATCTAGATGTGCTTGAATATATCAGGGTAAGATCTTCAAAAATCCCAAGTGTCCCAGCTGGTTTTCAATGTTCCCAAAATTGATACCAACCCATTAAGAATGTAGGCATGCAATTCTTCTTCAGTTAATGTGTTTGGTGTGGGCTTACTCATCTGCTCCATACCTTCCTTTTCATGAAGCAATACAATGTTTAGTTGGGGACTGACCATACCTCTCAATTCTTTGGCTCACCAGATTAACCTGTGAAACCCTAATTCCTCATTGACATAAATGCTTCTCAACATATCATACCGGATCCAAGATCCAATATATCTAGGTTGGTAAACTTTCAGATTGACTTCTCCAATATCTGAAACAAGTTTTCAGACCATAACAAGGGGTCATGCAATATTTATCATCGATTTGCCTTCCCCTAAGGCTAATGCCTTAGATACCAGATGCATTTCCTGTTGTCGGTGCAAGAATACATTGTTCTACCAAATGAACATCTAGGGCATCTAATTCTATCGGTTGATCCTCGGACTTCCTAATCCACCTCTTCTCATGTTACTTCTAGATATCATCAAATTTTTGCTTTCCCTTCTCATTGGATTTTGTTGGCATTTTGTTGTCATTGATGTCAACTAGTAATGGTATCATTGATGTCAACTAGTATAGCAAGTTACCAGTATAGTTTGTCACTGGTGAGAAGAGGAGGTTAACCGTCATTGTGATCATTGGAGTCATCGGTATACAAGTTAGTGTTGGAGACATAAGTTGATGTTAACCAGTGAGTAGACATTGGAGACAGTTGGTATAATGGCAATGCCAACCGATGAGTGATATGTTGGCAGTATGTTGTTTCCAACCTATATGCATGTGACCGATAAGACAACACGTTTGAGCTAATGAAGAAAGAAAAGCAACCGGTATGCAGTTTGTTTGATGTCATATAGCAAGACTCCCACCGGATGTAGATGTTGTCACCCAATGAAGACAAGACTAACATAAAAGTGTGTTACCTCAGATTGCAAGGACATGTGGGAAAGTTTACCAGATCATATGTCTGGTTGAAGATATGTTTTCTCAAATAGGAAAGTCATGTGAGTGCAATACCGGAAGCAGAGAGAGAAATATGATGACAACCGGTTCCCACCAGTTATTGGCCAGTAGGTGACAAGGATCCACTCTCATTGGATGAATGGCAGTTTGAGTGCAACTATTCATCTACTCCCATCGGTAAGTGATGATACTATGGGATAAGACAGAGAAGTTAAGGCAGATGATTAAAGGCTCATACCAGATGATCAAGGTGGAACATAAAGATGACTCAGGCATATGAGATCAGAGATATGTACTGGATCATCAAGTGAAAGCATGATGAGCTACCTGGACAGAAGAAGAAGAGTAAGTTGTGATGAGTTTGTCACTCTTACAAACTGGTTGAGATAAGAACTGGGTTGGTGAAGGAGAAGGAAAGTGTTTGCATCTGTAGATTGTGTTACCGGTATGCATATGGAGATTGGTGTTTTCATAGTTGGACACAACTGAAGATTGTTGACATGGTGATCCTATGGATGTTACCAGTGTGCAAGCAAAAGTACTATCAACCGATAAAAATATCTACCAACATGCTAGAAAATCGGCATTGGAGATTGGTGATATGTGGATGTCAATCGATAAGCAAGACAAGAGACGAAGTGAAAGGATCCCATTAAATGAAGATGAGCATGATGTATGCTATGGATTGACAAAGTTGGTGACTCAGTTGATGTGATCCCATCGACATAATAGGAGATAGAATGGTTCAAAGGTTGACCAGTTATTGCATGACCAATTGGGTAAGAAGACCGGTAATATGAAGTATATACTAGTTGAGTGGTTGGTCGGTGACTGGACCAAAACTGACACAAACAACATAAGTGGATGTCAACAAGGATGACATGTGAATATTAGGTGGCAAGCATGTATAGGTAGGTGAAGAGTCCATCGGCAAGGTAGTTGGTGAGTAGGTCGACATTAATGTTGACAACATAAATCATGGGTGAGTTGGTGAGTAGGTTAAGGTAGCTGGTAGAGTGTCACTAATCTTGACAGTGGTGTGAACTGACAGTGTTTGTACCAGTATGAAGGTTGTAGAGAGTGATGCAAAGAAGAGTGAGAAGAGGTCAGTCAAGTCAGAAGTAGAACAGAAGTGGAATCAAGCAAAGAACCAAGCACGGTTCAACCAGTAAGCAGAGTAACCGATAACCAGGTGTAGAGATTGAATCGGTAAGGCGACAACAGTGAACAAAGAAGAGTCAGAGAACCTGTAGAGAACAGAGTGAGCAAAGAACTGGTAGAGATCAAAGTAGGGTTAAATAGACAAAGAGATTATATGTAGAGGTTACAAAACTCATTTGTAATCGGGTTATGACTACTATATTGCTTGTATTCATTGTAATCACTGAGTTGGTGCTCGGTACAGGGGTTGGTGCTCTTTGGGTTGGTGCCCTAAATTAGTAGGGGTTGGTTCTCCTTGGGTTGGTACCCTAAATTTGTAGGGGTTGGTGCCCTAAATCATCAAGGGTTGGTGCTCCTTGGGTTGGTTCCCTTAACATTGTAATACAGTTGTTTATTGTGAGGCTGGATTAGAGCAGTAGACTCCAGCAACATTTCTCACTGAGGTTTTTCCCATGTTGGTTTTTCCTCGTACATCCAGTTTTATGTGGTGTGCCTTTTATGTGTACATGCATTTTATATTTTGGTCTTCTCCTTGATTTAACCAATATAGTCACTTAGTGTTTTGAATAGGTAACCAGTACACATATTTAGGACTAAAAGGTTAAGAGTATTGGAAACCACTGATTCACCCCCTCTCAGTGGCATCTTGTGTTCAACAATTGGTATTAGAGTATAGGTTCTCGGTTATATAAGCTTTCTCCAGCTTGGGTAGATTTTGGTTTGTGAATACAATGGTTAAATTTGAGTCAACCTCTACTCCAGTATTTGATGGGTCTAACTATTCCATTTGGAGTTGTAGAATGGAAGTCTACCTCTCCTCCTTAAGGTATGATGTTTGGATGTCAGTTGTTAATGGTCTCTCTAGTCATGTCAATCCTCCCACCGGTCCTGAAGCAGAAAGAAGATCTAAGTGCAATGTTGAATCCATGAAAGTTATTCTCAGTGGACTTCTTGGTGACGTTTCTTCATATGTGGATAAGTGAAAGTTTGCAAAGAGTTTGTGGGTCAGATTGAAGAAACTCTCTGGGAATGAACCTAGCACTACAAAACCACTTTGTGAAAGCAAGAAGAGAAATGGAACACATGAGTATGGAGATCAAGATAGATCTATTAGTAGCTGCAACAAAAATGGAGAAGAAACCCATCTCTTCATGGCTCAAGAGACAGATAGTGAGTTGCCCACATCAAAAAGGGATAACACAAATCAATCCTACTGACAAGATGTGTTTGGCAGTGATGAAGAAGATGAAGAAGAAATTGAGGCTCAAGTTGATCTTGAAGGGGAGCTGGTAAGTTCCATAGATGAACTGAAAAAATATTAGAAATGAATTTAAGAATTATAAAAACTTAGTTCATTAAGAATGCAACCAGTTGAGAATATGTCTTGAAGAGTCAAATTAAATATCTACATATTGACAACCCAACTAGAAGAAGCAAAAGGAATGACTGATGAATTGAAATCAGTCTTTGATGCTTAGAAGAGAAGATGTGAGGAGCTAGAGCCAGAAGTGGAAACAAAAGGTAAAGAATGTTAGAAGTTAAAAGGAAAAATGGAGAGTCTTCGGAAGGACCTTGAGAAATGCCAAGATGAACTCAAGGTGAGGATTTGATATGATAGCAACACTAAAGCCTTGGATAAAATGTTGAACAACAAAAACACATCAAGGATACCCGAGGATTAGGATATGAAGTTGGTGAGTGCTCCACAAGAAAGGCTGCCTCCAACAAAGACATTCTATTTGTCTCCTCAAGTAAGAATGACAAGGGACAAACCTTCACAGTCAGAAATGCTCCTAGGAAATTGGGATGCCCAATTTCCCTTCAATAAATTCAATTTACTTTCAACTCGAAAAACTCATAGCCCAACATTTTAGTCACTACAAAGGAGAATAACCTTTGAATAAATATGTCACAATTAATGCCAAATTTAATAAATTGCAATATCTTCAATGGATTGAAAATAGATTTCAACATTCAAAAAATTAATAACAACAATCTTTCATACCATTTCTCTAAGCTAAGTGAAAAATGCTACATTTATCTTCTTTTCAAGTGCTACTAAATCTCCACATTACTTGCATCCAATATATTTCCCACCATGGACTCTAATACCAACATTAGTAAGATGAAAAGTAAAGAAACTCACATTACAAAATACTATCAATGAACACTCAAAATTATATTATGTGAAATATTGTGTAAACATTACATAAAATTACTTATTCTCAACTACTTGAATTAATTTTTTTTGAGATATTAACAGAATATTAACATTGGCCCAACAACTAAATTGATAAATACTCACAACAATCTTGCTAGAGGTGTTGTTATTGTGTTTTTTAATAGTCTCTCATTAAACAAAAATAGTTAGTTGTGTGTCCTTCTGTCACAACCGTCCTTTATCACCTTTTGGATTTAAAATACAATTCTATTATGTTTTTGGATAAGCTATTTAAATGATTGAATGAATATTATAAAAGAATAAAATAATAATACACACACACACACATGGAAAATATACATTTTATTTATTTATTTATTTTCCACATCCAATTATGGCACATGTTGTAGGAAGAATAAGAAGCTTCTAGAGGATTCTCCACCACCTTGCATGTAACTCCCCTCACTAAGTCTAATCAATTTGCATGAAGTCCAAAATTGGGATAGAATCTCCTTTTTAATTAAATTTTCTAGATAGTGGAAGGTAGGGAATTATCTTATAAAATTATATGCAAGTTTCAAAGTAGGGAGTTGATTTTGTTTTGAAGGAAATTTCCCAAGTTTTAGAAGTAGATCTTTTCTTTAGTAGTCTCATTTTTCGTTGCAGGAATTCTAAGTTGTTGTTGAAGGATTTCTCTCAAGTTGCAAGGAAGGATAAAAAAGGATAACCAGTGGATTCAACATCAAGCTCGATAAACCAGGTTCTTTCCTTGTTATTTCACATTCACTTATGAGGAATTTGTATTTTTAAAAAATAGTTATAGATCTTCCTTTATATAAAGAAATTCTTTTATTAAAATTTAAATCTTTCATTTGGGGATAAATAATAATGATAATGCTTTCATAGTTATTTATTTATTTTATTTCCCTTAAGAAAATATGCACAAGATCTTTTTGTTTTTTCTTTTTCCAAAGATTTTAGCAAAAGAAAATCATATTCTTTTATTTGTTTAAAATCTCTCTCTTTCTGAGATTAAAATTCTTCTCGTGTGATTTGAATCTTTATTTCTTCCCTTTAATCCACCTCTCTAGTTTTTCGAATGGAATTCTGAATCTCATTCTTAAATCTCTCTGTGATTATTTTAAATCTTTCCGTGATTATTAATTGGACCTCTCTGTGAATATTAGTTGAATAAAATCTTCCTGTGAATACTGGAAACGAATACTGGAAATAAATAATTCCCCTATGAAATCTGGAAATAAACTCCCTCCCCGTGAATGCTGGGATAAGCTCTGTGTGTGTGTGTGTGTGTAAATGTTTACCTCCTGTTTACTGTGAAAATCAATCTAAAACAATTATTTGATCATCTATTTTATCCATGTTCTTATTTTCATAAATAAATTCTCTTTTGTTTTTATATATATATCATTAAGTAAGGGAATATGAAACCATATACATATATATATTAAGTTTATTTCAAATGTTAATATATATTGATGTCACATTATAATTATATTAAACTACATTCAAATGTTAAAATATATTAATGTTGCATCTAATTATGGCACGACCTTCGAAAAATATTCGAAGGCATGACGGTAGCGTGCAGGTGCGACGAGTATTGTAACCACCGGGGGTAGCAGTACCCCCACTTCCTTGCAGTCACTGTCAGTGACTGCAGGGGAGTGGAGGGGACCACGGTGTCCCCTCAACCCTACGGGCCTGCACATGCAGGACCGCAGGGGGTGATGGGACCTGTGGTCCCCACTTCCCCCCTATTTGCTAATAAAAAAATAAAAAGAAAAGGGAATTCACTTATTTCATTTTTGTAAATAGTTTTTTTTATATATCCTTTTTAATTTGCAAATTAGAATTTTTAGTAATTACTTTGGGCTTAAATTTCAAGTTAATTGCTAATAATTAATTTTGTTTAAATTTAAATTTTAATTGTTAATAATTGCAATTTAGGAAATATTAAATTCTTTCCTTAGTATAAATTTAAGTTGTTGAATTTAACTTAGAAAAGTTTATAAATATTGGGGATTATTGTGTAGTGAATTCATGATTAAAGTATCCTTGGTAAATTTTATATTCGTAAATTATATTGTATCAAATTATTTTAATTAGAGTCATTCACTCCATGTAAGATCCATTGGGCGCTTAGTTGGCCTTTAGCAATTAATTCACATTAATATGATTTGGATCGAATGCCTAAATTAATCACTATTTTTGGATTGCTTAATCATGCACGCAAGTTACACTATTCTTATATCATGCAAATTACTTATAGATTAACTACATTATTGACATTATCATCTCCATGCAAGTACACATGTAATTATTATTATGCAAGTTTTTCGTATGCAAGTTATATTTCAAGTTATGGTTTTTATTCTGTGTAATTCATCAAGTAGTTATTTCAATCAATTAAAATTTTGCACGTTCAATTAGTACTTGTTTCAAGCGTGATGTTTTCATAGCTCCTTAGTTAGAAAACTAAATAAAGGAAGATGAAAACCAAAACCTAGTAGTGTTTGGTATATACGGTGCCTGTGGGTCATGCTTACGGGTAATGCTGTCGTGTTGAACTACTACACTTAGCACCTAATAAAGCTACATCAATGATGTCCGTGGCATCATCCCTATAAATTGTCGGGGAGTAATAAGGGACACTTGGAAGTTAAAATCTAAGGGGTGGGTAATCCCCCTTAGATCGATAATCTAATAAGATAATTTTTAAATAATTTTTCATCCGTTGAGATAAACCATAGTAAACCCCCTTTAGGGTTCGTTAAGTAAAATGCTTTTATGAAATTGATTTTTATCTTGAAGAGATATTGGTGATTGACATTTTGGTCAAGGGTGACGCTCATGATAGGTGTTAGGATGTAGTTGTTAGGCCACAAACAATAGGCCATCTTGAGCCTTTGTTTAAGTGCTACCATCATGGGTAGCAACTGCAGAGAAACTGTCTAGGACATTGACCCTAGAAAGGGTTGCGTACCCACTAATCAGTTTACATCAAACCATAGAGTAGAAAATAGAACTACATACTCTACGTCTTGATCCCGTGCTGAAGCGGGTATGCAGGCAGTCTTGGGATGGAGTTGTCCCTCGTACTCAGGCGTTTGTGGGTGGGATCTAGGCTTGGTATAGAAGGATTGAATAGAATCCTAATTTGAAAGATAATTAAAATGGGAAAAAGTAATTTCAATGCATACTCAGAAGGAATCCCGTATGGATTCGCTTGACTTCCCGAGGCTTTAAGACAAATTCCGAGGCAAAATTCAAGCTTGTATTATGTTATTTAATTACTCCTAAGGACGGCTACCTCGGTGCACTTCTGTTAGAAGAGTGTAGTACTTAGTGAGTGGCTCAGGACCCAAATGGTCCCGATGAGTCTAAGTCTATGGCCAGAGCACCTCCTATCCCGATTGGATAGATGCCTACCGCGCATGGGTAGATGCCTATCCCGAGTGGATAGATGCCTACCCTGTATGGGTAGATGCCTATCCTGTATTGGATAGATGAAATCTTATGTCCTGTATGGACAAATGCCTAACCCGTATGGTTAGATGCTCATCCCAGTTGGATGAATGCCTAATCCAAATGGATGTATGCCCAGAGTATGTGATTGAATCAAACACAATTGTTAAATTAAACAATACAAAAAAAAGAATGGTCAATTTTGTTGAGTTAATTATGGTGGGTTATTACATGTGGTATCAGAGCAAAGGTTCAAATCTAGGCCTTGTGCTCACTTCAATTTATACAAGTAAGGGAATGTTTTGCAATGGTAGAAATTAAATTTTAAAATCCTAAATCAAGAATTAACTACATAATTTAACTTTCAGGTAAAAACCTAGAATGGCTAGAGGAAGAGGAAGAGGAAGAGGAAGAGGAAGAGGAAGGGGTAATGGAAGATGTACTAGGAGTCAAAGGGAAGAAAACCATGAGGAAAACCATGAGGAAAACCATGAGGAAGACCATGAAGAGGATCGACACAACCCAGGAAATAACGAAGATGGGGTCAAAGCTATAATTGACCTTCTAACCAAACAAAAAGATAAAATCAACTTCTTGGAACAATCAATGTAGGACCTTAGGGAAAGGAAGAATTACTTTGAAAATAGAAGTGGTACCAAAAATGGAAACCCTGGTAGCAATCAAGGGAATATGATGGGTAATAGAAAAGAAAAGAACATATTGGAACTCTTTAAGGACTTAAAGAAAATCACCCCTCCTAAGTTCGATGGGAGGCAAATTGGTGGAGCTAAGAATTGGTTAAATGAAATGGAAAAGTATTTTGAACTAAGAGATTTTAGCGAAATAACCAAGGCTTTATGGGGTTCCTATCAACTCACAGGGAAGGTAGCTAGTTGGTGGACCAACACCAAGGAACAAAATGGGTATAGCAGGGATATGATCACATGGGATCAATTTATTCACCACTTCCGAGAGAGGTGGCTCCCTCAATTGTTCTTTGATGAGAAGGTGACAGAATTCGATAATCTACATCAAGGGCCCCTATCCGCTCAACAATATTGGGATAAGTTCACCAAGTTGCTTAAATATGTACCTATGTACTAGAAAGATGAAGAAGGCCAAGCAAGGAAGTTCATTTTGGGGCTAAATACCAACATAGGGGTAGAGGTTGACATGCATGGACCCAAAAACATGAACAAAGTACTTGAAAAGTCCCTAAGGCAAGAGAGGAAGATTCAAACACTAGCAGGGCAGAACTATAATGGGAACCACTCATTTAAAAGGAAGCAGGAATTCAATGGGAACACTAATTTCAACAAAGGTCAAAGGAATAATTCTTCTGAAAGAAGGCCACCTCCTAATCAATATCAGAGGGATGGAAATAATAATAATAATAGGGGCAATAATAACAGAGGCAACTATAACAGGAATGACCAGCAGAACAGGGTAACTTATCCACCCAGGGCCAATGAAACAAGGAATGATCCCCCTAGGAATCAAGGTAGGAGGGGTCCTCCAGGTGGATGCTTCATGTGTGGGGGAAACCATTTTGCTAGAGAGTGCCCCAGGATGCAAGGCCAAATTAGGGCCAATCAACCCAAACAAGGGCCCCAACAAAAGATTCATGCAGTAGTTAGGAACCAAAGAGGAAGATACCAAAATGTTCTCGTGGAAACTACAGGTACACTATTTGAACAACCAATTTCAATTCTAATTGACACTCAATCATCTGAATGTTTCATCTCACCTAAATTAGTAAACAAATATGCTTTAAAAGTTAATCAAATGGAGTCATCATGGATGGTTCAATATGGGGATAAGGCAACTAGGGAAGTAACTAAGTGTTTGCCAAGGGCAAGGGTACAATTTCCTGAGTTTGAAACAAGGGTAGATCTCTATGTGGCACCCCTAGGATTATATGATGTAATTATTGGAATGAGTTGGTTAACATACCATCAAGCTAATGTAGATTGCTATAACAAAGTTGTTGAATGTTTGGATGATGGGGGGAGAAAGGTCAAAATCCAAGGAAAGTTTAAACCCATTAATATAGAAACCATATCAGCCATGCAATTAAAGAAGGAAAGAAGAAGAGGATGCCTAATCTATATGGTTGAAATTGATGAAGGAAAAGAGGAAAATACCCCAACCTTTGAAAATACCCCCTTCTTAAAGGAATTCAAGGATGTATTTCCAAAAGAGTTACCTGGCTTACCTCCTAAAAGGAAGTTTGACTTTTCTATCAAAGTACTACTAGGAGCTGAACGAGTATCAAGGGCACCTTACCGAATGAACACAATTGAATTTCAAGAGCTCAAAATGCAATTAGAGTAACTCTTAGCTAAGGGATTAATAAGGCCAAGTGTATCACCGTGGGGAGCGCCAGTTTTGTTTGTTAAGAAGAAGGATGGAACCTTAAGACTATGCATCGACTATAGGATGTTGAAAAAGGTCACAATAAAGAATAGGTATCCCTTACCTCACATAGAGGATCTTTTTGACCAAATGAAAGGAGCAGCAGTTTTCTCAAAGATAGACCTCCGGTCAGGGTACCATCAACTCAAAATTAAGGAGGAAGACATTATGAAAACAACTTTCAGGACTAGATATGGGCATTATCAATTCACAGTAGTTCCTTTTGGTGTAACCAACGCCCTAGCTGCATTTATGAACCTAGTGAATAGTGTAATCCATGACTGCTTGGATAAATTTGTTTTGGTATTTCTGGATGACATATTGATTTACTCTAGGAATGAGGAGGAACATTTAGTACACCTACAAATTGTTTTGCAAAGGTTGAGAGAACATAAGTTATATGGGAAATTGTCAAAATGTGCCTTCTTTGAGGAAAAGATTCACTACCTTGGGCATATAATATCAAAGGAGGGAATAGCAGTTGATCCAGATAAGATAAAGACAATAGTAGAATGGCCGATCCCTAAAAACGTTTCAGAGGTAAGAAGCTTTATGGGGCTAGCAGGTTACTATAGGAGGTTTGTGGAAGGATTCTCTAAGATAGCAAACCCCATCACCTCATTACAATGGAAGGGTAAAAGGTTTGTGTGGACAAAACAAAGTGATAAGGCATTCCAAATTTTGAAAAGGAAACTAACTTCAGCACCCATTCTAAAGGTACCAGATCTGAATGGACACTTCAAAGTCGTAACTAATGCTTCTATTGAAGGTTTAGGAGGAGTACTTGTCAAGAATGAAGGGGTAGTAGCTTACAAATCTAGAAAACTAAAGACTCATGAAGTTAATTATGCACCCCGTGACTTAGAGTTAGCAGCGATTGTGCATGCCCTACAAAAATGGAGACACTTCTTACTAGGGAAGCCCTTTGAGTTAAAGTCAAATAACCAAGGACTAAAGTACATCTTTACCCAACCCCACTTAAATGCCAGACAAAGAAGGTGGTTAGAGTTTCTAAGTGAATATGATTTTGAAATTGAATATATTAAGGGGAAGGAAGATAGGGTGGCAGATGCCTTAAGTAGGAGGAGACACTTGATGACTATAGCAACATTCAAAACTTCTTTCAAAAGGCAAGTAATGGATGAACAAGGACATGACCCATGGTATGAGCAAGTCAAATTGACTTTAGAATATGATCCAGTCGATCCTAAGATTGAAGGGTATACACTAGATGAAGATGGATTGCTTAGATTCAATAATAGAATCTATATTCCTAATTCAGGAGACTTAAGGGAAGTAGTCTTGTCGGAGGCTCACAATGCCCCTTATTCAGGGCACCCAGGAGTTAACAAACTTTATGCAGATCTAAAGAAGTTATACTTTTGGCAAGGGATGAAGAATGACATAGTCAAGTATGTGGCTAGATGTTTGGAGTAAAGGCAGAACATAGACATCTAGTTGGATTGTTATAGTTACATGATGTACCTCAACACAAGTGGCAAGTTATTAGCATGGATTTTGTGCAAGGGTTGCCCATGTCACCTTTTGGGCATGATGCAATAATGGTGGTAATTGACAAACTCACTAAGGTGGCGCACTTTATACCAGGGAACCTAACGGATGATGCACCTACCTTGGCTAGGCGCTTTGTTAAGGAAATATTTAGGTTGCATGGAATACCAAAGAAAATCATATCAAATAGAGATGCCAGATTCACTTCAAGGTTTTGGACCACTCTTCAATCAACTCTAGGAACTGAACTAAATTTTAGCACTGCATACCATCTTGAAACCGACGGTCAGACAAAAAGGACAAATTAGATTATGGAAGACCTACTTCGCATGTATTGCATGGACCAACAGAAGAAATGGGAAGAGTACCTACCTCCGGTAGAGTTTGCTTACAATAATACATATCAAACATCTTTGGGAATGACACCTTTTGAAGCTTTGTATGGTAGACCATGTCGAACACCTTTGAGTTGGGATAGTCTTGAAGATAGAGCGATTGTTGGACCAGATATGTTGAAAGAGATGGAGAGGAAAACTAAGGAAATTAGGCAAAGATTGAAGGAAGCCTCAGATAGGTAGAAAAGTTATATAGATAAAAACAGGACACCAAGGGAGTTTGAGGTGGGAGAGAAAGTCTTCCTAAGGGTTAAGCCACACAAGAGTTCCATAAGATTTGGGAAAAATACTAAGCTTGCACCTCATTATGTTGGACCCTTTGAAATATTGGGAAGGATTAATCCAGTTGCATACCGGTTGGCCTTACCTCCTCAATTGAGCCAAATCCATGATGTCTTTCATGTATCTCTTCTTAAAAAGTATGTACTTGATGAGAAACACATTTTGAATTGGGATGCTTTATAGGTCCAAGAAATGGGAGGAAAAATGATAGAGCCATTCAAAATCTTGGAGGGGCACCAGTCCCAGTTGCGCAACAGAGAGGTTGATCAGTGCAAAGTACAATGGGACCAGTATGATGAAAAGAATTCCACGTGGGAAGATACTAAGGAAATGCAACAGTTGTTTCCTTTTTGTTTTAATCATGAACTATAGACTCTTTTGGATTCATTCAATAAGTGCATCGGGATGATGCACAAATTAAGGGGAGGAGGATGTCACAACCCTCCTTTATCACCTTTTGGATTTAAAATACAATTCTATTATGTTTTTGGATAAGCTATTTAAATGATTGAATGAATATTATAAAAGAATAAAATAATAATACACACACACACAAACATGGAAAATATACATTTTATTTATTTTTCACACCCAATTATGGCACATGTTGTAGGAAGAATAAGAAGCTTCTAGAGGATTCTCCACCATCTTGCATGTAACTCCCCCCATTAAGTCTAATCAATTTGCATGAAGTCCAAAATTGGGAAAGAATCTCCTTTTTAATTAAATTTTCTAGATAGTGGAAGGGAGGGAATTTTCTTATAAAATTATATGCAAGTTTCAAAGAAGGGAGTTGATTTTGTTTTGAAGGAAATTTCCCAAGTTTAAGAAGTAGATCTTTTCTTTGGTAGTCTCATTTTTCGTTGCAGGAATTCTAAGTTGTTGTTGAAGGATTTATCTCAAGTTGCAAGGAAGGATCAAAAAGGATAACCAGTGGATTCAACATCAAGCTCGATAAACCAGGTTCTTTCCTTGTTATTTCACATTCACTTATGAGGAATTCATATTTTTCAAAAATAGTTATAGATCTTCCTTTATATAAAGAAATTCTTTTATTAAAATTTAAATCTTTCATTTGGGGATAAATAATAATGATGATGCTTTCATAGTTATTTATTTATTTTATTTCCCTTAAGAAAATATGCACAAGATCTTACTTTTTGTTTTTTCCTTTTCCAAAGATTTTAGCAAAAGAAAATCATATTCTTTTATTTGTTTAAAATCTCTCTCTTTTTGAGATTAAAATTCTTCCTGTGTGATTTGAATATTTATTTCTTCCCTTTAATCCATCTCTCTAGTTTTTCAAATGGAATTCTGAATATCATTCTTAAATCTCTCTCTGTGATTATTTTAAATCTTTCTGTGATTATTAATTAGATAAATCTCCTTGTGAGTTGAACAAAGACCTCTCTGTGAATATTAGTTGAATAAAATCCTCCCGTGAATAATGGAAACGAATACTGGAAATAAACAATTCCCCTGTGAAATCTGGAAATAAACTCCCTCCCTGTGAATGCTGGAATAAGCTCTGTGTGTGTGTGTGTGTGTGTGTAAATGTTTACCTCTTGTTTACTATGAAAATCAATCTAAAACAATTATTTGATCATCTATTTTATCCATGTTCTTATTTTCATAAATAAATTCTCTTTTGTTTTTATATATATATCATTAAGTAAGGGAATATGAAACCATATACATATATATATTAAGTTTATTTCAAATGTTAATATATATTAATGTCACATTATAATTATATTAAACTACATTCAAATGTTAAAATATATTAATGTTGCATCTAATTATGGCATGGTCTTCGAAAAATATTCGAAGGCATGATGGGAGCATGCAAGGGCGACGGGTATTGTAACCGCTGGGGGTAGCGGTACCCCCACTACCCTACGGTCACTGTCAGTGACTGCAGGGGAGTGGAGGGGACCACAATGTCCCCTCAACCTTGTGGGCCTGCACATGTAGGACCGCAGGGGGTGATGGGACCCGTGGTCCCCACTCCCCCCCTATTTGCTAATAAAAAAATAAAAAGAAAAGGGAATTCACTTTTTCCATTTTTGTAAATAGATTTTTTTATATATTCTTTTTAATTTGCAAATTAGAATTTTTAGTAATTACTTTGGGGTTAAATTTCAAGTTAATTGCTAACAATTAATTTTTTTTTAATTTTAATTTTAATTGTTAATAATTGCAATTTAGGAAATATTAAATTCTTTCCTTAGTATAAATTTTAAGTTGTTGAATTTAACTTAGAAAAGTTTATAAATATTGGGGATTATTGTGTAGTGAATTCATGATTAAAGTATCCTTGGTAAATTTTATATTCGTAAATTATATTGTATCAAATTCTTTTAATTAGAGTCATTCACTCCATGTAAGATCCATTGGGCACTTAGTTGGCCTTTAACAATTAATTTACATTAATATGATTTGGATCGAATGCCTAAATTAATCACTATTTTTGGATTGCTTAATCATGCACGCAAGTTACACTATTCTTATATCATGCAAATTACTTATAGATTAACTACATTATTGACATTATCATCTCCATGCAAATACCCATGTAATTATCATTATGCAAGTTTTTCGTATGCAAGTTATATTTCAAGTTATGGTTTTTATTCTACGTAATTCATCAAGTAGTTATTTCAATCAATTAAAATTTTGCACGTTCAATTAGTAATTGTTTTCAAGCATGATGTTTTCATAGCTTCTTAGTTAGAAAACTAAATAAAAGAAGATGGAAACCAAAACCTAGTAGCATTCGGTATATACGGTGCCTCTGGTTCATGCTTACGGGTAATGTTGTTGTGTTGAACTACTGCACTTAACGCCTAATAAAGCTACATCAACGACGTCTGTGGCATCATCCCTATAAATCGTCGGGGAGTAATAAGGGACACTTGGAAGTTAAAATCCAAGGGGTGGGTAATCCCCCTTGGATCGATAATCTAATAAGATAATTTTTAAATGATTTTTCATCCGTTGAGATAAACCATAGTAAACCCCCTTTAGGGTTGGTTAAGTAAAATACTTTTATGAAATTGATTTTTATCTTGAAGAGATATTGGTGATTGACATTTTGGTCAAGGGTGACGCTCATGATAGGTGTTAGGATGTAGTTCTTAGGCCACAAACAATAGGCCATCTTGAGCCTTTGTTTAAGTGCTACCATCGTGGGTAGCAACCACAGAGAAACTGTCTGGGACATTGACCCTAGAAAGGGTTGCGTACCTATTAATCAATTTACATCAAACCATAGAGTAGAAAATAGATCTACATACTTTATGCCTTGATCCCATGCTGAAGCGGGTATGTAGGCAGTCTTGGGATGGAGTTGTCCCTCATACTCAGGCGTTTGTGGGTGGGGTCTAGGCTTGGTATAGAAGGATTGAATAGAATCCTAATTTGAAAGATAATTAAAATGGGAAAAAGTAATTTCAATGCATACTCGGAAGGAATCCCGTATGGATTCGCTTGACTTCCCGAGGCTTTAAGCCAAATTCCAAGGCAAAATTCAAGCTTGTATTATGTTATTTAATTACTCCTAAGGACGGAGACCTCGGTGCACTTCTATTAGAAGAGTGTAGTACTTAGTGAGTGGCTCAGGACCTGAATGGTCCCGATGAGTCTAAGTCTCTGGCTAGAGCACCGCCTATCCCGATTGGATAGATGCCTACCTCGTGTGGGTAGATGCCTATCCCGATTGGATAGATGCCTACCTCGTGTGGGTAGATGCCTATCCCGTATTGGATGGATGAAATCTTATGTCCTGTATGGACAAATGCCTAACCCGTATGGTTATATGCTCATCCCGGTTGGATGAATGCCTAATCCAAATGGATGGATGCCGAGAGTATACAATTGAATCAAACACAATGGTTAAATTAAACAATAAAAAAAAAGAATGGTCAATTTTGTTGAGTTAATTATGGTGGGTTATTACACCTTCTCTTACAACATGACTATATCCTAATTCTTTATTTATTTATTGAAAAAATGAAAATTACATGTTAAAAACTTGCAAGAGAAAACATTAAATAAAATCTAGCAAATATTACAATATGACAAGTTGAAAACTTAATAAAACTTTTAACAATGAAACAATTGACCTAAACAACATTATACAAAACAACAAATAAAATTCTTGACAAGGGCCATACAATTAGACGTTGAAGCACAAGCATTATCATATATTTTCTTTCCAACATTTATTTCTACAAAATTTAAGAATGGACATCTATTTTTTATTTGTATATTAGGTTGTAGGTACAAAACTTTTTTTAAAAATAACAAAAATACTTGAAAATCATCAAGTCACTAAATATTAGCAAAGTTGTCTACTTTTGATTGCCTAGAGTTATCAATGCAAGAAAATAGCTAAAATGAGTAACTAACAAGTAAGATTTTATTGAGAATTTATTAATGGGGCCCTTCCATATGAACATAAAGGATGCAAATTGTTTGTGGAAAAGTAAAAGGATCGGTTGCAAAACTCCATCAAACAGACTCGTAAATTTCTACATCATTTGCTTCCATATCGCATTGATTTTAAGAGCATAAATAAAGATAATCAATATTTTAATGGCAAACATAAATAGAAAAGGTAATAAATTTTACATCAGCAACAAATAAATTTCATGCTAGCTATCTAAATTTTAGAATACGAAGTTTGAAGGTAACTCCATTTCAATTTGTTTAAATAGATGATAGAAGAAAAAATTTAAAAAAGTATTTTTTAAATGTAAATCTTTGAGATGATTGTCGACCCAACGTCATATCTAACTTCTCATATTGCTACTTGTTACTACAAAATGAGCATAAAATTTATCATATAGTTCTAATCGATGACAATTAAACAAACATCAAATTTAGGCCCAATTAATTCTACGCATTAAAGATTAATGTCTATCAAATTTAACCTTCAAATGTGTGCACTAACAGCCAAACAAACACCAAATTTAACTCTTTGATGCTTAGCTGAGTTTGGGTTGCTGGTTATCAATGTTGAATCCTTTGGCAGATGTCTATTTTGGGTTTCAGATTCGTGAAATATCCGAGGTTTTCAAGTCCCTTCAAAACTTGTTGTAAGGGGTTCAGGTCCCCTCAAAACTTGTTTTATCTCTAATAAAAAAAACATCAAATTTAACTTCTAATATTTGTGACTATAAAAAAAATATCAAATTTATTCAATTGATTTATCCTTGACATGCTAAATGCTAGTCAAATTTAATTCACTAAAGTTAGAAATGATGTTTGAACACATCAAATTCAAACTCTCTTTTTGAAATGACAAATAAATGAATGTCAAATTTGACCTCACACTTTATAGATGATAGTCGAATGGGTGTCAAATTTAAATGAATATTTTTGGTGATGATGATCTTATGGGTGTCCAATTGAAGAATTAAATAATTTAATGACAGTCAAATTGACGTCAATTTTTACTGACACATGTAGTGAGTGATGACAATTAATAACACCATAATTTCAATATATAACCAATCTAATGAACATTAAATTCACAGGAACCATTAGAAAAATCCTAGTGTTACTCTCAAATCACTCAGACTTGCAGACAAATCATTAAAAATATCAGATTTTGATCTCTTCTTCTTTCTAGATAAAATTGTCTCACATTCTTCATTGTTTTGAGAGTATTTTAAGACTTTTTTCTAAAGCCCCTTCCTACGCAACTTCCTTTTCCTCTATGGCTTTGAATAAAACATACCATTGTGAATGAACTCAATATTTTATTTATTTCAAGTAAAAATATTCATTGGATTGCCTTTAAGGTTTATACATTCAATACTTTGATATTTAATTCAAGATTCGCAAAGGAATAGTTCCAAGTTTTTTTTCCAATGTTATTGAGATAATGATAGAGAAAATATTGTAGAACATCTCTTTATAGCTTCGTTAATAATATATAGATCTGAAGGCTAAGATGAGTTGACTGATTAGTTGTACAAAAAAAAATTGGTTGCATAAGAATCCCTTGATCAAAATCCTAATTTCATGTTTGATGAAAGGATTTTGACAATACAAACAGAAAAATGTTGTTTGTCATTAAATGCAGCCCAATTCATGCACAATCTGATTCACATGTTGAGTTGGTCCTAATTGGCCTCTTCCATCACCATGTTTATCACATAAATTATTTCTATTCATAAGCTTGTCTTCCATTACCATGTTTAACCTTTTTTCTTCTACCTTTTCTTTCCACGTTTTTTGTGTTTCTACGAAAACTCCTCTATGAGCACTACTCGATAGGCCCCTTGTATAGAATGTGAAATATTTTATTTTGAATGAATAGAAAAAAATATTGATATACTTAGAGACTTCCTTTGCGTCATCTTTTAAATGGTTAGTCTAAATGTTGTTGAAGTCTATAGTCGATTTAACAATTTTTTCCTTATTTGACATCTAGATTTTAGAATTTATTAAATAAATATATTATGTATTTCTATGGCATGATTTTTTTAGTTGATTGATCATGTGGTCTTAATTTGTAATCATTATCTTATCTATCTTAATGCCTTCATTTTGCATGAAGTCCAACCACAATGTGGTGTAGTACCCCTACCCTAATCAATTTCTAATCTCGGTTTGACCTGAGTTAGTTTATCATAATATAATGATTATAGTCAGATGTTGTGATTTTAGTGCATACCTGTTAATGTGGTTTTCACACCAATTCGTATACAGGTTATTAATTCCTATATTTCATGTTATTATCTCGGGCTAACACTTTCATTAAGTATATATATGTATGCATGTATGACCCTTGGTTGCAGGAGATTTCAGGTACAGTACCGCATGGGTGCGAGGTTCGTCTCCACCTGGATTTGCAGGTTTGAGTGTACCTCTTTGGTCCTTCGAATTTGGATTAGGTGGTCGTAAGACCCTCATTTGACCATAGTCGTGCTCAAGTGAGCATCGTCAGTCGTCGTCGGTATTCCCTTTGGTTGGGTTTGAAGGTCGTTTGTCCGTTTGGTTTTTTGGGTTGCGTGCTTTGTGTGTATGGTTAAATTGAGTAATTAGTCCTTAGTATTTAATTTGATTAAATATGTGTTTGTGCATTAAAGATTAATGGACTAAATTAAACAGGATTTCTTTAAGTGATTATCGTTAATTTGAATTGCTCGATTTAAATTGGGAGCAAGTTCAATTAAATAGTTAATTTTAATGTTAAATTATTATGTTTATGCTTGTGAAAAGAAAGATTTAAATTTAATTGAAATATAATTAATTTTATCTTCTTAGCATTTTGGAAATAGAAAGGTTAAATTCAGTTATTTGGAAAAAATCAATTTTAAATTGAAAAGCAAGTTAATTTTTATTTTTTTTAATAATAAAAGTGGAAAATCCACTGAACTATATATTAATGATAAAGAGTTTACATTGGGTTCAGACATGGCATACCGATAGGAAAGAACCCACAAGAAAACCTTCGGTTGTAGCCATATTAAGACTTAACAGACATATACAGTACCCTTTACAATATATATACTGATGAAACCCCCACCTCCTATTTCTGATATTTTTTACAAAAGTCCCATAGGACAACTTCAAACTAGAATTACTCCAACTGAAGAAGAGACGAACATGAAGAACCACAAGGCAGATGAATAAGAGAAAATTCTCTGTCAGGACCATAGCTAACCATTTCGAACCAAAAAGAAGCCATGTAGCCTTCATTCCTGCAAAAAACCATACTACTAGCTACAAAAGAGAAAATATGTTAGTTGTCCAAAAACCAGGTACTAGAGCTCTCATCTGGTGGCTCATGAGAAGAGAACAGAGGGGGAATCACCCTTAGAGGGAACACCATGCAAGTAGGAGCAGAGCATAAAAGTCCCAAAGAGATTAATGAATGTAAAGCTTGAAAAACTACCCATGCTTTATCCACATAATGGTCAAGAGCCAAGTACAACAAAAAATCCATAGAGGCTCTAGTATTTTCCAAGGAATCACATATCAATCTCATACGTAACTGATGAAACAAATGACCAGACCAGCCATTAGCCAAAAGCTCATGGCGAGGAAGAAAACCCCCGTAATAAAAAGAACCTATACAAAACCGATAACTAGCCAAAGTAGGAGAGACCAACTCCCAATTGCACACTATCGAGAAGACAAACGTGGATACCAAGAGGCGAACCAAATCCATATCGAGAAGAACATCAAAACAAATAGTAAGAAAATGAGAGAGAAGCTCATCATAAGAAACATGATGACCAACTTGTAACCACCGACATCCCAAAAGCCTGCGAAACTCAAAGTCCACCGTGGGAGTAAACAAATTGAAAACCTTGACAAGATTAACAAAATTCTCCTCAACTGCATCTTCTTCCCCCAATGATCGAGCTTCTAAAACCACTCTATAAACTCAAACAAGCAGAGAGGAAGGCATTTGCAAAATGAAGAGCACCAAAAACCAGAAATAAACAAGGAACTAATTTTTGAAAATGATAGAGAAATGTATTTGGAAGAGAAAATGTCCTGAATTTCCCGTAAAGATACTGAAAAAATCCATTTGAAACATGCTTGAATTAATTCGCACGAATGCAAAAGCCTTCCACTAAAACCCACAAGTGATTATCCCGTAAGTAAGGATACCATCAATCTAAAAATAAATAATCTGTAAGCCAAATCTATCAGACCCGGACAAGCACAAGGCGGCCAACACAATGATATTTGCATCAAAAAATAAAACCTTAGAAAATGTGCTGACGGCTTGAGGAGATGAAAGCATACGAAAAAATAATTAAGGGTTGGAGATAAGGACTGCACTAAACACACATGTCACAACCAAAACACATAATAAATGATGATATTACTGACAAGACACAAGGTCAAATCAATATCGAAAAAACCAAACTTAAGGAAATCTCTCCCCGACTTGAAAATAGAAAATCATTTGAAAACATTAGAGCGAACTTCCATAAGCCACAAAAAAACAATTAACCCGTAGCGCCCGGGATATACACCCCATCCTTCTGCACACAACAAATATACCAACACCCCATATGTAAGCATAGGACGTTTACACATGTGATGTAAAAATAATCTGAACCAAGGAGGATGACATGTATATCTCAAGCAAATGAAACCGATGATGAAATTTAATATCATGCCCATATAATTAGGTCGATTCTTGAGTGAGTATCCAAATCATGAAAAAGCTATTTACATATGCTGCCACCTAAAAAATTCTTCTGCAATCCTTAAGAAGTACACACATTAACATCTAACCCAAATGCAGCAGTGTATAAATACTCCAAATGCAGATAGTAATAAAAACCTCCTATCAACACATGAAGGACAAATACAAACTGAACTGAGGAGAGGATAATATGTATACTTGAATAAGAAATGAAGACACTAACACTACCTCTCTATCCCTCAAGAAATACACACATTAACATCTAACCCAGATACAAGAATGTACAAATACTCCATATGCAATAGAAGTAAAAGCCTCCTATCAACACATGACGAACATATACAAAATGATATGAGAAGAGGATAATATATATACTTCAATAAGAAATGAAGATAATAACTCAAAATAGATGACTTAATCTATGAGATGTGGCATATACCTGGAGAGGACGACATGAGGGATGTTGCCAACTGCTACATTCTTATGAATAGCAGTCGAGTCAAAAGCCAAATTAGCCAGAAAATCTACCAGTTTATTTATCTCTCGAAATCAATGAGATAATGCATAAGTATCAAAGAAGGATAATTTCTCCAAAATGTGATCAATTAAGTACTTTAAATGCCAACAATTACTTTTGCAGCTCAACACACTTTGAATAACAACCATTGAATCCCCTTGGATGGAAATATGTTTGATCCCAAGGGAAATAGCCAAATCAATCCCAAGTGACAAGGCTTGACATTCAGCAAAATTGTTTGATTGAGACCCAAG
This sequence comes from Cryptomeria japonica, assembly GCF_030272615.1. Classification (NCBI taxonomy): domain Eukaryota; kingdom Viridiplantae; phylum Streptophyta; class Pinopsida; order Cupressales; family Cupressaceae; genus Cryptomeria; species Cryptomeria japonica. Next base: position 639,819,278 of record NC_081415.1, on the reverse strand, counting down.
AGCATGACATTGAGCGGCAATTAGGACTGCATTATGATCGAAAATGGCCATCCCAGCTCCAGACATACCCGGATTCCCCCTAGAAGCACCATCAAAATGAAGTTTGAAATGACCTGGAGGAGGAGGAGCCCAACTGGCCACAATTCTATTATTTTTAAAAGCCATAACCTTTGCAACTGACCCATGAGAAGGTATGCTAGATAGAGATTTCCATGTCCTTGTGATCATGCCATCCCAATGGGAAAAAGATGTCAGATTTTCTAAATTCTTATGAATATATGACAAGATCACCTCCGAGATAGAAGCCTCTATCTTGACTAAAATATTAGAAAGCGAAGTGGATGATTTTTTAAAGATCATATTATTTCTTTCTAACCATATGTTCCAAACAATAATTGATGGAGCTATAATCCAAAGGCAGGCATAAAAAGAAGAGGAAAACAAGAGATGCCAAGCTTTGAAGTGAGAGAGAAGGTCCCCACTAGTAACAAAAGACAATCCTAGCTTCTCGAAAAACCAATTCCAACATCCTAGAGAAAAATCACAATGAAGGAAAAGATGAGATGACGATTCCAATTTTTGATTACACAAAACAGAAGGGAACACAACAGATAAACCCATCCTATCTAGTCTCATCCCGGTTAGAACCTTGTCTTGAACAACAAGCCAAGCAAAAGCTCCAGCCTTCGGCAGACATGCTGGATGCCAGAATAATTTGTAAGGCCAAGAAGAGAGATCCTTAGCCAATATAAGAGAGTTGTATCCATCTTTCACTGAGTATTTTCTAGATGAACTCTTAGTCCAAAACAACTCATCATCCTTCTCAGACAAAATGATAAGTTTGTCTTTAAGAATAAAATAAAAATATTCTTTCAGATTGGGGCTAACAGGAAGAAACTCAATAGATTTTCATTGAGCCCTCACCAGATGTCCATTATGAACTACATTAAAGTAGTCTGATAAATAGACCCCCCATTTATCCAGAAGTATTGATTTCAAGGGAGACAAATCCCTAATAGAATCCATAGGACAATAACCATTCCAGGCATCATCCCAAAATCTAATTTTCGTACCCTTATGCACAACCCAAGAAAGATACGAGAGTAAGACACTTCTATATTTTCCCATGAAATTCCAAATAGCCGACCCCTTAGGTAGAGTCAAGGCCCTAAAAATAGGCTCCCTAGATCCATTAGAAAGATACTTAGCGAACATGATTCTAGCCCAAAGGAATGCTGGATTATCATACAATTTCCACACTAACTTGGTCCCCAAGGCCAGATTTTGATTTTCCAAACTACAAATTCCAGCCCCACCAAGTTCCTTAGGAAGACAAACCTTATCCCAAGCTAACAAGGGGATCCTAGATTTCCCATCCCTATTATTATTCCAAAGGAAAGATCTCAGAGTATCCTTTAAACTGACAATAACAACCTTTGGAGCTTTTAGAATTGACATTAAGTAAATTGGCACCGCATTCAGTACAGACTTAATCAACACAATTTTCCTAGCCATGGTAAGCCATTTGTGATTCCATGCCAAGATTTTCTTAGACACCTCATAAACTACTTTATCCCAAAAACTAACCTTAACCTTATTAGCAAAAAAGGGAACTCCTATATAAGTGCAAGGGAGATCCCCAAGTTAGAAACCCCAAAAATTTTGAAGCTATCTTGGAGCAGGGAGTGAGTGTTTAAGAAATAAATCTTAGATTTTTCCTTATTGACCTTTTGACCCGAAAAAGCTACATAATTCCTGATTACTTGATCAATAACTCAAGCCTCCTTCAAGGTTACAAAACCGAATAAGAGGGTGTCATCAACAAAAAGGCAATGGGATATCCTCTGATCAAAATTCTGAATTTTGATACCCTTCCACAAACCGGTCTCACGAGCCGAGCCGATTGCCCGACTCAAAGCTTTAGCTAGTAAGATAAATAAAAAAGGTGAGAACGGGTCCCCTTTCCTTAAACCCCTAGAAGAGTGGAAGAAACCACAAGGGGACCCATTAATAAGAACCGAAAAATCTTGCCGAGGAAATACAAGCCATAATCCATTTTATCCAAGCCAGGGAGAAACCCAACCTTAACAGGACAATTTTTAATGCATTCCATTCAACCCTATCATAAGCTTTCATCATGTCTAACTTAAGGATCATGGCAGGGTATTTCTGGGCAGAGATTGAATGTAAGACCTCATGAGCAACTATAGCCCCTTCAGGAGTTTCCCTTTGAGGGACAAAACCTCCTTGCTCAAGGGAGATTATTCTTGGTAAAAGAATGGCCAACCTCATAGCAATTACTTTGGAAAATATCTTATAAATGGTGTTACATAAAGCTATAGGACGAAAATCTGCAAAGGTTTTAGGGTCCTCCTTCTTAGGTAAAATGACAATTAAGGTAGTGTTCATTTCTTTAAGGATAGCCCTATTTCTCCTAACTTCCTCTAAACCCAAAAGGACATCCTGACCCACAAAATCCCAACATTTCTTAAAAAACAAAGGAGTAAAACCATCAGGCCTAGGAGCCTTATCTGGGTTCATAGCAAAAACAACCCCCTTAACCTCTTCTATTGAGAAAGGAGACATTAACATTCTATTATCCTCGGGAGAGACAAGGGAGGGAATGAGAGACGAGATATTGGTAGATTCATCAATATTCTCAGATGAAAGAAGATTCTTAAAAAACTTAATCGCTTCCTTAGAGATATCCCCATCCTCAGAGAGAATATTCCTCTGACTATCCTGAATACAAGAAATCCTACTCCTGACCCTTTTCATTTTAGTACTAGGATGGAAAAATTTTGTGTTCTTATCACCATCAGCTAGCCATAACTCCCGAGATTTTTGTCTCCAATAAACCTCCTCTCTAGCCAAAATTTCATCTAATTCACTCCTAAGAGACCTGATTTCATCCAATACCTTAGATCCCAAACCATGCTGCAAGACTTGTCTATTCAGAACCTCTAACATGTCTAAAATCCTTTGTTTTTCTTCAAAAATATTCTTGAAATGAAGGGAGTTCCATCCCCTAATATTATTTTTTAAAAAACTAATCTTCTTAACCAACTGGAACATTCTAGAACCTCTAAAGAATGGAGCCTCTCCCCACCATTGTTGCAGGAGGGGAAGAAAAGAGGGATCCCTAAACCACATTGGCTCAAACTTAAAAGGAAGTTTGTAAGAAGGTCTATCCCTTGCAATAGTCAGAGAGACCGAAAAATGATCCGACCCAGACAAGGGAAGAATGGAAGAGAAAAACTCAATGTCTGAATCAAACCAATTAGATGAGAGTAAAAATCTGTCCAATCTTTCCACAATCTGAGAGAAATTTTTCCTCATGTTCGTCCATGTGAATAGGCCATTATTAGGTTTACAATCAAAAAGAGACATGTAAAAAATGACTGCATTAAAATCATCCATAGACTTCTTATTTGGATAAATCCCCCCCGATTTTTCAGTAAGATCTAGAATAGCATTAAAATCTCCCCCCAAAATTACAAAAGAATGATTCCTAAGGGGGGATGACACCCTAATGAGCTCTTGCCAAACATTGTATTTAGCCAAGATACCTGAGGGAGCATAAATGTTAAACACCCAAACTTTAAAACTAGAAGCTTTGAACGCAACCAATTTCACATCAACTACAAAATCATTCCATAACAAAGCCAAGCCTCCTGATGCCCCAGCAACCGGACAAGAAAAAAACTTCCACTTTTTCCAAGAAGAAAATACAGAAACGAAGTTCTCCAACGAAAGTTTAGTCTCCTGAAGCAAACCTAGATCCCACTTAACCAAGTCTAACTGAGACTTGATCAAGCATCTCTTGTTAGGGGCATTTAAGCCCCTAACATTCCATGAGATAATCTTCATTGATCTCGAGGGGAGGTCGACACTCCCCTCTTTTCACTAATGGGAGAAGGACAATTCTCCCCAAAGCTTGTATGTAAGCTTCACTTAACCGCAATAGATCTAGTTATTGGAGGACTGATAACACACTTTTTTTTCGATTTGAAGGAACCACTACCTTTTCCAATCCCAAAGGACAATATAGAAGCCTTCTTAAATGCAAGGGAAGATGACAAAACTTGTTGAATACCCGCATCAATTTCCAACTGAGTTTTATGATTCTTTGGAGGTCTACCCTTGCCCGGGGACACTATAGTGTTAGGGAAATTCAGCTAAACCTGGGCAATAGAAGATCTAATAGGCGTTTTAATCGGAGATGGTCAATGAGACAGGGCCACTTTCTGAAGAACAAGTCGTTTTGGATCATCTTGAGAGGTATTAACAGGGACCTAAGATGGATTTAAGGAAGGAGAATTTGATAAACTCTTATAAATTAAATCCAGGTCATTTCCAATAGAGCATATAACCTTTTCCGAGACCTCCTCTTCCTCAATATCCTTATTAGATTTAAGCAACTGCTCAACTTGCTGAGCCGTGTGTTCATCTGGAGAAATATGCATAGACTCAGGCATATCACAATCCCTAAGAGGCTCATTATGTAGTAACTCTTTCACTTGTTGAATTAAAGCATCCTCATCATGGCAAACGGTGGTAGACACAACCGGAGAAATCACCCCGGTGTCTGCAATAGGACCAGACAATCATTCTAGAGGATTAAGGACCTCATCCCCTAAGCTACCAACAAGCCCCTCCTTCTGAATAGGGCAAACATGGGAATCTTGTAATGGAGGAAGAGCCGACTGGTTACCTAAATTAGGAATGCCATCTTTATCATGACCGACATACTTGGGAACTTCCAATACAACCTGAGATAAGGTGTTCGCCTCACTTTCAAGTACAACAGTGGCAAATTTAAGATTAGGATGAGCGGAAAAGTTATGGTTCTCCTTGAATTGACGGATAGACCCAACCAAGACTTGAGTAGATTCTTTAACAGTAGTATTATGATTAATTTGAGCGGCATTGGTAAGGTCCTCCTTGAATTGACGAATAGGCCCCACCAAGACCTAAGAGGAGTCTTTAGTAGGGGTAGGATTGAAAGAAACATTCCGATCTACCTCACTATTTATACCAGTTTTAACATTATGAAAAAAAAAAAAATAGGGGAGCATCCACAATAATCTGATTTTGACACAGATCATCATTCATCTTCACAATAGGTTGCTTCCAAATGCCATCATTTGATTTAAGATTACAAGAAATTGGGCATACTGATGACGGGGAAACCAAAATGCGTAATTTTACCAGAACCTTCCCTTCCTCAAAAATGGATTTAGATGTCAAAAAATTACCAAAATTATCCCCTATGGATTTCAACACCTCTGGATCCATGAATTCAAAAGGAAGTTGTGGCAATCCAAACCAAACCGGAAGAGGTTTAGGTTTGACCCATTCCGGAACAAAAAAAGGTTTCCAAGCAGAAACCCTAACTACAACATTACCAAACCAATGAAATGAATTTGCAAGAACACCATCCTTGCATCGGGGGGATTCGAAAACCAAAACAGAGGAATTGGAAGATAACAGCTGAAAACAAATCAATGTAGGCCAACGTTTGCATAATTTAGAATGTAATTTAGATAAGTTGGTCAGAGGACCCCAGATTTCCCCTAAAATAGCCACATAATGCAACTTGGAAGCCCTATTAGCCACAACAGAACCAGAGAAATAAAAAAGAGGTCGTAGAAACCAAACCTCCTTCGAAGGAACAGAGTGAACCATGTTACCTTTTTCCAAATGAGCTTTACTACTCGAGCTCCCCGCATCTTTACCAACAGTAACAGCGTCATCCGTCTGTTTAACAGACCCGGATGCCCTAGGACCAGCCAAACTAGCAACAACCACATACAAGGAAGCCCTAGGAGCAACTTGGGCTCCCTTGGTTACCACTTCAGCAAAAGATCGGTTCGCAGAAACGAAATTTGCCGATTTCATACCCCTGTAAGTGTTTCTCCCCTTAACATTCGGGCCTTGCCAGTTGGAACTCCCCATACGATGCCGTGGGAACCCTTTGAAAAAACCCTAAAAATATTTGGATATCGGACGAAAACTTCTGTGTTGCCTTCTCAAAAACGGAGCCCTATCTACCCAACGACACTTGGAAAACATCCACTGTAGCACATGTGGCAGATCATCCCATCCAACATCTGCCCATATAACCTAGACTTTTGGAAAAATATGGAGATGGATATTTTTGGAAAAAAAGGATTTTGGATGGAAAATTTGGGGGTTTTGGGAGGAAGAAGTTTCTCTAGAGCTTGTAGGTTGGGCTCTCCTTCAAATCTCTTCCAGGGTTGCGTATGGAGGTAGGAATTATCTTATTGTCTTCCTTGTTGCCCAAGAAATGGTTTGTTGGTTGGAAGAAGAATGCTTGTTGTTCAAAACCAATCTTTCAAATTGATTTTAGATTTAATTTGGAATTGTGATTTTAGAACTATGCTTATTAGCTTGTGTTCTTCAAAAAAAGAAAAATATGGCTGAATCATTGTGATGAAAATGGTCCCTTTTTTCCCAATATGGGTTTTTGTTGAAGAAAATTATTTGGGGTTTTTGATATTCTTCAATTTGTTTTTGGGCATTTGATACCCTATGTGTTTGAAAAGAAGTATACCCATCAAAGATATGAAACAAAATATATTTCATAACCAAAACTGATTTTTATCTTAAAATCAAAATTTTTATATCATCAAAATTGATTTTTGTTTTTAAAAAATTGAAATGTTAATTGTTTAAAAACAAAACGAAAATATTTTGGGGTTTGGAGGAGTGGGGAGCGGAGGCTGAACCCACCGCCTCCTCCCCCTGCCCAAGCTGCAACCGATGGTGGCCGCAGCAAGCTGCGACCCCTGTGGTGGCCGTAGGGTGGTGCAACCCCCGCGGTGGCCGTAGGTACCCCCGCGGTGGTCGCGTAGGTTCCGCAAGACCTACGTCCACTGTGGCTAGGGCACGACTGCCCAACCCTCACGTTTGGGAGGTGGGCCTGACCGCCCTCACTGCCCCCTTTTATGTTGTAGTTTTTAAAAATGGTTTTTTTTAATATTTTTTTTTAGTTAAAAAAAATATACATAATAATAATTTAATATTATTAAATATAGATTTTAATTAAGTTTTTAATTAAGTTTAAATATGCCATTTAAAATAATAAATTATGATATTTGTAATTAATTAATTGTATAGTGGCAATATACTTTAATTAATTTTCAAATTGTATTATATTATTAAAGCATATTTTTCTAATTTATTACTTGATTTGTTAATAGTGTTATTAATTATTAATTGTTTATATTTTATTAATCATGGATTAATAAGCGTATATTAATTAATAGTTAATTTTGGCATTCTTTTCTATATGCGCAAGGAAATAATTGTTAAGTTAGGAATGGATTATCTTTAATTGGATTCCTTATATGTTTATGTTTCCTTGATCCATATAGTTTAACTTGGTTCTGAAAAGACGAATTTGGAGGAATTATTTCTGAACCAGTATGACAATGATGTTTTAATTGAAGATTAAATATCATATTTAGTTAGTTAATGGTTGTTTAATTATATTTATGTGAAATTGGTTCAAGAACTCATAATGGTGTATTTATGTATATTCGATGCAAATGAACCTTAGAGAGTTAGAAAACCAAGAACAACCCGTACTTAGATGAGGTGGATAACTGCAATCTAACTTAGATCATTTAGAAAACTTGATCGACATTTAATGTTTAAATCATTTCGGAAAAGATTGTATCTGCTGGTTATTGCCTATGTGAGTTTAATTTCTGTATTCGCTTTTGCTTAAGTAATGGCAAGCCTTGCTTTGTTTGATTGGACCCTATCATATGGTTGATTTGGGTACCGGTTTCTGTCCTCGGACTTGAGTTGACTGTTATTTTGTTGTGGTGTTGTATTGGTCATATCCTTTATGTGGGTGTTGAATGATGATTCGTGGTTCACCATAGTTGGTCAGGCCTCTGGTTAGAGTACTGTCAGTAAGTGTACATCTTTTGAGTCATGTTTGACCAGATGGATGTTCCCTCATTTTTGAACTCCGTTTGCTTGACCATGTGTGTTCCTTTATTTCTGAGGTCGCTTGAGTATAGTCTAGTATCGTATGGGAAGTGGATTTCGATTGGGGGCCGCGCCCAAAGTGGCTGCTGGGTAACCCATCAAAAGTGAGTCTAATAAGTGATAACCTAACTGTAGATTAGAATGTTAATCTCTAAGTAAGATAATTGTGCCTCACACATGGGACGAGTGCTAACACAGACTCGACGTACTGTGAGAAGACCCGAAATGGCAAACCATCATCCTTGTCTTCACGAGAGGATGTGTGGGTCCACATGAGGCTTGGATGGGCCAGAGGTTCGGATTAGGTTGCCAGGGTAACCCAGTGTATGGGGCTGGAACCTATGAAGACCTGCCATGGTAACCATACCAGGTTGTGTGATGACACTTGTCCCTACGTTCGCTAGTGTGTTGCTGTATTGTCCTGATAGGAGCACGTTTGTGGAGTCATCTTGTTGTCTATGCCCTTGTGAGTACCTGGTTTCATGTTAGACCTTGGGTGGTGATGACTCAATTCTGTGGATGCTCTAGTGGACCTTTGTATTAGCTTCGATTATGTTCAGATGGATCCTTTCCTTTTCAGGGATCGTTTATGTATTTATTGACCAATGTGGTCGTTTGTATATTGGTTATGTTTCTCCTTGATGGCAGGATTGTAAATAATGAGAACCTTATGTATTATGAACTTTATTAATTATCAGAGGGGTCTTGCAGTTGAGCAGACCTGGAGATGTAGCCCTTTAGGAGTGAACTCCGAGATCATCTTGGTGTTATGTGATGCTTTTATTCTTATGTTTCATGTTTAGTGTTAGCATGTATGAATGACATTTTGATAGAATGTATAAGTGGATAAGATGAAATTAATTTTAAATGCATGTATGCAATCCTCTCTTGAATGCAGTAAATTGTATCATGAAAGAATGTAGCCTAGAGTAATGGAATATATTCAGTTATTGTTAAAGAAATTAAGTATGCATGGAAAGAACTCAATAGTTTATGATGAAATTAAATGTGTTATTAAAATTAGATGCATGACTTATATTTTAATGAAAAGTATGAATGAAGGGTATAGATAAATCTTAATGGATGAACTTTATTTTTTGATTTACATTTTCATCTTCTGAATGAAATTATCCTTGTTTAAGAATTATCTCGTTATAAGATAATCAGCTTATTGGATTTATTAGTGTGAGTTAAGTTAAATGTGTAATTAGGTAATCACGTTGGAAAACTCTTTAGGTGTTAGATGATGTCTTCCGCTATGTAATCTGAATTTTGATATCTCGTTGTATCCTAAGGTTGTGTTTATCTTTTAAAAAAAAATTATTGCACTCCATTTGTATGTTTTAGCTTTATCCCTTCGGGGTTTCCTGGTGGGGCATTACATGTGGTATGTCCTAACTTTGTGCTCATCTATATGAATCTTTGGGGGCCTTAGATTGACTCAAATTCAAAGCACATTTCATTCTTTTTATGATATAATTTATTATCTCTTTTGAGTTCAAGATCCTTGAATAGGTTGAGAGATCCAAGTTCTAATATGGCTCTTACAAACTTATCCTCAATGGAGACTTCCTCCTCAAAGTTGAGCTCCACTAGTCTACATATTGTAGCATCTACTTCTCGCCCTTAGTAATATCTTTCAACTCAATCGCTCTTTTTATCCAAAAAATCTACAACTAAGTCTTGTGTAAAAGGTGCCTAACATGTGAGAAAGGTTTGCCACACATGGTGCTCTCACACCTACACTATTTTCCACTCTTCTTCTTTCTTTGTGAGTCATAGCTCCATTAGTTTGCTATTGATTTGAAAGCATTTGACACAAACTATGTAAGTGGGTCAAATAAACAATTGACTAAAATTCAAGAAGATCAATGAAGAATTAGGAAAGCATGCTCAATATATTATTTTGAAGCAATGAACATCCTATGGGCCACTCCAAAATAGACGACATCCAACCAAATTTTATTACTTGAAACAATTGAGTATAATCATCCTACTTAGAGAGACTCTTTAAGGTATAGTCTATCTATTTTTATAAAAGTTTGTTTATACTTAAGAACCACTTTATTTACATTCTTGTCTTCAACCATTATTGTATGTATGTTTCATCTCTTCTTCAACCATTACAACCAGTTGTGAGTGACTCAATTTTCTAATGATGTGGAATAGTTTAACATGCCTAACATTCACAATCTAGTTTAACCACAACTTTGAAATAAGTGTGATACAATAGTCAATCCATGAATGGGAGAATGAAAAGTTATCTTTCACATATCTATCACTAAATCTTCAAGAAACCTAATGCTTCAATCTCCATTATTCCCTAGCTTTTGTTGAATTCCATTATAACAATACTAAAAAGTTTGTAGAGTCAAATGTATCTGATGAGAATGACTTGAAATTTTTTATTTATTAGCCAAAGAATGTCTCCTTCACAATCTAATATCCAACAAGAAGAATTATCCTTTTTGGTAACACATGACACCTTGTGACATAGTCTACCGGTGTATTTACATAAGGGTTTTTTCTACTATCACTTAAGCAAGAGCCTACTTTAAAATGTGTGTCTATATTCGAGTCTACTTTACCTAGTTCACCATCACATAAGCCTTTAAGTGTATCCCAACTAGAAAGAGGAATCTCAATTCAACCTATACTAAAATCAAGGATCCCATCATCTTCATAGTTCATTTTTTCTGATGACAAGACAAGCACCCCATACTACATGTTGTGATCACTAGAAATGACATAAATATAACAATACATAACAAATGAGGCTATTATTATACATGTACACAATGCTTAACTCACACATGGTGCTCAATTGACAAGAGGAAGTGGATGCAACCTTCTTGTATGCATCATCCCATTACTTGGTTCACTAATACTCACCCTCCAAATACATCCCAACTAGAAATTGGAATGTCAATGCATCCCACACTACATTGTAGGTTTTATCCATCTAAATTCATTTTTAGCTATGTTGACAAGACAAACATCACATACTAGTTGTCGTATCCAAGGTGTGTCTTTCAAAATAAAACATAAAGATATTAATGATATATCAACTACTTGCTAAACGTTTGATTTCGTGGATCCTAACTTCTACCACCTCCTTACAACTAGCAAAAATTTGTCTAAACTAGAACAAGGTAGCTCATACACACATAGTGGTTAAGTCATGCATATATCTCATGTTCACATAGTGATATGCCACAAAAGTCATAGTGAAACAATATACTAAGATGTAATAACTAAAAGAAATTATGTTTTATATCACTAGTATGTTCTTTTTAGTGTTTGAGATAAGATTCTTACACTACTAATGATAAAGGAAAGTATTATAAGAGTAATAATGAATAATTAAAATGTACATTTATTTCACCTTTGAAATCACAATTTCTTTTTACTTTGAGAATTTCAACGTGCATATAATATGAACTATATAAAATATAATTTATTTACACACATCATAAGTACACATAGTGGTTAAGTTATGCATACATCCCATGTTCATATAGTGATATGCCACAAAAGCCATAGGGAAACAATATGCTAAGATGTCATAACAAAAATAAATCATGTTTTATATCACTAGTGTGTTCTTTTTAGTGTTTGAGATAAGGTTCTTACACTACTAATGATAAATGAAATAAGTATAACTAGAACTATAATGAATAATTAAAATGTGTTTTTATTGTCACCTTTGAATTCACAATTTCTTAAATTTACTTTGAGAATTTCAACATGCATATAATATGAACTATATGGAATATTATTTATTCACACATCATAGGCACACATAGTGATATGTCACAAAGGCAATAGGAAAATAATATGCTAAGATGTTGTAACCAAAACAATCATGTTTTATATATATCACTAGTATATTCTTATTAGAGTTTGAGATAAGGCTCTTACACTACTAATGATAAACGAAGTAATTATACTTAAGATTATAATTTATTTTTTATTTAAGAATTTCAACATGCATATAATATTATTTATTTTAAATGAATATATTTACACAAACTTCTCTTAGCTTCAAAAATATTATTTCAAACATTTTCTACTAACAAGGTCAACCACGCGAAGGTGGAAGCTTGTTTGGCCTCCCCTAATTGACCTAAGACAACCAACACAACACACAAATACACAAATTATACACACGACACCACACGACACGACACTATATTTTATTTTATTTATAATAAAAATTTACATATTGTTAATATGTTGAGTCAAAATATAATATAATTAGCATTACCATGCGAAAATGCCTTTGCGTGCGAAAAAGCAATGCAATGCATCGACATCCTTTTTTGAGTGTTCTTATCCGCCATGGGGATATTACAGAGGCTCTGCAAATCAATTTGTTGTTTTGGCTAATTACTCTGGGACTGAGGATCTTGGTAGGGTCATATCGCGGATCCGCGATCAAGAGGTCTTCTTTGCAAAAACAAAATACTCTTTGGTTAATGAGGTTAGGGCTCCCCCTCCTCTTTACAAGGGTTGGGATTGGGATTGGCATTTGGTGAGCCTCATAAATAAAAGGGTTTTAGGGCAACCAAATGGCCCCAAACAGAATTCCAATCATTGTCGGGAGGAGGGTTTTGTAAAACCTAACCAGTCAAAGAGATCCTCTTCTTACCATACTTTTCCTCCACGAAAATATCTAGGTAAATTATCAGAGGATTTGGAAACCCCTGACTATCTCAATTCTAAGGAAGTCGAGCACCCAATGCCGGATCTACCTTCAAATTCCCCAGCTATCCATAACGGGTTGGTCATTGAAATTGATAATCATACCCAGGTCAGGTATCAAACGCATTGCAATGACATAATGATCTTTGCTCGATGGAAAGGTTGGGGGATCCCGTCCGAACAAATTGCCAATTGGGTGTCGTCCTCCTTCAATAACCAGGTAAAAATTGACATTCTTCCTGATAATTTCTTAGCTATTGAATGTGGTAATAAGAGTTTGAGAATTCATTGCTAAACGGGTATATATTAACATTTAAGGGTCTAGGGTTTGATTGCTGGGATTGGCAACCTCTCTTTCTCCCATCTTAATTTAATTCCTACATGGTTAATAGAGCAATTTTTCTTGATAAATTTCTTGTAAAATTGCGAAATAATGACTTTTTAAGAATAATAGGCAACAAAATAGGTATATTTGTAGAAGTAAAAAATCAGCCCTAAGCTTCTTTAACTAGCTCTTAATTGTTAATATGAATATTAACATTAAATCTTTAGATCCTACAACTCTGAAATGCGATAAATCTTGTTTAACCCTATAATTACCCTTTTATAATGGTCCCTTTCATGATTCTAGGCCAAGGAAGATCCCCTTCGAGAAACCCTTCCCTGAATCGTTGCTCAAGTCTGATGGCGCACCATTCAGATTTGTAGAAGGAGGGGGTTTCACCCTAGAGGGCTATAAGATTGATATTAACCCTAATCATCTCACCACAGACCTATATCCTCATAGCTCCCTTGTTAAGCCCTCTTCGTTCCCCTCTTCCTCCATTCTTACTATAAATTCACCTATAGCTGACTCTCTTCTCAGGGATTGAGATCTGGAAGAAGGTGAAATCAATGAGGTTATCCCTCAGAAAGAGCAGATCGGTTTGACAAATATGTCATCATCTAGCTCTCTCATTCCACCAAAGAAGCTGAGTCCCTTGGGGTCTCCCCCTTTAGTGAAACTAATTACCTCTGAGCAATCAGCAGTAATGGATAGGCTTTCCCTGGATCCAGGCATGGCATCCTTGTAGGATCAACCAATCTCTCTAGCCTCAAGGTTGGAGGGCTTTGAGGAGGCAGAGGCTTGCCCTCCACCTTTGCAGGCTATTTTTGATACAATTGTAGAATCTGAGGGTGATCGTGTGGCTAGGGAAGTTAACATGTTTGCCAATTTTGTAGGGGAAGTAGTAAACGACCTCATGGATCAATTGGTTGTGGAAATTTTTTATGATGAGGAGTTGGAAAGACAAAGGGATCTCTTAGTCAAAAATCTAGTGGATGTTACCAGAGCCAACTTAGAAACAGATGAACTATTTATACCATTAGATAACTTAGAAAATGATAACCCAAATTCTCTAGGCATTCTCAGCTCTGATAGAAGTAAAGACTTTCCTGACTATGCTAAACACAGTAAGAGAAGAGGTAGGAGATCCCTTGTTGAACTAAGATCAAAGGATGGAGATGCCAAGGGTCAGTCTAAAATATCTACTCTTTTTAATGTAGGGGAGGGGAAGTTCCTCCCCACAAAGCCATGAAAATCACTACATGGAATGTTAGGGGTCTGAACGCCCCTAACAAACAATGCATCATAAAGCATTGCATCTCTGACTCTAAATTAGATATAATGTTAATCCAAGAAACCAAAATGAACTCCTCTGAGATTGACCTTTTTGAGAAAAAACTAAGTGTTAGATAGCTAAAGCATTCCCCTGCTACAGGGGCCTCTGGGGGCTTAGCTATCATTTGGGACTCCAGATTCATCTCATTCACACCTTTAGAGATTAAGCAATATTGGATGGGAGGAGAAGTAGTAAGTTATAAAAATAACCTAAGATTCAAATTAATCAATGTCTACGGCCCTATCCAAAATAGGGATAAGGCTAGGGTGTGGGTGTTATTGGAGTTTTTCCTTAAAAGTTTTCCGAACAATGTATGCATCATTGGGGGAGATTTCAATGCTATCACTAAGGTAGAAGACAAAAGAGGAGGTAGCAACAAACTTCCCTCAACGGCTATAGATTTCAATCATTGGATCAATAGGAACTCCCTGTTGGAAATCCAGATGGCGAAGAATGCCTTCACCTGGAACAACAGAAGGCTTGGTTTCTATAACATTGCTGAGAAACTGGATAGGCTCTTTATCCATGGGGGGCTCTCGGAGATTAATTTTACCTTGAAGGCAGAACCCTTCCCTTTATCAGGATCTGACCATTTCCCACTCCAACTAAACTTATTATCTGACCACTCCCCTAAAACATGTCCCTTCAAATTTGAGAGCACGTGGTTCAGAGATGATAACTTTTTAAACTTAATTGAGAATTGGTGGAGAAGCTTTGTTTTCTCTGGTTTGAAGATGTTTATTATCACAAGCAAGTTAAAGCTTATCAAAAGGAAGCTCTTAGAATGGAACAGGACTAATTTTGGAAATATCTTCAATAAAAAACTCTTAATAGAAAATGATCTTAAGAATGTTAACAGTGAGGTTCTTGAGAAAGGGATGGATGAACATCCCTTCCTCAAAGAAAAGGCTCTACTCTCTGAGTATGAAATGACACTCTCTAATGAGGAGATCTTTTGGAAGCAAAAATCGAGGGAGACTTGGTTGAGTGATGGGGATCGAAATACTAAGTTTTTCCACAATAGTACTAAGCAGAGGCGATGGGTCAATCAAATTTCTAAAATTAAGAATTGCCAGGGCTCCATCTGTAGTACCCCTGCCCTAATCCATTTCTAACCTTGGTTTAATCTTGGTTAGTTTATCTTAATTTAATGTTATAGTCAGATGTTTGATTTAATGCATAGCTGTTGATGTGGTTTTCACACTAGTTGTATGCAAGTTGTCTAGTGTTCCTATTTCGTGGTATTAATATCGGGCTAACGCTTTCATTAAATTTTATATATGTATGCATGTATGACTCTTGGTTGCAGGAGATTTCAGGTACAACGCCGCATGAGTGCGAGGTTCGTCTTCACCTGGATTTGCAGGTTTGAGTGTACCTCTTTAATCCTTAGAGTTGGATTAGGTGGTTGTAAGACCCTAGTTGACCATAGTCGTGCTCAAGTGAGCATCGCCAGTCGTCGTCGGTATCCCCTTTTGTTCGGGTTTGCGAGTCGTCAGTTTGGTTGACCTTCTCGGTTTGCGTGCTTGGTGTGTATGGTTAAATTGATTAATTAGTCCTTAGTAATTATTTTGATTAAATATGTATTTGTGCATTAGAGATTAATGGACTAAATGAATCGGGATTTCGTTATGTGATTTTCGTTGATATTGGATTGCTCGTTTTAAATTGGGAGTAAGTTCGATTAAATGACTGATTTTGAATATTAAATGCATTTTGTATATGCTGTTAAAAAAAGAAAGTTTTGTAGTTAAATTGCAATAGATTTAATTGTATTCTATTGGCTTTTTAAATTAGAAAGGTTAAATTGAATTAAATGAGGAAATCAATTTGGAATTGAAAAACAAGTTTAATTTGTTGTTATAGTTAGAGAAGAATTAACTTTGAGAATTATTTTTAAATAAAAATTTTAATTCCAAAAATGGAATTTTGGTCAACTCTTCCTTATAACCTAAAATTTTGGGAAATTTTGGAGAATGGATATTTTTGGAAAATTTTTGGTTGGAAAGAAATTTTGGGATGAAATTTGGGGGATTTTGGAAGGAGGAGTTATTCTGGATCTGACAGGTGGGTTCTCCTTCAGCTATTCCAGGAATGCGTATGAAGGTAGGAATTACCTTAACTGTTCTTCGTTGTTGCCATGGAAATATGTTCTGTTGGTAGAAAACAAATGCTGGTTGTTAAAGATCTAATCTGTTAAAATTGAATTTTAGTTTTAGATTTGGACTTATGGGTTTGGATCTATGCTTATTTGCTTATGATCTTCAAGAAAACAATTTTGGTTGCATCATTGTGGTAAAAATAGTTCCCTTTTTGGCCATTTTGAGTTTGGCTGGAAATTTTATTTGAGGTTTTGTTATCCCTCAATGTTTTTTTTTGGGTGGTTTGAAACCCCATTGTGTTTGGAGGGAATGAATACCATCAAAAGAAATTATGATACCCAAAGCTTATTTTATTGAAACTGGATTTTTAAGTATATCGAAATTTATAAACACAAATTTGGTTTGGTTGTTTTTTTAAAAATAAAATCGAACCTATGCGTTTTAAACAAAAAAATGATAGTTTTTAAAACTGTTGGTTGGGGTTTGGAGGGCGGGGAGCGGAGCTCCTCTCGCCTCCTCCTCCCCTCTCCTGCTCGTTCCCCCTACTCTTGCTCGCCGTTCAGTGGCCGCGGCTCACTGTGGTGGCCGCAGGGCACCGCGGGACCTGCGGCACCACAGTGGCGCTGCCGTGCGGTTCCCCCATGCGGCTAGGGTTTGGGCGCCCAGCCGTCCCCGTTGGGAGGTGGGCCCCGCCTTCGCCGCCCCTTTTTAAATGTTTTTTTTTAAATTAGTTTTTAAAAATGTTTTTTTTTAATGTATTTTTTTAATTCAAAAAAAAAAAAAAAATTTAAATATTATTTAATGGAAAATTTTAATGAAGTTTTTAATTACGGGAAATGTGGCATGAATGTATATATGCTGATGAATTTTTAGTAGATTATTATGCAAGACTTAATTTTAATTGTGTATATTTTGGGAAGATAAAATATTGTTATGTTGGATAATCTTTTTGGAGTTAAAACATACTTTATTCATGAAAATATATTGTTTGAAGATTTTAATGTTATAAGCCATCTGGAGATATTAGAAATGAATATTTAACCATTGGACATTAGGAATTTAAACGATGTGCTTTTGGGAATTTAATTTAGTATCATTTGGGAAATTGTTTAGTTACTGATATGCTCATGTAGTAAAATGAATGGATAATTTATTTTTTTCCCTTTGTTTGAGAAATAGTCAATGGTACTATTGCTAATTGTGGTATTGTACTCACTTGGTAACGGTGATTTCCCGTCAATGCAATTTGAAAACTTAGATCAATCAGAGAATTGGATCAACGATTATGCTTAAATCAATTTGAGAAAATATTGTCTTTTCTGATTATTGCCTTTGCGAGTTTAATTTCTGTATTCGCTTTTGATTATGAAATGGCAAGTCATGCTTGTTTTGATAGGACCCTGTCGTATGGAATGATTTGGGGTACCTGTTTCAGTCCTCGATTCTGAGTTGACTGTTGTATTGTGGTAGTGTCATACTTGGTCATATCCTCTTTGTGAGAGTCGAATGATGATTTGTGGTTGACCTTTGTTGGTTGGGTCTCTAGTTAGAGTACCGTCAGTAAGTGTTCATCTTTGAGTCGTGTTTGACCAGATGGTTGTTTCTCCCTTTTTGAACTCCGTTCGTCTGACCATGTGTATTCCTTGGTTTTGAGTTCATTTGAGTATAGTCTAGTGTCGTATGGGAAAGTGGCTTTCGATTGGGGGTCGTGCCCAAAGTGGCTGCTAGGTAACCCATCGAAAGTGAGTCTAATAAGTGATAACCTATAAGTAGATTAGAATGTAATCTCTAAGTAAGATAATTGTGCCTCACACATGGGACGAGTGCTATCATAGATTCGACATGTTGTGATAAGGCCTGAAATGGCAAACCATCATCCTTGTTTTCACGAGAGTATGTGTGGGTCCACATGAGGCTTGGATGGGCCGGAGGCTCGGATTAGGTTGCCAGGGTAACCCAATGTATGGGGCCGGGACATATGAAGACCTGCCATGGTAACCATACCAGGTTGTGTGATGACACTTGTCCCTACGTTCGCTAGTGTGTTGTCGTTTTGTCCTGTTAAGAGTACCTTTGTGGGTCGTCCGTTTGTTTATGCCCTTGTGAGTATCGGTTTCATGTTAGACCTTGGGTGGTGATGGCTCAGTCTTGTGGATGCTCTTCTGGACCTTTGTTTTAGTATCAGTTTCATGTTAGACCTTGGGTGGTGTTGGCTCAGTTTTATGGATGCTCTTCTGGACCTTTGTATTAGATTTGATTATGTTCAGCTGGATCCTTTCCTTTTCAGGGATCGTTTATGTATTTATTGACCGATGCGGTCGTTTGTATATTGTTTATGTTTTCGCCTTGATGGCCGGATTGTCATGGTGTAACCTCTTGTATTCTTAACTTTATTATTTATCAGAGGGGTCTTGCAGTTGAGCAGACCCGGAGATGTAGCCCTTTAGGGGTGAACTCCGAGATCATTATGGTGTTATGTGATGTATTCTCTTATGTTTCCTTTATTCAGCTTTATCATGTATGATTAGCTTATGTTAGAATGGTTAAGTGGATAAATGGAATTAACTTTAAATGTTTATATGCAGTTCTTTCTTGAATGTCATGTTGATCGAATGCATAAGTGGTTTAGATGAGATTTATCGTAGATGCCTGTATGTAATCGTCTTTTAAAATGCAATAAATTGGAGTATGAAAGAATGTATCTTAGAGTTATGGAATCTGTTCAATTGTGGTTAGAAAATTAAATATGCTTGAAAAGATCTCATATGTTTATGATGAAATTCTAGTGTGTTAGTATATTAGATGTATGGCTTGTAATTTTAAATGAAAAGCTTGAGTGAAAATTATGAATAGATCTTAATGGATGAGTCATTGCTTGTGATTTATGTTTCCATCTTTTTGAAAGAAATTATCCTGATTAAGAATTATCTCGTTATTACGATAATTAGCTTATTGGATTAATTGTGTGAGTTAAGTGAATTGTGAAATTTAAGTAATCTCATTGGGAAACTCTTTAGGTGTTAGTTGATGTCTTCTGCTATGTAATCTGAATCTTTGATATCTTGTTGTATCTTAATGTGGTGTAACTTTAAATTTTTTTTTTATTGCACTCTATTCTTGTGTTATGGCTTAATCCCTTCGGGGTTTCCTGGCGGGGCATTACACCATCCTGTTTGAACCAGATGATGTTGCCTCCGAGGCAGTAAGGTTTTTTGATAGAATCTTAAACAATATTGAAGGCTCCAACCTCAGAGGCCAACTCAATATTATCAAGAATCTTCCAAAACTCATTAACAATGACCACAATAATATCCCGTTAAAGAAATTCTCTGAGGAGGAGGTTAAATATGTCCTTATGAAGATGAATTTGGACAAGGCCCCAAGCCCGGATGACTTCCCCTCTAGCTTTTTCCAAAAATGTTGGGGTTTTATGGGGATAGAGATCACAGATGCCTTAGAAGGTGTTAGGAACTCAGGTAAGATTCTCAAAGAGATAAACAATACCTTCCTAGCTCTCATCCCCCAAAAAGAGAATCCTGAAAGCTTTAATGACTTCAGACCAATAGCCCTATGCAACACTTTGTATAAACTCTTAACCAAAACCCTAGTAGCTAGACTCCAGAATCTTCTCCCCATTATCGTTAGTGAAGAACAAACCGTCTTCGTAGTAGATAGATCAATCTATGATGGGGTTATTATAGCCCAAGAGGCCATTCATTTGGTCCAGCTCAACAGGGCCCCAAGCATGCTAGTCAAATTAGACATAAGCAAAGCTTACGACAAAGTTGATTGGTGCTTCCTATGCAAATGCTTGGAGGCCTTTGGATTTTCCAAATCCTGGATCAACCTAATCTTTGAATGTATATCCACCCCCAAATTATCTGTCTTGGTTAATGGTTCCCCGGAAGGTTTCTTCAGTAGCTCGAGAGGGCTCAGGCAAGGAGATCCTATGTCCCCCTTCCTCT
The DNA here is from genome assembly GCF_030272615.1 of Cryptomeria japonica. Lineage (NCBI taxonomy): Eukaryota > Viridiplantae > Streptophyta > Pinopsida > Cupressales > Cupressaceae > Cryptomeria > Cryptomeria japonica. The sequence goes on along the minus strand of NC_081415.1, from coordinate 639,798,821 downwards.
TCATCATCATGGTTGAAGCCCTAGGTAGATTCATCTCTAAGGCCAAAGAGGAAGGCGGGATCCAAGGAATCCCATAACTTGGTGGATAAAATTAAGTCTAGGATTAGCACTTGGAAAGGAAAATGACTTTCATCTGCAGGTAGGTCAACCTTGGTTATATCAGTCCTGTTAGCTATGCCCATTTTCCAGCTTTCCTGTCAACGTTTATCTTCTTCTAAACTTGCAGAGCTCAGCAAGCATCTCAAGACTTTGTTTTGGAAAGGTGCTAATGACAACCGTAAAATATCACTTATATCCTGGGACAAGCTATGCAAACCTAAAGAAGGAGGAGTTGGCATAAAAAAACTTAGAGATTAGGGCAAAGCCTTGCGTGCCAAGCTGGTTTGGAGAATGTTCAAAGCCCCCCACCTCAAATGGGCTCACCTGCTGCACCACAAATACCTTAACGGAGGGAATCCTATCCAAATCTTCAAAGAAACCAACCCTCCCAGAGGATCCTGCCTATGGAATTTTACGCTAGACTGCAGCAGGATTATCTCTGACAGACTTACTTGGAACTTGGGGTCTAGGGATAAAGCCCTTTTCTAGTCTGATTCATGGAGTGGGTATAAGGCTATTGATAATATCCACGACTTTGGTGCTACTCGGATCCTTCTTGAATCACATAGAGGACCCCTGTTAAACAACTATATCTCCCCTTCAGAGGATGGGGCCGATTGGCAGTGGATTGAGAAGGATGATGAGGAATCTTGATAAGGGATGAACAAAAACTTATGGCAATTCTCAAATCAAGGAACTTTGACCTTGGTCATAACGAGGACAAGCTCGTCTGGGATGGCTCCCTAAGAGGACAATACAATTCCAAGGATGGGTACTCTCTCATCTCCAAATCGTTTATTAATCCTATGACTGAGCTTCCCTTGAAACTTTGCTGGGATAAATATTGTCTGCCTAAGGCAAGTATCTTCTCCTGGCTTGTAGTTTAGAACAAGCTCCTAACTGTGGACAAATTTAGAAGAATGGGGTATGAGGGCCCTAGTAGATGTCCTCTTTGCGAGGTAGATGAGGAAGATACCAATCATATCCTCCTTAACTGTCCCTTTGCTCACAAATGTTGGATCTAATTCACCAATAAACTTGATTGGTCCGCAGCCTTTCCCCACACCATCTTTGGAATGCTCAAGGCATGGCCTCTCCTCAGGCGCTGTCTCTTTGAAGGTTTATGGACAGCTCTTCCTTCCTCCATAATGTGGGAACTATGGAAGGAGAGAAATAGACATCTCTTTAAGAATGAAAAACTAGAGGTTCCCAGAATCATTAACATGATAGAGTCAACTATCACTGAGTTAATGAACAACCGTCTGTCATTAGGTTCTTTGAAGAATGCTTCTATCACTTATTGGGATGAAAAGATGAAAAAACATTGGGAAGGCTTATCCTTTCCTCCCTTTGTAGGAGATGGTCCTATTGCAAGTCTTCGATCAAGGGATGCATGTAGATGGCAGCCCCCAGGTGAAGGTTGGGTGAAACTAAAATTTGATGGGGCATCCCATGGCAATCTAGGGCAAGTAGGGATAGGATGTGCTATTCATAATTGGGAAGGCAAAGAACTAGCAACCCTTGCTTCTCCGGTTGGCATCAATACCAACAATTGGGCGGAACTTATGGCCCTGGTGGAGGGTCTGCATTTATGTAAGAAACTAGGAGTTAAGGACTTGGATATTGAAGGAGATTCGGCTATCATTGTCAATGCTTTGAGGAAAGGTAGTATGCCTAATTGGAGACTAAACACTTTGATGTCAAAAGCTCTTGACTTATGCAGAGATTTTGACAGGTTCACAGTCAATCATATTGATAGGGAAGGCAATAAAAGAGCGAATGAGTTGGCCAACATGGGAGCCGACGACAACAAACTCCTGTCTATGCCACCTTAAGGCAACCCCTTCTTTTGTTTTCGTGCCCTAAGTGTTCGTTAGCATGTTTCTCCTTCATCCCCTTATGTTTCTCTTGCCCAAACTCTATTTTAACCCCCTTATTTAGACCTCTCCCTGCCCCCTACATATTCATATAAATACTCAAACAATCATTCAGTTTAAATATGCCCATATATCTATTCTCCCAGACTTTAACCCAGGCAGTTAGGCTCAATCCATGGTCTGATATAATCATTAAAACACAAATCTCAATCATATACCTTTAAACCTCTCCTTCATATATACTTATCTGGAAACATTCATTTTCAGACCCGCACCTTGATTCAGACATCCATCCTCACACTTGCATATATATATATATAGACACACACACACATATATACATGTATATCTATATATATATTGTTAGGAATCTCACAGATACTAAGAGGGGGGGGGGGTGTGAATCAGTATCTAACTGGTAATTAGAATTTCTCAACTTAAAACATGCAAAACATATTATAATAGTGTACCTGTATGCAAGAAATAATGTAATAAACAGAATTAAAAACATCCACATGAAAAACACACCATGACACAAGGATTTAATGAGGAAACCCGGTGTGGGAAAAACCTTGGTGGGATTTGTGACCCACAATATCCACTTACTGGCCAATAAGAGAATATTACTTACAAAAGGGGGCCTGCACATGTGGGAAGGCCAATTGCCTAGAGCTCACTACTCAATGGGAAGTCTCATTGACTTACAATGTGGATTATACAAATCCAATATCTTGTACTTCTTTACAATAGAATCTATAATGCCTGATCCAGTACCGGTTTCTGCTCTGTTCTTTACATAAAACTTTTAACCTATATTTCACATAATAGGTTTGCCTAATATCTTCTTTTTCGCTTACCTCACTCCCAAAATGTCTACAATGATCTCTTTTATATATAAGAGTCATTTTACAACTTGCCAAGTCGGCTTACAAGGTTTTTACAATAATAAACAAAATATAATATAACAAAAATCTTGTCGGCCTCTGTGCCCATATGCTCCCTTTCTCTGTGCCAGTGATGGTGGTCTGAGTGTCAGTGTAGAGTGTGATCTGTTGATGTCGGTGAACTATCTTGCGGGTGTAATGCCTTGCCGGTGCCATAGGATTGTAAGGTTGCCATCAATGACGAACAATCTTCCCCTTTGGCATTGATGGCAACACTCATGAGAAATTTCAAAAGTGTATCCCAAAGTAAAATCCAAAAATGTTACCAAAAATGTGTGCTCCCCTTGAGCATATGATTCTTGTGATATTGAATTTTCTTATACCACTACTCCCCCTTTGGCATCAATGACAAAGGTTGTCAAGATGTCAGTAGAGTTTGTAGTTTCAACCTTGTAACTGGGTAGTTACAATTTGAAATAGATTCGCCAAAATCAAGTTTATACTCTCCATAAACTTTTTACTGTCTCTTATTGCTGTCTCTGTTCTTTTGACTGTACCGGCGAGGTGCTGCATATGCTCTGCCGATGTTTTCTGTCCCTATATCAGTGCCTTAAATATTTCCTTCCGTAATGATGCTAGGTAGTCCAATCTTGGACTCAGTTTTAATCTCAGATGCTTTGCCTTATTCACTATTCTCTCCTTTTCTCTTTCTAATTTAAGTAACTCTTCCTCAAAGTTTGTTATCCTCTGTTCAAAAACTGATAATGTATCAGGTGAGTTAACAAAATTATTAGCAAGTTTATTGATTTCATCCTGTACCTTGCTCATCTTCTTATCTATGTCTACTATCAGAATGTTTGTTTTGCATGTGTCTTTGTACAGAGTTTTGTACTCTTTCAATAAGTTACACAGTTTCGGTAGAAGTGTGTCAAAATCTCTAGTACACTTCTTTATTTGATCTTCAAAGAATTTTTGCTTTTCATTTTCTACCTTGTCCTTCAATGTCTCTTCCTTTATTTTCTCAATGTTCTCTGTGATATATTTACACAAAGTATCAAGTTGTCCTAAAGAATCTTTATTGTCTATGTTACAGTTAGGAACGATTACCTTCAAAATTGGGATTGTGTCATCTATAGCTTTGTAAGCTTGTGAGCTACAATCTGTTATCCTTTTGATTGAATCCAAAAGTACTTCAGTTACATTTATTGGTTTGTGGACTACTGAGGAGGAACCAACATTCTGAATTCCGTCGGTGGAAGAAGTAACCAAGCTTGTTGTGACCTCTGGTGGGTCTATTTGTGTTTGCATTTCTTTAAGCAATGGTTTGTGTACTTCTCCAGTTGCCGGTGGCACTATTTCCTCATGAACCTATTCCTGTTTCTATTTCTCTTCTTGTTGCAAATTCAATATCACAAGAATCATATGCTCAGGGGGAGCACACATTTTTGGTAACATTTTTAGATTTCACTTTTGGATACACTTTTGAAATTTCTCATGAGTGTTGCCATCAATGCCAAAGGGGGAGATTGTTGGCATATGCACACTCCAATGAGACATTGTATGTGATTGAAGGTTTTGTCATTGATGGCAACCTTACAATCCTATGGTACCGGCAAGGCATTACACCAGCAAGATAGTTCACTGGCATCAATAGATCACACTCTACATCGACACTCAGACCACCGACACCGGCACAGAGAAAGGAAGCATACCGGCACAGAGGCCGACAATATTTTTGTTATATTATATTTTGTTTATTATTGTAAAAACCTTGTAAGCCGACTTGGCAAGTTGTAAAATGACTCTTATATATAAAAGAGATCATTGTAGACATTTTGGGAGTGAGGTAAGCGAAAAAGAAGATATTAGGTAGACCTATTATGCAAAATATAGGTTAAAGGCTTTATGTAAAGAACAGAGAAGAAACCGGTACTGGATCAGGCATTATAGATGCTATTGTAAAGCAGTACAAGATATTGGATTTGTATAATCCACACTGTAAGTCAGTGAGACTTCCCATTGAACAGTGAGCTCTAGGCAATTGGCCTTCCTGCATGTGCAGGCCCCCTTTTGTAAGTAATATTCTCTTATTGGCCAGTAAGTGGATATTGTGGGTCACAAATCCCACCGAGGTTTTTCCCACACTGGGTTTCCTCTGAGCTTTTCTTGAATTTTTCTTTATGTTGATTTGTAGTTTCTAGTTCTCTTTCTAAGACTTCTTTCTGTCTCATCAGTTCATTGGAGTCATTCTGAGTGTGCATCAGATCTATTTTTAATAAATCATTTTCATAGCTAAGTCTTGTGTTCTCATTTGCTGCATCACTTAGTCTTCTGGTCAATTCTTCTTCATTTTTCTTCCTATCTTCAATCTCTTTACAAAATCTCATTGGAGTGTGCCAACACACACACACACACACACACACACATATATATATATATATATATATATGCAAGTATAATCTCTCATTCTTGCAACCTAGGACCCTTTCATGAATTATCTAGGACAGATAAGCACTTTCATACCCAATGCATGCATTGATATTCTCTTTACAGATAAATAGGCATAATATATATATATATATATATATATATATATATATATATATATATATATATATATATATATATATATATATATATATATATATATATATATATATATATATATATAGTTAGATCCTTGATTCACATTTATAGTCATATATTCACACATTTATATATATATATTTATAAATATATTGTTTGATATACATATATATTTTTATTATTATATATATATATATATATATATATATTCTCTTGATAGTTTACTCCCTTCCATAGATTTATTCATAGGCTTTAGATTTATAACTAGTTTTTAGTTATATTTATTTATGAATATATATACATATATATGCCTACATATATATATATACAAAAATATATATAGTTTTTCTCCTTATATATATTTACCCATATATATATATAGTCATTTTTATTCTCTTATTCAGATTTATCCATTTCAAATTTAGATGTTTAAGTATTTCCTCCTTATTTTTTATCACTCCTAAATTTAGCTTTTCTGCTGCTCCGCTAGGATAAGCTTCAAGACTAGAAGGAGACAATATCACACATTAATGAGCACAGGTATATAAACATACTGACATTCTTGGATATATGTGATCATGGTTATATAGGTATTATTATTTATGTGGATATTGCCTTCTTTTAGGACTAAAACTTACCTAGCTATCCTCATCTCTACTCTACTTTTCGGTCCCCTATATTTGGCGAGCCGTAGCAGATGTGTGAGACGTAATGTTCTGACATCTCATGCCAGCTCAATCCTCGATCAACTCATCCTGACGGCTCTTAGCATTGTCGAGGTGATGTTGCCTCTTTGATGTGACAGTTGAGGTACCCTTTTCCTGATGGATTTAGGCGCTGGCAATAATGACCCTGATTCTTGAAGATTGCACTCTTGCATCGTATCAACTCATCTTGTAGTTGCTCAATATGATACATTATGAGGGCGAGCTATATTTAGAATGCCAAGCTGGTCCTCTTTGTCATTTCTCAGTTAAGCTTCGATGGATACCACTCTCAAGCTTCTAGGGTTGAAAAGCCAGATAGCTTTCATAGGCGAAATCAAGGATGAGAGAATGAAAGGCATTCTCGTCCAACAGAACCCTCTGATCTCTGGAGCGGTAATGAAATTTTTAGGGAAGGAATTAATTATGAATGAAGACCGAACCAGAGAAAATTTGGACATTGCAGCTATGTTTCTAGCCCTTGCTATGCACTTTGAGAAAGATAGGGATATAGTGGTTAAACTATGCAAGAGAGTCTTCATTAAAGATATCCTCGGTGAATTAGAGAGGGTGATGATTAACATTGATGAGGAACTCATAGCTCCCAAACCTTGGGACTATGATACCCTTATCAGAATGAATAACCTAGTTCCACGTTTTCCCATTCTGATAATTGGCAAACCTGGGACCTTTGAAACTCTTCGTCCAGTTAGAAGCCGTAATCTCCTTTTCCTCTCTTGGATTCTTCATGTTAAGAAACCTCCTCATGAGAAATGGTTGACTAATTATCTGGAGGCGGAGAATATTAGGGTTATCCCTGATAATGTGCCTATCCCATGCCCCCCGTCTGGCTTTGCAGCATCAAAGCCAGAAAGCTCTAGTTCCAAGCCTTTCCACAGGCTAGGCAAGACAGGTTGAAGATCATCCGGATGACATGTTTCGAGGTTTCTTTTGGGTTATCATAAAACTTGTTTTTTGTTGTTAGCAGTAACAAAACTTTTCATATGGACAATTTCACTTAGTTTATAAAACTCTGATAGATATGTTTCATAAATATGTTTATGCTCTGCTAATTCTTTCTTGGAGATCTTCAGGCGGTATAGCCTTGCTGCCACTTCTTAAGATTGTTATATTTTGAACATATATAGACATAAAGCCATATATCCATATTTTATATAGATATATGTATATATGTTTATATATTTAAAAATGTCGATCTTTCAAATTTCTGTCTCAATGTGTTTTTTCTTTGTTATTTCCAGTTTTTTCAGTCTAGGCTAGCTTAGATGGCTCTTTTATCATCTACGTTGGGCATGGTAGGATCTCTGTTTAATTCAAATCTAATATGAATGAAAGCCCATTGCACTATCTATGCTAGAAGGACTAAAGATCCCTCTGGAAGGTTAGCAGCTTGGTCTCTGCATTCGGGGATCCTTATGAGTAGTTTTGTTCTTTCTTGATGTTATGTCTCTTGTTTTGCTCTTAAGGAGTTTTCAGGTTATAATGTCTCTAGGATGCTTTAACTTAGCTTCGTAATTTTGTCAAGTTGTGTTTTTGTTGTGCTTTTTCCTCCTTTGTGCGTATGATTTACCCCAGCCACCTTTAGGCTCTCTAGGCCTTCCATGGTATATATATATATATATATGTGTGTGTGTGTGTGTGTGTGTGTGTGTGTGTGTGTGTGTGTGTATATAATACACACACACACACATATATATATATACATACATATATATATATACATACATACATATATATATGTATATATATATGTATGTATGTATATATGTATGTATGTATATATGTGTGTGTGTGTGTGTGTGTGTGTGTGTGTGTGTGTGTGTCTATATATTTGCATTTATATTTACGTATATATATAACTTCATATACATTTATATTAGGATTATATTCAAACACACATCTATATAACCATTTTCATAAATAGTTTCCTATTCTCCTATTTTCCTACCCGTTCTCTCAGTTTTAAGTCAAATCAAACTCAGATGCATATGTCAAATATTCCTCCTCCTTCCTAGTAATCTCCAACATTATAATATTTTTAGATTGAGGGACGACCTGATAAAATTTTTTCACTTAAAGCTTTCCCTGATTATATGTGTGTGTATTATATATATATATACATATTTATATATATATATATATATACATATTTATATATATATATATATATGTATACATACATATATATATGTATGTATACATATATATATATATATATCTATGATACATATATATATATGTATGATACATATATATATATATATATCTATGATACATATATATATATATATATATATATATATTGTAGCGTCCTAAAATTGTGACACTTGCAATTTCGACTGCATTTGGGTCTTCACGACAGCGACGCAACACCGAACCTGAATGGAGACCCTGAAACTTGTTCATGACATCAAAAACTGCATTTTTCAGCACCCTGGCCTGATCCTCCTTGCACCCTGCTGTCCCTGGAGGTGGGACCATGGCGCCCAGCACCTTGGTCCTTCAGGACTAGGGCGCCCAGCGCCTTGGTCCCCCAGGACCATGGCGCCCAGCGCCCTGGTCCCTGGCCCTATTTTTTGGGCTCGGTCTCTTTTGGGTCTCGGGTCTTTATGTTTGCAAATTGGAAAATAATCTTCCCAGGTCGGCCTAAGGTCGAAAAAATCAGTCTATCAATTGGCAAGTATATAAACTACATTTCCTCTCCCATTTTAGGTAGGATGGAAAAAAGGCAGAAATGACATTTAAGCATTCAAACATTCAAGCATTCAAGCATTCAAGCATTCCTTCAAGCAATTGATCATTCTAAGTCTCCATTCAAGGCTAAGTGTTGCATTCAAGTCAAGGATTCAACCATTGAAGAGGAGATCACTTACAACATACAACATACAACAACAATTACACCTTCGCATGTAAGAATACAAACATTCTTACAACAAGGTACTAGTACTTGTTTTACATTACAATCATTTACAACATTTCTCATTTCTTGGTTAATTCCAAAACCGGGGTTTGACCTAAGGGCAAACCCCTAATCCCTAACCCCCCAATCGTCCTCTCTTTTCTGTGTGTAGGTTGCAGGTACGCGGCTGTAATTGAAGATCTGGAATCCTTGTGCAGAGACGAACAGATCCCCCTTCGTTTCGCGGATTTTTTGGAGGACCGTGTGCACGCCGGGCGCCATCGTCCCATCAACTTTCGCTCAAATTTGTAAGACAACATCATCTCGACATTTTACTGCTAATTCCAGGTCCGCAGCTTCATCCTATATTCCTATCTCTGTTTATAAGCGAATCTTTCTCACTTTTCATGCATTCCTAGCTTAATCCTTCTATCTACATTCTTTACAAAAGAGGGTAGCCTTGCTGTCTTAACCCTTGAAACTCATTTAGAATCCAATCTTGCATTGTGTGGGATTGGATCTTGTGGGTTTCAACCCCTCTTTTGAATGTAAAGTCTCTCCTAAGTGAAAACCGTCAACCCTAGTGACCTCCTTCCCCTCTCCTCAGAGTGGTGGGGGGAACACTTAGGGTTCGATTGCGATTTTCCGCTTTACATTTTGGTGAACCCAACGTGAACATCCTTTCTGATTATTCATGGTTAGATCTAAAAATTGGATGCCTTGATTACATTTCCATGTTTGATCTTTTACAAATTTTAGAGGTTAATTGCATAAAAACCCTAAATTTTCTTTTTAGTAATTGAGCTTGCGAAATGTTTAATGTTTAATGTTTGTTTCAGATCTACCCTTCTATTACAAATTGTCAATTCATATTTGTGCTTTAATTCTGAAAATTAAGTGGTTAAGTGTCAAAACCCTAATTTTTAAAACCCTCTTGATTGAACCTTTTACTGACAATTTCACTGATCAAAACATCTCCAAATCAGCTGTAACTTTGGATTCCACAATAAAATCATAATATCTTTTATTCTTGAAAATTTGGAAAAAAGTTGCGAGGACCGTGTGCACCCCGGGCACCATCGTCCCTGACATTTTTTCTGAAATTTCGGGAGTTAGATCTTACTGTATTTTTCTGCTAAAATCCAGAATTTTGGCTGATTTTATCAATTCTAACACTTTCAAAATTAAAGTCAAAGTTGGTCTAGTGATTGCTTGGATTAAGGCTCCTAATCATTCAAAAATTGTTGAAATTGAAATTTTGTGTCGAAATTGTGTTCTTACTGTCCTAAATCTGAAAAGTGTGTTGACATCCATTCAAAATTTTAGTGCTTTATTCAAATTCTTGCAATTTGTGACTTTTGAAATTAAATGTTTAATTGCAACAACTTTGATTTCCGCTTTCAAAATTGAATTTTGCGTGAAATTGAGTCAACTTTTAAAATTCAAAACTTGCATTGCTTTTGGTATTCCCTCTAAAATCATAAAATTCAAAATTTCAGTTTCCCTCTCTTTTTCAAAATTCAAATTTTGCATTTTTCAACAAACTTGGTAGGGTTCAATTTTGAGATTGCAACTTTAATTTGGCCTATCTACAGATCATAAAATCACTCAATTTTTTTAGATTAGCTTTAAAATCATCATAACTTTCATCCCTGCAAATTTTGAAAAAAGTTGTGAGGACCGTGTGCACCCCGAGCGCCACGGTCCCTAACATTTTTTCTGAAATTTTGGGAGATTGTCGTGATTGCATTTAACAGCTTAAATCTAGGAGATTCGCTGATTTTATTGAAATTTGCTACCTCTAAATTCAAAATCTTCTCTCTCTCTCTCTAGTGCATGAGTTTTACAACAACAAGCCCTACTTACACTATTCCTGTTAGACGAAGCCTTAGAATTAAGTCTTTCCACGGTTTAATTACTGAGGAGATGGAACCTAATTTGAATAGCCTTTTTAACGAGGACACGGGTAATTCCTCTAATCCTCCTAATGATGAAGAATCTCTCCATGAGGTTTCTGTAGAACAACTTTCGAAATTGGATAACCAATTTGATGATTTTCAGCAATGGATGTCTCATGAGTATCCTGATAGTCAAGGTCTTTCATTAATTGAGGGTCTAAAACGTATGGTTCATAGTGATAAGAATGGAATTGATATTTTGCGTGGTATTGCACACATTGTGGATTCGAATGTGATGCCTATGAAGAGTTGTGCTAAAACTTTAGGTTATACACAACCTCCTACTCAAGTCAATCATTCTATTCCTTTGACAACTTCTATTGCTAGCATACCTACCTTTACATCAAACATAATGGCTACTTCTATACAAGACATTCTGCCTATGATCACCAGTCATGGGGGCAATCCTTCCTCTTCAATTAACCCTCTTCCTTCATTCAATCCAACTTCTTCATTCATTCCTTCAATGAGTGTTCCTATTACATCTCCACAAATGAACCTGGCGCAAGGGGGCAATTCATTTAACCATTCCATTCCTCCTTGTAGTGTTCCTCCTTTCCAATCATCCCCTATGACTAACTATCATAATGTCCCGCCACCTTACTCTCAATCAATACCTTCTTTCAATAACATAATACCTCCATCACAATCTAACACGTCTAATATGAATTCTTCGACTGAAGCGACCATTAACAATCTTGCACAAACTGTCTCTTCTTTACAGCAACAAATTGCCTCTATGAATCAATCTAAGTTTAGTGTGCCCACATTTGATGTTGCGAGCCCACTTTCTCTTGACATTGTTGGAGCTATCCCTCCTAAACATGTTGAAATCCCGCATTTGGAGCTTTATAATGGTAAAGGTGATCCTCTAACACATGTTAAGACTTTTCAAACAATATGCACCGATTTTGCTTATGACCAAAGGTTGCTTGCAAAACTGTTTACTAGAACATTAAGAGATAAAGCCCTACAATGGTATTGCTCATTGCCTTCTTATTCTATTACTTCTTTCGAACAACTTGCAAATGCTTTTATTCAACAATTTCAAAATAATATAAGTCCTAAAGTTAGTTTGATTGATTTAATGCATTGTAAACAAGGTGTTAAAGAAAAAGTGACTAATTTCATTGGTAGATATAAGCATTTGTATGCTCAAATTTCTTTTCCAGTGCCTGACAATGATATTCAAAGAATCTTTATTTCTAATTTACAAAAAGATATTTGAGACAAACTCCTGTTTTCTGAGTTTACTTCTTTCCAATAGTTGTGTGCAACTCTTCACAATTATCAACTGACTGTGAGTCAAATGGAACAAGCAAATCCTATGGCTCCGAGTGATAAGGGTGATAGTAGTCAACAACCATTTGGAAATTTTAAACCGAACAGAGAGTCTATTAAATTCAATGAAAACATCATCAACAACAATGTGAATGCAACATCAGGTGTGCCTCCTATTTCTAAGTTTTTCAAGAAAGAAAGAAAGTTTACTCCTTTGAATGAATCATTGCATAGTATTATGAATAAGTTATTGGAACAAAATGTGCTTACTCTCCCTCCTATAAAGCAAATCGATCCTACAAAGATTAATTCACCCTATTTTGATAACAAATCTTTTTGTCAATTTCATTGTCAACCTGGGCATGATATTGAAAAATGTTTTGCTTTAAAGGGTAAAATTCAAGATTTGATTGATAATAATACTATCTCTGTTTCAGGAGTGAATGATAAAGGCAACACATCTATAGCTCCTCCTAACCAAAATCTTAAGATTTTTACTGATCCATTACCTTCTCATACCTCTAATGTGATTGAGACTAATGATTCCTCTTTCTCATCTGATGGTCTTGTGTCTATGACTCCGAATGTGGTTAACTTTGTAGAGCAGCAAGAAAACCCTAAAGAACCTTCCATCACATTTGATTCTAGTGAAACTATCAGGGCATCTGATGGTCCTTTATATATAGTTGCAAAAGTCAAGAATACACCTTGTCCTAGAGTGCTTATTGATCCTTCGTGCATGGTTAATGTTATTACTGAGGAATTTCTTTTTACTTTGCAATTGAATCAAGTGATCTATGACAAAACAGATGTGATTGTGAAATTATTTGATGCATTTTCTTCTCTTGCAATTGGTTCTATTACATTACCTATTGAGGTCCATAACAAATCCCTTGATGTGAACTTTGCTATTATTCCTTCATCTGAACAATTTTGTGTGAAGCTAGGCTATCCTTGGCTATCTTCCATGAAAGCTATTGCTTCTCCTATTCATAAATGTTTGAAATTTCCCTTCAACGATGAAGTTGTTACTGTCAATCATAGTCTGTTTAAACCAGCTGAAAGAACTTCTAGCGTTCCTATTGATTATTTTTGGCCTAAACAATTCCAATCTCTTCCACCGCGAAGTGATCATCTTTTCAAATCTTATCAAAAGTGGAAAACAGATATGATCCTATCTCTAAGTGAACCTAGAACACCCAAACTTGATATTCCTATCATTCTTGAGAAGGAAGTTCTTCCTTTGAAAGATAAAACTAATGTCTTTCCTCAAGAATATTTCCAACCCATTCCTATGGATGTGACTATGTCTATGTCTAATAAACTTTCTAAAAGTAGGCCTATACCTCCTCGTCATGATGGACTTGGTCTCCTTCCTAAACCAAATATTCCTCCTTTATATGGAGCAGTTCCTCCTCCTTCCTCTTATGGAGAGAAGAGACCTTCCTCTTCTCCTATCATCCTGCCTAAGAGACCACAACCTAAACACCCAAGTGATAAGGATGAGAACAGTCCTCCTCCTCAATCTTCTCCACTTCCTACTAAGACTAGACGAAATCGTTCTGCGTGTGAACGCCGATGAAAGCATCGTCTTAGAGCTCAAGCAGCTGCTTCTCAAACTTTGCAATCCCCAAAAACACCTTCAAAAAGCATTATTACATTTTCTCCAGAATCTCCTAAACATAAGATGCATGATGGTCTTGATCCTATGCGAGTTAAAGATCCTATTTTTATAAATCTTGATGATGATATAGATGAAAATGTTATTCATGATGAAAATGTTACTTCTCTTGCTTCTGATAGTGAATATGAATATGTTGATGTTGATAACCATTTATCTAACGAATTTTCTAAAGCACTTATCCTAGCTCCTAGACAAGAACAACGTGGCTTGGAACATGAACATAGCCCTTGTTTGGATCTTGTGATAGCTCCATCTGCTGTGTTGGATGTTCCTCCTCTAGCGTGTTTACTGACTTCTCGAAATATTGATCAGCAAGATCGGGGGGTGGATGACGTGCTAGACTAGTTTCATTAGCATAGCAGATTCTCTCCTCCTCTCTTTCTTTTGTTACTTCTTCTATGTGTTATTCTCATTCTTCTATTTGTTGTCCTTAGTGTTGTCTACTTGAGGACGATGCAAAGCATTGAGATCTCTTTTGGTCTCTCTCATGTTGACTCAAAAGACACATGTGTTCCCTTCTTCTAGGTGACTTTCCTTGATTGGGGAATGAAGAACAATTATGTATACATACATATGATATACATGAATTATTGTACAACATACTGACCCTGAGGAAAGCAAAGTCACCTCATGCTTTGTGTCTATTATCCTTGGGTTTATCTCACACTTGGGGGCTAAATCTTTGTGATAACGTGCTCCTTTCCCTTCTCATTTCTTATGTGTATCACTACCTTAAAGCAATCACCCCCGTTGAGGCGTGTACGATCGCTTTAACGTAGGGGGGCATACACCCCGTCTATCCCTTCAAGATACTTGAAAATTTCTTGGTGAACTTAGCTTTGCCTTGAAAATTTTTGGTATTTTTCTTGCATGACTCATAGTGAGGGAACCTTACTACTGACAGTCATGGTTCTCCCTCGTGATCTTCCCTTTTTACTTTGTCAATCGAAGTCGTAAGATCCTTAGTCCACTGGGGGCTTGGTGTATCTTGCCTCCTTGACGTGGTGAAAGTTTTTCAATGTTGTTTCCTTGTACTTTACCGGTAGTATGAGCATACGCTTATACTCTCGCTAAAGTGGGGGCTAAATGTAGCGTCCTAAAATTGCGACACTTGCAATTTCGACTGCATTTGGGTCTTCACGATGGCAACGCAACACCGAACCTGAATGGAGACCCCGAAACTTGTTCATGACATCAAAAACTGCATTTTTCAGCACCCTGGCCTGATCCTCCTTGCACCCTGCTGTCCCTGGAGGTGGGACCATGGCGCCTAGCGCCCTGGTCCCTGGCCCTATTTTTTGGGCTCGGTCTCTTTTGGGTCTCGGGTCTTTATGTTTGCAAATTGGAAAATAATCTTCCCAGGTCGGCCTAAGGTCGGAAAAATCAGTCTATCAACCCTAATTGGCAAGTATATAAACTACATTTCCTCTCCCATTTTAAGTAGGATGGAAAAAAGGCGGAAACGACATTCAAGCATTCAAACATTCAAGCATTCAAGCATTCAAGCATTCCTTCAAGCAATTGATCATTCTAAGTCTCCATTCAAGGCTAAGTGTTGCATTCAAGTCAAGGATTCAACCATTGAAGAGGAGATCACTTACAACATACAACATACAACAACAATTACACCTTCGCATGTAAGAATACAAACATTCTTACAACAAGGTACTAGTACTTGTTTTACATTACAATCATTTACAACATTTCTCATTTCTTGGTTAATTCCAAAACCGGGGTTTGACCCAAGGGCAAACCCCTAATCCCTAACCCCCCAATCATCCTCTCTTTTCTGTGTGTAGGTTGCAGGTACACGGCTGTAATTGAAGATCTGGAATCCTTGTGCAGAGACGAACAGATCCCCCTTCGTTTCGCGGATTTTTCGGAGGACCGTGTGCACGTCGGGTGCCATCGTCCCGTCAACTTTCGCTCAAATTTGTAGGACAACATCGTCTCGACATTTTACTGCTAATTCCAGGTCCGCAGCTTCATCCTATATTCCTATCTCTGTTTATAAGCGAATCTTTCTCACTTTTCATGTATTCCTAGCTTAATCCTTCTATCTACATTCTTTACAAAAGAGGGTAGCCTTGCTGTCTTAACCCTTGAAACTCATTTGGAATCCAATCTTGCATTGTGTGGGATTGGATCTTGTGGGTTTCAACCCCTCTTTTGAATGTAAAGTCTCCCCTAAGTGAAAACCGTCAACCCTAGTGACCTCCTTTCTCTCTCCTTGGAGTGGTGGGGGGGGAACACTTAGGGTTCAATCACGATTTTCTGCTTTACATATATATATATATATATGTATGTATATATATATGTGTGTGTGTGTGTATTATATATATATATATTTGCATTTATATTTACGTATATATATAACTTCATATACATTTATATTAGGATTATATTCAGACACACATCTATATAACCATTTTCATAAATAGTTTCCTATTCTCCTATTTTCCTACCCGTTCTCTCAGTTTTAAGTCAAATCAGACTCAGATGCATATGTCAAATATTCCTCCTCCTTCCTAGTAATCTCTAGCATTATAATATTTTTAGATTGAGGGACGACCTGATAAAATTTTTTCACTTAAAGCTTTCCCATGACACTCAATTAGGGCCTAGAAGGCTCTCGAATCAAATTCTTTAAGATGGTATCTCCCCGCGATCTCTTTGCAGGAATATTAATGGAATTTGCCTCATTATTGTTTATTAAGTTTATGATCCTCGTTGGGTAATCACTCCTCGCTTATGTTTCTGAAGATTTTTTGAGACTAATAATTTGAGCCGTGTAACCTAACAGGGTGACCATCCAGGCAGGTATGATATATTGTATAAGTTCCTGTTCAGTTTTCCTTTTCCTAACATTTTGGTGTGAGATTTTCTCAAGATTTTGTGTAGCATAGGGAGCAGAGCTTGCTTAATCCTATGTTTCGGGAATAGCAAGAATTGTCACCCATAGGGATCACCCCAAGAGATGGGCAATCTGCAGCTCAACTTTACGCAGAGGATTTCTACACTCAATCTTCATTATTTTGGAAAAGATCCCTTTGTGATCTTGTATCTCCATTTTGTAACTCATTCTTAATTTTTTCTTATCCTTGAGGGATCTGGGCTAGACTGGAGGTTTTCTTCCCTCCATTCTTTCCTACCGGTGCCCACACTCAATGGAGGTGTAAATGTAAATTTAACTATTTTTTAATTAATAAAATTCTTTGGCCTCGACCTTTTATCGATAAAAATAAAATAAAAAATATGTTGAGTCAAAATGCATTTTTAAATAATTATGGTGAAATTCTTATGTTCTCTAAATGATATATTTAGAGTAAAACTTTTTTTGTGCATTATTTTATTAACAATTTTTTTGAAATATTCATAAAACATTTAGGAAGGGGGCTTATGTTTTTTTTAAAAATTAGAGGCATTCCACATGATCCAGTCCAACACATTTCCGTCTTACCTTGGTCTTACTTACTGCCAAGTTGGAGTTAGCAAGGAGTTGAGGCGAAAAAATAATTATCAATTGTGCATTATTTTTTTTTTTTGATAAAAGGCCGAAGCCAAAGAATTTTATTAATTAAAAAATAGTTCGATTTATATATACACCTCCATTCAGTGTGGGCACCGGTAGGAAAGAATGGAGGGAAGAAAACCTCCGGTCTAGCCCAAATCCCTCAAGGATCAGAAAAAATTAAGAATGAGTTACATATGGAGATACAAGATCACAAAGGGATCTTGTCCAAAATAATGAAGATTGAATGTAGAAATCCTCTATATAAAGTTGAGCTGTAGATTGCCCATCTCTTGGGGTGATCCATGTGGTCGACAATACTTGCTATTCTTGAAACACAGGATTAAGCAAGGTTTTCTCCCTAGGCTGCACAAAATCTTGAGAAAATCTCACACCAGAATGTCAGGAAAAGGAAAACCGAACACGAACATATACAATATATCATACTTGCCAGGATGGTCACCCTATTAGGATACACAACTCAAATTATTAGTCTCAAAAAATCTCCAGAAACATAAGCGAGGAGTGATTACCCATCGAGGATCATAAACTCAATAAACAATAACGAGGCAAATTCCATAAATATTCTTGCAAAGAGAACGCAGGGAGCTACCATCTTAAAGAATTTGATTTGATTTGAGAGCCTTCCAGGCCCTAATTGAGTGTCATGGGAAAGCTTTAAGTGAGACAAAATTTTATTAGGTCGTCCCTCAATTTAAATATATTATAATACTGGAGATTACTGGGAAGGAGGAGGCATATTTGACATATGCATCTAAGTCTGATTTAACTTAAAACTGAGAGAACATGTAGGAAAATAGGAGAATAGGAAACTATTTATGAAAATGGTTATATAGATGTGTGTTTGAATATAATCCTAATAAGTATATGAAGTTATATATACATGTAAATATTAAAGCAGATATATATGTGAATAATATATATATATATATATATATACATACATATATATATATATATATCTATATACATACATACATACATACATACATATATACATATATATACATATACATGTATATATATACATATATACATGTATATATGTATATGTGTGTGTGTGTGTGTGTGTATACATTTCAAGCTATTTTCAAACAATGCTACCAAATCCTCTTAATCGCAAGCTCGCAACCCCTTTTACAAATCCTCAAAGAATCTCGCAAGTGAGTGACAACCGATGATCTAACAAAACAACTTATTTCATTGCAAGATCGCAACTAAAAACTTAACTTGACTTAAACCCTTACGATCTCGCGACAACAAGACACTTAACCGCCGTCGCATGCTCACAGCACTTTTTGACTTAAGACTTACAAACCCGCGAGCATGCGATGACCACAAAATCAGACCAAAACTTACCTGTCGCTAGATCACAACTTAAAATGCTAAACACTTCAAAACCTGCAAGCAAGCGACTTAACCGCATCGCATGATCGCAAATTAAAATGACAACTGCGGACACCTCGCAACCTTGCGATAACATACAATTGTGCATTATTTTAGTAACTTGTACTTTTTTTAATATATTTATAAAACATTTAGGAAGGGGGCTTATTTTTATTTTTTTACCTCTACAGTATCCACGTGACTTAGCCCAAGGCTCGTTTGTCTTACCTTGGTCTTACTTACTACCAAATTGGGGTAAAAAAGGAGCTGAGGCGAAGGAAGGGGCTTATGTTGTGAGGTGAAAAAGGCGGCTAAAATTTATTTTTTAGAATTTTAATTTTTAAATTTTGTGTTGAGATTAAAATTAATAAATTCTTAAATAAAACATAAACTAAAAAAAATGCAAAGAAAACGAGACACAAACCTTAAAGAATGGTCTTGGCCTATTAAGAAAGGGGATTATATATATATATATTTTTAATTAGAGGCATTCCCCATGATTTAGCCCAACACATGTCCGTCTTACCTTGATTTTACTTACTGACAAGTTGGGGTCAGGAAGGATTTGAGGCGAACGAAGAAGGCTTATGTTGCGAGAGTAATTTATAATTATCGATTGTGCATTATTTTAGTAACAATTCATACATTTTTGAAAAATATTCATAAAACATTTACAAAGGGGGCTTATATTTTTTTTTACCTCTATAGTATCCTCGTGACCTAGCTCAAAGCTTGTCTGCCTTACCTTGATCTTACTTACTGCCAAGTTGGGGTGAAAAAGAAGCCGAGACGGAGGAAGGGGGCTAAAATTTATTCTCAGAATTGTGATTTTTAAATTTAGTGTTGAGATTAAAATTAATAAATTCTTAAATAAAATGTAAACTAAAAAAAATGCAAAAAAAATGCAAAAAAAATGAGACACAAATCTTAAAAAATGGCCTTGGCCTATTAAAAAGGAGGGGATTAAGTTTTTTTTTAAATTAGAGGCATTCCCCACGACCCAACCCAATGCATGTCCGTCTTACTTTAGTCTTATTTACTGTCAAGTTGGGATCAGGAAAGAGTTGAGGTGAAGGAAGGAGGCTTATGTTGCGAGGGTTATTTATTATTATTGATTCTATATTATTTTAGTAACAATTCATACTTTTTTTTTTTAAATATTCATAAAACATTTAAAAAGGGGGCTTATGTTTTTTTTTACCTCTAGAGTATCCTTGTGACTCGGCTTAAGGGCTGTTTGTCTTACCTTGGTCTTACTTACTGCCAAGTTAGGGGAAAAAAAAAGTTGAGGCGAAGGAAAGAGCTAAAATTTATTTTCAGAATTGTGATTTTTAAATTTAGTGTTGAGATCAAAATTAATAAATTTGTAAATAAAACATAACTTTAAAAAAATGCAAAAAAAATGAGACACAAACCTTAAAAAATGACTTTGGCTTATTAAGAAGGGGGCTTGTGTTTTTTTTTAATTAGAAGCATTCCCCACAACTCAGCCCACCGTCTGTCTGCCTTACCTTGGTTTTACTTACTGTCAAGTTGGGGTCAGGAAGGAGTTGAGACGAACAAAGGATACTTATGCTAGGAGGGTTATTTATATGTATCAATTGTCCATTATTTTATTAACAATTTATACTTTTAAAAAAAATATTCATAAAACATTTAAGAATGGGGCTTATGTTTTTTTTTTAACCTCTAGAGTATCACCATGGCTTAGTGCAAGGCCTGTCTACCTTACCTTGGTCTTACTTACTGCCAAGTTGGGGTCAAAAAGGAGTTGTGATGAAGGAAGGGGGATTATGTTGTGAGGCGAAATTAGGGTGTTAAAAATTATTTTCAGAATTGTGATTTTTAAATTAAGTGTTGAGATCAAAATTAATTAATTCTTAAATAAAATGTAAACTAAAAAAAATGTAAAAAAAATGAGACAAACCTTAAAGAATGGTCTTGGCCTATTAAGAAGGAGGGATTATGTTTTTCTTAAATTGGATGCATTCCCCATGACCCAGCCCAACGCCTGTCTGTCTTACCTTGGTCTTACTTACTACCCAGTTGGGGTCAAGAAAGAGTTGAGGCGAAGGAAGGGGGTTTATGTTGCAAAGGTTATTTATAATTATCGATTGTACAAAGATTTATAATTATCAATGGTATGGTTTTCAAGGCTGCACGCTTGACAACGACTCTGCAAGTCGGCGACGATGGCTGCAGGGTGGGCGGCGGCCATCGCATGCACTAAGTGCAAGGTCAGGAGGGCAGCAGGGGTGTTGACAAGAGCTGCAAGGTGGGCGACAGAAGTCGGTGGCAGGAGCTGCAGGGTGGACGTCGGCGATGGGAGTTGCAGGGTGGGCGACAACGAGAGCTGCAACCATTGTATGCCCTGCAAACAATGCATGCATTGCAACCACTGCATACCCTAGGTAAGATTGCCCTGCAAACATCGCATGCCTTGCAACATCGCATGTAACCATCGCATGCTACCATTGAATGCCCTAAGCGAGACCAGTAGGGTCAAATTGTTTTGCATGCAACCCTAGTCACGAGGTAACAAGCCAAATAGTGGCCAAACGGTGGGTGGGCGGCAGCGACTGGCTACATCTAGAGGGATTGAGTAACCCTGAGTGATGTGGCGAGTCATGCAACCAGGGTTGCTAGGGCCTTGACCCGTGGGAGTTAGGAGGGTTCTGTGGCAGTTACACGACATTATTCTTTCGACAGAGGCCAATGGTTTATAGGCAGGTTGTAGGGTAAGGGGATAGAAAGAATATTTTTGTGACATCATTTTGAACGTCGACTAGACCAAATACCACAGGCCCCTTTTGACATTTGTGAGGGGACATCATCGCGACCACTCTGTTCTCTATCTGAGTCGCAAGCTGATCCTGTTAATCTTCTAGCATATGTGACCTAGCCAAAAAATACCCAGTTGATAAACCCCAAATTTCTTTCAACCCCAAACAATCTTCCAATAAACAACCTGCGCCAAGGAGCACCCTTCAAACCAAAAGAGGTTACACAAAACTGGAGAAAGAAAACCCCTTGCATATTTCTTCCTGATTCACTAGCACAAAATTTAGATGTAGAAGGTAGTGGGCAACTCCCAAATGATTTAGCTAAAGATGGTAGCCGGGCTCCAGTCTCACCAAAGGTTAAGAATGCTGCTAATACTGAAAAATTGGGCAAATCAGAGGGTGTGTATAAGATTGTTTTGCCTGACCATCTCATTCAGCCTCAAATAGATCTGTTACATGCCACAACTCTCATTGGTAAACTACATTCTACTATTTCCTTTATGCAATTTTCATTTTGGGCTAAATAGAATTGGCTGGGCTTGAAGGATATTTTTTTATGGATAAGCAATCTCTCTTTTTTATTGCCATTTTTTATTCCAAAGAACATAGAAATTGTGTGTATAGATATAAGGGGTGGTTTTGTAAGGGGGTTAGTATTATCACTTTGGCGTGGGTTCCAAATTTTAGTCTGGATTCAGTTCCCCCCCTTTTCATGTCTTTTTGGATTTCTCTACCGGGGCTCCCGCTTGAGTATCAAGATCTAGATATTGTGGAAATTTTGGCTAATCAAATGGGTATTTTTATCAAGCATGACCTTATACTATATGAACTTGCCCATTTAAACATCAGGGTATGCCTATTGCTAAACCTCACAAAGCCACTTCCCAAGTCTATTTTAATGACTTCCTCCATAGGGAAATGGAATCAAGTCATTTGCATACAGGGTACTAGAGATGTTGACGACCGTATAGATAAATTGGGCCATTTTAATTCGCAGTGACAAGGATCAGGTATTGACGCAGTCAGGGTTTGCAAGGATTTTGTGATTGATTTTCATAAATGCTCCTTTTATCAATTTGTTGCATATCCTTCTTCTACACCAAGTGGGACAACAAGTGTAGCTGACTTATCACAGAGTCCCATACTTCTGAATAATGTTGATAATATTGCAAGATCTTTCCAAGGTGTTCAGTTACAGACAAGTCCTCCTCTTTCTGTGATTCCTTCTCAACTCTTTTTGGGTTGTATGACAGACGTTTTACTTCCAAAAGAAAAAATAACAAGGCCCTCCAATTGGAATAATTCTCCTCAATACCAGGTTGTCATCTCTGGTTCATGTTCTCTACAAAAACTTGTGGGTAGATACAAAAAAATATCTTTTAATATCCACGACTCTCCAATCCTGATTAATTGGTTGTACAAGAACATATTTGCTTCCTCTCTCTTTAGTCAGGTCACTTCTTCTTTTCTAAGTTTAACTTTCGTGGGACTCACAGACTCTCAAGACCAGGATATTTCTATTTCACAAAATGCAAAGGATAATTTGATTCATATCTTGATGTTTAATTGGTAACTTTTCCATGTGGTTGATCCCAATATTCTCACTGCTAGACCCTTATCAAATGCTCCAAATATTGAATTAATGGAACATGATATCCTTATCTATGTTGCATCGAACTCGATTAATGAAATTTCTCTCGAGGAATTTCTGGAAATTCAAGATGTCCCTTCTATTGATTCTATGCCTCTCGCTCTTAATACTTCACCACCCATTTTGGAGTTTAGTCATGTTGATCACCTTGTGGATGAACATAATTCATATCAGCCTATTCAACCTCCCACACAGATTGAATTTGATTTTTCTCAACATATTTCTCTTGCTCAATCAGTCTCTTCATCTCCTTTGTTAACTAAAACACCCAAAAAAAGAGGTCGGAAGCCCAAGATTCTTAAAATCCAAGAAGAGATCGCAACTGGTATCCAGTCTACAATTGTAGACAAGTTTTCACCCCAACCAAGACCGAGAAGAACATGTTGTTCTTCTTGGGTGCAATGAGGATCATATCTTGGAATGTCAGAGGTTTGAATGCCTCTCACAAGAGGGGACAGATCAAGCAGTAGTTGGGTTCCTCCCAAGCAGACATCATTTTATTGCAAGAAACAAAGCTTTCTGATGAAGCCTCTCAAAAGATTTTTAAAAAATGGACTCTATGGGATTTCATACATGTTCTTGTAGTAGGGGATTCTGGTGGTATTCTGACATTGTGGAATCCCAGGACAATCAAAGCAAAAAACCTTAAACCAAGGGACAAATTGGCATCTTATTCTTATTGAAAATTTTGATCTATCCTTTCTCCTCTTTAATATTTATGGTCCAACAGCTCCCCATGAGAAACATGCTCTTTGGAATACCTTATCTTACCAAATCCATCAACAGGGAGCTCAAAAAATCATCTTAGGAGGTGATTTTAATGTCATTTTGTCTCAGGATGAGAAATAGGGAGGCAACCCTACTACTTCTAAGGTGATTGATGAATTTAGATCTTTTGTGTCTGATAACGTCCTTTCTAACATTTCACCTTCTAATGGTCAGTTTACATGGACAAACCGAAGAACTTCCCTTCAAATAACAAGAAGATTGGACAGATTCCTCACTTCATATGAATGGATCCTTTAGAAATATACTTTTAGCTCTAATATTCTATCGTTCTCTGGATCTAACCATTTTCCTATTTCATTATGCTTGGATAAACATGAAACTTCTCATCATAGACCTAGTTTTAAATTTGAAAGAATGTGGTTTCGACACCCACACTTTCATGCTTTCCTTCATCAATGGTGGGTAAGTTCCCCCTTCTGTAGGGGGAACAAAATGTTTCAACTTTACATGAAAATGCAGTGTGTAAAAGCAAATATCAAAGTTTGGAATAGGGAAGTATTCAAAAACATCTTTGCAGAGAAATCAAATGTAGAGAAGGAATTAAAGGACATCAACGAAGTTATCTTTTCTAATGGGATTAACCTTGAAACCTTCTCAAGGCAGAAGCATTTACAAAGATACTGGGAAGAATTGTGCTTTAGAAAGGAGTATTGGAGAAAAAATCAAGGGAGTTATGGCTAAAATATGGGGATAAAAATACTAAGTTCTTTCAGGCATCTGCAAAGATTAAGCAAGTTGCATCTACTATCTTTTCTATAAATGCCTCTTCTTCGTGGATAAAATTAACTAATGAACAAGAAATTAGGGAAGAGGGTGAACTCTTCTTTAAAAATCTTCTTGCTCCTTATCCTCCTTTTGTTCCCGACGAGTCCAATGTCGAGGTATTGCTAGATTCCATCCCCTGTCTGATTTCACAATGTGATAATGATTATCTAATGCAACCTTTCTCTCTTGTTGAACTTCAAGAGGTGGTAGTTTCAATGGCTCCTGATAAGTCTCTAGGTCCTGACGGTTTCACCATGCTATTCTTTCAAAAGTGTTGGGACATTTTAAGTTTTGATCTTTTAATGGCTTTAGAGGAGTCAAGACAAAAAACTTTTATACTCAAGAACTTCAGTTCAACCCATATTTCTCTTATCCCCAAATCCAGCAACCCTCAATCTTTTGCAGACTTCAGACCTATCTCCTTGTATAATACAGTTTACAAGATCTTCACAAAAGCTATTTATCTTCTGTTAAAATCCTTGATACCTAAAGTAATATCTCCTCAACGAGGAGGTTTTGTTCCTTGTAGGGAAACATCGGAAGGTGCGCTTGTGGTCCATGAAGCTTGCACTCAATTAACTCTTCACAATCCCTTGCTTTCATAGCTAAATTAGACATGTTGAAAGCATATGATAAAGTATGTTGGTCTTTTCTTTTGAGAGTACTTAAAAAGTTTGGCTTTTCAGATAAGTGGTGCAAATGGATAAAAAATTGTCTCTCTGGTGCACATTTCTCAGTTATTATTAATGGTAACCCTTCTGATTTTTTTTGAGCCACTCAAGGAGTTAGACAAGGTGACCCACTATCACCTTTTCTCTTTATTATCATGGCTAAAGCTTTTAGCAGATTGGTCAATAAACAACTGACTCTGGGTCTTTGGAAAGGAATATGCATCCCGAATACTTCAATTTCCATCACCCACACTTTATTTGCAGATGATACACTTCTATTTGGTTGTTCCAACATTCAATAAACAAGGCATATTAAAAAAATATTAGACATATATACTTTTGGATCTGGGTAGAAAATCAGGGCTTAGAAATCTAAACTATTCATATTTAATACTTTTGAAAAGGTGTCTAATGACATTATCCAGACATTGGGATTTCTAGCGGATTCCCTTCCATCTTCTTACTTGGGAATTCCTTTCTTTATGGGAGCAGGGAAACCCTCTTTTTGGAATTCTGTGATTGACATATTAAAAAGAAAAATTTCTATGTGGAAAGCTAGATGGTTATCTCTGTCAGGGAGAATCCTTCTTGTTAAAACTGTTTTCACTACAATCCAAAACTACTACATTTCAGCCCTTCAAGCCCTGAAATCTATTGTTTCCCATATTGAGAAAATTATTCGAAATTTTATTTGGAAAGGTAATCTTTTAGAAGATAAAAAGATACTGCTTGTATCTCTCAACAAAATGACTATAAGTAAATCTATGGGCGGGGTTGGTCTACACAATATTTCAAAAAGAAACAAGGCCTTTGGGGAAAGTTGGTTTGGAATGTTTATGCAAAACCACATGCTTTGTGGTGTCAAATTATGCAAGCAAAGTATTTAGATACTCCTACCCCATCACGTATTTTTACTATCCTTGATCCTCCATCAGGCTCTGCAGTTTGGAACTTCATGATGGCTTCTAGGAATGTGATTACTAGATATTTATCTTGGCAAGTACATAATGACAAAGAAGTCAACTTCTGGCATGATTCATGGAGTGGTCTCCCCCCTTAATCTTAAAGAATCTCTAGTAAATGCAATGCGTATTTTTAGAAAACAGACATCTCCCCTTTCTGATGTTTTCAATTACATTGAAAAATTAGTATCAGCATTGGTTAATGCTCATGTTTCAAATCAGTTCAATCCAAGTAGGGAATTTACTTCTTGGGATGGTCAAGTTATTAATTGTTGGAAGGGCATCGCTATTCCCGTATCACCTTGCTTTCCAAGAGTGAGGAATACTAAAATTGACAAAAATAAAGTGAAATGGCGTCCTTCAAATTCAACACATTTTGAATTGAATTTTGATGGCTCCTCTAAAGGGAAATTGGGTGATGCAGGAGTAGGAGTATGCATTAGGGACCATACAGGGTGTGTTTTTGCTTTGAAATCTATTTCTATTCCACTGGGTACTAACAATTACGTAGAGGCATATGCTTTGCTTGAAGGCATTCTACTAGTTAAAAAATAAAAAATCTCTTATATTCACATCGAAGGCAACTTAGCTATTATTATCAATGCTTGCATAAAGAGAAATATTGACAATTGACAGATAAGATATTTGCTTGAACAAGCATGGGCACTCATTGATATATTTGTAAGTTTTACTATTTCACATGTGTATAGAGAAGGAAACCAGGTGGCAGATCATTTGGCAAATATGGAAAGTTCCAAGGTAGAACTTAATGTAGAACCCCTGCCCTAATCAATTTCTAATCTTGGTTAGTCTATCTTAATACAATGATTATAGTCAGATGTTTGATTTAATGCATACCTGTTGGTGTGGTTTTCACACTAGTTGTATGCAAGTTGTTTAGTGTTCCTATTTCGTGGTATTAATATCGGGCTAATGCTTTCATTAATTTTATATATGTATGCATGTATGTCATGCCCACTCTTGGGCACGAACGGAAATTTTTTTTTTTTTAAAAATACTTAACTAATTATCGACTAACTAAATTAAAATAATGCGACTTAGTGCGATCAGCTTAAATAAATAATGCAATTTGGGTTAAGATATAACTGTTTTGCATAAATCGGGTAATTAAACTCAGTTGGGTGACAGGGTTTACTAAGTCATCTACGAGCTAATATTTCCTCAAAAAAGGATTAACACTAATCTTCTTAAATTATTAACTAAAAATCTCAAGTATAGCGTTTACTCCCGAATCAAACTTTCCTCATGAAATTTGTTTAATCATTCATATCCTTCTAGGATTTATTATTATTTTTTTTTAATCTATTTATCCTGGTAATTTAAAACACCTTAATTAATTTAAGCCCCCATAGTCCAAAATCACTCTACTAAATTAAAAACCTCTTGGAATAATATTCCTTATTTAAATTAGACCCCCCCCCCCTAATTTTAAACTACATTATAATCATATACTTAATTTGGCCCCCTTTGGCCCCTACAAAATCTTAGTGTTTGCGCCCCTCTATTTGCAATTCTAATCTACCTAATTATTAAAATCCCTCTTATAAAATTTCTTCTACATTCAATAATAATTTAAAAGAAAAAAATGACATTACATAAATTCTAAAATCAATGTATGAGTCCAATTTAATAGAATAGTTAAACCCCTCTTCGAAATAAATCCTCTCAAAAAAATAATAATACCCTTCTATAAATTCTATTCTCCATATGCCCAACGTTGTAATACTTATTTTAACCAAATTTAATGCCTTTTAAATGTCATTTAAAGTCTACTTACATATATATATATGTATGTATTTATATATATATAAATACACACACACACACACACACACACACACACACACACACACACACACACACACATATATATATATATATATGCTTTATGAAAACATTTGTAAACTTAACTATAACCCTCTTAAATGTGAGTACTTGACTTATAATCCAAAAAAAACTCACATGTTTATTAAATTTGGGAGTGTTGCCCTAATCCCGGACTAGGGTTAGGGCGAACAGAATATATCCCCTTCTTTTTTTTTTTCTCTTTACTTCCAAGCTCTAAGTGTTTGTGCGTGCAGGGTGTGAGGAGGAGGGTCGGCGGCCGAGCATCCGCGCGCAGGGCGGTCAAACCAAACCCTCACCCTCCGTTATTTTTTTTTTTTGCGTTTGATTTATTAGAGGTGGTGGAAAGGAGAGGGAGACGGGCAGAGCGGAGTTCGAAAACACGGCGGAAAGGAGGTTTCCACGCGGCGCCGTCTATCACCGGTTACACCACCGCGCGGGTACTGCGGACGGGACAGGGGAAGGCGGGGGTTGCTGCCGGCCGCGGCAGCGCTGCCCAGCCTGCGGCCCCCGCAGGTCCTGGACGTCGCCGCCCAGGGTCTGCGGGTTCCGCAGCCTGGGTGGCGCCGCCGCCCAAGGGCGCGGCCCGCGCTACACACTCCCTGCGTTATTTGCAAGACTGCGTGCTGGTTTTAATAGACATACACTTCGCGGGGGCATATTTTATGAGGGTTTCTTTTTTGATTCCTTTTTTTTTTATATATGCAAAAATATATATATATATATATATATATATATATATATATATACACACATATATATGTATATGTCTTAATAAGTCTTCTGTATTATTTTTTTTAAAATGAGCAGAATAATGAGAATATATATATATATATATATATATCTTTGTGGCTGATTAATTTGTAACTCAAGAAGGCATATTATTTCTCCTTGTAACCAAATACTAAACTAAATGCTAAGTCTAAAAGCAAGATATAAGCAATAAAATAATTTCTTTTGCTGCAATTATCAGAAAGGTGAAAGACAGATTTTTTTTTTGAACAAATTTACAGCAGCTTAATAACATAAGAAACATACAGTAAGAAACTACATCTAGGAGCAGAAATCCTAAATTTCCATTTGGTAAAAATTATCCTTTTATTTCCTCTTTTACAAATCATGAAGATTCATACCCTATCTAGTACATTCCTTCACCTCTTTGCAACACTAACTAGAGTGAGGTCATTATACCTATTTTTTTTGAAACTTATTACAAGTAAAGATGAACACAAGGATTTTGGGCAAATAAACATTTACATTTTTCCTTTCCAATACATTGCTTTACTATTTGGAAGATAAATACATCATTGCCTATCCCTTTTTTTTTTCTTACAAGCTAACATGGAATACAAAATCCTCTTTCTTGTGGGTAATCACAAACTAGCTCTTTTCCTTTCTTTTCATTTACAACTCCAAAAAAAAGGAATATATTGCAACATAAAACAGCAACTTAGTTCTTCATTCCTTCTTTTCCCATCCCATGCAACCTGCAAAAATAACACATTTTTGACCATGGGAAGCTCACCTCCCAGCCTAGGCTTACTAGAAGCCACCCCCGAGCTTGGAGAACCAAGCACTAGATGGGCTACAAACATACAAACACTACACAAACATAGGAAAACACTTACATTCAAATTTCCCTTCCCAAGCTTCACATTCACCACTTTCATGGTGACTCTCCCATGGGTGGAAGTGGACCATGTACCAATGGGGAGAGTGCATGCCAAACAACAATACTACACTAGCCACCTCATGGCAACACAAATGCAACCCAAACATTTCACAAACCTTATGCCCCCCAAAAAGGCTCAAGGCCATATATGCTCCCCTTATGACCCCCAAATGCATACACAAGGCTATGCATCAAGGGTCACGAAGGACTCCCTTGAGAACACTCTCCATAAGGAGAGCCTCTCACCCATGGCTGTCAAACTCCTTCCACCCCAAGATCTTCCTACCCTCCCAAGGATAGGAGATCTTGGACACTCCCAAAAAAACAACAAGAAACACAACAGACACATAGAAAGGAAAACTATACATTTTACTTCAACACAAAAACTTCTTAAAACACAATCTTTCAAGCAACTCTTTTCTTGTTTCAAAACAACATAAACTATCATTTTCAACATAATAAGAGAAAGAAGAGAGTAACCAACCTAATTCTGCCAAAAGGTTTGCTAACTTTAGTTGGGGATGAGCTGCCCAATTTCCACTATCTTTTCTCCCAAAATTCCACTAAAAATGCCAACTCCTACTAACTTTTTCAAAACAAGCAAAATCTCCAAGAAAGGAGAGTGGGTGATTACTCACTAAGTTTGAAAAATCTTGCCTAAGAAGGCCTCTCACACACTTCCCAACCCCTTGGGTGAGGTGTGAGTTCCCATTGGTTGCCCTTCCCAAACTCTTGCACTTTACTAAAATTGGAAAGGGAAAAGGTGGTAGAGGATGGGGAAGAGAGTTTAACTCCTAAAGGGAAGGTTCTCTATCCAAGGGAGAACTTTCTAAGTTCAATTTTCGTGCATCTTGGAATTATCACTTTTTGAAGTGACTTCATAGTCACATGGGAGAAGCCACATGTTGCAAAACACCCCTAACCCATAGGTATACCCTTAGGACCTTTGGAAAAGCCTAAAAACTTACCCTAGGAGTCCATTAAACCCTTTGGAAACCCCACTGAAGTTTACCTACGGGTCAAGCATGAGTTGACCACTCCCATGACTCCCTACCCAAGACAAATTTGGGACCACACTCATGTTTTTGAATTGGCTTTGGTAGAAACAAAACTCCCTCCAAGAGACAAGTCAACATCAATGACACTTAATCAGCACATGTGTCAAGTGACACAACAAAATATAATATAAAAATCACACATGGAAAATTGGTCTCTTGAAGGATTACATAATTACATATAAATTAAATTTTACACTCAAGCATTTTACACATCACAAATAAAATACATTACAAGGGGAGGGGTGTTGTCTCTCCAAATAGACAACTCCCGGCTTAACAAACGCACATTGGTCTAGACTTGATTCTCCATAAATTCCATGGTCACATGGATAATTTCCTGCGCATCTCAATTAACACATTAGTAACTCCAAGTAATCACAATTATTCATAATCAAATACATGGAATCCATTGCAATTCAACACTCATACATTAGGCAACAATAATTCAATATCTCATTTTGTTTTCAAATTCAATTTCACATAAGCAATTAACATAATTTTCCCAAAAATGAACCATTCATAAATATGCATCATTTTTTTTTTCATCAAAATAAAATCCTGCAAATTCCCAATAACGACATTCACCATCATAATGTAATTCTATTCTAGTAACATATCTAAGGTTTCATAATCATCATGCATGAAATAAAACATCAACAAATGTCAGTGTGATCCAAATCATGGAATCATATAAGTTCTAAGTCCATAATGCATAAAATAAAGCATCCAAAATAGTCTCAATATGCAAATAACTGAAAATGTCAAACTGAATCGGGGTAGGGCCTCACAATGTATGACTCTTGGTTGCAGGAGATTTCAGGTACAACGCCGCATGAGTGCGAGGTTCGTCTTCACCTGGATTTGCAGGTTTGAGTGTACCTCTTTAATCCTTAGAGTTGGATTAGGTGGTCGTAAGACCCTAGTTGACCATAGTCGTGCTCAAGTGAGCATCGTCAGTCATCGTCAATGTTCCCTTCTTGTTTGGGTTGTGAGTCATCTGTCTGGTTGACTTTCTTGGTTTGCGTGCTTGGTGTGTATGGTTAAATTGATTAATTAGTCCTTAAGAATTTAATTTGATTAAATATGTGTTTGTGCATTAAAGGTTAATGGACTAAATTTATCGGGATTTCTTTATGTGAATTATTGTTGATTTCAATTTCTCGATTTAAATTGGGAGCAAGTTCAATTAAATGGGTGATTTTGAATATTAAATGCATTTTGTATATGCTGTTGAAAAAGAAAGTTTTGTATTTAATTGCAATAGATTTAATTGTATTCTGTTGGCTTTTTAAATTAGAAAGGTTAAATTGAATTAAATGAGGGAATCAATTTGGAATTGAAAAAATAATTTAATTTGTTGGTATAGTTGGAAAATAGTAAATTTTGGGAATTATTTTTAAATAAAAATTTTAATTCCAAAAATAGAATTTTGGTCAACTCTTCCTTATAACCTAAATTCTTGGGAAATTTGGGGAGGGATTTTTTTGGAAAACATTTGGTTGGAAAAAGATTTTGAGATGAAATTTGGGGATTCTGGAGGGAGGAGGAATTCTTGAGCTTGCAGGTTGGGCTCTTTAGTAAATCTCTACCAGGATCGCGTATGAAGGTAGGGTTCTAAATTGTTTTCTTGTTGCCAAAAGAATTTACTGTTCTGGTTGAAAGAAATGAATTTGTTATTGAAAAATCGGTTTGATTGATTAATAAAGTAGAATGGAAATAAGATCTTGAATTATCCCTCCTTGATTTCATTCTTTGTTTTCAAATCAATTTCTGGTTTGCTAAGAATGATTTAAAATAAATAAAATTGAAATTTAGTTGGGGGTTTGGCAGATTAGATGTTAAATTTGTGAAGATCAATCTTATTTGGCCAATATGCTGTTGGTTTTGGAGAAAATTTTCCCCTTTCCTGGCGGGGCATTACATTTGGTATCAAAGCCAAGTTTGCAAACACTGGGATCTCTGGTGTCGCGTGTGCCCTCTATTGGTGTGAGGTGTATCGACCTTATGTGTATGCTTGTCCTCCTTTTGCATTTGAGTGAGTGAGCAGACCTTAACTTGTGTGTAACATGTGTGTTCACACCTTGGTTTCACCTTCTTGATGTTGGTGTTTGAGTGTTTATATGTGCATTGTGTGCTTATTGATGTCAGGGTCTACGATTACTCATATTTTGAAAGAGATTCGTATGTACCTTCCCTTTTTGAGTGTTGTACTCTTTAGACTAATCCATTTGGGTTGGTCAGTGCTTGTCTTGAATCTGAAAGTGCGTATCGTGCTTGTTTAAGATTATGATCTAGCTTAGTGTTGTCCACTTGAAGGACTATTATGGCAATTATTGAATGCTTATTTTGTAGAAAATTAAATGATCATCACTATTCCTCTCTTTCTTTCTGGAAATTAAAATGATTAGGATATGTGTAATTATCTTTGATTCGAGTTTTCTTGTTTGCGAGAGAGAAAAGGGTGTGACTTCATGAACCCTTGTGTGAGCCTTATGACGCTTATGTTTTTAGATTATTAAAGGGCTATGGGTTTAAAAATTTATTTTGGTTATTGGGAGAAAATTGTATGTGTACGTTTAAAGAATTCTCCATGTGTATTTTGTAGGAGTAGCATAATTAAATTTTATCTTTAGTGAGGTGCATTACTATGCGAATAGTTGAATTATGTGAATTGCTTGATTTGTAGAAGAAGTATTAAAAGGAGCATGTTATTGTAGCTTCGAGAAAGTATTAATGTGTTCCCCGAAAGATTGTTTTATGTGTTTCATTAAACCAGTTTGATTGAAGATTTATTTTAGCAAATGCTCCATTGAACTTTCTTTTGGATATATAAATTGTCTTACTACGTTTAGGAAGTGCGAATGAAAAGCTTGTTTGATGTTATGCATTAATATGTTTTAATTGGGTAATAGCTCCTTGCTTACCTTTTTATCGTAATTTGATTTTAATAATAGGTTGCAAATTATGACATGTGTCTATATTGTATTATTATAAGTGAGTGTTTTCAAGAGGTCTGGTATTATCGATAGGATTGCCTGTCTTGATCTCTGTTTTGGTTGGAAACTAGAACCTCCTGTTGCAACCATAACTATTGGAAGTGTTTTGTTAAGCTGATTGTCATCCTTCTAAACGGTAGCGAAATGAAAACCGTGTAATTAAAATGATAGGCTTATAGTGAGAAATTTTATAATGTAGTGTGATCTGTTGATCTTGCGTTTTTGAAGGAAATAGTTTGGTTATCAAACTCTCTTTCCCTTCTCTTTGCCTAATCATAAGATTTTTAGAAATGGTATTAAAGAATGCATTGATTTAAATAGAATGTTTATAAAACATGTGAAATTGTACTATTGCATTTTGGCTTCATAGTGATAGATGAAAGTCCTCCTTGGAAAAAGGATTTGCATAGCTAGTAATTTAGTTATGAATGCTTTGTAAGACTCGAGAAAGATATAGGAATGATGTTATTTCCTTATGTAATTGTGAATTGTTAATAATTTCAGTACTTGTATCTAAAGTAAACTTGATTCAGTTATTTATGTAGGAAGCATAATTAAAATCTTCCTTGTATAGATGTTAGCGTACTGAAAAGTACTCCCCATGATTGTGACTAAACCAGTATTGGTGTTTTCGTGTGTATTGTAAGAAACTAGTGCTTATTATATGTAACCATGGATTGGTGAAGTAATCAACCATGGAGGATATGTTGCTTATGAGTATGGAAAACCATACTGTTTATGTGATGTTGCGTAATTGTTTCCCTATTGAGTACCAAACCTCAGGTTGTGGGTAACTCAGTATGTTAAGGGGTAGTATTTGAAGTAACCGTTCCTTGAATAGTATGGATTGGTGTACGAGTAATGTCAGCGCGAAGTGACTTTAGCTTCTCTACTTCGAGGAATGATATAGTTGTACTATTAAACTATATCAAAGGTGTACTCAATACTTTCCCTTTTGATGAATCTATTTTATAGGTTTATATGTGACAGCCTATTCCTCTCCTTTATTTGAGCATATGGATGGTGATTCTTGTGTAGTGATGGTATAATTTGGAGGATCCTTTGCCTTGTCTTCATGAAAGGTAGGGTTATTCACATGTGCTGCCAATTAGTATGTGTTGGTGGGCATGTGGGTGGACCCTAGTCATGTATACCTCTGACTTACGGTGAGTATCCTTCTAGATACGTCGCTATGCGGGATGTGACCTGCGCATGCTTTTTTCGCGAGGTACACTACCATGCGGGATACGTCCATTGCGTGTGTTCTCCGCTTGGGGTATTGCCATGCTGCGTGACGATGTGATGCGGGGTGATGTCGAGGTGTACACCGCCATGCCATGTGGGTAGTGTGACTATATTGCACCACATGATGAGCTACTGCAATAGCTAGTCAGTTGTTCCTTCCTTCCTCGTTGGTGGCTAGATGCTAGTCACACAGTGATGTTATGTGCAGTTGTGATATTCTTTATATTTCTTTGGGGATCAGCAATTTATTTTACTTTGACTTTGAAGGTTTAGCCACGATCTTGTGATCTTTTGCACTTTTGATTTGGTGTTGAAATTCCGGATTATTTTCTTGCCTTACTATTGGAATTGATGATTTATTACCTTTATTCATCTGTACTTTGGTGGCTAAACTGGTTTACCCTTATTGTTTTCGTATGTTGGTCTTATGTTGAAATGTGAAATTCCTCTCCATAGACGTATGACACGGATTTGGTAGAGTGTGTGCGAGGAAGTAGATGTAGGGAACCTTGAGGATGGGGGTATGTGAGGCTGTGTTGCAGCTAGTATCCACTACCTACCTATGTGTGGTGACTATCTCTTGGAGGCTAACCACCTTGCTCAACAAGAGATGTTCACAAAGGTCTTGTATGGAAGGTAGCACCGCTATGGTGTGCCTAGCACCATCAAGCCTTGAGTGAGATATTGGATTTTTATGATCTCATTGTTGTTCTGAGATCAGGCATAGAGATGCTGATCATGCATGTTATCTTTGACCGAGCATTAGACATGCTCACATGTGGCCTTTTGAGTTATGCATTCCAGTTATGTGGATGGTCATTATTTGTATCATGGAGTAAATTGTGTTAACTTGTCACTATGTTATGGGACATAGTCTTTGGAAAGGTTTTTATATGCCTGCCAAGTGTAAATAATTGAGTTATTTATGTTGCTCTTATTTCATGAAAGTTAATTTGGTTGTAGAAATTGACATTTGAAGCTAGTTCTATTCAATAAAATTTTATGATAAAGATGGATTGGTAAAGGAAATTGATCTTGATGGCATGTTTTCTTGTCATGTTTGATAGATGATTATGGTAATTGTTGTTTACCTCTTTGTAATGCTTTAATTTGGTGTAATGAAAGGAAGAAAATTCTTGTTTCTCTGCTATGATTGTGGATAATTCCTAGAATATTTTAAGGAATGTATGGTTTTAGATGTATCTTGCCAATGGATAATGGCATTTGTAAAGGATTTTACAATAATATTTCATTTGATTATGGAAAGATTTCTATGTGCAATTTGACCTTTGTTGAATGAGTTTCAGGGCTGATGCGTACGACATGTTCTCCATCTAGCCTTACGAATTTCAGGAGTAAGTTGGAACCTAGGGGGGGAGAATGTAGAACCCCTGCCCTAATCAATTTCTAATCTTGGTTAGTTTATCTTAATACAATGATTATAGTCAGATGTTTGATTTAATGCATACCTGTTGATGTGGTTTTCACACTAGTTGTATGCAAGTTGTTTAGTGTTCCTATTTCGTGTTATTAATATCGGGCTAATGCTTTCATTAAGTTTATATATGTATGCATGTATGACTCTTGGTTGCAGGAGATTTCAGGTACAACGCCGCATGAGTGTGAGGTTCGTCTTCACCTGGATTTGCAGGTTTGAGTGTACCTCTTTAATCCTTAGAGTAGGATTAGGTGGTCGTAAGACCCTAGTTGACCATAGTCGTGCTCAAATGAGCATCGTTAGTCGTCGTCAGTGTTCCCTTCTTGTTTGGGTTGCGAGTCGTCTGTCTGGTTGACTTTCTTGGTTTGCGTGCTTGGTGTGTATGGTTAAATTGATTAATTAGTCCTTAAGAATTTAATTTGATTAAATATGTGTTTGTGCATTAAAGGTTAATGGACTAAATTTATCGAGATTTCTTTATGTGAATTATCGTTGATTTGAATTTCTCGATTTAAATTGGGAGCAAGTTCAATTAAATGGGTGATTTTGAATATTAAATGCATTTTGTATATGCTGTTGAAAAAGAAAGTTTTGTATTTAATTGCAATAGATTTAATTGTATTCTGTTGGCTTTTTAAATTAGAAAGGTTAAATTGAATTAAATGAGGAAATCAATTTGGAATTGAAAAAACAATTTAATTTGTTGGTATAGTTGGAAAATAGTAAATTTTGGGAATTATTTTTAAATAAAAATTTTAATTCCAAAAATAGAATTTTGGTCAACTCTTCCTTATAACCTAAATTCTTGGGAAATTTGGGGAGGGATTTTTTTGGAAAACATTTGGTTGGAAAAAGATTTTGGGATGAAATTTGGGGATTCTGGAGGGAGGAGGAATTCTTGAGCTTGTAGGTTGGGCTCTTCAGTAAATCTCTACCAGGATCATGTATGAAGGTAGGATTCTAAATTGTTTTCTTGTTGCCAAAAGAATTTACTGTTCTGGTTGAAAGAAATGAATTTGTTATTGAAAAATTGGTTTGATTGATTAATAAAGTAGAATGGAAATAAGATCTTGAATTATCCCTCCTTGATTTCATTCTTTGTTTTCAAATCAATTTCTAGTTTGCTAAGAATGATTTAAAATAAATAAAATTGAAATTTAGTTGGGGGTTTGACAGATTAGATGTTAAATTTGTGAAGATAAATCTTATTTGGCCAATATGTTGTTGGTTTTGGAGAAATTTTTCCCCTTTCCTGGCGGGGCATTACACTTAATATGATGGGACTGAATTGTGATCTCGATTCTTTCCAATCTTTAGAAAAATAATTTTGGAGGACATGGGTACAGGATAATATTGTACATGGTTATGCAGATGTTTTCATAATGATAAAAAGTTGGTATGTGAGGTATTATAATTGCAGGGTTCCGTGGTTGTGCAGTATCTGAATGATGTGAATGGATGTTGATTTGGGTATTTATGAAGCAAGAAAGACTGTGGACTGCTATGTAAATGTGTACAACTTTCATGATGTTTTGGTTTGGACTTCATCTTGGTCAACATACTTCAGAAAGCATTCGACACTTCGAGATGATTTGCGGCATTTTGTATTCTGGACAGTACGAGATATATTGTACTTTTGTGGCATATTAGGGATTTAAGTTTCACAACCTTTCTATGTAATATCGAGTAAGGATCAAAGTTTTTCTTTCTGGTTCTTTTCTCTCGTAGCTCTTTGAATCATACTTTTAAAAAAAATATTAATAAAACATTTAGAAAACTGAGGCTTATGTTTTTTTTTTACATCTAGAATATCCTTGTGACTCAACTCAAGGCTCGTCTGTCTTACCTTGGTCTTACTTACTGTCAAGTTAGGGTAAAAAAGAAGCTAAGGTGAAAGAAGGGGGCTAAAATTTATTTTCAGAATTGTGATTTTTAAATTTAGTGTTAAGATCAAAATTAATAAATTTTTAAATAAAACATAAACTAAAAAATATATAAAAAAATGAGACACAAACTTTAAAAAATGACTTTGGCCTATTAAGAAGGGGGCATATCTTTTTAAAAAAATTTAAAACATTCCCCACGACCCAACCCAACATTTTTCTGTCTTACCTTGGTCTTTTTTATTGCCAAGTTGAGGTTAGGAAAGAGTTGAAGTGAAAGAAGTGGGCTTATGATGCAAGGGTTATTTATGATTATCGTTTGTGCATTATTTTAGTAAAATTCATATTTTTAAAAAAAATATTCATAAAACGTTTAGGAAGGGGGCTTATATTTTTTTAACCTTTAGAATATCTCTACAACTTAGCCCAAGGCTCATCTGCCTTACTTTGGTATTACTTATTGCCAAATTGGGGTCAAGAAGAAACTGAGGCGAACGAAGGGGGCTAAAAGTTATTTTCAGAATTGTGATTTTTGAATTAAATGTTGAGATAAAAAATAATAAATTCTTAAATAAAAAATAAATTAAAAAGATGCAAGAAAAACGAGACCCAAACCTTAAAAAATGACCTTGGCATATTAAGAAGGGGGCTTATGTTTTTTTTAAATTAGCAGCATTCCCCATGACCTAGCCCAATGCCTGTCTGTCTTACCTTGGTCTTAGTTACTATCAAGTTGGGGTTAGGAAGGAGTTGAGGTGAAATAAAGGGGTCTTATGTTGCGAAGGTTATTTATAATTATTGATTATGCATTATTTTAGTAACAATTCATACTTTTTTAAAAAATATTCATAAAAAATTTAGGAATGGAGCTTATCTTTTTTTTTTTTTTACCTCTAGAATATCCCCGTGACTCAGCCTAAGGCCCATCTGTCTTAACTTGGTCTTACTTACTGCCAAGTTGGGGTCAAAAAGAAGCTGGAGCGAAGGAAGGGGGTTAAAATTTATTTTTCAGAATTGTGATTTTTAAATTTAGTGTTAAGATCAAAATTAATAAATTTCATAAATAAAACAAACTAAAAAAAAGGCAAAAACATTGAGACACAAACCTTAAAAAATGACATTGGCCTATTAAGAAGGAAACTTATGTTTTTTTTTTTAAATTAAAAATAGTCCCCACGACCCAATCCAATGTTTGTTTGCCTTACCTTAGTCTTACTTACTGTCAAGTTGGGGTTAGAAGGAGTTGAGACGAAATAATGAGGCTTATGTTACGAGGGTTATTTATAATTATCGATTGTGCATTATTTTAGTAACAATAAATATTTTTTTTATAAATATTCATAAAATATTTACGAAAGGGACTTATATTTTTTTTTTATCTGTAGAGTATCCCTATGACTCAACGTGAAATCCGTCTACCTTACCTTGGTCTTACTTACTGCCAAGTTGGGGTCAAAAAAGAGTTGTGACGAAGGAAGGGGGATTATGTTGGGAGGCGAAATTAGGAGGTTAAAAATTATTTTCAGAATTGTGATTTTTAAATTTAGTGATGAGATCAAAATTAATAAATTCTTAAATAAAACGTAAACTAAAAACAAATGCAAAAAAAATGAGACAAACCTTAAAGAATGGTCTTAGCCTATTAAGAAGGGGGGATTATATTTTTTAAAAATTGGATACATTCCCCACGACCCAGTGCAACGCTTATCCATCTTACCTTGGTCTTATTTACTGCCAAGTTGGGGTTAGAAAAAAGTTGAAGTGAAAGAAGAGGGGCTTATGTTGCAAAGGTCATTTATAATTATCAATTGTGCATTATTTTAGTAACATTCATACATTTAAAAAAAATATATTTATAAAACATTTAGAAATGAGGCTTATTATTTTTTTTACATCTAAAATATCCCTGTGACTCAACCCAAGGCTCATCTGTCTTACCTTGGTCTTACTTACTGCCAAGTTGGGGTCAAGAAGAAGCTGAGGTGAAAAAAACAGGCTAAAATTTATTTTCAGAATTGTGATTTTTAAATTTAGTGTTGAGATCAAAATTAATAAATTCTTAAATAAAACATAAACTAAAAAAAATGTAAAAAAACGAGACACAAACCTTAAAAAATGACTTTGGCTTATTAAGAAGGGGGCATATCTTTTTTTCAAAACTAAAAACATTCTCCACGACCTAGCCCAATGTTTGTCTGTCTTACCTTGATCTTACTTACTGCCAAGTTGAAGTTAGGAAAGAGTTGAGGCGAAAGAAGGAGGCTTATGATGCAAAGGTTATTTATAATTATCGATTGTACATTATTTTAGTAAAATTCATATTTTTTTTAAATATTCATTAAACATTTAGGAAGGGGACTTATATTTTTTTTACCTCTAGAGTATTCCCGTGACTCAGCCTCAGCATCATTTGCCTTACCTTGGTCTTACTTACTGTCAAGTTGGGGTGAAGAAGAAGTTGAGGCAAATGAAGGGAGCTAAAAGTTATTTTCAGAATTATGATTTTTGAATTAAGTGTTGAGATCAAAATTAATAAATTCTAAAATAAAATATAAATTAAAAAAATGCTAAAAAAATGAGACAAAAACCTTAAAAAATGACTTTGTCATATTAAGAAAGGGGGCTTATGTTTTTTATAAAATTAAAATCATTCCCCACGACCCAACTCAATGTAACAATTCATTTTTTTTTTTAAATATTCATAAAACGTTTAGGATTGGGGCTTGTGTTTTTTTTTTTTACCTTCTAGAGTATCCTCGTGACTCAGTCCAAGGCCCATCTGTTTTACTTATTGTCAAGTTGAGGTCAAGAAGAAGCTGGAGCGAAAGAAGGGGGCTAAAATTTATTTTTCAAAATTGTGATTTTTAAATTTAGTGTTAAGATCAAAATTAATAAATTTCTTAAATAAAACAAACTAACAAAAATGCAAAAAAATCGATACACAAACCTTAAAAAATAACTTTGGCCTATTATAAATGAAGCTTTTCTTTTTTTGAAAATTAGAAGCATTGCCCACGACACAGATCAACTCATGTCCGTCTTACCTTGGTTTGACTTATTGCCAAGTTGGGGTCAAGAAGGAGTTGAGGCGAAGGAAATGGGCTTATTTTGCGAAGGTTATTTATAATTATTGATTGTTCATTATTTTAGTAATAATAAATACTTTTTTTCAAAATATTCGTAAAACATTTAAGAAGGGGGCTTATTTTATTTTTATTTTTTTTAACCTTTATAGTATCCTTGTGAATCAGTGCAAAGCCCGCCTACCTTACCTTGGTCTTACTTACTGCCAAGTTAGGGTAAAAAAAGAGTTGTGACGAAGAAAGGGGTTTATGTGCGAGACAAAATTAGGGGGTTAAAAATTATTTTCAAAATTGTAATTTTTAAATTTAATGTTAAAATTAAAATTAATAAATTCTTAAATAAAACGTAAACTAAAAAAAATGTAAAAAAAAATGAAACAAACCTTAAACAATGGTTTTGGCCTATTAAGAAGGGGTGATTATGTTTTTTTTAAATTGGATGCATTCCCACGTCCCAACCCAACGCTTGTCTTACCTTGGTTTTACCTATTGTCAAGTTGGGGTCTGAAAAGAGTTGAGATGAAGAAGGGGCCTTATGTTGCAAAGGTTATTTATAATTATCGATTCTACATTATTTTAGTAACATTCATATTTTCTTTTAAAATATATTCATAAAACATTTAGAAATAGGGCTTATATTTTTTTAAACATCTAAAATATCCTTGTGATTCAACCCAAGTCTCGTCTGCCTTACCTTGGTTTTACTTACTGTCAAATTGGGGTCAAGAGAAGCTGAGGTAAAGGAAGGGGGCTAAAATTTATTTTCATAATTGTGATTTTTAAATTTAATGTTGAGATCAAAATTAATAAATTCTTAAATAAAACATAAACTAAAAAAATGTAAAAAAATGAGATGCAAACCTTAAAAAATGAGTTTGGCCTATTAAGAAGGGGGCATATCTTTTTAAAAAAAATTAAAAACATTCCCCACGACCCAACCCAACGTTTATCTGTCTTACCTTGGTCTTACTTACTACCAAGTTGAGGTTACAAAAGAGTTGAGGCGAAAGAAGGGGGCTTATGATGCAAAGGTTATTTATAATTATCAATTGTGCATTATTTTAGTAAAAATCATTTTTTTTAAATATTCATAAAACATTTACGAAGAGGGCTTATATTTTTTTTACCTCTAGAGTATCTCCGTGACTCAGTGCAAGCCGCATCTGCCTTACCTTGGTCTTACTTACTGCCAAGTTGGGGTAAAAAAGAAATTGAAGCGAACGAAATGAGCTAAAATTTTCAGAATTGTGATTTTTGAATTAAGTGTTGAGATCAAAATTAATAAATTCTTAAATAAAATATAAATTAAAAAAATACAAAAAAAATGAGACAAACCTTTAAAAATGACTTTGGCGCATTAAGAAGGGGGCTTATGTTTTTTTTAAAAAAATTAGAATCATTCCCCATGACCCAACCCAATGTTTGTCTGCCTTACCTTGGTCTTAAGTACTGTCAAATTGGGGTTAGGAAGGAGTTGAAGTGAAATAAATGGGCTTATTTTGCGAGGGTTATTTATAATTATTGATTGTGCATTATTTTAGTAACAATTTGTAGTACCCCTACCCTAATCTATTTCTAACCTTGGTTTAATCTTGATTAGTTTATCTTAATATAATGTTATAGTCAAGTGTTGATTTAACGCATAGCTGGTGATGGGGTTTTCACACTAGTTGTATGCAAGTTATTCAGTGTTCCTATTTCGTGGTATTAATATCAGGCTAACGCTTTCATTAAATTTTATATATGTATGCATGTATGACTCTTGGTTGCAGGATATTTCAGGTACAACGCCGCATGAGTGTGAGGTTCGTCTTCACCTGGATGTGTAGGTTTGAGTGTACCTCTTTAATCCTTAGAG
This sequence comes from Cryptomeria japonica, assembly GCF_030272615.1. Lineage (NCBI taxonomy): Eukaryota > Viridiplantae > Streptophyta > Pinopsida > Cupressales > Cupressaceae > Cryptomeria > Cryptomeria japonica. The sequence goes on along the minus strand of NC_081415.1, from coordinate 639,755,190 downwards.
TTGGATTAGGTGGTCGTATGACCCTAGTTGACCTTAGTCGTGCTCTAGTGAGCATCGTCAGTCGTCGTCGGTGATCCCTTTTTGTTTGGGTTTGCGAGTCGTCTGTTTGGTTGACCTTCTCGATTTGCGTGCTTGGTGTGCCTGGCTAAATTGATTAATTAGTCCTTAGTAATTATCTGGATTAAATATGTATTTGTGCATTAGAGATTAATGGACTAGACTAATCAGAATTTCGTTATGCGATTTTCATTAATATTGGATTGCTCGTTTTTAATTGGGAGTAAGTTCGATTAAATGACTGATTTGGAATAGTAAATGCATTTTATATATGCTGTTGAAAAAGAAAGTTTTATATTTTATCGCAATAGATTGATTGTATTCTGTTGGCTTTTGAAATTAGAAAGATTAAATTTCAGTTGATGAGGAAATCGATTTTTGATTTGAATAGCAAGTTAATTTGTTGCTATAGTTAGAAAAGTATTAAATTTTGAGAATTAATTTTAAATAAAAATTTTAAATTCCAAAAATAGAATTTTTGGTCAACTCTTCCATATAACCCAAAATTTGGGGAAAATTTTGGAGGATGGACATTTTGGAGAATTTTTTGGTTGGAGAGTAATTTTGGATAAAAATTTGGGGGTTTTTGGAGAGGAGGCAGTTTTTGCTGGATCTGATAAATGGGCTCTTCTTCAGCTATTCCAGGATTGCGTATGAAGGTAGGATTCTGAATTGTTTTCTTGTTGCCAAAAGAATTTACTGATCTGGTTGAAAGGAATGAATTTGTTATTGAAAAATCAATTTGATTGTCCATTTTAAATTGGCTGGAAATTTTGTTTGAGATTTTGGTTATCCCTCAATGTTTCCTTTTGGGTGGTCTGAATCCCATTGTGTATGGAGGAAATGAATACCATCAAGGAATTTAGAAAACCCAGAACGAATTTCATTGAAACCGGATTTTATTGTAACCCGAAATTTATAATCAAATTTCATTTTGGTTGTTTCAAAATGAATTAGAGAAATAGCGAACTGTGCGTTAAACCTTTGAAGAATATTATTTTTTTACGAGCTGTGCGTATGTTGTAAGTTTAACCCTCGGTTTGGGGTTCGAGGGTGGGGAGCGGAGCTCCACCCGCTCCTCCTCCCCTCCCCCCCTCGTCCCCTGCACGTCCCCCCTTTATCCTTGCGCGTAGACCGTTGGGCCGCGGCACACTGCGGTGACCGCAGGGGCCGCGGAGCCTGCGGGCACCGCAGTGGCGCCGCCGCTCAGGTTTTGCCCTGCGGCTAGGGTTAGGGCACGGCCCGCCCTCGCCTCCATTTTCTTTAAATGCGTTTTTTGTTTTAAACGTGGTTTATAAAATGGTTTTTTTTAATGTGTTTTTTTTTTACTCAAAAAAAATGCATATGATATTAGTATCATTCTAATGTAAGTGATTTTTTTAATGCTAAGTTTTAATTGTTCTTAATTATGATTAAGAAGGCAATATCATGTTAAATGTTATATTGGTATTGATTAATTTTATAATGGAGTTATAGGTTAATCATTATCCAATTTCATTTCACGACTTTTGTACCCTTTCTAATTAAGTTCTACAACTGTGAATTTTCGCAATTGAATATTGTAGATTATATTCTGATTGATCTTGGATTAATAAATCTAGACTTTACCTTCTAGTTGATTAGATCATTTGGCTAATTGAGGTAGTATTGTTTAAAAATAATAGAGAATAATATGTTATTGGAAAACTGTTGAAATACGATGTAACTACTAATTGATGTTGTTAAATATTGTCTTAGAACATATCACTTGAGTAATTGAGAAGGAAGTGAAACATTTATCGTTGGGTGTTTGAATTTTAAATGATATGCCTTGGAAATGATTATCTCCATTTAGATTCTCTTTCTACATTTTTATTTCCGTAATCCGTATAATGCATCTAGGCTTGAGAAATAATACGAAACTGTAGAGGTCGGTTTTAGACCAGTATGTTAATGATGTTTTGTTGGAGATTAAATATCTTATTTATTTGATTAATGGTTGTCTGAGTTTAATTAATATGAATTGGTTTAAAAACTCTTTATGGCGTTATATGTCTGTTCGATGCTTTGAACCTTCAAGAGTTAGAAAACCAAGAACAACCTATTCCTAGTTGAGGTAGATAACTGCAATTTGATTTGGATCTTGTAGAAAACTTGATCGACTTTTAATGATTAAATCAATTTGAGAAAATATTGCCTTTTCTGATTATTGCCTATGCGAGTTTAATTTCTGTATTCGCCTTTAATTATGAAATGGCAAGAGTGCTTTGTTTGATAGGACCCTGTCGTATGGCTTGACTTGGGGTACTTGTTTCAGTCCTCGATTCCGAATTGACTGTTGTATTGTGGTAGTGTCGTTTTGATCATATCCTCTTTGTGTGTGAGTCGAATGATGATTGTGGTTGACCGTTGTCGGTCGGGTCTCTAGTTAGAGTACCATCAGTAAGTGATTACCCTTGAGTCATGTTTGACCAGATGATTGTTTCTCTCTTCTTGAACTCCATTCGTCTGACCATGTGTATTCCTTGGTTTTGAGTTCGTTTGAGTATAGTCTAGTGTCGTATGGGAAAGTGGCTTTCGATTGGGGGCCGCGCCCAAAGTGGCTGCTGGGTAACCCGTCGAAAGTGAGTCTAATAAGTGATAACCTTTAAGTAGATTAGAATGTAATCTCTAAGTAAGATAATTGTGCCTCACACATGGGATGAGTGCTATCATAGATTCGACATGCTGTGAGAAGGCCTAAAATGGCAAACCACCATCCTTGTCTTCACGAGAGGATGTGTGGGTCCACATGAGGCTTGGATGGGCCGGAAGCTCAGATTAGGTTGTCAGGGTGACCCAGTGTATGGGGCCGGAACCTATGAAGACTTGCCATAGTAACCATACCAGGTTGTGTGATGACACTTGTCCCTACGTTCGCTAGTGTGTTGTCGTTTTGTCCTGTTAGGAGTACCTTTGTGAGTCGTCCTTTTGTCTCTGCCCTTGTGAGTATCGGTTTCATGTTAGACCTTGGGTGGTGATGGCTCAGTTTTATGGATGCTCTCCTGGACCTTTGTATTAGCTTTGATTATGTTCAGCTGGATCCTGTTCTTTTCAGGGATCATTTATGTATTATTGACCGGTGTGGTCGTTTGTATATTGTTATGTTTCGCCTTGATGGCTGGATTGTAATGGTGTAACCTCTTGTATTCTTAACTTTATTAATTATCAGAGGGGTCTTGTAGTTGAGCAGACTCGGAGATGTAGCCCTTTAGGGGTGAACTCCGAGATCATTATGGTGTTATGTGATGTATCCTCTTATGTTTCCTTTATTCAGCTTTTTCATGTATGATTAGCTTATGTTAGAATGGTTAAGTGGATAAATGGAATTAACTTTAAATGTTTATATGTGGTTCCTTCTTGAATGCCATGTTGATCGAATGCTTAAGTGGTTTAGATGAAATCTATCGTAGATGCTAGTATGCAATCGTCTTTTGAAATGCAATAAGTTGGAATATGAATGAATGTAACTTAGAGTAATGGAATCTATTCCATTGTGGTTAGAAACTAAATATGCTTGAAAGGATCTCATATGTTTATGATGAAATTCTAGTGTATTAAAATGTTAGATGTATGGCTTGTATTATTATGAAAAGCTTGAATGAAGATTATGAATAGATCTTAATGGATGAATCCTTGCGTGTGATTTATATTTCCATCTTTTGAAAGAAATTATCCTGATTATGAATTATCTCGTTATTAAGATATTCAGCTTTCGGATTAATTGTGTGAGTTAAGTGAATTGTGAAATTTAAGTAATCTCGTTGGGAAACTCTTTAGGTGTTAGTTGATGTCTTCCGCTATGTAATCTGAATCTTTGATATCTTGTTGCATCTTATGTGTTGTAACTTTAAAAAAAAAAATTATTGCACTCTATTCTTGTGTTTTGGCTTAATCCCTTCGGGGTTTCCTGGCGGGGCATTACACAATTCATACTATTCATAAAACATTTAAGAATGGAGCTTGTGTGTTTTTTTTTTACCTCTACAGTATCCCCTTGACTTAGACCAGGGCCCATCTGTTTTACCTTCGTCTTACATACTGCCAAGTTGGGGTCAAGAAGAAGCTGGAGCGAAGGAAAGGGGCTAAAATTTATTTTTCAAAATTGTGATTTTTAAATTTAGTGTTAAGATCAAAATTAATATTTTTTCTTAAATAAAACAAAAACTAAAAAAAATGCAAAAAAATCGAGACACAAACCTTAAAAAAAGTTTGGCCTATTAAAAATGAAACTTATCTTTTTTTGAAAATTAGAAGTATTGCCCACAACACAACCCAATTCCTGTCCGTTTTACCTTGGTTTGACTTATTGCCAAGTTGGAGTTAGGAAAGAGTTGAGGCGAAAGAAATGGGCTTATGTTGCGAGGGTTATTTATAATTATCGATTGTGCATTATTTTAGTAACAATAAATACTTTTTTTTTTAATATTCATAAAACATTTAGAAAATGGGCTTATATTTTTCTTATCTTTAGAGTATCCCCGTGACTCAGCAAAAAGCCCGCCTACTTTACCTTGGTCTTACTTAATGCCAAGTTGGACCTAAAAAGGAGTTGGGGCAAAGGAAGGGAGCTAAAATTTATTTTTAGAATTGTAATTTTTATAATTTAGTGTTGAAATCAAAATTAATAATTTCTTAAATAAGACGTAAACTAAAAAAAATGCAAAAAAAATGAGACAAACCTTAAATAATGGTCTTGACCTATTAAGAAGGGAGGATTATGTTTTTTTTAAATTGGATGCATTTTCCACGACCTAACCCAACACCTGTTTGTCTTACCTTGGTCTTATTTACTGCCAAATTGAAGTCTAGAAAGAGTTGAGGTGAAGGAAGGGGGTTTATGTTGCAATGATTATTTATAATTATCGATTATGCACTATTTTTGTAACATTTATATTTTCATTGAAAATATATTCATAAAATATTTAGAAATGGGGCTTATGTTTTTTTTACATCTAGAATATCCCTACGACTCAACCCAAGGCTCGTCTGCCTTACCTTGGTCTTACTGCCAAGTTGGGGTCAAGAAAGAAGTTGAGGTGAAAGAATATGGCTAAAATCTATTTTCAGAATTATGATTTTTAAATTTAGTGTTGAGATCACAATTAATAAATACTCAATAAAATATAAACTAAAAAAAATGTAAAAAAACGAGACACAAAATTTAAAAAATGACTTTGACCTATTAAAAAGGGGGCATATATTTTTTTTAAAATTAAAAAAATTCCCCACAACCCCACCCAATATTTGTCTATCTTACTTTGGTCTTATTTATTGCCAAGTTGAGGTTAGGAAAGAGTTGAGGCGAAAGAAGGGGGCTTATGATGCAAGGGTTATTTATAATTATAGATTGTGCATTATTTTAGTAAAATTCATACTTTTTTTAAAATATTCATAAAACATTTAGGAAGGGGGTTTATACTTTTTTTTACCTCTAGAGTATCCCCACGACTCAGCCCCAAATTCATTTGCCTTACCTTGGTGTTACTTACTACCAAGTTGGGGTCAAGAAGAAACTAAGGCGAACGAATGGAGCTAAAAGTTATTTTCAGAATTGTGATTTTTGAATTAAGTGTTGACATCAAAATTAATAAATTCTAAAATAAAATATAAATTAAAAAAATGCAAAAAAAATGAGACACAAACCTTAAAAAATGACTTTGTCGTATTAAGAAAGGGGGCTTATGTTTTTTTAAAATTAATGTCTGTCTGCCTTACCTTGGTCTTAGGTACTATCAAGTTGGGGTTAGGAAAGAGTTAAGGCGAAATAAATGGGCTTATGTTGCGAAGGTTATTTATAATTATTGATTGTGCATTATTTGAATAACAATTCATACTTTTTAAAAAAATATTCATAAAACATTTAGATTTCGGAGTTGTGTTTTTTTTTTTACCTTTAGTGTATCCCCGTGACTCAGCCCAAGGTTCGTCTGCCTTACCTTAGTCTTACTTCCTGCCAAATTGGGGTCAAGAAGAAGCTGTAACAAAAGAGGGGGGCTGAAATTTATTTTTCAAAATTATGATTTTTAAACTGACTTATTATGAAGTAAGCTTATCTTTTTTTGAAAATTAGAACCATTGCCCACGACACAGCCCAACTCTTGTCCGCCTTACCTTGGTTTGACTTACTACCAAGTTAGGGTCAGGAAGGAGTTGAGACGAAAGAAAGGGGTTATGTTACAAGGGTTATTTATAGTTATTGATTGTGCATTATTTAAATAACAATAAATACATTTTTTTTAAATATTCATAAAACATTTAGGAAGGGGCTTATATTTTTTATATACTTTTAAAGCATCCCCGTGACTCAGCGGAAAACCCACCTACCTTACCTTGGTCTTACTTACTGTCAAGTTAGGGTCAAAAAGGAGTTGGGGCAAAGGAGGGGACTTATATTTTGAGGCGAAGGAAGGGGGCAAAAATTTATTTTTAGAATTATGATTTTTATAATTAAGTGTTGAAATCAAAATTAATAATTTCTTAAATAAGATGTAAACTAAGAAAAATGCAAAAAAAATGAAACCTTAAATAATGGTTTTGGCCTATTGAGAAGGGGGAATTATGTTTTTTAAAAATTGGATGCATTCCCCACGACCCAGTCGAACGTCTATCCATCTTACCTTGGTCGTACTTACTGTCAAGTTTGGGTCTGGAAATAATTAAGGCAAAGGAAGGGGACTTATGTTGCAATGGTTATTTATAATTATTGATTGTACATTATTTTATTAACATTAATATTTTCTTTTAAAATATATTCATAAAACATTTAGAAATGAGACTTATGGTTTTTTTTACATCTAGATTATATCCTTGTGATTCAACTCAAGACTCATCTGTCTTACCTTGGTCTTACTTATTGCTAAGTTGGGGTCAAGAAGAAGCTGAGGTGAATGAAGGGGGTTAAAATTTATTTTCAGAATTGTGATTTTTAAATTTAGTGCTGAGATCAAAATTAATAAATTCTTAAATAAAACATAAACTAAAAAAAATGTAAAAAAATGAGACGCAAACCTAAAAAAATGACTTTGGCATAATACGAAGGGGGTATTTTAAAAAAAAAATTAAAAACATTCTCTACGACCCAGTTTGTCTATCTTACTTTGGTCTTACTTATTGTCAAGTTGAAGTTACAAAATAGTTGAGTCGAAAGAAGAGGGCTTATAATGCAAGGGTTGTTTATAATTATCGATTGTGCATTATATTAATAAAATTCATACTTTTTTTTAAAATATTGATAAAACATTTAGGAAGAGGGCTTATATTTTTTTTTACCTTTACAGTATCCCCGTGACTCAGCCCAAGGCTCATTTGCCTTACCTTGGTCTTACTTACTGCCAAGTTGGGGTCAAGAAGAAAATGAGGCAGACGAAAAGAGTTAAAAGGTGTTTTTAGAATTGTGATTTTTGAATTAAGTGTTGAGATCAAAATTAATAATTTTTTAAATACAATATAAATTAAAAAATTGCAAAAAAACGAGACGCAAACCTTAAAAAAGGACTTTGGCGTATTAAGAAGGGGGCTTATGTTTTTTTTAAAATTAGTATCATTCCCCATGCCCCAGTCCAATGTTTGTCCACTTTACCTTGATTTTAGGTACTGTCAAATTGAAGTTATGAAGGAGTTGAAGCGAAATAACAGAGCTTATGTTGTGAGCATTATTTATAATTATTGATTGTGCATTATTTTAATAACAATTCATACTTTTAAAAAAAATATTCATAAAACATTTAAAAATGGAGCTTGTTTTTTTTTTAATCTCCAAAGTATCCCTGTGACTCAGCCCAATGCCCGTCTGCCTTACCTTGGTCTTACTTATTGCCAAGTTGGGGTCAAGAAGAAGTTGTAGAGAAGGAAGGGGGCTAAAATTTATTTTTCAGAATTGTGATTTTTAAATTTAGTGTTAAGATCAAAATTAATAAATTTCTTAAATAAAACAAAAACAAAAAAAAATACAAAAAAAACCGAGACACAAACCTTAAAAAATGACTTTGGCCTATTAAAAATGAAGATTTTTTTTTTTGAAAATTAGAAACATTGCCCACGACACAACCCAACACTTGTCCGCCTTACCTTGGTCTGACTTACTGCCAAGTTGGGGTCAGGAAAGAGTTGAGGCGAAGGATAAGAGCTTATGTTGTGAAGGTTATTTATAATTATCGATTGTGCATTATTTTAGTAACAATAAATACTCTATTTTTAATATTCTTAAAACATTTACAAAGGGGGCTAATATTTATTTTTTTACCTTTAGAGTATCTTTGTTACTTAACACAAAGCTCGCCTACCTTACGTTGGTCTTACTTACTGACAAATTGGGATAAAAAAGGAGTTGGGGCAAAGGAAGGGGGCTTATGTTTTGAGGTGAAGGAAGAAATTTAGTGTTGAAATCAAAATTAATAATTTCTTAAATAAAGTGTAAACTAAAAAAAATGCAAAAAAAATGAAACAAACCTTAAATAATGGTTTTGGCCTATTAGGAAGGGGGCATTATGTTTTTTTAAAAATTGGATGCATTCCCCACGACCCAGCCCAATGCCTGTTCGTCTTATCTTGGTCTTACTATCAAATTGAGGTTTGAAAAAAATTGAGACGAAGGAAATGGGCTTATGTTGCAATGATTATTTATAATTATCGGTTGTGCATTGTTTTAGTAACATTCATATTTTCTTTTAAAATATAATTATAAAACATTTAGAAATGGAGTTTATGTTTTTTTTTACATATAGAATATCTTTGTGACTCAACCCAAGGCTCGTTTGCCTTACCTTGATCTTACTTACTGTCAAGTTGGGGTCAAAAAGAAGCTGAGGTGAAGGAAGAGGGCTAAAATTTATTTTCAAAATTGTGATTTTTAAATTTAGTGTTGAGATCAAAATTAATAATTTCTTAAAACATAAATTAAAAAAAATTTAAAAAAACCGAGACGTAAACCTTAAAAATGACTTTGGCCTATTAAAAAGGGGCATATCTTTTTTTTTAAATTAAAAACATTCCCTGTGACCCAGCCCAACGTTTGTTTGTTTTACTTTAGTCTTACTTACTGTCAAGTTGAAGTTAAGAAAGATTTGAGGCGAAAAAAGGGGGTTAATGATGCAAGGGATATTTATAATTATAGATTGTCCATAATTTTAATAAAATTCATATTTTTTTTTTAAATATTCATAAAATATTTAGGAAGACGTCTTATATTTTTTTTACCTCTACAGTATTCCCGTGACTCAGCCCCAAACTCATTTGCCTTACCTTGGTTTTACTTACTATCAAGTTGGGGTAAAAAAGAAACTAAGGCGAACGAAAGGAGCTAAAAGTTATTTTCAGAATTGTGATTTTTGAATTAAGTGTTGAGATCAAAATTAATAAATTCTAAAATAAAATATAAATTAAAAAAATGCAAAAAAAATGAGACACAAACTTTAAAAAATGACTTTGTCGTATAAAGAAATGGGGTTTATTTTTTTTTAAATTAATGTGTGTTTGTCTTATCTTGGTCTTAGGTACTGTCAAGTTGGGGTTAGGAAGGAGTTGAGGCGAAACAAAGGAGCTTATGTTGGGAAGGTTATTTATAATTATTGATTGTGTATTATTTGAATAACAATTCATACTTTTTAAAAAAATATTCATAAAACATTTAGATTTGAGGGTTGTGTTTTTTTTTTACCTTCAATGTATCCCCGTGACTCAGCCCAAGGTTCGTCTGCCTTACCTTAGTCTTACTTCCTGCCAAATTGGGGTCAAGAAGAAACTATAACGAAAGAAGGGGGCTGAAATTTATTTTTCAGAATTGTGATATTTAAACTTTGACTTATTAATAAGTAAGCTTATATTTTTTTGAAAATTAGAAGCATTGCCTACGACACAACCCAACTCCTGTCCGTCTTACCTTGGTTTGACTTACTGCCAAGTTGGGGTTAAGAAGGAGTTGAGGCGAAAGAAAGGGGTTATGTTGCGAGGGTTATTTATAATTATCAATTGTGCATTATTTTAGTAGTAATAAATACTTTTTTTTAATATTCATATAACATTTAAGAAGGGGGCCTATATTTTTTTTTACCTTTAAAGTATCCCCGTGACTCAACGCAAAACCCACCTACTTTACCTTGGTCTTACTTACTGTCAAGTTGGGATAAAAAAAGAGTTAGGGCAAAAGAGGGGACTTATATTTTGAGGCGAAGGAAGGGGGCATAAATTTATTTTCAGAATTGTGATTTTTATAATTTAGTGTTGAAATCAAAATTAATAATTTCTTAAATAAGACGTAAACTAAAAAAAATCCAAAAAAAAATGAGACAAGCCTTAAATAATGACTTGGGCATATTAAAAAGGGGGAATTATGTTTTTTTTTAAATTAGATGCATTCCCCACGATCCAGCCGAACGTCTGTCTGTCGTACCTTGGTTTTAGTTACTGTCAAGTTGGGGTCTGGAAAGAATTGAGGCAAAGGGGGCTTATGTTGCAATGGTTATTTATGATTATCGATTGTACATTATTTTAGTAACATTCATATTTTCTTTTAAAATATATTCATAAAACATTTAGAAATGAGGCTTATGTTTTTTTTTTACATCTACAATAACCTTGTGACTCAACCCAAGGCTCATCTGCCTTACCTTGATCTTACTTACTGTCAAGTTGGGATCAAAAAGAAGCTGAGGTGAATGAAGGGGGCTAAAATTTATTTTCAGAATTATGATTTTTAAATTTAGTGTTGAGATCAAAATTAATAAATTCTTAAATAAAACATAAACTAAAAAAAATGTAAAAAAACGAGATGCAAACCTTAAAAAATGACTTTGGCTTAATAAGAAAGGGGCATATCTTTTTTAAAAATTAAAAACATTCCCCACGACCCAGTCCAATGTTTGTCTGTCTTACCTTGGCATTTTTTTTTTAAAAAAATTAAAAACATTCCCCACGACCCAGTCCAACGTTTGTCTATCTTATAATGCTAAGTTGAGGTTACGAAAGAGTTGAGGCGAAAGAAAGGGGACTTATAATGCAAGGGTTATTTATAATTATCGATTGTGCATTATTTTAATAAAATTCATACTTATGTTTTAAATATTGATAAAACATTTAGGAAGGGGGCTTATATATTTTTTACCTCTAGAGTATCTTTGTGACTCAGCCCAAGGCTCATCTGCCTTACCTTGGTCTTACTTACTGCCAAGTTGGGGTTAAGAAGAAACTAAGGCAAACAAAGAGAGTTAAAAGTTATTTTCAGAATTGTGATTTTTGAATTAAGTGTTGAGATCAAAATTAACAAATTTTTAAATAAAATTTAAATTAAAAAATTGCAAAAAAAATAAGATGCAAACCTTTAAAAATGACTTTGGCATATTAAGAAGGGGGCTTATGTTTTTTTTAAAATTAGAATCATTCCCACGACCCAGCCCAATGTCTGTCCACCTTACCTTGATTTTAAATACTGTCAAGTTGCAATTATGAAAGAATTGAGACGAAATAAAGGGGCTTATGTTGCGAGGGTTATTTATAATTATTGATTGTGCATTATTTTAGTAACAATTCATACTTTATTTTAAAAATATTCATAAAACATTTAAAAATGGAGCTTGTGTTTTGTTTTTTTTACCTCCAGAGTATCGTTGTGACTTAGCCCAAGGCCCGTTTGCCTTCCCTTAGTCTTACTTACTACTAAGTTGGAGTCAAGAAGAAGCTAGAGTGAAGGAATGGAGCTAAAATTTGTTTTTCAAAATTGTGATATTTAAAGTTAGTGTTAAGATCAAAATTACTTTTTTGTGCTCTACTCCTGCTTGTGTGGCTTTCCCTTTAAGGGTGGTTTCACCTCCGTTCTCTTCTCATCTACCACCGGAAGAGAGTACTAGCTCCTTGTTCTTGGATATCTAACATATTGTCTTTGTTGTAGCTAGTGGTTTTGGTTTTTTGCACGGATGCAGGCAGCATGACTCCTTTTCTGTTCGAAATGGTTAGCATTGGTTCTGAAAGTGAATTTTCTCGCATTCATCTGTCTTGTATTTCTTCACATCCATCTCTTCTTCGATTGGAGTTATTCTAGTTTAAAGCTGTCTGATAGGACTTTTTGTAAAAATAAGTAGTGGTAGGAGGGTGGGGATTTTAGTCAAAATATACTTGTTGTAAGGGCTCTATATATCTCTATTGTAAGTTTTAAAAATGGCTACAACCGGAGGTTTTCTTGCAGGTTCTTTCCTGTTTGAACCCGATGTAAAATTTTCTTTTAATTAATATAAGTTCAGTGGATTTTCCACTTTTATCAAAACAAAAATTTACTAAATTTCTTAAATAAAACAAAAATTAAAAAAATGCAAAAAAATCGAGACACAAAAAACCTTAAAAAATGACTTTGGCTTATTAAAAATGAAGTTTATTTATTTTTGAAAATTAGAAGCATTGCCCACAACACAACCCAACACCTGTCCGCCTTAACTTGGTTTGACTTATTGCCAAGTTGGGGTCAGGAAGGAATTGAGGCGAAGTTTAGGGGCTTATGTTGTGAGGGTTATTTATAATTATCGATTATAGATTATTTTAGTAAAATAAATACTATTTTTTTTAATATTCATAAAACATTTAAGAAATGGGCTTATTTTTCTTTTTACCTTTAGAGTATCCCTATTACTCAGTGTAAAGCTCGCCTACCTTACGTTGGTCTTACTGCTAAGTTGGAGTCAAAAAGGAGTTGGGGCAAAGGAAGGGGGCTTATGTCATGAGGCAAAAAAAAGAGGCTATTTTCAAAATTGTGATTTTTATAATTTAGTGTTGAAATCAAAATTAATAAATTCTTAAATAAAATGCAAACTAAAAAAAATGCAAAAAAAATGAGACAAGTTGGAGTCAAAAAGAAGTTGGAGTAAAATAAAGGGGCTAAAATTTATTTTTCAGAATTATGATTTTTAAATTTTGACTTATTAAGAAGTAAGCTTATCTTTTTTTGAAAATTAGAAACATTGCCCACGACACAGCCCAACTCTTGTCCGTCTTACCTTGATCTGACTTACTGCCAAGTTGAGGCCAAAGAAAGGGGTTATGTTACGAGGGTTATTTATAATTATCAATTGTGTTTTATTTTAGTAACAATAAATACTCTTTTTTTTAATATTCATAAAACATTTAGAAAAGGAACCTATATTTTTTTTTACCTTTAAAGTATCCCTGTGACTCAGCGCAAAACCCACCTACCTTACCTTGGTCTTACTTACTGCCAAGTTGGGATCAAAAAGGAGTTGGGGCAAAGGAAGAGACTTATATTTTGAGGCGAAGGAAGGAGGCAAAAATTTATTTTCAGAATTGTGATTTTTATAATTTAATGTTGAAATAAAAATTAATAATTTATTAAATAAGACGTAAACTATAAAAAAATGCAAAAAAAATAAGACAAACTTTAAATAATGGTTTGGTTTATTATGAAGGGGGAATTGTGTTTTTTTTTTTAAATTAGATGCATTCCCCACGATCCAGTCAAACGCCTGTCCATCTTATCTTGGTCTTACTTACTGCCAAGTTGGAGTCTGGAAAGAATTGAGACGAAGGAAGAGGGCTTATGTTGTAATGGTTATTTATAATTATCGATTGTATATTATTTTAGTAACATATTTTCTTTTAAAATATATTCATAAAACATTTAAAAATGGGGTTTATGTTTTTTTTTTACATCTACAATATCCTTGTGACTCAACCCAAGGCTCATCTGTCTTACCTTGGTCTTACTTACACTCAAGTTGGGGTTAAGAAAAAGCCGAGGTGAATGAAGGGGCAAAAATTTATTTTCAGAATTGTGATTTTTAAATTTAGTGTTGAGATTAAAATTAATAAATTCTTAAATAAAACATAAACTAAAAAAAATGTAAAAAAACGAGACGCAAACTTTAATTTGGCCTATTAAAAAGGGGGCATATCTTTTTTTTTTAAATTAAAAACATTCTCCACGACCTAGCCCAATGTTTGTCTGTCTTACTTTGGTCTTACTTACTGCCAAGTTGAAGTTAGGAAAGATTTGAGGCGAAAGAAGGAACTTATGATGCAAGAGTTATTTATAATTGTAGATTGTGCATTATTTTATTAAAATTCATACTTTTTTTTAAAATATTCATAGAATATTTAGGAAGGCGGCTTATATTTTTTTTTACCTCTATAGTATTCCCATGACTCAGCTCCAAGTTCATTTGTCTTACCTTGGTCTTACTTACTACCAAGTTGGGGTCAAGAAGAAACTAAGGCAAATGAAGGGAGCTAAAATTTATTTTTAGAATTATGATTTTTGAATTAACTGTTGAGATCCAAATTAATAAATTTTTAAATAAAATATAAATTAAAAAAATGCAAAAAAATCGAGACACAAACTTTAAAAAATGACTTTGGCGTATTAAGAAAGGAGGCTTATGTTTTTTAAAAATTAATGTATGTCTGCCTTACCTAGGCCTTAAGTACTGTCAAGTTGGGGTTAGGAAGGAGTTGAGACGAAATAAAGGAGCTTATGTTGCGAAGGTTATTTATATTTATTGATGGTGCATTATTTGAATAACAATTCATTTTTTTTTTAAATATTCATAAAACATTTATATTCGGGGTTGTGCTTTTTTTTTTTTTACCTTCAATATATCCCCGTGACTCAACCCAAGTTCCGTCTGCCTTATCTTAGTCTTACTTACTGCCAAGTTGGGGTCAAAAATAAGTTGGACCGAAAAAAAGGGGCTAAAATTTATTTTTCAGAATTGTGATTTTTAAATTTTGACTTATTAAGAAGTAAGCTTTTTTTTTTTTTTAAATTAGAAGATTGCCCACGACACAACCCAACTCCTATCCATCTTACCTTGGTCTGACTTACTGCCAAGTTGGGGTTAGGAAGGAGTTGAGGCGAAAGAAAAGGGTTATGTTGCGAGGGTTATTTATAATTATTGATTGTGCATTATTTTAGTAACAATCAATACTTTTTTTTTTTAATATTCATTAAACATTTAGGAAGGGGGCCTATATTTTTTTTTACCTTTAAAGTATCTCTGTGACTCAGCGCAAAACCCACCTACCTTACCTTGGTCTTACTTACTGCCAAGTTGGGATCAAAAAAGAGTTGGGGCAAAGGAGGGGACTTATATTTTGAGGCGAAGGAAGGGGGCAAAAATTTATTTTCAGAATTGTGATTTTTTTAGTTTAGTGATGAAATCAAAATTAATAATTTCTTAAATAAGACGTAAACTAAAAAAAAATGTAAAAAAAATGAAACAAACTTTAAATAATGATTTTGGCCTATTAAGAAGGGGGAATTATGTTTTAAAAAAAAAATTGGATGCATTCCCCACGATCCAACCGAACGCCTGTCTGTCTTACCTTGGTCTTATTGCCAAGTTGGGGTCTGGAAAGAATTGAGGTGAAAGAAGGGGGCTTATGTTGCAATGGTTATTTATAATTATCGATTGTACATTATTTTAATAACATTCATATTTTCTTTTAAAATATATTTATAAAACATTTAGGAATGGGGCTTATGTTTTTTTTTACATCTACAATATCCCTGTGACTCAACCCAAGGCTCGTCTGCCTAACCTTGGTCTTACTTACTGTCAAATTTGGGTCAAAAAGAAGCTGAGGTGAATGAAGGGGGCTAAAATTTATTTTCAGAATTGTGATTTTTAAATTTAGTGTTGAAATCAAAATTAATAAATTCTTAAATAAAACATAAATTAAAAAAAATGGAAAAAAACGAGACGCAAACCTTAAAAAATGACGTTAGCATGATAAGAAGGGGACATTTAAAAAAAAAAAAATTGCAAAATTAAAAACATTCCCCATGACTCAATCCAACGTTTGTCTGTGTTACCTTGGTCTTAGTTACTGCCAAGTTGAGGTTACGAAAGAGTTGAGGCGAAAGAAGGGGGCTTATGATACAAGGGTTATTTATAATTATCTATTGTGCATTATTTTAATAAAATTCATACTTTTTTTAAAAATAATCATAAAACATTTAGAAAGGGGGCTTATATTTTTTTACCTCTAGAGTATCCTCGTTACTCAACCCAAGGCTCATTTGCCTTACCTTGGTCTTACTTACTGCCAAGTTGGGGTCAAGAAGAAGTTGAGGCAAATGAAGGAAGCTAAAATTTATTTTCAGAATTATGATTTTTGAATTAACTGTTGAGATCAAAATTAATAAATTTTTAAATAAAATATAAATAAAAAAATTGCAAAAAAATGAGATGCAAACCTTAAAAAATGTTTTTGGCGTATTAAAAAGGGGGCTTATGTTTTTTTAAAAATTAGAATCATTCCCCACGACCCAGCCCAATGTCTGTCCGCTTTACCTTGGTCTTAGGTACTGTCAAGTTGGAGTTATGAAGGGGTTGAGGTGAAATACAGGGGCTTATGTTGTGAGGGTTATTCATAATTTTTGATTGTGTATTATTTTAGTAACAATTCATATATTTTTTTAAATATTAATAAAACATTTAAAAATAGAGCTTGAGTTTTTTTTTTTTTAACCTTCAAAGTATCTCCATGACTTAGCCCAAGGCCCGTCTGTCTTGCCTTGGTCTTATTTACTGCCAAGTTGAGGTCAAGAAAAAGCTGGAGTGAAGGAAGGAGGCTAAAATTTATTTTTCAAAATTGTGATTTTTAAATTTAGTGCTAAGATCAAAATTAATAAATTTATTAAATAAAACAAAAACTAAAAAAAATGCAAAAAAATGAGACACAAACCTTAAAAAATGACTTTGGCCTATTAAAAATGAAGCTTCTTTTTTTGAAATTTAGAAGCATTGCCCACGACACAGCTCAACACCTGTCCACTTTACCTTGGTTTGACTTACTGCCAAGTTGGGGTCAGGAAGGAGTTGAGGCGAAGGATAGAGGCTTATGTTGCGAGAGTTATTTATAATTATCGATTGTGCATTATTTTAATAACAATAAATACTTTTTTTTTTAATATTCATAAAACATTTAGGAAGGGGGCTTATATTTTTTTTTAACCTTTAGAGTATCTCTGTTACTCAGCGCAAAACCCGCTTACCTTATGTTGTTCTTACTTACTGCCAAGTTGGGATAAAAAAAGAGTTGGGGCAAAGAACGAGGCTTATGTTTTGAGGCGAAGGAAGGAGGCTATTTTCAAAATTGTGATTTTTATATTTAATGTTGAAATCAAAATTAATAATTTTTTAAATAAAACATAAACTAAAAAAAATGAGACAAACCTTAAATAATGGTTTTGGCTTATTAAGAAGTGAGGATTATATTTTTTAAAAATTTGGATGCATTCCCCACGACCCAGCCCAACACTTATTCGTCTTACCTTGGTCTTACTTACTGCCAAATTGGAGTCTGAAAAGAGTTGAGACGAAAGAAATGGGCTCATGTTGCAATGATTATTTATAATTATCGATTGTGCATTATTTTAGTAACATTCATATTTTCTTTTAAAATATATTCATAAAACATTTTAAAATGGAGCTTATGTTTTTTTTATATCTAGAATATCCTTATGACTCAACCCAAGGCTCGTCTGCTTTACCTTGGTCTTACTTATTGTCAAGTTGGGGTAAAAAAGAAGCTGAGGTGAAAGAAGAGGGCTAAAATTTATTTTCAAAATTGTGATTTTTAGATTGTGTTGAGATCAAAATTAATAAATTCTTAAATAAAACATAAACTAAAAAAAATGTAAAAAAAATGAGACGCAAATCTTAGAAATGACTTTGGCCTATTAAGAAAGGGGCATATCTTTTTTAAAAAATTAAAAACATTCCCCACGACCCAGTCCAATATTTGTTTGTCTTACTTTCGTCTTACTTATTGCCAAGTTGATGTTTGGAAAGAGTTGAGGCAAAAGAAGGGGGCTTATGATGCAAATATTATTTATAATTATCGATTGTGCATTATTTTAGTAAAACTCATATATATTTTTTTAAATATTCATAAAACATTTAAGAATGGGGATTATATTTTTTTTACCTTTAGAGTATCCCCGTGACTCAGCCTCAAGCTCATTTATCTTACCGTGGTCTTACCGCCAAGTTGGGGTCAAGAAGAAACTAAGGTGAACGAAGGGAGCTAAAAATTATTTTCAGAATTGTGATTTTTGAATTAAGTGTTGAGATTAAAATTAATAAATTGTAAAATAAAATATAAATCTAAAAAATGCAAAAAAATATAAATACTTTTTTAAAAAAATATTCATAAAACATTTGGAAATGAGGGTTGTGTTTTTTTTTTTTACCTTCAGAGTATCTCCGTGACTCAGCCTAAAGTCCGTCTGCCTTACCTTGGTCTTACTTACTGCCAAGTTGGGGTCAAGAAGAAGCTCGAGCGAAAGAAGGGGGCTAAAATTTATTTTTCAGAATTGTGATTTTTAAACTTTGACTTATTAAGAAGTAAGCTTATCTTTTAAAAAAAATTAGAAGCATTGCTCACAATACAACCCAAATCTTGTCTGCATTACCTTGGTTTGATTTACCGCTAAGTTGGGGTTAGGAAGGAGTTGAAGTGAAAGAAAAGGCTTATGTTGCGAGGGTTATATATAATTATCGATTGTGCATTATTTTAGTAACAATAAATACTCTTTTTTTTAATATTCATAAAACATTTAGGAAATGGACTTTTATTTTTTTAACCCTTTAAAGTATCTCCGTCACTTAGCACAAAACCCACCTACCTTACCTTGGTCTTACTTACTGCCAAGTTGAGGTCAAAAATGAGTTGGGGCAAAGGAGGGGACTTATATTTTGAGGCGAAAGAAAAGGGCAAAAATTTATTTTCAGAATTGTGATTTTTATAATTTAATGTTGAAATTAAAATTAATAATTTTTTAAATAAGACAAACTAAAAAAAAATGCAAAAAAATGAGACAATCCTTAAATAATGGTTTTAGTCTATTAAGAAGGGGGAATTATGTTTTTTAAAAAATTGGATGCATTCCCCATGACCCAGCCGAATGCCTATCTGTCTTACCTTGGACTTACTGTCAAGTTGGGGTCTAGAAAGAATTGAGGCGAACGAAGGGAGCTTATGTTGCAATGATTATTTATAATTATCGATTGTACATTATTTTAGTAACATTCATATTTTCTTTTAAAATATATTCATAAAACATTTAAGAGTGGGGCTTATGTTTTTTTTTACATATAGATTATATCACTGTGACTCAACCCAAGGCTCGTCTGCCTTACCTTGTTCTTATTTACTGTCAAGTTGGGGTCAAGAAGAAGCTGAGGTGAAAGAAAGGGGCTAAAATTTATTTTTCAGAATTGTGATTTTTAAATTTATTGTTGAGATCAAAATTAATAAATTCTTAAATAAAACATAAACTAAAAAAAATGTAAACAAACGAGACGCAAACCTTAAAAAATAACTTTGGCCTAATAAAAAGGGGCATATCTTTTTTTTTAAATTAAAAACATTCCCCACGACCTAGTCCAACGTTTGTCTGTCTTACCCTGGTCTTAATTATTGCCAAGTTGATGTTACAAAAGAGTTGAGACGAAAGAAGGGGGCTTATGATGCAAGAGTTATTTATAATTATCGATTGTTCATTATTTTAATAAAATTCATACTGTTTAAAAAATATTCATAAAACATTTAGGAAGGGGGCTTATTTTTTTTTTACCTTTAGAATATATCCCCGTAACTCAGTTCAAGACTCATCTGTCTTACCTTGGTCTTACTTACTACCAAGTTGGGGTCAAGAAGAAACTGAGGCGAACGAAAGGAGCTAAAAGTTATTTTCAGAATTGTGATTTTTGAATTAAGTGTTGAGATCAAAATTAATAAATTTTTAAATAAAATATAAATTAAAAAATTGCAAAAAAAACGAGACACAAATCTTAAAAAATGATTTTGGCGTATTAAAAAGGGGGCTTATATTTTTTTATAAAATTAGAATCATTCTCCATGACCCAACCCAATGTCTGTTTGTTTTACCTTGGTCTTACGTACTATCAAGTTGGGGTTATGAAGGAATTGACGCGAAATAAAGGGGCTTATGTTTCGAGGGTTATTTATAATTATTGATTGTGCATTATTTTAGTGACAATTCATACTTTTAAAAAAAATATTCATAAAACATTTAAGAATGGGGCTTATGTTTTTTATTTTACCTCGAGAGTATACTTGTGACTCAGCCCAAGGCTCGTCTGCCTTACCTTGGTCTTACTTACTGCCAAGTTGGGGTCAAGAAGATGCTGGAGCGAAGGAAGGAGGCTAAAATTTATTTTTCAGAATTGTGATTTTTAAATTTAGTGTTAAGATCAAAATTAATAAATTTCTTAAATAAAATAAAAACTAAAAAAAATGCAAAAAAACAAGACACAAACCTTAGAAAATGACTTTGGCCTATTAAAAAAGAAACCTATTTTTTTTTAAAATTAGAAGCATTGCCCACGACACAGCCCAACACTAGTCCACCTTACCTTGGTCTGACTTACTGCCAAGTTGGGGTCAGGGAGGAGTTGAGACAAATGATAGGGACTTATGTTGCAAGGGTTATTTATAATTATCGATTGTACATTATTTTAGTAACAATAAATACTTTTAGGAAGGGGGCTTATATTTTTTTTTAACCTTTAGAGTATCCTTGTGACTCAACCCAAGGCTCGTCTATCTTACATTGGTTTTGCTTACTATCAAGTTGGGGTAAAAAAGGAGATGGGGCAAAAGAAGGGAGCTTATGTTTTGAGGCGAAGGAAGCGGGCTAAAATTTATTTTCAGAATTGTGATTTTTATAATTTAGTGTTGAAATCAATATTTATAATTTTTTTAAATAAGACGTAAACTAAAAAAAATGCAAAGAAAGCGAGGCAAACCTTATAAAATGGCTTTGGCCTATTGATCATTATTTAGGCTGTTAGAAAACATGACCTCAACAAATAACCTTTCTATCAAAACAATCTATTTTTGGCCCGTAACAAATTTTATGCAAAGAATAAGCTATCCTAATCAGTCACTCCACCCATGTCCTTTATAATATTTGAATCATATTGGTGAACCACTAAACCGTAATCTTCTAGCTCATAGAAATTTAGTTGCTAAAAGGAAAAGAAAAATTACAGGTTCAACAAATCAATGAAACACAAACTATAAATTAATGTTTTTAGAAAGACTTATAAACCAAAAATAAATCCTTATGAAATTAGAAATGAAAGGGCTATTAATGAGTCTTTAATTTTGTAACAGATAAACACATTTCAAAAAGGTCCTTGACAAAAATCCAACCTAAAGTAAAAGTCATTGGAGGCAGGAGAAATTTATTTCCTATTAAGGAATCTTTAGTTTTGCATCAGACAAACAAATCTCAAACAAGGCTATAAACAAAATTTCCACTTAAAATAAAAAGTCATTTTAAGTAGGTTAAGTTTTGAACAAATAATCAATAGCAATTTTGCATTGTATTCATATTGAAAAGTAACAAATAATATCTTATTTTTATCATAACAAATGTTCTACTATGGGTGCAACATAGAAATTTTGAATCATAACATCAAAGCATTGCATTCTTTGACACTAGAGTTGCATTACTTAAAAGATTGTAGTAACATCCTCTTACATTAGTCAGAATAGAAACAAAGGTAACATGATTTGGATATGAATATTTCTCTTGCATTTATTATTAACCAGTCAAACTATACGCTATGGCTCACATAAAGGGAAATCTGTTCAACTTCTTGAAGGAATGTTAATAATTTATTATGCACCTAAATTGAGTAAATTATTCATCCTAGTCTTTGTTCATGTTGCATACCAAAGTGTTTTCCATATTTTTAGACATCTATACCGCACTCGGTCATATATCTAGTGTCTCATCACCTGTGTTGTTTTGATTTCCCAAGAACAACACTACTATAAATGACTTAGCAACTAGAGATGGGCCTTGAAATATTATAGGGTTCATTCTCAAGTGTCTGACATTCAACATTTATATGCACTGATATAAAACAATAAAATATTTTGCAATTAAATATGAGTTATTGGATCATTGTGGCATTTGCATTTTTCCTATGTGGACTGACTTTCAATCTAGGGTCTGTACTAAATGGAAAGAAGATTTGTAAGATTTAAAAAGGTAAATAATTATTAATGATGTCATGTGTGCGATAGAGACAATCATGAGGGTCATAGCAAAATAGACGGGTATGGGATGTGAAAAGAAAAGATCAAGAATCCATAAGCAGTGACATTATTGGGGAAAAACAAGTGTGAAGATAGTCCATCCCATTGCTTTGGAAGACAAATCGATGGGAAAATAAAAACCAATTAATTTTAAAGAATAACAGCATGAATGAAAGGGTGTATGAACCTGAACAAAAGTCTCAAACAATAATAACATTAAAAGTAATTGTTACCTATTTTTTCCCTCCAAGTCAAAAATTATTGTCAAAATACCTTTAGTCCCTACATATCAAGTCATAAACATTAAATTTCCTCATCATTTTGATTAAAAGTTGACTCTCCAAATTTATGTATTTTCACGTTGAATAAAGGCAAAAAAGCATCTTTTGAGATTTGGAGGGAAGTTGGAGTTGAAAGCCATCAATTTTTGTCATGTCCCCTCCTTGATCATTATTATATCCTAAATGAAATAATTATTATTGATTAATATAAAAATTATCAACAAATGATTACTTGAAATCATTAAATATTATTATTTAATAATATTTATTAATTAACATTCTTGATATATTTAAATAAAATAAAACTAATATTATATTTGAAAATATTATAAATAAATATTATATATTAATTAAATAGTGATTTAAATGTTTGATCAATAACAGTGTGTAACTGTAATTGATCAATAATTAATTAATAACTAAACATTCATTCCCATAACAATGTAATTAGAAACAAATATAATAATAAATAAGTTTAGAAAATAAATATTCAATAAAATAAAAAATATATAATAGAATAGCACTCATTTTGATCAATAAATAAAGTTTTTGTATATCAAATATTAAGCAAACTATTGGTATCAGAGGTTGTCCCCTCAACAATAGATAGTGATATTCAACGAGAGTGGATTCTTAAGGAAGTGTATCATGAAAGGAAGAATACATACGTTTCAGAAGGAATGTTATATATTAGCAAACATGAGGTGGTAGAGGACAATAAACATTGGAATATTGACAACGCAACAATGTAATCAAAACAAGTTAGATTTGACCTAGTCGATGAGGCAAATGATGATTGATACCCAACCGATAAATTATTAAAATGCGCGATGGATATTGGAAGAGATGTGATCCCTCTCAAGAAACCATTCCATCGAGGGGCAGAGATATATTAGGATCGAGCTCTCATTTGTCAATGGGGGGGAATGCTAGGAAAAACACGAATCAGGATATATGGATAATAAACGTCGATTACCTCAAAGAGGTACAATTTCTTCATGACAAGGTCAAGTATTAATCAGGTAACACACGCAAACACACCAAGAGGGGCTAAGGGAAATGAAGGTTAATATCATCACTGAGAAAAATCTAATTAATAAACCAATATATTCCCTAAGACGACATCTATAAGATGAAAATAATTATCAACTTGGTAAAGTATAGATTGACATTGTAGTTGGCAGCATCAAACCAATCGATATGCCTTATCATACCCAAAGACCAACCGTATGATTAATTATGAACATTAGATTATAATTAATAAGTAAATATACTAATCAATAACAAGCGATACATGCAGAAGCATTCCCTCATTCATGGCCAAGGAAAGATAATAGATGCTTACATTAATTAACTAATCATTGGTGTTAGTTAGCTTTTCATATGGGACGTGATCTCATGTCGAGAGGGCAACTGTTCACATTCACATCTTTTCACTTCTTATTTAAGAGACATCAATATCATTCTAATGGGGGAAGATAGAAGAGTTTATATATTTATTTTATTCAAATATGAATGCACTAGTATGATGATAGAAATACCAAATACTATATTGATGCTCCACATTGAAGGGTGAAACAAGTTGTGCAATGAGAGATTTATAAGCATATGGAAATCAATATATAATATAGGAGTAGATAGTGAGGAATTTTATGAAAGATTAATGAGGAGATTGTAAGAGTTCTAGAGTAGTTTGTAAGAAGATGATAATCATTTTATGGGGGAGGTTTATGATCAGCATCATCAGGGAAAGTTATCAAGATAAGTTCCATCTTCTAAAATTATTCTTAGCATTATGATAGTAAAAATATCTTTAGAATCCACTAAATTATATTTATGAATGTATTACAAATCTCATTTTAAGTAAGAATAGTTGATTCAGGACCAAATTAAGATAAATTCCAAAAGGGTACATTACAATTTTGCATGCATTTAGGGATTCATTTTATGTCTACTCTGAGTTCTTTCATGAGAATGAAGTCTTGTTGTGAGTAGGTTCTCATGCAAAGTTTCACATGTCTACTACAACATCAAAGATAAATATCTCAAAATTTACAAAAGGGCAATCATCTGATCTATGTAATGGGTCATGCGTAAAGGAGAGCAGTCATAAAATGAAGGAGCAGTCAAAGGGTTACTTCAAAGAGTTTGAACGTGAAGTTAGCCTCTTCAACGAAGGAGTTTGCATGAAAAGGTTAAAAAGGCCACGTGCCAACTACAAAGGACCATATCATGCAAAGGCTTAGCAAGCTCCAGGCAGCTTCTTCTTTTACATTCACACCCTCTTTGTGTTTCATGATAGAGATTAATTTTTGCATGTATATAGAGGATTTTACCCCTTTGTTTCTATGTTTTTCAAGCGAATAAGTCCAAAATCTATGATAAAGAATGAATGAAATTTCTTGAAGAGTAGTTCATATGTTTTAGAATATGAACTCACACCTTTGACAGTTTAAACCCTTGAAGGAAATAATGCTTGATAACTTGTAGTAGATTGTCACAAGAATAGGGCAGGTTTGCTGATAACTTTTTTAAATAATGAGCAAATAACAGTCCATCTTTTTATTTCCAAGCCTCCACATACAAGCACATCAAGATCAAGGTGAAGACAGTCATATGAAGCTTCTACAAGACAAAGAGAGTCCAACCAGAGATATACACAAATAAATGACGATCAAAGGCAACCATTAAAGATGGAAGGACAACCCATGGCAAGCAATGAGTCAACTTATTCAAAGACAATAATAGCACAACCCATTCTACTCCACAAAGCACATATATCACCATAAAAAAAGCATCCTTTGAGCACACAATGGCACAACCCTACTGAAAGCAAAGAGAGCAACACCTATATCAAAAGAATGAAGAGTTGAACAATGTTCATTGTTGTTGCATTTTTAAATAGCGCATTAATAAGTAGTCAATATTGTGACAAAATGAGATGTGATCAAGGATGGATCATCTTCACAGTGAAATGATAAGGATACAGAGCAATATTTTGTCCCAAACATAACGAAGGATAATCATAGCAGTAATGTGATTTGTTATATACTTGAAGGCAACATGTATTATGAAAAATTGTAGTTGTTGAAGCAGAGTTGTTGCAACAGTCTCTTCAAGATTTCACGAAGCAATAGCAACACAAAGAACATAACATCCAAAAGAATCAAGTCAATAAATAAAGAGAAAGTTGCAACCCTCAAAGTCTGAAAAATCTCAAGCAAAGGATAAAATGATCAAATTCAAGGCATATATGGATATAAAGTCAGTCCAAGGATATTAAATGAGCATGAATACTCATTCACAATGGTTATATGACACAGAGCGTTTTGTTGTAGACCTCACACAGTCACTATTAAAGAGAAAATACAGTGATAAAGTCATAAAGATAGTATGATAAGGTCAAAAGTGAATGACAAGGGTTGTGTGAGCAGCCTACATAGAGTGCATATGATACAACCCAATAAAGAAGTTTATCGTAGTCATATACAATGAGAAGCCCTAGATCATAATGAAAGATAAAGAGCAAAATTGATTTATTTTGTTTGAGTAGATTGAAGATTAAAATACCAAAGGTGACAGTGAATAAAGGTTGCAGCAGCATCAAGAATCACAAGGCCAATGCTAATCTTAATCAACATACACAAAGTAGAGATGTTTCACAAAATAGAGATCGGTGTCAAATGACATGTATACATTTATTTTTTACAAGAAAAGATAATAAAACTATCAAGTTGCAGTCCCTTTTAGTCTCTTTGAAATAAATAATAGATTCGAGAGAAAAATAAGGAAAGTCTTAACAGTAAATAGAGCAGTATATAAAAGTTGTGACAATGAATTTCTTCATGATTAAAGAGCAAACTTGAAAGTGAATAAGCAATAACTGTAAATACAAGAGTGAATTTGTCTCAGAAATATTAATGCTTAAGAGCCCAAGTATCAAGAATTCACCATCAAAAGAGGTAAAGAGTAGTTCATTCTCAAGGCATAAAGGGGCAGCCTTAGTCATAAAAAAGCCCCAAAAAGACAATTCTAAGAAGCAAAAGGTACAGTTCATGACATTGATGATTGACAAACAACATAAAGGATTGAGCACAGGGTAATCATTGTGACATCAAGATTGAAGTCATAGTTTAATGTATATGGTGTATATTAAAGAGGATGCATTATAAAGATACTATTGTAGCATTTGTGGTAGAACACAGTCAATCCTACTAGATATCATGGAGGCATGACATAAAATGTTCACCAAGTATCATAATTGCATACACATTCATAAAGATACATCATTGTCAAATAAACAGAGCATAGTATCAAAGCCTCAAAGTAACACCAAATCATTGAACAAAGGCAGCTTTAGGGCCATGAAAGCCTTCTAAAAAGGAATTACCAGACTTGTGAAAGTGTTTTAAGCATTTCAATGGACAAAGAACACATATAGATGAGAAAAAAAATTTAATCATATATCATTGCAATCAATGCCTTGACAAGCCCTTTTAGCACCAAGCAGGATTACTTTCAATAATCATAGCAGTCACTAATGGTAGCCTATCCATAAAAAAGGCTCAAGTAAAGAATGTATAAAACACAATACTCCAAAAGCTCAATCACAAGCTTTAAGGGGTTTACAAATTTTTAGCAAAAACATCTCTAAAAAATCACAATGTTTCTTCTACAAGACAAAAGAGCTGAATTCAAAAATGTGAGTAGACCTAACCTTAGATCTAAGGAATGTGGTAAAGATGATAGTCATTTTAAAGACAAAGCAGTGACATCAAGTCTAAATGATAATAGAGATAGCCAAATTCAGTCTAAAAGAACAAAGCAAACAATCATTGTCCTAGTATCTTTTCCAGAGCTATTGAAGGTCGCAGAGCATTCAGAAGTTAGGGATGTTTTCTTTACAAAACTTCGGAGAAGTTCAATATTATGATGCAAATATAGAAGTGTTGTGACGTTTTCACACATCGCCCCATTGCAAATGGGGACCCCCCACTTTTTAGGCCCTTCCGATCTTTTGGCTTTGTTTTTTGGGTCTTTTCGTAATTGTCTTATTAGTCTCTCTACTTTGCAAGTGTTTGAGGGTCATATTGGTCAAGTCTACTTTTCGTTTGGGCGAGTTTGGTGAAGTCTAGGGCATGTTTTGTCTTTTTTTAGGGTTTCTTCCTTTTGTCCTAGACTTTAGGGGTTTCTATTAGCATTTTGGAAAAATTGAACATACGACTGGAATCAGGGCCTTTTAAGGAACCTCTCAATAAAATTTGAGCCAAAATGGAGCAACTTTCTATTTTTAGAAAGTTCCTATTTTTTAGGGATTTTACAGAGTACCAGAATGTCATTATTTTGCCAAAAAAAACAAACTTACTATTTTTAGTAAGTTTCTATTTATAGCAAGATATTCATGTGTCATGTCTAGGGGTCTAACGCTAACACTTTAAAGGTTTCTATTTTTGGAAAGTTTGTTCTAATAGGACCATCTAGGCAAGGCGACAAAGATCGGGCATTTGCAACTATTTCTAATTCCGGAAAGTCAAAAAGAAGACAAAGAAAGCCAGAAGATGGTCGAGTGCTGGAAGCCCACTCCTGAAATGGAAAGCTCAAAAAATTTATCTAAGTCTGGGAAAATCATTCCAAATCCTCATGTGGTGGCCTGATCTAAAAGGGGCTCAAAATCCATCAAAATCAAGGAGGCATGGAGGATTCACAAATTCATTGAATCCTCCACCATTGCAAAATTCCACCCAAGATGAAGGATAGGCACCAAAATCAAGGGGGCATGGAGGATTCACAAATTCACTTGATCCTCCACCAATGGAAAATTTCGCCCTATTCTCCAGTTGGGTGGCAAAATCAAGGAGGCATGGAGGATTCACAAATTCACTGAATCCTCCACAAGTCAAAATTTCGCCCCAAGCCACTACTGGGTGCCAAAATGAAGAAGGCATGGAGGATTCACAAATTCATTGAATCCTCCACCAATGTAAAATTCTGCCCCAGGTCAAGGACATGTGCCAAAATCAAGGAGGCATGGAGGATTCACAAATTCATTGAATCCTCCACTACTAGAAAATTCTGCCCAAGATGAAGGACAGGCACCAAAATGAAGAAGGCGTAGAGGATTCACAAATTCACTGAATCCTCCACCAATGCAAAATTCCACCCTACTCTCTAGCTCGATGCCAAAATCAAGAAGTCATGGAGAATTCACAAAATTGATGAAATTCCCTCTCCAATGGAGAATTTTTTTTGAAATTTCCATTTTTTAGACACCAAATCTTATCAGAATCCAAAATTTTTTGCAGATTTGGACTTGTGAGAGAATTCTCTCTCCTAGACTTGGGTCCTAAATTTTAGGAAATTTCCTAAAAAATAGGAGATGTGAAAATTGGTTGAAAAGCTCCCTGCAAACATGATGAATTCAAAGAGCACAAAAATTCCTTCCTCTGGAAAGAATTGCGCCCAAGAAGAAGAAATTCCAAGAAAGTGAAAAAATTGACTAAGTGATGGAAATTCCTTCCTTTACAACAAAATTCTTGGAAAAGGTGAGAATTTCACCAAGAGTTGGAAATTCCTTCCTTCACAACAAAATTCTTGGAAAAGGTGAAAATTTGGCTAAGGCATGAAGAATTTCCTTCCTCAGGGGTAAGGAACAATTTTTTTTCCAAAGAAGAATTCCTTCACAACATGAAATCACACCCAAGGATGAATTGAAGATAAAATTTCTAAGGCAAGGAAGGAATCAAGGATGCTGATGAACTGAACAAGAAATTTTCCCTTAGGGAAAAATTTGAAAAATCCATTCTCGGGCATCAAATCACACCCAAATTTCAAAAACTTTATAGATTTGGATTCGTAGGAGAATTCTCTTCTTTCTGGACTTGAAACCCTAATTTGTGCAAAATTCCTAAAAATTAGGAGATGGTGAAAAAATGATGGAAACCCTTCTCCAAGCAAGGAAAGTTGAAGGGACATCAAGAAAATTCTTCCTGAATCAAATTTTCTCTCCAACAATTCTAGATGTGCAAGAGCGGATATACGATGGCGAGGTCCACTTGCATGGCGAGGATCTATTGAACATGTGGCAGTAGAGTGACACATTCATTATCAAAATATTTGACCAAATGGCGACCCGATCATTGCATGTTGAATTTATGGTAGATTCCTTCTGCATGGAACCGTCACGTTCAGGAGATGATGGTGTATTTATGGCATCATGGGCAATTTTTGCACGAGGGTACATTCATTGCATAGTGGCCACTTTTTAAATGTAATGGTTAATTGATGCTTTATGGGTGCCATTTTCAACAGGATTGTAATTAATTGTATATGGGCTTTATGGGGTATTTATTGCTGATTCCCACCTTGTTGCATCTTGAGTGGAGAATCTTTTGGGAAAACCCTAATTAGGGTTTTGCATGTAGCCAGGGCTTGAAGCCTATATAAAGGGGTGACCTCACTCATTTGTAAAAAGAGGGAGCCTTGTATGAAATTGTTGCGATAAGTTTTGAGATAATAACAGTCAAACATTGTTCTTTGATGGTGTCCACTTAAGTTATTTTTTCAAAGCTTGCATAGTTTCACCTTCCTCACTTAGAGTAGAAGTAGTATAGTGCTTTGATTTCAATGGAGAATGTAATGGTGTTTGATGAATTTCCATGGTTCATACTTTTTGCATCTTGCTGATTGTAAGTTGCAGTGTAAAGTTAGCCTGAACCCCCTAAATTTGTGCTAACTTCGATTATGGACGGTCGTTTGGATTGCGTCGTTTTTGGGTATTCAAATGTACTTTCTTGATTTGAAAATCCTCTAGCATCCCCAGAAGATTGCACCGGTTCTTGCGGAGTTGTAGTTGATCTTGGTGAAGAAGAGCTTGGTTTATTTGGAATTTGTCCACCAGAGCACTATTCATTATTATCGTTGCCCTTAGGAGTAGATTTAGATCATTTTAAACCCTTTCCCCTTTACTTTCAGTTCATTTTAGTGCATTCAAAGAAGAAGCATCACAGATTCGCTATATCCGATGATGGAGTTCCAACAACAACAAAGAAGTGAAAGAATGATGCAAATGTAAGGCCCCTTGGAATACCAGCAAACACATCAGCCAACTGAGTCACGTTTGTAGCATAAAGGAACCTTGGAGTTGATTGTATGAACTTCTTGCAATCTTAGCATGCAATTGTACTTTGATCAAGAGAGAGTGAAGTGACCATTAGGCAACTTTATTTTGTGTTCGACGTTGTCATAAAAAGCATGTCAACAAGAAGCAAGGACCTCATGACTATGACTGCAAGAAAGAGCCAGGCAACAGAAGATAGAAGCTGATTTCATAGGGCACATGATAAAGATACCAATGAAGAGTTAATACAGTGACCATTCTTTATGAAGACAATGAAGGAATGGAGAAAGATGCGGTCCAGTCAAGGAATACCTAGCAAGGGGAGTACTGTCAAGGGGAGACGACGAGTTTGATAGACAGAAAGACGAGAGAGCAAAGTCAAAACTATTGAAAAGATTTAAGACAAGGCTTCTAGAGTATAGAGTAGCAATATTGTTATAATAGCCCCAAAAAAAGCCATTTCTCAGAGCAATCTTTTAGGGATAGTAATATCATCCTAGTTTATCTTTTTGCCAACAATTAAAAGGTCTAAAAGACAATCCATAGCCTTATAATGAGTATAAAGACAATGATTTAAGAGTGTTGAGTGAGAAGAAGACTAAAGCAAACTCTAGGTTAAGTCAACAAGCTCCTAGATCATTTATTAAATAAAGGATAATGCAACCACTTGATAGCATCGAACAATCAGTTCATGATTAGTTTTGGAGGCAAAGATGGAGCTTTCAATTTGAGGCTTGAAAATGGGGATTTGGGAAGATAATGCAGTAGTTTGTCATCAGTTTAGGAGCCCACATGGATAATGCATGGAGTCAAGGAGACGTTTGAGCCCACAAACTCTTAGTTTGCAACTATTATAGGCCTTTCTCTATCTCATTCTTCACCAAATTCGACCCTAGATGAATCAATCATGCAAGATAAAGATAGAAGAAAGAAAGGACAATTAGTTAGAGCTCACTCCCGAGAGGCACAAACAGTTCTTCATCAGCTTCTCTTTAGTTATTCTCAAGACTTATTTTATATTCTTTTCTAGTTCTTTTGTTTCTCTCAACTAGTATTGTAGCTTCTCCAAGCTCTTTCAAGATGAAGAACATTGTAACAGAGATTTTAGAAGCATTTTCAGATTTGTATCAACAATTTCTTCCAAATTCAATAAAAGAACAACAATTTTCCTTCTTAATACTTCATGACATAGAGAGTTTTGTTGTAGACAAATATTATGGGCTAATTTCAAAGTTTTCTTTGTTGCAATTTCAAATATATTGAAAACTATTTTGAACGAGTGTTTAGAGAGTTTTAATGTAAATGATGTTTGCAGCATCGCAAATTGTAAGATAAGTTTTGTTTTGCAAAATAAAAATAAACATGTTTGAATTTGTTATTGCTTGCTTAGATTATGATCAAGGCAATACTTGTTGCAGATTAGGCTCTCTCTCTCAATTTGATTTGTATCATGGTCAATATGAGAAATGTATTTTTAAAGGGTTTTCTATTTGTTAGACAAAACAAATGTGTGTTGGACATCTTTTATAGATATGAGGGAAAGAATATTATAATGAAATAAATTATCACATAAATTATTTAATCTATCAATCTCAATTTTTATTGTAGTTCATTTATATTCAAAGCAACAAAATAAAGTAATGAAATGCATACCAATATTAAAGACCCCAAATCTATAAAATTACTCTTAAAAGTTCATCATAGAGGGGTATAAACAAAAAAACACACAGAACAAAGCATGGTGGTCACACAAAGTGATATTGAAAACAATCTAAACATCAAACACATGTACATACTAGGTTTCATGTTTAATCATTCACATCAACCTCACCAAACACATCAACTTTAATGATAGCAACTTCCTTGCCTAGTAGCTGATTGTCAATCATAACAATTTGACAAAAAAGTACTTAAAATAAAATAAAATAAAATAAATACAAAAAATACATGCAAAAGACAAAATTCCACACCCTAATTTTTTAAATAAGGAAAAAGAAAAGGACAAAAGGAAAAACCTAAGTTGATGATGCAACTCAGTAATCCTCTATTGTCAATGGCCTGTGAGAAGTGCTAATACCAGCATGAGAAATGGGCCCACCCATGAATCCAATGTCACTGCCATGAATGGTTGAAACATAAATATGAGTCAATCTATAAGAAATTAAAACAAATCAAAATATTTATTCTCAAGAAAAATAAAAAACAGTGTGAAAGCTTAAAGAATAAGAGAAAAATATCCTTTGAAGTGGTCAAATCTAAAACTTATTATCTACAAATTTATACTCATTTTATTAGAACATTGAATTACATCCTAGATCTAGCATGTGATGCTCATTATTATCATCGTAATGGCATAGAGAGTAAGCCATGTCAAAAGCAACAAATATAATAATAGTAAGGATATATAAACCAGGGTTGACGGTTTTAAAGGTAGATGGCTATTTTATATTATTATTATCATAATATAATCAATTGTCTATATATAATCAATCTATGATTCCTATTTGTTCAGATGTTCAAACAGGGAAACCAATCCATTAGTTATTTGAGTAAAGATAACCTATAATAAGATCTGTGATTCCTATTCATTCTAGCAGGGTAAATTGTCTATTAGTTTTTATAGTAAAGATAATCTATAAGAAGATCTTTGATTCCTATTCATTCTGGTTGGACAAACAATCCAATTTATTTTTATATAACAAAATATTTTCTTAGTGTTTCTTGTCAAAGTTACGGGCCTTTATCCCCGAGTACCATTTGCAAGCCACTTCGAACTCCCCAACATCTATCAATTCCTCAATACATTTTTTTGGCCCTTAACCTCGATACCATGTTCAAGTTACTCTTAACAACTCTTCCTCAAGTGCCCTTTGTTTGTCAAACTTCCCTCATTCAATAGTTGTTTCTTGGTGTGTCGTCATCCTTATTAATCTAAAGCCTTGCATACCTTAAGAGGGAAGAGTTAACCCTCAACCCTAATCCTCAATTCCCTAATTTCAAATATTGACTACATAACAACTCACCGTAATGGCCCAGAATGCCACACACATGCCAAATAATCTACTAACACCTTGGAAGGTACGATCAAATATCAAATATCTTTCACTACTTGTAGATTATTAGTTCCAGCCATGCATGGAATTATAGCGGAGGGGCAAAGTCCTTAAACAATGATTAAACTGAGCATGAATAGCCAATCAGGATTTAGTATTTCACAAGGTTTATTTTTGGTTGCTAGTTGCATATTTGTTAAGGCCAGTATTAGTTTAAATTTTTTTGGCACTCTATTATTATCCTCTATTTCGGTTGCATAATGGCAGGAAAGTTTTTTAGACTTTCAATTGGAGAGTACGTATTTCTTTAGGTTGCAAAATGGCAGAAAAGTTTTTTAGACTTTCGATTGTAGATTTTTTAAGATTAAAGCTATTCTCCAATTTTTCAGCTTCTGCAGGAATGCAACAGTTTCAAGGCTTCAAAACAAGAGAGGACATAGACGCATAGAGGACAGTTGGCTGGTAAAACAATAGTGTCTGGGAATTGGCGATTAGCATATTATGTGTTGCATGTAGGTGAGGCTTTAAAAAAAATATTAGTTTCGTGTGCAAACACATTCCTTTTACAGGAATTCAGAACCCAAAGGTTTATCTCTGCCTCTTGGACCTCAAGGATTGGATTTTAAGTTTTTTGTTTGCAATCACCATTCCTTGCGATGCCTTCATCCTTCCAATCTGTCGGACGAAGCAAGGAGAGATCCAATATTCAACATGGTAAGGGTTCATTAGTGGTAAGGCTTGTGCCTCACAATACAAGCACTAAAATATACCAAATCTCAAGACAAATTATCCCATAAAAATGTCCAATAGATCTCCTTTTACAAAGATACATTTGTGGTACAACATGTGAGTGGCAAAACTAACGTGGTGGCTTATGCTTTGTAATAACCCATTTAACTTAATCCAAAAACTCAACTGATTTTTTTTTCTCTTAATATATAAAAATATTGATTTCTTATTTTTACTTATTCTTATTTATTCTTTATTCAATCACATACTCAGGTACATCTATCTAAACGAGATAGGCATCCATCCAACCGGGATGGGCATCTAACCATATGGGTTAGACATCTATCCATATGGGACTAGGCATCTAACCATACGGGTTAGGCATATGTCCATACGAGACAAGAGGTTTCATCTATCCAATCCAAGATAGGCATCTACCCAAACGGGGTAGGCATCTATTCATAAGAATAGGATATGCTCTGGCCAAAGACTTTAGACTCATCAGGACCATCCAGGTCCTGAGCCACTCTCTAAAGACTACACTCCCCTACTAGGAGTGCACTGAGGTCACCATCCTTAGGAGTATTAAAATAATTACACAAACAAGCTTGAGTTCCACCTCGGAATTCGGCCTAAAACCTCAGGAAGTCAAGCGAATCCATACGTGATTCCTTCTGAGTATGCATTGAATGAATTTTAACCTTTCAATTATTATTTGCACCATTTGATTAAAAGACCAAGGAGCTTCAAGAACCAACTACTCACCCATAACTAAATCCTAATCCCCATCCCCGAACGCTTGAGTACAAGGGATAACTCCGTCCCTAGACTGCCTACATACCCGTTTTGGCACGGGATCAAGGCGTAAAGTATATAGTTCTGGTTTCTAACTATGGTTTAATGTAAACTGTTTGGTGGGTACACAACCCTTTCTAGGGTCAATGTCCCAGACAGTTCCTCTACGGTTGCTACCCACGATGGTAGCTCTATAGCAAAAAGGCTCAAGGTGGCCTTCTGCTTGTGGCCTAAAGCAACTAAGTCCTATTTCCTATTAAATACATCACCCTTAATCCGTTATCATCCATTGAATTTCATCAAGATAAAATAAATTTTCAAGATCTTCACACACATCCAAACCCTAATGGGGTTGTCTAAAGTTCAACTGATTGGATGTAAATTCATTTAAAAATTAATCTTTTTAGATTATCTATCCAAGGGGGATTACCCGCCCCTTGGATTTTAACTTCCAATGACCCTTATTTCTCTCCAGCGATTTAGAGGGACGATGCCACAGACGCTGTTGTTGCAGCTTTATTAGGCGTTAAGTGCAGTAGTTCAACATGACAACATTACCCGTAAGTGTGACCCAGAGGCACCATAGATATCGAACGCCGCTAATTTTTTTTTTGTTTCAACTATTCTTGTTTAGTTATCTAACTAGGAAATATGAAACTTACTCTATTATATGAAAAAAAAGATCTAATCACTTGAATACTTTTAAACTTAAGTAAATCAATTCTCTTGTAGGTATTATTGGCTTTAAAATGAATCTATGATGATCAAATGCAAAGTATTGAACTTGATTAAAAATTAAAACTATAATAATAATTCGATCACTTGAAAAATAATGTCCGATTGAAATGAAGACTATTGTAATAAATGAAATTACATTAAAAGTACTATTTGTCTCATAATTGAAACTATAATAATACACCAACTACACGAGGATAATAATATTTTCTTAAGCAATAAAGCTATCATAATAAATCAAATTACTTGAAATATATTATTTGTTTTAAAAGAACATCTATTTAATAATTAAACTTTAAAACTTGAATAAATAACGAAAAATATAAATTATTTCTTTAGGACACAAAAAAGAAAAAAAAGGAAAATGTGAAGCTTGGAAATGAACATGATACAAAATAACTTACAAAATGATTCTAATTGCTCATAAGATACTTTTTTTTTTTGAAGAAACACAATTTAATAATAAAAATAATTACTAGCATAGTCTAACTACTTTGCAACAAATTCAAATACTTGAAAATAACGAAACTATGCAATTAATTATTTTAAAATGAATTATCTACTCATCAGGTATTATTCAGAATAAAGTTTGAAAATGAAACTATTTACTTGTAGAGTACTATCTCCTTAGTAGGAACTATGAAGTAATTAACTATATAGTTGAAGGGTACTTTTCTTCTTTCTCTTTTAAAAATAATCGTATTGAATTGAAAATGATCTAGTTCCTTTTGTTTTTCAACTAATACTAAAAGACCTTATTATTTGAAAGATAAAACTCTATAAATCACATTTCTTCAAATGCATCTAAAAACTAATTAAAATGAACTAACACCTATATCTATATAAATACATGGTAAACATTTTGAATTAGTAAGGACTAAAAAACTCATCTAGATTCTAGATTCCTTTTCTTAAATCCTTCATACTCTTAGAACTAAATACAAAATAACTCCACAGAATATAATTGATAAGACAAAGTAATCTAACTTTATGGCCTATAAAAGATAACCTTAACAAAGAATTAATGATTTGCTCTTAAAACGTATAAGGAATTTATTTATTTATTTTTTATTATTATTATTTTTTTTAAAGAGGACTTATTCATGGATGTTATTTATCTTTCTAAGGGGTTGTTGGGGGTAGGTTTCTTTATAAGGCTTACTTGATCAATAATATATTGACCCAATATCCTAGGACAACTAAGCTCCATTAATCTCTTGAAAAACCAAAATAATTCCTACTCTTTTACTAATAAACCTTATTGTATATCTCTTTGTTTGAATTTTTTTTTTCTATCATCAAGGTAGTCATTGTCAATAAATCATCGATAATATCATCTAATTTTTTTATCAAACTAATACAATTATAGTTTTTGTTGCATATAAAAATTTAACTAAAACTGATATCTTAAATGTGACACAATATTTAAATACTTATTTACTCATATTGAATAAATTCTAAATGAATAAATTGGTTTACACCATTTAATTTACTTACTTAATAGTTACTCATATCGAATCTAAATTTAACTATTAAATTTAATTTACTTAGTAATGAAGGTTTCCATAACTCTGAAAATGGCTACTAAAAATGTCTTCAATTGTTTACATATAATTTAATTTGTGTTCAATGATGATGTAATTACTTTCATGCAAAAATCAAGCAACTGGATAATCTGAAAATAAATAAATAAATAAATTTAAAAACCAAAATATAAAGTTTCTAAATAGTCATTACTTTTTGAAAGCCCTATTTCTAATCATATCGCTTTATTAAATCTTTTGAAATTAAAATTTTAGAGTTGCACGAAATGAATAAAACCACATTCAAATTGATTTTTTTATTTTTTTTTATTTTTTTTTATCTTATAGCTTTTCTCTTGAAATCATATTTACTTTCTATTTCTTTTAATTTATCAGTAAATATTTCTTAAATAAAACTCTTCAATCCAATAATTCATCAACTATGTTTCTTTACTGGAACCACATAAATATTAATTATCCTTTTTCCTGTGTTTCTAACTAATTAAATTATTAAATTTAGTAATTTATTAAAAAGTCAATTCAATCAATACTAATTATTTGCATTCTGAATTTTAAACAATATGTTTTAATTAAATTCTCAACTTAGAAAAATCAACCCTTTTCTTTCTTTCATCTAAATACTGCTATATATATCAAATAATATTAAATGCTCAAATTATAAATATTTCTATTTAATTATTTTCTGCAATAAATCTAGCTTTATTATTATTTTTAAAGTACAATAATTATAATTTAATATATGCATATATTGAATTGAAAATATTGGACATGCGCAGTAAAATAATATTAATTATTGCTTATAATGTTGATATTTTAAATCATGTATAACTTAAAATATATTTATATACATATTTTTGTATTTTAAATACTATTTATTTGGTACTATAATATTTCATTTGTTTTCTTATCTTTATATGCAACTAAATAAAATACCATTTAGATTTATGTACATTAAAAAAAATTCTTTTTAAATTAATAATAAATTGAATTGGAAGAATAAGATAAGTGTAAATATTGTTTTATTTTATAAAGCATATTTTTAATTAAAAAGAGAAATAAGAAATATTATATAGCAAGATATCATTAGTATGTTTATTATTACTATTTTAATGTTAGAAGATTTTTTTTATTATTATTATTATTTTTTGGAAGAAATTTCTACAACAACACATTCACAAATTTAAAGTTGGAACAAATTTCTAAAAAGGAACGTATTCACAAATGTTAAAGGAAATTCTTAAGAGAAATATGTTGAAATTTAATGTTGAAAGAAAATTACAATTTTATTCAAGCAGTTCATTTTTTCTTCTTCTGTTTTTCCCTATTTACCTAAGTAAATATAAACCATTCTCTCCCAGTTTCCAAATGTATTTGCATTCAATAATCCTCCTTAAAATACCCCAAATAAAATTTACATGCATTCAGATCTAACTCAACATGTAATGGATTCAAATAATCCCCTCAAAAATACCAAAGAAAATTGCATGCAATAAAATAAAATTTACTTGCATTCAGATTTTATTCAAACAAACAGGCAAATTTATTACCAAAGGAAATTGCATGCATTCAAATAAAATTTACTTGCATTCAGATTTTATTCAAACAACAAACAAATTTATTACCAAAGGAAATTGCATGCATTCAAATAAAATTTACTTACATTCAGATTTTATTCAAACAAACAGGCAAATTTATTTTAACACTTTTAAAATAATAATAGTGGCATTTGAAAATACACAAAAGGAAGAACCTAGATCCACAAAAGAGATTAAATCCTTCTCTATAAACAAACATATCTATTTTAACACTTTTAACAAAATAATAATACTAGCATCTGAAAATATACAAAAGAAAGAACCTGGATTCACAAAAGAGATCAAATCCTTCTCTGTTGAACCATGCTTCTGCTTCCAACTTCCTTTCTTCAATTTTATTTCTGCAACAATTCTTATAGCAATCCCCCCTCCCCCTCAATTTATAGCACCTATATTCTATATAGGTTTCATCAAAGAATCTACTTCCAATATTTAACTTGTATTCCATGCTCACAAAATTTCTGAACTATAACTATTCATAAAAATGAAACTCAATAAAATCTCTCCAAAAGGATTCCGTAAAATACACCCAACATCCTCCTAATTTATAGATTTTGAAGATGTAAATAACGTTCTCGATCGGTAAAAATAATTTTCAAAATAGGGAGATTCTTCAATTAATATTTGTAAGAGAATATGCCATAAATAATATTGTAACTCCCTTGTTGTCAATTTATTTATTTCTTCCATTTTATCAAGAATTATTTTTGTAACTCCCTTGTCATATAATTTCCATGAATAAGATATTCTTGCCATAGAATTAATTTGTAAAATTCATTCCTTCCAAAATAAATGAATATTATATTCTTCACTTGTCATAGAATATGCTAATAATAAATTCCCACTTCTAGCATACCATGTGTCTTGGCCTTCCTCTCCTATACCATGTTCTTAAATAAAAATATATGCATTAAAATAAGTATAAGTATTTATCTATTGTTTTAAATTTTAAAATTAATTACTCACATCTAGTTAATATTATAATGTAAATAATATATATTTAAATATATGTATTTTTGGTTTCTTAGTAAAATTAGTTTTATATATATTAGTCTACTATTATATTTAATCAAGTTTATTATCTAATTTAATGCATTTATATGAGTTTTGCTTGATTTATTGGTTAAATTTTTTTATTATTATTATAAATAAATAATCGATCAATTCCAACCTTATCCAAAATTAATCAAATATGTTTTTTTTTTTAATATTCCAAGTAAGAGGGTTATGAGATGCTCCAAGTATGAGTTGTCACCTACTTGTCTCAATAAGCAATTAGATTGTTGGGTTTGAGATGGTTTTGATGTAATGTAGCTTGTTATCCTTGCCCATCAAAGCTAATTATGTATAGGAAACACTAGAGTGTTCTCTAATTATGTTTGTTCTTTCCTTGTACCCAAATCCTGCATAGTTAGGCCTTTCCTCAAGAAAAATGGGATTAAGCTTTCCTTTCCCATCCTTGCCAAGATTTTTCCTAATATTTGCAACAATTACCAAAGATCTCACTCAATAAATTCTTGGAAGAAATTAGGTGATAAAATGACTAGCTAGCATGTCTCTCATGATTTGTGAATCCTTGGTAGAATCGAGTCTCCTTTTCTTGGTAGGCTCTTCATGAGTGTCATTATCACTTCTGCTTTGTTAGTTTCAGCCCTTTTTCCAAACCCTAATGATTTGGGCAATTCTTCTTGCCTTTTTCATTTTCCTAGAATTCCAACAAGTAAACTGCACACTCAAGCACAATTTTCATTTGTTGTGCTTTGTACACAACTGTTAGTAGAGCTTTAAAAAGCTCTCTGTGCAAACCAACCAACATGTCTGTGATTGATGGTTTTTCCTCTACTAAATGATTTCCACAAGCTCTATGACTGTGAAAAGTTATTGACATTCTCCTGTTAGACAATATGATGTGGTGAGCAATTAAATAAACTATTAGAATAACAATAATGATCACACCCACTAACAATTTATTGAGTTAAGCTACAAACTGATCTTACACCGAAATTGGCAATGGCTTCAACTCTTTGATCAACTTTTTCTATATTCAAGATGAAGTTTTTTATTTTTTAGTGTTTTTTGTTTAATTACAAATTAAATGTTAGTTACTTGTACTTTTCATGAATTAACAAAGTTTTATGTCATTGGTTCATAGTTGCACTCTATAAATAATTCTAGATTTAGATGTATGTCCTAGTTCATATTTACAATTCTAAGCAATTTCAGAAAAACTTAGTTCATTTCTTAATTTAAATTTAGGTGATCTAGATATAAAAACCTTTTTCCAAATCCAAATTTCTTCTTCCTCGACATAGTAGGGTTTACAAACTTCCTTACTCGATTTTGTAGACTCTAAAAAACTTATGTTCAATAGTGTATGTAGTGGTATAAAATGTGATTTGGTTATAATACAAAAAGATCTCACATCATGTGCCTCAAATCTTTATAAGACATATATGTCTTTGATTTTGGTTTATGTTTCTCTTCTAGAATAATTTATGTTTTTCTTCTAGATTAACTCTGAGTTGGAGATTATATTGAAGCATGGCAACCTAAATAAGGTGCTCTACCTTAAGCTTTTCCTCATGCACTAGTATCTTGTAGTGGTTATTTGGGAAAGTTCTCCTTGCTCTATATGTTAAAGAAATGAGACTTCAAATTGATTTTATTACAATTTACTTCATGTTGTCTTAGAGTTCTCTACTAATTTTCCTCAATATTTTCTATTTGAATATTTTTTTCTCCTAAATACATATGCACAAGTGATTTGAAATTTGAATATGCTACATTTGATCTATCCTATCTTGCCTATTTCCATCGAATAAACACCCTGCTATGTAGATAAGCGGATCAAGCACTGTGTGAGAAAAAAATAAAATGGATATCACAAACATAAATAGTAAGCTTCAAGCTTAAAACCAAAATTAAATATAGGATAGGGATGGATATCTACTTTAAAGTTAACCACCATGACTACTCTTTATTTGGCCTTATAAGTCCACTATTTGTGGGTTTTTATCAGAACCAAAGAACTCCTAAATTTTCAAGCTTGTGGATATTGTAGTTTAGTTATGGGTACCAGTACTAGAATAGTATTAGTACACTTATGGGATCCTTCTTGACAATACCCAATAATGTAGCTTTTGATTATTTCTTATTTGTCCCTTTCAATAAAATGAAATAGCTTTATTAAAGTAAATGTAATACTTGCATGTAATGGGCTTCCTAACATGAAGTTAAATCTATCATTTACATTGAAGGGGAAGGAAGATGTTATTAAAATTTTGCAAAGAATAAAATGTACAATAATAAGTTCATAAGCACCTTAAAAAATGACGATAAAGAATATATATAGCAAGAGAATGTGGTGAAATGGAATAGACTTCCAATTGCAAGAGTCTCGAGGTCATAAATAAAATATAATTTCAATGTTTGTTTTACAATGGCAGACAAGGTAATCAATGTGGTTGTACCAAAATATCCAAGGTAATGTGAGGGTTATCAAGGTTTTAATTAGTTTGGGTGAAGATTCAATACTCTTTGTTTCTAGTATTTTCAATAATCCTTACATTAAAATTACTTTTCGCAGTAGTATGATATAATCGAGTTTGTGAACATTTTGAAGCAATTCTATGATCTTATAAATCAAATGAATTGTCCAATGTTTATCTTTACCTTATGGGGATATTTCTTTTTAGCCTAGTATGTTACATCATTGTTCAATTATTTTGCTTTGAAGAAACTAAAAAGGAAGATGCTTGACATGGTATAATGATTCATAACTATTAATTTTTGGACAATGTAGTTAGTGGTTGAAGTGTTATGTCATGTTTGATGTTTTGCTATGCATCTGCTCATATTGTAATAAAATTCTTGTAGTTTGATCTACATTGGTGGCTATTATTGCATTCTTGCCAACAAAACGTAAGGGAGCTACTGGGTCACTTGATTACAGTAAGGAAGAAAGGAGTGCTCTTGCCATTAAGTCCCGAATTCATCCATTAAAGTTTGGGAACTCAGACCGATAAAAACTAATGAGGTTTGTTTTAATGCAGTTTTTGAATTTTACATTTGGACTTGGTAACATTTTTTGGGAATTCATGTTTATGATTTTGCATATATTGTAACACACCTTCCAGTTCTTTAGTTTAATGGCTTAAACTATTTTCATTCATTATAGATTCATGAATATATGTTGAAGAAGGCGACTCTTGCACCTGAACTTACTTAGTCCTATGACTGACAACCAAGATGCCTCACAACCTGTAACAGCTAAGGTTGAAGACCAGGCAAATGCAATTACCGTGACATCTATAAATGGTCTCTCCTCCAAAGTCTTTCCCAGCAGACAAGTTCCCTCTCCTGCAAATTTTTCAGCATAGTGCACATACCCAGTT
Source organism: Cryptomeria japonica (assembly GCF_030272615.1). NCBI lineage: Eukaryota > Viridiplantae > Streptophyta > Pinopsida > Cupressales > Cupressaceae > Cryptomeria > Cryptomeria japonica. The sequence continues at coordinate 639,711,793 of NC_081415.1, read as the reverse complement.
CATAGAAACTCAGATCCACACCACCCAAAATCAGATCAAATCTATATGCATACAATGATTGTATCAATGATAGAAATACTAACCATTAAATTTTGAACACATACAATAAATGTATCACAAGAAAGTAACTATGTAAGATACCCGCATAAGTTTTGAATACAAACTTTAAAGATATCACATGGAAGATGATAATCTACGTAAGCCAAATCATGTCTATGATTAAAAATGAATATATCAAATTGAAAGCAATAGTCTAGAATTTAGACTACCCATATAGTGCTTAAACATATCTAAAATTGACATCATTACCAAACAGCATGAGACTTCCATCCTGGACAACCGGAACTTTCCCAAAAGGCTACATAATACATCATACATATAAAAGTTACTAACAAAATAACTCAATAAATCAACTATTTTAAAACCATGAACCCAAAAAAAATTTATAAGGATGGTACCCTACTTGTAAGGCCAGGAACTCTGGTTTTTTCTGCTCCCCTTTATTTATATCAACAGACAAAGTTTCGAACTCAATATCTTTCTCTATCAAGCATGAGAGAACCCTTCTGCTGCAAGAGGCATAGCTACATCCAAACAGCTTTAACCATCTTTAATCCAATGAGAATTATCCTTTTTTTTGTGAGTGGGAAGAAGAAAATGCTTCTTTAAAGGAGAGAGATACAGAGAATGGATGAATTGGTCTTCATCAATGTCTACACTTAAATGGCTGAACCACTTCGAGAGATAGAGAGAATCGATGAATTGATCTTCATAAATACATCTATCCCCCGCAATCTTTCATTTTTACAATAACAATAGTCATTTTGCCAATATTTAAAATCCGATAATAATAAAATACAATAATACTACCAATCCCATGCGACTATAATAAAAAAATGTCCTTAGGACGAACAGCTTACAAACATGTTTGCAAACGTGTATTAAGAGATATAACATAAATTAGTCAGATTGATTTTTATTCTTACAAATGTATCAATGAATGGGATGAACAGATTGGATACATTTATTGAGATATAAAAGAAATCAGTTAAATTCATTTATATTCTTACATATGTATTCTTATATTTTTATCAATTAATTAATTTTTTCTAGTTTATTATAATTTAATAATCTAAAAACTATGTAGGTACTTCACTTTAGTAAAAGATTTCATGCAAAGCCACAACTTAAATAACATGACGTTGATATGATTGGAGAGTTGAGTTACTATATTTGGTTTTCATCAAGCTTATCATGGCAAATAAATTTGAAATTATCAACTCTAAGTTATTCATATATATAAGAAAATATCAATTTTTATTTAACTATAGATCTCTTTTCTTCTTTTGTTCACACAAGGAATAAAAATTTATTAATCACAGAAGAAAAATATGAAACAAAAATAGTCAACGGCTCAACAAAGAACAACCAATTGATCAGCCTAATGTTCCACAACTAATTGATCAAAAAAGGGAGATAAATCCAAAGGAAAATCTCCTCTATCCGCAACATCCCAACCCTGAAATCATTTAGATGCCCATTTGGCCAAACAAGTTGCAACTGAATTCCATTCTTAAGGAATGTGAGAAAATGCAACAAAGTGAAACGAGCTACTTAGGCTAAGAATCTTCCAAATAACTACAACTAAATGCCACTTACTAGCATTCAATTGTTGCTCATTCAAAATATTCACCAACATTTCTGCATTAGATTCACAAATAATTTGTGTCCATCCAAGAGAACATCCTCTCTCCATAGCATACGAAATGGCAAGAGCCTCCATGAAATTATTTATGTGAAACCCTTTATATATGTAAAAGGAAAAACTGACCTTCAATAATGCTCTCTCTACCAATACCTCCAACACCAGCATGCACAGGATTCCCCCTAGAATATTTTTGTAGTACCCCTACCCTAATCAATCTCTAACCTTGGTTTAATCTTGATTAGTTTATCGTAATATTATGTTATAGTTAGATGATTGATTTTACGCATAGCTATTGATGTGGTTTTCTCACTAGTTGTATGCAAGTTATTCAGTGTTCCTATCTCGTGATTTTAGTATCGGACTAATGCTCTCATTAAGTTATTATATATGTATGCACGTATGTTCTTTGGTTGCAGGAAATTTCAGGTACAACACCGCATGAGTGCGAGGTTCGTCTTCACCTGGTTTTGCAGGTTTGAGCATACCCTCTTTAATCCTTAGGGTTGGATTAGGTGGTCGTAGGACCCTAGTTGACCTTAGTCGTGCTCCAGTGAGCATCGCCAGTCGTCGTCGGTAATCCCTTTTTGTTTGGGTTTGCGAGTCGTCTGTCTGGTTGACCTTCTCGGTTTGCGTGCTTGGTGTGTTTGGTTAAATTGATTATTTAGTCCTTAGTAATTATTTTGATTAATTATGCATTTGTGCATTAGAGATTTATGGATTAAGTTAATCGGGTTTTCGTAATGCGATTTTCGTTGTTAATGAATTGCCTATGTTATTTGGGAGTACATTCGATTAAATGACTGTTTTGAATATTAAATGCATTTTATATATGCTGTTGAAAAGAAAGTTTTATATTTTATCGCAATAGAGTTAATTGCATTCTGTTGGATTATTAAATCAGAAAGGTTAGATTGAATTGATTGAGGAAATCGATTTTCGATTTGAATAGCAAGTTAATTTGTTGTTATTATTAAAAAATGATTAAATTTTGTGAATTATTGGTAAATAAGAATTTTTATTCCAAAAATGGAATTTTTGGGTCAACTCTTCCATATAACCCAAATTTGGGGAAAATTGGAGGGGATGGACAAATTTGGAAAATTTTTGGTTGGAGAGAATTTTTGGAAGGAAATTTAGGGGTTTTTGGAGAGGAGGCAGTTTTGCTGAATCTGGCAGATGGGCTCTCCTTCAGCTAATCCAGGATTGCGTATGAAGGTAGGAATTCTGAATTGATTTCTTGTTGCCAATAGAATTTTCTGTTCTGCTTGAAAGAAATGAATTTGTGATTGAAAATCAATTTGATTGTTCATTTTGAGTTGGCTGGAAATATTAATGGAGGTGTGTTATTCCTCATTGTTGTTTGGGGTGTTTGAAAACCTCCCTTGTGTTTGGAGAGAATGGAAATCACCAAGAACTTGATACTGAACCAGTCCCTTTAAAATCGAATTTATTTTGAATCGAAATTTCTTATCAATTTCGTGCTGGGCGTTTGTGATAATTATCGGACTGTGTGGTTTTTTAAAAAGAAATATATATATATTTTTTGGCCTGGGCATTTGTGTTATTTCGGACTGTGTTTTAAGAAAAAATTATTTATGTTCAAGCCGAACTGGGCGTTGTTGTTATTAAAAACGTTGGATTGGGGTTGGAGGGCATGGAGTGGAGCTCCACCCGCTCCTCCTCCCCTCTCCCCCGCTCGTGCCCCCCTGTTTTTCCCCCCCCCCCGTTGGTGTTATGACTATGCCCGCGGCACACTGCGGTGGCCGCAGGGCGCCGCGGACCTGCGGGCACCGCAGAGGCGCCGCCCATAAGGGTATCCCCTGTGATTATGGAGTGGACGGCGCTAGGGTTAGGGCACGGCCCGCCCAGCTCGCCTCCCCCATTTTTTTTAAAATGCGTTTTTTTTGTTTAAAGCAAAGTTTTTAAAATAGTTTTTTTTAATGTATTTTTTTAGTATTTAAAAAAAATGCATATGATTTTAATAGCATGTTAATGAAAATTATTTTAATGTTAAGTTCTAATTGTTCTTAATTATGATTAAGAAGGCAATAGCTTGTTAAATGTTGATTTGGGTATTAATTAATTTTATAATGGAATCTATAAGTTAATTATTATTCAATTTCCATTTTGTGGCTTATGCACTTGTCTAATTAAGTTCTAATATTGATAATTTCGTCATCGAATATTAATTGGCTATACTTTGGTCCAATCTTGGGTTAATAAGTTTATATCATGTGCGTTTGGAAATGAGTATCTACAAATTGAATTTCCTTTATATTTATATTTCCAGTGATCCGTATGGTACATCTGAGATTGAAAATTATGAAACTGTAGAGGACGATTTAGAACCAGTATGTTTATGACGTTTTGATTGGAGATTAAATAACTTATTTTAGTTAATTAATGGTTGTCTGAGCTTTATTAATATGAATTGGTTTAAAAACTCATTATGGCTTAATTTGCCTGTTCGATGCTTTGAACCTTAGGAGTTAGAAAACCAAGAACAACTTATCCCTAGTTGAGGTAGATAACTGTAATCTGATTTAGATCTTGTAGAAACTTGATCGTCTTGTAATGATTAAATCAATTTGAGGAAATATTGTCTTTTCTGATTATTGCCTTGCGAGTTTAATTTCTGTATTCGCCTTTAATTATGAAATGGCATGTTTTGCTTTGTTTAATAGGACCCTGTCGTATGGATTGACTTGGGGTACCTGTTTCAGTCCTCGATTCCGAGTTGACTGTTATTTTGTGGTAGTGTCGTTTTGACCATATCCTCCTTGTGTGTGAGTCGAATGATGATTGTGATTGACCTTAGTTTGTCAGGTCTCTAGTTAGAGTACCGTCAGTAAGTGTTCATCTTTGAGTCGTGTTTGCCCAGATAAGTGTTCCTCTTCTTGAACTCCGTTCGTCTGACCATGTGTATTCCTTGGTTTGAGTTCGTCCGAGTATAGTCTAGTGTCGTATGGGAAAGTGGCTTTCGATTGGGGGCCGCGCCCAAAGTGGCTGCTGGGTAACCCGTCGAAAGTGAGTCTAATAAGTGATAACCTAAATAGATTAGAATGTAATCTCTAAATAAGATAATGTGCCTCACACATGGGACGAGTGCTATCATAGACTTGACATGCTGTGAGAAGGCCTGAAATGGCAAACCACCATCCTTGTCTTCACGAGGGGATGTGTGGGTCCACATGAGGCTTGGATGGGCCGGAAGCTCGGATTAGGTTGCCAGGGTAACCCAGTGTATGGGGCCGGGACCTATGAAGACTTGCCATGGTAACCATACCAGGTTGTGTGATGACACTTGTCCCTACGTACGCTAGTGTGTTGTCGTTTTGTCCCATTAGGAGTACCCTTGTGAGTCGTCCTTTTTGTCTCTGCCCTTGTGAGTGTCGATTTCATGTTAGACCTTGGGTGGTGATGGCTCAGTTTTATGGATGCTCTTCTGGACCTTTGTTTTAGCTTTGATTATGTTCAGCTGGATCCTGTTCTTTTCAGGGATCGTTTATGATTAACTTATGTTAGAATGGTTAAGTGAATAAATGGAATTAACTATAAATGCTTATATTTAGTTCTTTCTTGAATGCCATGTTGATCAAATGCATAAGTGTTTAGATGAGATTTATCGTAGATGCATGTATGTAATCGTCTTTTAAAATGCAATAAAATGGAATATGGAAGAATGTAACTTAGAGTAATGGATATATTCAGTTGTTGTAAGGAAATTAAATATGCTTGGAAAGATCTCTTATGTTATGATGTTATCCTAGTGTATTAGAATGTTAGACGTATGGTTTGTAATTTTAAACGAAAAGCTTGAATGAAGATTATGAATGGATCTTAATGATGAATCTTCGCTTGTGATTTATATTTCCATCTTTTGAAAGAAGTTATCTTGATTAAGAATTATCTCGTTATTATGATAGTTAGCTTATTGGATTAATTGTGTGAGTTAAGTGAATTGTGAAATTTAAGTAATCTCGTTGGGAAACTCTTTAGGTGTTAGTTGTTGTCTTCCGCTATGTAATCTGAATCTTTGATATCTTGTTGCATCTTATGTGATGTAACTTTAAAAAAAAAAAAAAATTTGCACTGTATTCTTGTGTTATGGCTTAATCCCTTCGGGGTTTCCTGGCGGGGCATTACAATTTTCAATATTTATTTTCATAACTCCTTGAGGAGGACAAAGCCATCATCCCACATGATTAATCTTTTGATTTGGTTGTCTACATTCACACTAGTAGACATAACAATCCGTTGAGCAGAGAAACTCAACCTTGTAGAAATACCCACATCACTAGGATCCACTGCACTAGAAAGATCATACTTAGCTAAAATAGTCTCTTGAAGTGTTCAAACAATTTTCCACCATAATTGTTGGACAACCAATGTCACGTCATGAAAGATCCTACAATGCCTTTCCTACCAAAGATGCCACAAAATGAAAGTGGGCTTGATAGTGCAGGCTATCTAAAGAAAAAAGTTTTAAATTCAAGTAGTTACAAGAAGTAGAAACAGAAGCTTACGTATAACTAGTCCTATTACTAAGTGGGATTATGACTCAGGCAGTCATGATGTTTATTGGATGGCCTGCTTGATCAAGTTACTCATGCATTTAAGATTGATGCAATATTTACGTAGGTAGAATTTCCCATAATCTTTGAAACGTTTGAGAATTGAGTGTGACATTCTAACAAGCAAACCATTTGGAGGAAGACAAATTCCAGTAAAAGCCTACATTGTCCTCTTTGTTTTAAATCTAAAAGTGATAAGAGGCAAATACTTATATATTTATATCTGTAATCAATTCTAATTCATAACTCTACAATAGAAACCAATGCCAGAACATAATAGGGGAAATTGAGTGCATCTATTCAGAAAGGAAAATATACACACTGAATTTAACCAAACACAATGCCAAAAAAGAGGTTTGATATAATTTTCTATCACAATTTTCTGAGACTATCAAACATTCATGCTTGAGGTCTAGGAAATTTTAAACATTTAATTGCAATGCTCTGCTTAAAATTTTATAGAATAAGCCAAACTAATGAAAAGCTTTAAGAAGATATTGGTTGGAATCATAGTTCTTAGAAATAGCCCATCCATTTTTGCTTAGTAACCATGAATATTTCAAGCTACAAAGACAATTGAACAAAGAACAACAGTCAATACTGAAAGATGTACTAATGACAAAAAGACTTGCACCTCAAAATCCATTATACTTGTTCTTGACAGGTGGAGCTAGTACAAGCAAAACTTTTACAGCTAAAGTGTTTTTTGAAGCAATGAATTGATTTTATGATAAGCAACTAGATAGTGACCTGCTCAAGATGAAAGGCATAATTGTAGCTTCCACAGGAAAAGCTGCATTTAATGTAGGTGGCATTACTGCACATTCCATCTTCCATCTACCATGCGACTCTTCAAAATTGCTACCTTTGGACTCAAACATACTCGATAGCCTAAGCAAAAAACTTGAGCAACTACAAATTCTACTTATTGACGAGGCTTCACTAGTTGACTCTAGAATGTTGTGCAACATTGACAAAAGACTCCATCAAATCAAACACACACCAACAAAACCCTTTGGCAATATTGATATCATATGTTTTGGTGACTTGTACCAAGCACAACCTGTATGTGATGCTTGGATATTTGAAGAACCAACAATAAATAATGAGAAAATGCCATACACTTTTTGGCTTAATAATGTCAAATGCTTTGAATTACACACTGTAGTCAGACAAACAAGTGAACATTTCATTTCCATATTGAACTGTGTTAGGACTTGTCATCGAACTGATCAAGACATCTTCCACTTGAATACAACATGTTACGAGACTCCTCCCAATGATCCAAGATTTCCATACTTGTTTCAAAGAAACTCAATAGTTGATGAGCACAACAAGAAAATGTTAAACTACTTGCCCACTAAGCTTTACGTATTGGAGGTCGTGGATAAAAAAGACACCCCCATTGACAATACCCACTTCCAAAATGATAAATCATCACTACCTAGCACAATCTTTGTAAAGACAGGAATTTTGATTGAACTAATCGCTGGCAACCTTGATACACAAGATGGACTAGTCAATGGTGCTGCTGGCATTTTCCAATTGCACACAACTGAGCAACAAGATATTGTTTGGATTCAATTCAATGACCCTACAATTGGGAAATTGCGTCGCCAAAGAATGCAAAGTCTATACAAAAATTGTATTTTGCCAATAATGAGAATTTCTAGAAGAGTCAAAACAGGTACAAAAATAGTCACTCAAACACAATTCCCTTTCCAATTAGCATGTGCATGAACAATCCACAGAGCACGAGGCTTGACAATGGATGCACTTTCTTTTGACCCTTCTAAAGTCTATCAACATGGTCTTGTCTAGAATGCTTTGTCACGAGTAAGAAACATCGAATCATTGTACCTAATGCACCAATTGCAACACTCAAATTTCAAAGTATGTCAAAAAGTGGACAATGAAATGCAACGTCTTTGATCTTCAGCACAATGGAAACTCCAATATAGCCTTTCTTCAGTATCGTCAAACCAGATCATTATATGCTCTTTGAATACACGTAGCTTTGAATTGCATGCACAAGAAATAGCCCATGCCTATGATTTGCTTGCAGCAATTGTGCTTTGCTTCCAAGAAACAAAAGATAGGACTCTTGAACATCTTAAATTACTCAATGCAAAATTCAGATGCTATCCTTCACTAGCTATTCATAGCCTACTAACATGTTGCACGAAAACAACAACATTGCAAAAAACTGAAACTTTAAACATTTTTTCAATATTTGTAATTTGCTCTTTGTTTGCATTGAATGCTACAGACCATGTTTTATGACCATGTAACAATGTTTGTTCATTAAATCTGAAAGGTACATATAACATAAGTTTTTCTCTAAAGTAGTTCTCATAATCAATATGTGGATTGTATCTTACATAGTGTATGATATGTGGCTTTCTCCTTTTTTGTATCTTTGTTGGATTGCTGGAATAGAAACTTGTATATTCAGCTAGTGATAGTTTGTCAAAAACAATTGGTCTCTGTGTGTATTTTTCTATTGCAAATGTGTACATAATATTTTCAGAATCATCTTGTTCTCTTGCCAGTAGCTTAGGGCTTTTCAACATGAAAACTCTACTTTCTAGTGGTTCAGTATTTATGAAAATAGTTTTCCGGACAATGTGAACAGCTTGTCGACTGGACATTTGTTGATAGTTAAGAAATGCGTTACCTAGTTTTCGTATGAACTGTATCTTCTCATCGTAAGCATAAGTGCATTGTTGTCGCAATTGGCGAATTGCAAGAGATAATGATCTATCTTGTTTTGTCATATATGAACAACAATAAGATGTGGCAGCATATGCATCTAATATAAATTGTGTATGTATTTGCATACCATAGAGCTGGCACATGCCTTGCAAATGAATTTATCCAAATATCAGCAGGGTGTCTTTCTAGCATCACAATTCCGATGTAGTCTGCTTGGTCTATCACGAATTCTTCCAAGAAACTGTCAAATGTAGTTTCCTTTGTATAGTGTTTATTTGCTAATTGCTTGAAGAAATTTCTTGCTCTATCTTTCATTGCAATATTAGCAATTCGCAAGGGCTCTAATATTGTTGTTCTTCTCATGGGGGGCATGGGGAAACTAAATCAGTAGCTAGAGGTTTTGTACTTTTTACAAGTTTTTTTATGATGATGTGTTTGCATTTTGACATGATTTGTATCAAGTGATGAGGAATCACATGAAATATACTTGTCAACAAAGTTTTCTATTTCAGTATCATTGCAATTTCCATATATAGGTGCATTTTTTATCCATAGCATAAAATGCACATGTTCATTTCCTCGGTTTTGGAACTCTGTGAAAAAGAAGTAGTCCAATACTTTGCCAAATAACTGATCGTTTTTTGACATCATTTTCCGAAATGCATTGACCCTTTGGTTGAAGTAGCGGCTGCAAAGTACTAGATTTTTCTTGATTTCAAAGTGAAAGTCCTTATCTTTCATAGTTTCATTGTGCTTAGTCTCTTGTTTGGTAGATATATGTTGCAATGCTTTGCACAATGGCTCCCAAAAGTGCTCAACACTTATTAATGTTACGAAAAAAGTTGGCGGTCCTAATTGTCTTATCATTGCAAATATATTTTTCCTTGTGTTTTCTAAATAGTCAAGAGATGTCCGGATAGTCCTCAATGATCTAAAGCCCAATGGGGATCGCAATATTTTTTCCAAATTAGTAGGACTACAGACGTCCTTTGCAAGCATCTTTTTACCTTTCAATTCAACTTTCCTAATGCAAACCCATGCTAGGGAAGATATTTGTTGGATAATAATTTTAATAGCTTTGAAAAAAATATTTGTTGTGTGTGTGGCAAAGTCATTGTCTTTATGCATGAGCTCCCATTTTGCTATTTTTTGATAGGATGGTAATGTCCATTGGTCGAGCGGCCCATAAAACAAAGTTGGGAAGTTCATTTCTTTTGAGTGCGTATCCTGGAAAATACCAAGAGGTTTGCAACCTTCAGATGGTGCAATTTCAATTATAGTTGTGTCTAGGTCTTTGATTGCATGTGTTTTATTAAACCAATGTATTAGTGATTCAGTTGTGGGTTCTTCGTCATGTTCAAACATGTCATCATGCATATCTATTTTTGTTTAAGTGTCTATGTGCATGTGTCCTTTCTAGTTTACAAGTAGAGCTTCCCAGTCTTTATTTATTGAGATATTCTCTTTTGTATATAGTGGTGTTTTGGATAAAACTGTTAAAGCATTCATTACGTATGCCAGCCTAACATTGCCTTGTGCATATGCATTTACATATTGCAGCTTTCGTTTCAATTTGACTGCAATTGTTCTACCTTCATCTATTTGTCTAGGCAATTCTTGTTGAACCTTATCAAAATCCACAGGAACTTTGATTATTGTGCCATTTAAGCCATTTTGTGCTCTTTTATATCCTAATTGTCTGATTTGTGCAAAAGCAATATTCAAAGAAGCAAGTCTTTCTTCTAGAGATGTCAAAGAATGGACAGCATTTATTCATGTATTGCGCCTTATGTTCCATGGGACAGCAAAATGAGGGATTTTGTCATTTGAGGTAGCTTTTATACATTGTTTGCAAATGGGTTCTCCTATTGTAATTCTTTTCTTGTTGGTTGCAATAGGGAGCAAAGAAAAAGCATTAACAAATGCATTGTCTGCTTTGCATATGATTTTATGAAAATGCAACATCTCACAAAGAGCACATGATTGAGTAGGTGTGTCATTGATGCTTTGCAAGTATATGTTAACAAATTTTTGGATTGCATTATTCTGTGTGCGAGCATGTCTATGCTTCATTGCTTGATAGCTAGGTCTTGTCTTTTGGAATAGAAAATGTTTACCTAGGGTAGATTTGATATTTGAAACAGTTGGAGCTTTTGGTTTTATTATGGCTAGAAATGCGTTAGCCTGGAAACATGTAGTTGCATAATTTGCAGTGTTTGTTGTTTCAACTGTTTGTTCATTGGCTGTCTTTTTGTTGCCTACCTTTTTCACGTATTACTGCTTTCAGACATTGCAATGAGCGAGGTATTTCCAAATTTGTGCTATGAAAAGTTGTGATTCTTTTAGCTTGTGTGCTTGTTGCAAAGGAAGTAATTATATTCTTTGTTCCAACATTATGTGAACAAGTCCAGTATGATTCATAATAAAATTTTGGTTCAAGTGTGCATACATTTGGTGACAATTTTGTGTTTCCTTTAAGCGTAGGAGGTGATGCAAATGTAGGTGCACTTGTCATAACTTGTTACAAAATAGGTTGTTTTCTATGCATATCACTCGTTAATTGTTGTTTTGCTTTAAGTGGTTCATAATGACAATAACCTGAGCTATGTTCAAAGCAAATCAAGTTAATGTTTTTTTTGGGTTCAATACAATTGCAATATACCTTGGCTTTGGGTTGTGGAATTGCTTGTCGTACGTATATAGTTACATGGAATGTGTGTGAAAGCCATAATAAGCTAAATTCAAAACCTTCAAGACTGCTTTCCATATATGGTACTCCAATCTTAGAAATTAGTGATTGCAATTGTAGAAGATGATTGTTGTCTGCTATAGTAGGTTGGCCAAACATATGGAAACATGCCAAGGCAAATTTGTTTTGCACTTTCAATGCATTCGCTAAAGATTGAGCCATAAACAATCGTAATGCAATTGCATCAAATTGTTCATCAACTAGGAAAGCCACAACAACGAACATGCTTTCTCCACATGCAGTAGCAAATGTAGGAAATCGACAAAGTCCAAGTGTGTCAAACACATGAGTAGTTGCGCTCCAAACATAGTCCAAATGGCAATCTGTAATTGGCAATTGTGGTTGCATGTTTTGGATACAATTGTTTGTGCTTATCCTCAAAAAGATAGGCTCATAGTGCCCAATAGTTGGATTTGTATCATGGAAAAGTATTGATATTGTAGGAGGACATCCATCTTTATTGAAATGTAAATACAATTTCTTGCGTGTCAGAGACCAAATGCATATGGGCATGTTTAGTTAGTGCACTAACCATTGCAAGCAAAATATATCACCCCAAAGTCCAACTTCACCGTTGGCATTGATCTTTGTTGCTAAAAGCCTCATTCTTCGCAAATGTGTCTATGTCATGTATGTTATGCAAATCGTACAACATTGTTGGGTGTAATTCATGCTTGAGAGAGCTCAAAGCTATTGTACAGCCATTGTGAAGGCAATGCAATGAATGGTCCACAAGGCCATTGCGAAGTTCAGTAGGTGTATATTGACAATGAAGCAAAACATGTACCACATCAAATAAGCAATCACCTACTTTGTAGTTGAATGATTCAATTGAAAAGCATTGTGCATTGTTTAGAGCTTCATCAATAGATATGTTTTGTGGTTGATCATGTGTTTTGTATGTTTCTACTACAATTGGGTTATGTGACACATTTTGTGTCTTTGGAAGCATATTTGTAAGCATATTGCAAAATTAGTTGACTAGTCTAGAAATCTTGTAGTGGAAGTTATTTAAGTATGTACTAACTTACAAAATGAGAAATGGAAATAGAGAAGAAAGCAAATTGGAACTGAATCTAATTAGCACTAAAATGCCACACACAATGGAAAACCTGCAAGCAAAAAGCAGCACTGCATTGTCAATAGCTAAGCTCATCATACCGTACATTGCAAAAATCATGGGATTGGTATGTTTCTACTATATGTGAGTTTTGTGACACATTGTGTCTTTGGAAGAGTGCAAGTAAGCCTATGCTGAAATAATTAATAACTAGTTTAAAAATCTTGTATTCAACGTGATTTAAGTATGTATTGACTTATAAATAGGAAATTTAAATGGAAAAGATAGCGAATATGAACTTTATTTAATTAGCACTAACATATAAATGACAAGGGTGTATTGTAAATGCATGTGACTCTTTTCAGATGTCTTAAATGGAGAAATCTCATAAATTTAACTATTCATTACTCACCTTGAGTATCAAGCATGCAAAAGCTAGGAAAATGCCACACGCAATCGGCACCCTGAAAAGCAAAAGCAAAATTGCATTGTCAATGCCTAAGCTCATCATACTCTACAACACAAAAGTTTTTCTACTAGTAATAATTACAAGTTGCACATTTGTAATTGTTTAGCTAAAAACCAAGTGATCTGAAAGCCATAGCTTAGCCACTACACAACCCATACAAGATTCAAGAATGGTGCTCAATTAAGTCTATTCCAAAAACTGTTATGTCAAGTGCAATTTCTTGGGCAGCTCAAGTACATGGCATATTGGACTGAATCTCACAACTACTTACATCAGGTTGGTCTATATATAAGCAATTACCGAATTGAAGAAAGAAATTGACAACCTTCAACAACTTTACAAACATGCTTCCAAAGACACAAAATGTGTCACATGACCCAATTGTAGTAGAAAGTTAGAAACATACAAAACACATGATCAACCACAGAACATATCTATTGATGAAGCTCTAAACAATGCACAATGCTTTCGAATTGAATCATTCAACTACAAAGTAGGTGATTTCTTATTTGATAGGGTACATATTTTGCTTCATTGTCAATATACACCTATTGAACTTCGCAATGGCCTTGTGGACCATTTCTTGCATTGCCTTCACAATGGTTGTACAACAAATTTGAGCTCTCTCGAGCATGAATTACACCCAACAATGTTGTACGATTTGCATAACATACATGACATAGACACATATTTGCGAAGAATGAGGCTTTCAGCAACAGAGATCAATGCCAACGGTGAAAGTGGACTTTGGGGTGATATATTTTGCATGTAATGGTTAGCAAATTGGCTAAACATGTCCATATGCATTTGGTCTTTGACACACAAGAAATTGTATTTGCATTTCAATAAAGATGGATGTTGTCCTACAATATCAATACTTTTCCATGATACAAATCCAACTATTGGGCACTATGAGCCTATCTTTTCGAGGATAAGCACAAACAATTGTATCCAAAACATGCAACCGAAATTGCCAATTACAAATTGCGATTTGGACTATGTTTGGAGCACAACTACTCATGCGTTTGACACACTTGTGTTTAATTTTGTGACCCAGATCAGTAATCAGATTTTCAGAATTTAATTGTTTGCTAACATTAAGTAAAGTAAATGACAAAATGAAAGTAAGTGCATAGAAGACAAACACAAATACTCTGGGAAAACCTCCAAGGAGGAAAAACCCAACACTAAAGACCCACAAGTCAGATTATGTATTCAATCTTAATTGTACCAATACAATACTTACCTGGACTCTTCAATTTCTTATCAGATCTGCTCCTTTTAACATATTAGATCTGCCCTTCTAATTAAGCCAAGTCTGCACCAATTCTGCTCTCTAACAAAAATTAGGAACACAAAATGTCTTTGACCTCCTTGGATAAGTTTGCTCAAATTTTCTTCTTAGTTTCGCATACTTAGTTGTAGAAGAATTTCGCTTTCCTTGAGAGAATGGAATTATGATTGAGTTTGACAAATGATCCTTATTTATATGGGCATATAACCCCAAGTCGGCCTTCAATGAATATAAGAACTTAGGCGCCAAGTTAAATTAGTGAGGTGATATTAATATGGGGTTGGTCTTATTTAGGGGCACGTTACCCTCTTTAGGTCCAGTCCTTCACGTGACCTTTAAGAAAAAGCCCCAACCCGATAGGGGTTCAGATGTTGCCCTTTGGCAATCCAAACCCTCTTTCCTAGTTACAAACAACACTCCCTCTTAACTAGGGAAGAAGAGAATACATAAACCGAACCTTTAGAGTTCCATCTAGCACACAAGCATAGAATTACATCTTCCACCTAGCACACGAGCATAGGATGGTTCTAGCACACAAGCATAGAAAGTGTAATACACAAGTGGGTCTTTACATAATTACAATTTTCCATCTAGCACGCAAGCATAGAGTGGATCCTTTCATTCTTGCACACAAGCAAAGAATGAACAACACGTTGTGGATAGAATCACTGATATTGAAGCTCCCTCTCAACCAAGGTTTCATTTTCCACAATACCAAGTCTGTCTCTGAAGTATTCAAACTTCACTCTGGACAAGGGTTTGGTAAGAATATGATGAGGAGGGATGATAGAAGGTTAGTCTTCTTTGAGGTTGGTGGGCTTTTGTTCTCAATGTTCTTCCCAAATCAATCCCTAGGCACAAATGGGATTCTTCTAAACCTTTCTCCTATCTCCTCCTCTCTATTCAACACTGCTTGCACCCTATTGTATTGGACATCACTCCTCCTTACCTTCCATGCTAAGGCATTCAAGTCTGAAATGGGGTCCTCTTGAGTGTCACCAAAAATGAACAAGTTTGGTTGTCCAACTGGCTGAATCTCCTCTCTTCCCGGAATGGGCAACTGTTGGAGAACCATGGTTTACCTAATCTTATTTTCTCCTTTAAGGGTTTCAATCATATTAATCTGTTGATTGAGTATCTGAACAGGTCTGCAAGGTATGATGACTGTCCTTCACTTCTCAAGAATGGAAATTTCTCGATTGGATGCAAAGAACGTAGGGTTACTCAAAGCAACTTTCTAGGTGCAAAAGGTCAATTTGATCAAATGGCTCAATACAATGCTTTAGATATTGTAGTAGGGTGTCTCAAGTCTCTACTCATCAATTTTGATGATTTGAAACAACCAATTGCTTCCCCTTTCTTACCGATTTCATGAATTGGACAAATTTGCTCCAAAAAGGCTACTAGAATTAGCCCTACTTTTTAATGAAATTTGTTCACCCTGCTCAACCTGCTAAACTTCATGACAAACCCTTGGAGATGTGGTCATTTGATGATGTAAACTCAAAGATTTTTGCTATGGCAAGTACTGTACGGACTGTTTTAGTGCTGTCCCACAAAATAGGCACTTTTCAAGGGTTTTTAAGAGTTTTGGTGAGGGTTTGCAAATTAAAGGTTTCCTCCATGATGCTAGACCCAAATTAAATGGTTCACACTTTGCTATAACATAAGTCCAACACTTCCAAGGATTTAAAACTTAACTGAGCACACTGTCATTTTATCAAACAAGTACCATACTGCTGCATTTACTCAGAAAATAACAATCTAAAGACTGGGACAGCAATGTTTTTAATGTTTTGTATGCTTTTTCAACATTTGTAAACCAAAATACAATGGAAATATATCAAATATGGATGCAGCCAAGACTTGACATAAGTTGGAGCACCCTGCAAAGCAAACAAGAAAGGATTCTTTATGACTGTTGCTCATTCACCGCCTCACTGCATTTTGACAGTATTAAAACTGTTTTTAACTTCCTTTCTTTGTTTTGATGCACTTCTTCACTCTGTCCCTGGCCTGCAAAAATGTGTTAAAGGCATGATAGAATAATGTATTTATCCTCTTCAAGGATCTTGTAGGTTTGAATACAAAAAAAAAAAAATGTCACAAAGCATGACAGCCTTATATGACTGTGACAGAGGTTACACTTTCCTAGGATCCTTATTTAGGTCCTTTACAACCAAATAGTGTACCTTGTCTTCTTAGCATTGAATACATTTACAAATAAATTCCATGATGCATAAAAACAAGAATCCTTCATTCCATACTGTCTTCTAGGAAGATTGGTAATGAGGTTTTAACAATGAAAACAGTGACTCACTGTTTTACAGTCTAATTACACTTTTGCTTCTTGCATCCAACCAAGTCATGAGAGAGACAAGGATGGTAAAATACAATTAAGACTCTTGCCAACTCAAGTCTTCTTCAACACATCAAAGTACAGTGCTATGAACAGCAAAGTACCATTCAAACAAATTTGAGAATACCCAAGCCAACTTGCTCACTCCACACACTTGCCATGGGCTTACAAACACTTGTGCATTGCTAGAAAAGAAAAATGGATGTATGGTACAGTATGTACAGGTCCAACAAATTCCCTCAAAGCCATGGATGAAGAGTCTTTGAAGAAATTAGTTGGATCATGAATGGTCTTCCATTGGAACCACAAAACAATGCCTTTCTCAAGAGCACTTCAAACAAAACTTGTTCCAAACCCCAAGAAAAGATCAGAGATCACTACTAAAACATCAAAGGAGATCACATCACTCAAAAACAGGTTCAGTACGGACTCATGGAGCCATGGTACGGACTGTACTCTAAAAAGTGCAGAAAACTAGTTAAAAACTCACAGAAAACAAGAGCAAAACAAGTATTTTTCTTGATTTTCCAAAATGAACAACCCATACAATGATTGGAACATGGTTTTTATACATGTGCCAACTTATTGAAGCCCTTGTACGGACAGGTACAGGCTGGAACTAACCAAAACCACCAAAAACCACTTTTTTGACAACTTTTGACAACTTTTTGACAACTTTTGTTGCTCAAAAATTGCATTTTGACTTCCGGTGACTTGACATTCAAACCAATGACTCAACATCATTTAGAAACACTAAATAAACATGCTCCAATGCCTTTCAAGGCTTTACAACATCAAAAATTCAAAAATGCTCATTTTGACCCAAAATTGACAATTTTTAGCCTACTGAGCAAAAAACCAAAAAAAATCTTGGAAACTCACAAAATGAGTTCCAAACCTTATTATACCACAAAACAAACCTATTAAACCTACTAGAAGCATAAAATAAACACACATGTTTAATTTGCAAATAAAATGTTATACCTACTAGGATTTGAGCATTCAGGTGCTCAGGTGCTCCTGCACCAGAATATCCACAACCTGTTCATCTATGCTAATATACTTCAGCTGAATGGTGCCTCTTTGCACCATATCCCGAATGAAGTGATAATGCGTTTCCACATGTTTGGACCGGTCATGGAACACAAGGTTTACCGACATCTATACAGCTTTGATTATCACAATGAATAGTGGTAGGACCACTAGGTTGACCAAATAATCCATCAAGAAGTTTGGGAAGCCACATTGCTTCTCTAGATGCAACAGATGCCGCAATGTACTCAACTTCTGCAGTGCTCAATGCTACCGAAGATTGCTTTCTACATGCCCAAGAGATTACTGCAGAGCCTAAGTTGAAGCAGATACCCAAAGTAATTTTCCTATCCTTGACACTTCCTGCCCAATCTGAATCTGAATAGCCTTCCAAGAAGATTGAGGTATTAAATGAATACTTCAACCCATAACCAATAGTGCCACGCAGGTATCTCAGAATGTGCTTGGCAGCAACCAGGTGAACAAGTTTAGGCAAGCTCATGAACTGACTAAGGGCATTCATAGCATAACAGATATCTAGTCTAGTATTGACTAGATACATCAAGGATCCAATCAACTGCCCGTACTTAGATGGATCTGCAACATCAGAGTTAGCTGCAGAAACACTTAACTTCTTTAAGTTAGATTCCATAGGAGTACACATAGTTTTACAGACCATCATTCTAAATCTTTTCAAAATGTCAATAGTGTATTTTCCTTGACTTGAAAAATTTCATTGGATTTTTGCCATACTTCTAACCCTAGGAAGTAATGCATTAAACCTAAATCTTTGATTTCAAATTCTGAGGCTAATTCTTTCTTACATCTCATGATTAATTTATTTTCACCAATGAGAAATAAATCGTCCACATACAAAACCAGAATAAGCATATCATCATTGTCTATTTTCAAGTAAATGTTAGCATCAACATCATTCTTACGAAATCCTAAGCTTAGTAGGTACTTATCAATTCTTTCATACCAAGCACGAGGAGCCTGTTTGAGCCCATATAAGGCTTTCTTCAACTTGCAAACATGAGAATCTCTTTTATGGATTACATAACCTTCTGGTTGCTCAATACTTCTTCCTCAATGACACCATTGAGGAAGGCTGTCTTAACGTCCATTTGATGCAGTTCCCAACCTTTGGCTGCAGCAATAGCTATTATAGATCTAATAGAAGTATATCTAGCAACAGGAGCAAATGTTTCCTCATAATCTATTCCTTCTTTTTGAGAAAAACCATGAGCTACAAACCTAGCTTTATATTTTTCAATACTACCATCAACATTATGCTTAATTTTAAACAACCATTTAGAGGAAACAACAAACTTACCTTTGGGTCTGGGTACAATGTCCCAAACATCATTCTTGATGATAGACCCATACTCTTCATCCATGGCTAATTTCCAAGCATGATGAGACATAGCTTCTTCAACATCGCAAGGTTCAGACTCAATGATGTTACACATTACAGAAATGTAGTTGGCGTGATTTTGAGGTCTTTTTCTATCTCTAGAGGTTCCTCTGAGAGAAACAAATCCTTCAGCATCTTGGATAGTGTTTCTAATCCAAAGTGGCCTCTTCTTGCTGACCACAATATCCTTAGGTATATCTGTAGAGTCCATGGGTTCTAATGGTTCATCCTGAACTTCCTGATTCGGGAGGTCAATGGACTCCTTCTGTATCTTAGGGTCAACATCAACATTTGAATCTTGATTTTCAATCACAATATCATCATTATCAGATAATGAACCTTTAGATCTTTTGAAAGCAATATCTTCTTCAAAAGTTACATCTCTACTTACCTCAACATACCTTTGACCTGAAATGTAGATCCTAAAGGCTTTGGAAGATTCACTGTATCCCACTAAGATGCCTTTCTTTCCAGAAGGATCCAACTTGGTTCGTTTTTCTTTAGGCACATGAACATACACAGGGCTTCCGAATATCCTTAGGTGGCTAATGTCAGGTTTGATTCCTGTAAAGGCTTCTTCAGGAGTCACATTCTTTAGAGCACGATGAGGATATCTATTCTGTATGTAAACTGTTGTTTTGGATGCCTCCACCCATAGAAAGGGTTGCATGTCTTGATCATGAATCATGGCTCTTGCATCTTCAACAATGGTCATATTCTTTCTTTCAGCAACTCCATTTTGCTGAGGATTGTAGGGAACACAGAACTTCCTCTTAATTCCCATCTTAATACATAAATCATAAAAACTACCTGAGGTGTACTCACCTCCATTGTCAGACCTTAAACATTTAATTCGATTTCTAGTAGTGTTTTCAACCAAGGCTTTGAATTCTTTAAATATGTTTAGGACTTCTTCAAACTCTTTAGATTTAAGAAAGTAAATCCATGTTTTCCTAGAAAAATCATCTATGAAGATAACATAATAAAGGAAGCCACTGGGAGATGATACAAACATGGGGCCACATAAATCTGAATGAATAAGTTCTAACCTTTCTTTAGCCCTACTATCACTTTTATGAAAAGGGTTTTTCACATTCTTACCCATTGCACAACCTTTACAAGCATCATCATGAGAAAAACTAAGTTTAGGCATACCTTTAACCATTTTACCAAGAGTGGGAAGAGGTTGAAAGTGTAGATGTCCAAGTCTTCTATGCCATAGCTCGCATGATTCAGGGGACTCATGAATGAGAGCTTGAATTGGGTTAGCTGCAAACTTATATAAACTATTACATCTATTTCCAATAACACGAGCAATTTTGAAGTTAGATTTCTTAGACCAAACAAGTACTTTCCCTTCAGAAAATGCTATTTGCAAACCCTTATCTTCTAAAGCAGAAATGGAAATAAGATTTCTTTTAATACCAGGTACAAAAAGGATATCACAGAGTTGTAAGGAAATACCAGAATCTAGTTTTAAAGAGGTAGTACTAGAGTGTTGAGCATCATCACCGATTACCACATGAAGGTTGGTATCCTTTTCTATCTGGAGGCACCACTGTCAATTATCCAAGTATCATTGTCCGTAAGAACATTGCTTGATGGAGCAGAGATAAGAAGATAGTCTTCATTTTGTTCAGCAACTTCATTTAAGTTGACTTCCCTTTCCTTAGGATCATTCTGACAATCTCTAGCATAGTGACCATACTTATCACATCTGAAACAACGAATGTGGGAGGAATCTCTTGACTTCTTCCTTGGATCATAGGAGGAGGATCTAAAATCTTTGCTTCTCTTTTCTTTCTTCCAATGCCCACCTTTCCTAGACTTAGCTATGAGAACATGATTATCATCTTTGTGAGAGTTCTTGAGTTTTCCTCTTACCTCAATTTGAGATTCCTCTTCAATGCAATCAGATTGAAGATGCTCAAAGATGGGATGTTCAGCTCTTCCACCAATGCTACGAATGAATGGTTCCCATTCATCAGGTAGACCATTTAATGCAATGATGACAAGATCTTTATCTGAAATTTGGCAATCAAGAGTACTTAGCTTGTCCTTTAGTTCATTGATCTACATGAAGTAAGCCATGATTGAGTCTTCTTCTTTCATTTTGATGTGAAGTAGCTATTGCCTTAGAGCAAGAGCCCTGCTGAGGTTGTGTTGACGTGTATTTTGTACACAATCATACACAGAATAAAATACCCAAGGGTACCTTATCCTCTCTTGAATAAAGCCTCTAATTGCTGAAGATGTTGCAAAAAGGATCAATCAGGGTGACTCCAATGTTCTTTTATGTAGGGTCTCTACGTGTGGATAAGCACCAGTGGTCGTTGTGAATGCTGTTTCATCAAGGGGCCTTACGTCAATCCGAGCTGCAGGAACAAGATTTCTCTAAACTAACAAGTTCTCAAAAAGATCAAAAGGTAGAGTTTGCAAGGGGTAAATTCTAATCTAATCCTAAGAATGACCCAATGTAGGCTAGACTTGGCAAGGTTCTACCAATTTCAATATTGTCATGAAATAACAACTCAACTGAAATTGATGCGATCTTCCAAGGTAACAAATGGTTTTCAATTCATCAAGGATCATGGACACTACCACAAAGGCACATATCCAAAGCTCAATAATGATTGAAGGTTTAAGCGATTCAAGTCTCTCCAGTTGACCACGCAAGGCGTTCCTACAATCAGCAAGAAGCTAGTGGTTTGGAATGTGAATCTCACCAAAGATCAAGCCCAACACTTAGTCCTTCAAACTTAAATACTACTTCGATTGAGAATGATTCAAGAAAACAAACAACCATGAAGATAGTCACAAGAATTGCAATAAAACACCATAACTTCAATATTTTATTGATCTCAAAGCCAAAATAGACAACAATTGCTTGAAATTCTTTCTTCAAAGCTCAATCTTGCTACAAATACTTTCTTCTCTCAAAAGCTCTAAAACTTCTAACTATTTCTTATTGCTCTCTCTTTCTAATTCTATATCAAAATGAAAATGAATGAGGGTATAAATAGCATCCTCAATTACAATGAACGGCCCAAATCAAAAGAAGATCAACGGCTGAGATTCTGACACCTAAACCCTAATTAGGGTTTTATTACAAAAGTTCCCTTTTTATTGAACAATATTAAATGCATAGCCAAATATTAAATTTGGCACAAAAATCTAGGAAACATAGACCAATGACAATTAAGGTGCCATGTCATCTATAACAACCCTTCTTCTAGAACCTTGTTCCCCTTCCAATGCTCCTTTTTAGCATATGCAATGAATCTGGACACGATTCCTTCAATCTCAGCCATAGGAATCTCAAGAAGATTCTTCATTCGTTCCTCCAGGTGAATAATCTGATCAAAGGCCTTGGGAAGAGCTGCGTCCCATTCAGGTTCGAGTTCTTTGATTTTCTCGATCAGGAGCATAGTAGCAAACATCTGATCTCTTTGCTCATCTGTAATAACATTCTCATCTTTGCAAAAGATGACCTTGACCCTTTCTTCCAACTCTTGAAGATCCACATCTATCTCAACTTCGATTCTTCGGCCAAGAATAGTACATAAAACCCCAAACACCTTGTCCTAGATTGGATGGATGACCTCCTCCACTTGATTGCATTTGGTGCTGGTGTCTTCGAAAAGAACTTCCTTCATCTGGAGTAAAGTAGACCACTGGAGTAAATTATGAGCTCCTCCATCCATTATCTTTTCTTGTGCTAAGGTCTTCCTTGATGTTTGCCTGATTACTTGAAGAATAGGAATGATAACATCTTTAGTATGAGCAAAAGCGGCTACTATTATCATTAAGTTGTGGATGATCTCAAGGACCTGGATAGCCCGATGAATGGTCTGCATCATTCTTGTTGTAAACTCAACGGCAACTGTATGAGATTTGTCAATCCAAGAGCTCATAAGCTGGACCAAGCTCTTAACTTTCTCTGCCTCACCAACTGATTCTAGGGGAAGTGCTTGCATAGGAGATACTGCTGGATCCTGACGTCCCAAAGGCTGATTGAGATGGCTAAAGTAGCCTCTCCAAGCACCTCTCTCTCTCTCAAGTTTTCTACTCTTTTCCATTTCTTCCTTAAGTTTATCTTTAAGTGCCTCAAATGAATCAGTTGCCTCATCCATTGCTTGTTCAATGGTGAGTGGACCAAGCTCAACGGTTTCTACATCATACTCCTCTGCAAGGATTTCACCCTCGTACTTGTCCACTGCTGGTGTAGCTATCTGCAATTTCCTGGACCCTGTCTCATCTCTGATCATCTTGGACATTTTGGCGGCCTTCTTCCTTTCTGTTACTCCCTGAGGATTTCCAACAAGGCTATCTAAATCAATCACATTATCTTCGTCTTCGATCACAATCACCCTCGTTAGTCTCTCCTTCAACCAATCTGGAATAGCGGACCTCGTCTCTCTAACTTGTATTTCTTTAGGCAATGGCTCTTCTTTCCGGAGAGATGTCGCTTCATCATCATTCTTGTCTTCATGTAGCTCATTGACTTGGGGAGATTGACTTGATGAACGTTGAGATGCCTGTCCTTCTTCATGTTTATCATTCTGAACCATGGATTCCATAGATTCTTCCACTTCAAGTGTCTTCTTCTCTTGTCGAGACGATGTGTCGGATGAGCGATCTCGATTGGCCTCTTGCTTCTTCTTGGAAGATTCCCTTTTCTTAGGTCTTTCCTTCCTCTTTGCACCTCTAGGATGAGGATTGCCTTCACTTACGCTTCTGGGGTGAGGATTGCCATCGCTTGTGCTTTTAGGATGATGATGACCTTCACTTGCACTTGCTCCTCCTTCTGTCGATCTTTCCTCCAAAGTAAAGGTCATAGATATATTTTTCTCTCCCAACTTTTGATGTTGCACATCAACCCATCTGCGAGTACAGGACAAAACTGGAGCCATCAAAGCTTTTAAGTCCACAATCTCAGGTTCATTCCAATCTATCCTCACTGCCTTGTCCTCTCTATCATATGATGACTGGAGGTGCCTGCCACTGTCCTGAGCTTGATTGGCCACTCTGTAAACTTTGCATTTCCTGATGAAATCCAAAGGCAATCTGGAATGCATCTTTCTTTTCACTTCTAAATCATCTGAGAGATTCATCCAAAAATCTTCTACCTGACATTCATGCTTGTACTTCCTACCAATTGTCTCCTCTATATACCCATAAGGATCGAAATTCTCCCTCAATGAAAAGAATGAAAAAGAATATAAGGCCAACTCTCTTTCTCCATCATCTAAAGCTGGAGCATTAGGACATACCTCAACTGAATTTCCTAGTATGATAGGTATAGGAATTCCATTTCGATGCCTGTGTCTGAATGCCTTCGCATAAGCTGCCAACTGTCTAGTTACCTCAAGTAACACTATTTTGTCTGTCAGATATCTCGGCAACATATAGGGAGGTGAAGGACATCCATGAACTCTGATATATGTAAACTTCTGGAATTGGATAAACCAAGCACCGTACCTCTTTACAAGCTCTTGTGCCTCTTGAGATAGCCGATTGTGAATCCCGCCTTGCAATGTCTTGGTGATGTTCATCGTGAAGGTATCATTGACTAACTTGTAGTTGCTTCCTGGTGGATGATGCAAATGAACATAGGAATCACAAACTTTGACTTCCCCGGGTCCTCTTCCAAATACTCCTTTGTGAGGTAGTCCTGCATATTCAAAACTCCTGATCAAGGCATACATGATGTACGAGCTCATGTGGAAGGATTTAGTAGCCTTCAGTCTTCTCAACTGCACGTCCAAGCAATGGCTAATAATCCTAGCCCAATGAATTGTTCCTTTTCCCTGAACTATCACTTGGATGAAGAAGAACATCCACTTCTCAAAATAGAAGGCTTGAGGAGCCCCTGTAACTCGATTAAGGTTATCAAATCTCTGTACTCCTCCTGGAAGTCGATCCTATGTGGTGTGTTGGGAATCTTGCTCAAGCGAGGATGACTTTTGAGTAACCAATTCTTGTTGATGATGCCCAAGCGTCTGGATCATCTTCGTACATGGATCTAGCTCCTTCCAAACTTTTGTAAATCATATCTTTATGTTCTGGTAGGTGAAGAGCTTCACTGATAGCCTCCTCTGAAAGATAAGCTAAAGTGTTTCCTTCCTTGGACACGATTGATCTTGACTATGGGTCGTAATGGCGGGCACACTCGATCATCAGCTCATGGCATTGGATTGCTGGAGGGAAGCCGGCCGCCTTGATAATGCCACTTTCAATTATTCTCCTTGCGACAGGTGATGGCTTTCCACTGTAAGGGACCTCTCGAAACTTCTTCACACTGAAGTTTCCCAAGTTGGTATCTCCAATGTTGCTCCACTTTGACACGATCTTGGTCTCCATTTCTTCATTCCTTTGATCTTCCTTCATGAGAGCCGGACGACTGCTGGATGCTTCTGCCTTTGGGGTCGCCATCTTGACACCTACATAACATTTCATAATGAGCAATATACCTTGGAACGTAGAAATATAGATTAAGTTTGAGCTTTAAATTTAGGAAACTTCATGATAAATCTTTGAATTATCATTTCCTAAATACGATTATGCAATTGGAAATTCTAATTTTCAAAATTTCAAAATTATGCTAGGAGGATCTTCACCATACCTTTCTTTGAGAACTAACTCTAAAAAAGGATGCAAAATAAAGCAAGTTTGCTAGGCAAAATGTGGATCGAAGTCTTCAACGTGAGCTTCCTCTAGCAATTTCACCACCCTTAGCCCTCAACGCTTTAAGGAAAATTCGCTCCTCCTCTAACCTCTAGCAAAGTTCGCACTCCTCTGGAATTGAAAATTCGCACCTCTCCTTGGATGAGATTTCGCTCCTTCTATTGCTTCTCCAAGTCGCATTTAAACAATGATTGAATGATGGATCAAAATGTTTCAAAATACCTTTCTTATATAGGCGCTCACCATTATACTCTCCCATAGGCCGACTTGGTGGAAATGAAGCAAATAATAAACAAAATTAAATAAAAAGGAGGCCGACCTTTATAAAATATTTAAAATAAAACCCCAAGCGCACTCCCTTCACTTAATTTAATAATTAATTAATTAAATGCCTTTGCAATTAAATTTTGATTTTTTAAAAGGCTAAATTAATTATTAAATGAGTTATGCGAACTCATTAAATGCCAATTTTAATTGAAAATATTTCAAAGTTTTAGCGGACTTAGCATTTAATGCGATTAAGATGACATTGGTGCCTAAGCATGGTAAAAATACCACCTTGTTGAGAACCTCGCTTTGGTCCCTGGGAGAGGGACAGGAGCGCCCTTTTCATTTGGCCTTGCATTTCTTGTTTTTCACGTTCAAAGTCCCATCTTGGACGTCCAAAATAGCATTTTGCTTGAGAACCTTGAGCTTAATTCATTCCCTTTGTGGAAGGAGTGCGCCTTAAAGTACTTTCGCCCTGGTCCCTTGGTGAGGGACAGGAGTGAACTTATCTTTTATCCTCGATCCTTGTCTCTTTAATCGCTAATTCACATTACAGGGCAAGTGATGACTTCATCCATTCATTCCATACATGCTTAACTTGTCCTTTGCAAGGCAAACTCGATATTCTAGGGATTTTCGCCCTGGTCCCTTGGTGAGGGACAGGAGCGATCCTTACCTTTTGCCTTTGGTCTTTGTTTCTTTAATTGCCAAATTGAGTTGTGAGGTAGGCAATGATCTTTATTGTTTGCTTCATGCATGTCCAATTCGCTCTTTCAAGACTAACTGAGCTCTCCCAAGGATTTTCGCCCTGGTCCTCCAGTGAAGGACAGGAGCGAACTTTGCATTTGAGCTTGAAATTGTTGACTTTTGGGGGAAATTCCTTGTTCATCGTCCTTCGAAAGGCATTTTTCGCTTTGCACAACCTTGCCTTGGCGTGGTTTTTGAAAAGGAATGATTATTTTATGAAAATCGCCTTGGTCCTTGAGTGAAGGACAAGAGCGTCCTTTAGTCCTTGGCATAAACTTTTGATCGTATCATCCTTAAATTGCTTTGTAAACGTAGAATATCACTTTCCCTTCCACCTTGAGTCCTGGACACAAGAAATAGTACTTCGCAATGCAAGCATTTTATGTTTTTTGAAGATTTCGCTCTGGTCCCTTGGTGAGGGACAGGAGCGCTTTGGCCATTTCTCATCACATTTCGTGGTCTTTGTAACTTCACTTTTCTTCGAAGCATTTCCAACATCATCGCCACCTTGTGCCTTGGCCTGGATTCATCTAAATTCGAAGGGAAAGACTTGATGATATGTTTTCGCCCTGGTCCCTTGGTGAGGGACAGGAGCGTTTTTACAATTATAAGCTCAATCATTTTTTGCTAACTTTCAAAACTATCTTCAATGGATTCATTATGCTTTCCCTCACTCATCTCCAACATGAAACTCGTTTTAACTTTGCGGGAAATTTGCCTTATGAGGAAATCGCTCTGGTCCCTTGGAGAGGGACAGGAGCGCTTTGGCAATTATGGGCTCACTTTGCGTCTTGCAACCTTCAAAATTATCTTCAATGGAATGACTATGCCCTCTTTCCTTCATATCAAGCTTGAAATTCGCTTTACCTTGGCCAAAAACTTGTCTTGAAGGAAAATCGCTCTGGTCCCTAGGAGAGGGACAGGATCGATTTTTTGTCCTCAAGGTCAAATCTTCAATCTTTCATTGCCAACGACCAAGTCTGGATACTCCTTTATGCTCGTTTCATCCTTCATTGCGTCCTTGATGCTTCCGTTCGATCCACTAAGGCCCAAAATGATCTAAATAAGCCATTTCGCCCTGGTCCTTCAGCAAGGGACAGGAGCGATTTGGCTTTTAATCCTTAAAAACTTGTCATTTTGAGTCCCAAAAAATCTTCAAAATCTTCAATTCATGCTCAATTGTCTCTCCTGGCGACCCTGCAAAAAGCAAATAAAACAAGTCAATAACCAAATTGCACAAAATATCAATTTCGCCCTGGTCCCTGGGAGAGGGACAGGAGCGATTTCGCCCTTTTGGAGTCAAAATATCAAAATCTAGGTCTTCAGATTACTTCATCACGCAGGGCTAGGCCATCTCCAAGGCCAGGAATTGGTTACCTTACTTCCAAAATTTAGTCAAAATTCACCTAGACAAAATTCATAATTTAATCATCAAAATGCTATCACTTAAGACCTAACTTGAATTTGCCCTTAAAATCTTGACTGGACTCATCCTGAGACACACTTGACCTCCTGGCAAGCTCATCTTATTTCAAAATTGCAATCTACGGGAGGACGCTCAATAAGCTTTCAAAAATGGACTGGACTTCGGCTCGAAAACATCAAAAAGAAACCCTAAGGCTTAACCCTAGTCCAGACGATTCACTCACTTACTCAAAACCCTAAAAGCAGAGAGAAGAACAGGCAAAACAAAAGCAAAAAGAGGGGGTCCCCATTTTAAATGGGGCGATGTGTGAAATGGTCAAAACAGGTTGTTGACTTCATACATCCCTTCCAAGTGTTTGATCATTTCCCTGGTAGAAGCAAATTTTGATATGACAGTGACAAGATGATTCTTGACAAATTCAATTATGATCTTCCTAGCCTTGAGGGAGTCTTTCTTGAACTGCTTCAGTTCTTCAACATCTTCAAGAGGGGACAACCTTTCTTCTTCTACGAATTTAAGTAGTTCATTCTCTTCAAGAATCAACAAAATACGGACTTTCCAAGCAGCAAAATCAAGGGCTCCATCAAGTCTATCTTTAGCCCTCAAACTTGACATTTTAATCTGAAAACAAACAGCAACTAGATGCAACAAATGCTTAATCAAAATCTGAAGTTAGTTACACCTTAGCTCTGATACCATGTTCAATTTTGTAACCCAAATCAGTAATCAGATTTTCAGTATTTAATTGTTTGCTAACATTAAGTAAAGTAGTTTGCTAACATTAAGTAAAGTAAATGACAAAATGAAAATAAGTGCATAAGAGACAAACACAAATACCCTAGGAAAACCTCCAAGGAGGAAAAACCCAGCACTAAAGACCCACAGATCAGATTATGTATTCAATCTTAATTTTACCAATACAATACTTAGCTGGACTCTTCAACTTCTTATCAGATCTGCTCCTTTTAACATATCAGATCTTCCCTTCTAATTAAGCCAAGTCTACACCAATTCTGCTCTCTAACAGAAATTAGGAACACAAAATGTCTTTGACCTCCTTGGATAAGTTCGCTCAACTTTTCTTCTTAGTTTTGCATACTTAGTTGCAGAAGAATTTTGCTTTCCTTGACAGAATGGATTGATAATTGAGTTTGACAAATGATCCTTATTTATATGGGCATATAACCCCAAGTCGGCCTTGAATGAATATAAGAACTTAGGTGCCAAGTTAAATTAGTGAGGTGATATTAATATGGGGCTGGTCCTATTTAGGGGCACGTTACCCTCTTTAGGTCTAGTCCTTCACGTGACCTTTAAGAAAAAGCCCCAATCCAATAGGGGTTCGGATGTTGCCCTTAGGCAATCCGAACCCTCTTTCCTAGTTACAAACAACAACTTGGACTTTGTCGATTTCCTACATTTGCTATTGCATGTGGGGAAAGCATGTTCGCTAATGTGGCTTTCCTAGTTGATGAACGATTTGATGCAGCTGCGCTACGATTATTTATGGCTCAATCTTTAGCGAATTGTAATGTCTCCAATTTTAGCCGCTAGGCTAATAGATGATATAAGGAGGAATTAATTAAATTAATTTCTTATAAAATAAATTAATTATTAAAAGTGACTTTATATTTAATTAATTTAATTAAAAAGTGACAAGTATAAAATTAAAAAATAATTAAAAGTCACTTAAATAATATAAAATAAATAAAGTGTACCTACCCTCTTCTAGAAGCCTCTCATGATGTGTGGCATTGGTGAAATCTATGAGGACGCAAACCTTCAGCAGATTGTAGAAGGGCTGGATGAAACCCTAGTTCGTGATGGAATCTACATTGGTGCTTAACTTGTGAAGTCTTCTCTTGAAGACGAATTTGCAGCTGAGAGTGGAGGATAAGTCAATCCTTCATATTGTGCTTATCAAGTTTTGTTTCATATCTATGGTAGATGGGGTTCATGGAATTATCAGATTTTCAGATTAAGGGCATATAGTATATCAATTTTGATTGGAGCCGTGAGGCGATTTTATTGGAGAACATTTTGAAGAGGATTTGTGAATTTTCTGTTGTAAGTTGCAGGTCTGAAGTCAAATGCGTATTTTACATCCTTACCCACGATTTGGTTCATAGTCCATTGTTGGTGCATCGATTCTTACCTTGGAGGACAGCAATTACATCTTGAAGATAAGGCGATTATTTTGGACATTTTGGGTATGAGTTTGGCGAAGGTTGAAGACACTTTTTGGTGATCAGATCAGCCCGAACCTGAGTACTTGGAGACCTTCGATGTTTCGCATAACCTCAAAGTTTGGTGTAGATTTCAATTACTGAGTATAGTGCCTACCTTCAGTAAATAGTTCGATCAGTTTGGGGTGGCAGTTGGACACTTGTATGCAGATCATATAAGATACTTAGACCATCTACTAGCAGCAGCAGGGATGACACCTATCTTGGTCCGATTTAGCTCATTTGGGCCTCAACATCATGGATATTGCTTAATACTTCAATACCTCAAGGAGGCGATTCACATCAGGGTCATAAATTCTACAATTTCTTATAATCTTTCAGTAGATGTGTATTAAGTTGGTAAGCGTCATATGTCCTCAAAAAATCCGAGACATAATTTTGTAACCAGTCCATAAGATGATGTTTTAATGGCACATTGAATTTGCGTATAATTGAGTTTGAAGTAGTTTGGTGACAGAATATTGTGTAACCAGTTTCCTGAGGTAGTATGACATTTGTTTGACAAAATGTCAGTTCACAGTTAATTATGATTGTGATGCTTAGTTGTTATTGGTTACTGTCTATATACTACTTAGTCATCTCACTTCAAAGACAATGTCCCTAAATTAGGAACAGCAAGCTTAGCACTTGTAAGACAAGTGTTTGATGAAATTCCAAAGGGGTCAAAGACTGAAATTTCATACCAGAATAGGCGAGGGATATCACACGAATGCATTGAAAGTACAAAACAAATTTGCCTTGGCATGTTTCCATATGTTTGGCCAACCTACTATAGTAGACAACAATTGTCTTCTACAATTGCAATCACTAATTTCTAAGATTGGAGTACCATATATGGAAAGCAGTCTTGAAGGTTCTGAATTTAGCTTATTATGGCTTTCACACACATTCCATGCAACTATATACGTATGGCAAGTAGTCCCACAGCCCAAAGCCAAGGTATATTGCAATTGTATTGAACCCCAAAAAAGCATTAACTTGATTTGCTTTGAACATAGCTCAGGTCATTGTCATTATGAACCACTTCAAGCAAAACAACAGTTAATGAGTGATATGCATAGAAAACAACCTATTTTGGTACAAGTTATGACAAGTGCATCTGCATTTGCATCACGTCCTACACTTAAAGGAAATACAAAATTGTCACCAAATGTATGCACACTTGAACCAATATTTTGTAATAAATCTTACTGGACTTGTTCACAGAATGTTGGAACAAAGAATACAATTACTTCCTTCGCAACAAGCACACAAGCTGAAAGTATCACAGCTTTCCATAGCACAAATTTGGAAATACCTCGCTCATTGCGATGTCTGGATATAGTAATACGTGAAAAAGGTAGGCAAAAAAAAGGCACAACCAACAAACAAGCAACTGAAACAACAAACACTACAAATCATGCAACATCATGTTTCTAGGCTAATGCATTTCCAACCACAACAAAACCAAAAGCTCCAATTGTTTCAAATGTCAAATCTACCCTAGGTAAACATTTTCTATTCAAAAAGACAAGACCTAGCCATCAAGCAACGAAGCATAGACATGCACGCACATAGAATAATGCAATCCAAAAACTTGTTAACATATACTTGCAAAGCATCCACGACACACCTACTCAATCATGTGCTCTTTGTGAGATGTTGCATTTTCATAAAAACATATACAAAGTAGACTATGCATTTGTTAATGCCTTTTCTTTGCTCCCTATTGCAACCAACAAGAAAAGAATTACAATAGGAGAACCCATTTGCAAACAATGTATAAAAGCTACCTCAAATGGCAAAATCCCTCATTTTGCTGTCCCGTGGAACATAAGGCGTAATACACGAATAAATGTTGTCCATTCTTTGACATCTCTAGAAGAAAGACTTGTTTCTTTGCATATTACTTTTGCACAAATCAAACAATTAGGATATAAAAGAGCACAATATGGCTTGAATGGCACAATAATCAATGTTCCTGTGGATTTTGATAAGGTTCAACACGCATTGCCTAGACAAATAGATGAAGGTAGAACAATTGCAGTCAAATTGAAACGAAAGCTGCAATATGAAAATGCATATGCACAAGGCAATGTTAGGCCTGCATACGTAATGAATGCTTTAAAAGGTTTTATCCAAAACATCACTATATTCAAAAGAGAATATCTCAATAAATAAAGATTGGGAAGCTCTACTTATAAGCGAAAAAGGACACATGCACATAGACACTGAAACAAAAACAGATATGCATGATGACATGTCTGAACATGATGAAGAACCCATAACTGAATCACTAATACATTGGTTTAATGGGGCACATACAATAAAAGACCTAGACACAACTATAATTGAAATTGCACCATCTGAAGGTTTCAAGCCTCTTGGTATTTTCTAGGATACACACTCAGAAGAAATGAACTTCCCAACTCTGTTTTATGGACCTGCTCGACCAATTGACATTACCAAAAATTTATCCTATAAAAAAATAGCAAAATGGGAGCTCATGCATAAAGACAATGACTTTGCCACACACAACAAATATTTTTTTCAAAGCCATTAAAATTATTATCTAACAAATATCTTCCCTAGCATGGGTTTGCATTAGGAAAGTTGAATTGAAAGGTAAAAAGTTGCTTGCAAAGGACGTTCGTAGTCTTGCTAATTTGGAAAAAATATTGCGATCTCCACTGGGCTTTAGATCATTAAGGACTATCCGGACATCTCCTGACTATTTAGAAAACACAAGGAAAAATATATTTGCAATGATAAGACAATTAGGACCGTCAACTTTTTTCATAACATTAACAAGTGCTGAGCACTTTTGGGAGCCATTGTGCAAAGCATTGCAGAATATATCTACCACACAAGAGACTAAGCACAATGAAACTATAGAAGATAAGGACTTAGACTTTGAAATCAGGAAAAATCCAGTACTTTGCAGCCGCTACTTCAACCATAGGGTCAATGCATTTCGGAAAATGATGTCAAAAAATGATCAGCTATTTGGCAAAGTCTTGGACTACTTTTTTGTCACTGAGTTCCAAAACCGAGGAAATGAACATGTGCATTTTATGCTATGGATAAAAAATGCACCTATATATGGAAATTGCAATGATACTGAAATAGAAAACTTTGTTGGCAAGTATATTTCATGTGATTCCTCATTGCTTGATACAAATCTTGTCAAAATGCAAACACATCATCATACAAAAACTTGTAAAAAGTACAAAACCTCCAGCAGTCGATTTAGTTTCCCTTTGCCCCCCATGAGAAGAACAACAATATTAGAGCCCTTGCCAATTGCTAATATTGCAATGAAAGATAGAGCAAGAAATTTCTTTAAGCAATTAGCAAATAAACACCATACAAAGGAAACTACATTTGACAGTTTCCTGGAAGAATTTGAGATAGACGAAGCAAAATACATCGGAATGTTACAATCAACATTGTCACAGAAAATTGTATGCTAGAAAGACACCCAGCTGATATTTGGATAAATTCATTTGCAAGGCATGTGCCAGCTCTTTGGAATGCAAATATAGACACACAATTTATATTAGATGCATATCTTGCCGCATCTTACTGTTGTTCATATATGACAAAACAAGATAGATCATTATCTCTTGCATTTCGCCAATTGCGACAACAATGCACTTATGCTTACGATGAAAAGATACAGTTCATACGAAAACTAGGTAATGCATTGCTTAACTATCAACAAATGTCCAGTCGACAAGCTGTTCACATTGCCCTCTCATTGCCATTGCATAAATGTTCGAGGAAAACTGTTTTCATAAATACTGCACCACTAGACAATAGAGTTTTCATATTGAAAAGCCCTAAGCTACTGGCAAGAGAACAAGATGATTCTGAAAATATTATGTACAAATCTACAATAGAAAAATACACACAAACACCAATTGTTTTTGACAAACTATCACTAGCTGAATATACAGCTTTCTATTCCAGCAATTCAACAAAGATACAAAAAAGGAAAAAGCCATAGATCATACGCTATGTAAGATACAATCCACATATTGATCATGAGAACTACTATAGAGAAAAACTTATGTTATATATACCTTTCAGAACTAATGAGCAAACATTGTTACATGGTCATAAAACATGGTCTGCAGCATTCAATGCAAACAAAGAACAAATTACAAATATTGAAAAAATGTTTACTGCACAAGTTGATTATAGATGGGGTGACATCAACCAAGTTGCCACTCAACATAACAATGATACCTATCCAGCAATAGACCTTGAAAACGAAATTGAACAAGACAAGGAGCAAAATGAAATAGAGAAATATGATATCATAAATGATCTAAAGCATGCGAAGAAGGCAAAATCCATACATGCTTATCTGTCAAAGTTGATATTTGACAAAGCTTGTTTGTACATGGATTACTCTATAATACATACTGAAGACTGCCTTACAACAAATATGAAAATTTAAATATTAATCAATTTTAAGAAAAGTTACAAGTTCTAAGAAATGTTTCAGATGTTTAGAGAAATAAAGATGCGTGTTCAAATGAAATCCATGATTTCCATTCTGAAAAATTATAGGCTACCCAAAGAAAAAAAATATATTTATATAAGAAAATGTACTCTATGGAAAACATTTAATCTCTTTGATGTTGGTATGAAAAGAGAGATAGCTATATAAGCAGAGGATAAAACTATATGTACATAATCCACCATTGGCCATCATAGAGTGCTTTAAATTGATGCTCTAAAAAATTACGTATGACACTTGAATGCTTAAGAATGGGTGATACTATAAGATGTTTTTTATTAGTGCCCTAGGGCTTGTCATTGATTGTGCTATGTCACTCGAGCTATAGCCCCTTTGTTGTTGTGGTTTATGTTTTTCCAACATAAACTTTTACTCTCATCTTATTTGTTATTAATAGCATCGGCTTATTTAACATTCTTTGTTTTAAGCTGAATATTGTGAATTTATGATTTCTTTTGTAATTTGAATGCTTAGTGATCTTCATGATTTGGTTTCCATACATATTCCAAAGACACAAATTCTTTCTGTTGATTGTTATTATATTTAGCATCATCCTTGCATTTAGTAAACAATTGGGAATAATCGGAGTTTGCGTTGTTTAGGATGAATTATTTAGTTGCTAGCTTTGTGCAGTTTAAGCAATTTGAAAAAAAAAATCATCTCTAATTTAGGCTACTGTAAGAGTAGCACAGTTTTTTTGTATAGGGTATCTTGAGACAATCCATACAAGACTAAATTGACCTTCACATTTGAAAGGAAGTTGGTGCCCAGAAAATCAACTTTGAGTTGGTGTCAAAATGAACTACCATTATAATTTATTAAATTAAGTTGGCTTCAAAATATATTATGTTTTATCATTATTTAAATAATTAATAATATTATTATAAACTTGTGTTTAAAAACATTTTATTATTAGAGTTAAGTGACTCTATAGTATTCGCATGCAGGGGACATGACATAATTTTTGATTGCCAATAAATCAATATTCCCAAATGATGTAGAAGTTCTAGCTTCAACATTTAAAAGGTTTGTAGCAACAAATGGATCACAAATCATAATCCCGACAAAACAAAAAAATTTAATAAGTAATAAACGAAATATATTGGAATCAGATCGATATCTTGGCTAAGCATAAGTTTCAATCAGCTTCTGCACACAAAGTGTATGTGTTCATTCACCAAACGTCAAATTCGATGGCAGTCTTGACATGTGTAACATGTGATTAAACAAGGTGCATAATCTTTATTTGATTTATGTTACTATGTTCTTGTAATCCCTTTTGATCTTTAATTGACCTGCTTGAATCAACAACTTCACTGGGTTCTTGATTCAGGCCTACATCATTGCACGTTGTCCATGTATGGTAAAATTGAAGGGGTGGCTCCAATCTTTTTAGGGGATACAATAAATCAACCCAATGAGCTCAAATGGAAAAGTTGACATTTCAGAATCAAGACTAAGAGGGGGAAAATAGACTTACCCTTGAAAAATATCAAGCTAACAGAGTCCAGAGTAGATAGAATTACAAAAGTATGGAGGGCTATAAAACATGTTAGTGCAAATTCCTCTCAAGATTTTATGGGAATAAATAACAAGGAACTCCAAATTCCTCTCAAGGTTTTATGGGAATAAATAACAAGAAGAGTTCCTCAAACTCAATTAAAATGAAATTAACATTTCAAGACATGAAAGATCCTACAGTCACAGGCAGGTTGACTAAAATCAGACAAAGTAACTATAAATGCAGCAGGTGGGCATCACAAAGAGGCTCGAGGATGTAATAAATGATGATTAGCAAAGAATTGGAGATTGTGAGGCAGGAACACTTACAAAAGATCTGCATGATAGGTTTTACATGAAAAGTAATGCGAACTCCAAACAGTCATGGTATAGTTTTATTGTTCCAATGGTGGTCTCTAAGCTATAGAAAATTCCAAGTATTGCAGAATGGTTCATCTATTACTGTAATCCTAATAGCAATAGAGCTACTACTAGGACTATGGGCAATGAAGCGATGTTGATGTTGAAAAAACTATGGACTATATTGTATTTATCCTGGAATGATCTATCGATTGGTGTACAACTCACCCATATCAAAACCACAATAGGCAGAAATATCATAAGAAGAAATTATATAGTTGGAATAATAAATCTTCAGATGTAGATGTCCTGCCACATATAATAGTAGAATATATTGGATATTATAAATATACTCTCACAAGTCATGTTAACAAATGGAGCTCATGTAAATCAATTTATGATCCCTATTTTGATTGTGAATGTTGATGCATCTAGTACTCAAGCATGCACAATTGGGCCTCCGTTATTTGCTAAAATCCTACATTTGCAAATGAGGACTTACAGAACAGGTGCTGAAATTCAGGTATTATTAGGTGCTCAGATACTTATGTCATTTTTCAAATTTGAATAGATTTGTTAGACTCTGAATCCAATATAAGGATCAAAACAATATACATATTCTAGTAGCGAGGATTATATGATGTTTGTTGATCAGCATGAAAGGTATGTGCAAAGGGTATATATCTTAATTTTTAATAAGCAAGCAATAAATCAAATATATCCTCCTTTAAGGCCAAAAAATTACATAGTGGTATATAGATAGGTCTCACTACATTACTGTTTGAATTGGTAGTTGGCCCATATGCTTTGCCAATAGACACAGATAACTGGATTTTTGCCCTAAAGTTCTATGCCAATTGTTTACTTTCAATGCACACTTGACTAGGTTGGCCTTTAAAAATAGAAACTTCTGTAAAGGTCCCTTATGAATTCCTAAGCATTACAAACAAGAAACCAATAACCCTGTTTTGTAATCATATCATGAGAAACTTTGCTTTTGAGGATTCAAAATGACAGCGCCCGTTGAAGATGAAAAACCTCTAATTGATTTAGAGTACATTTGACCATAGAGGTTTGTTAAGAAGGATGACTCGGGAAGGAAGATGTTGATGCATTACTCAATGTAAAGGATCGCAAAGAAAGTGTAACTATTGCTGAAAATAACAATGGATTCTTCATGAGAGGTGATGAAGAAGGCTCCTTGGGACCTACTTGACCATCTGCAAAGGTTGGAAGATAGGGAGTGCAGAGGAAGGCTTGAAGCAAGGTGTCAGAAAGGTATGCTTTGTTGATGGAAAATTCACCTGAAAAACAAGTATTCATGTCGCTTATCTTTAAAGAATCACATGCAAATGTCATTCAACCTCCTCTGGCACAATTATCAACTTATCTAGAAGCTCTTTGGGTTCTATTCATATTAAGACTGCGGACAAGGACTTGTGATATTAAACTAGTAGTTAGAATTGGGTAGCAGGACAATGACAGTGTGTTTGTCTAGGATATGGCAAAGGAAGTTGACCTCGCTGAGGATGTTGTAAATGAAGTATTAATAAATAGATGCTCCAAACAAGATTGATGCAGACTCGATGAAGCCCAAACCCAAAAAAAAATCGACTGGGGAGATAGGAATAAATGCTCATTGTGTGTTAGAAATATTCGTGAGTAACACTATCTCATAATTTGGGTTGTCTTCAAGAGCTAGACTCAACATTTACAGCTCGATGCATGCCTTGTGATTTACTTGTAGCTTGGTCAATAATGAAAATTAGAAAATTTTGTTTTAATATTTGTCTGCATTTTACTTCTACCAAATTGGATGTTGTAGATGACACTATTATGCTATACACACTTACCATTGGCATCCAAACCTCGATACACAAGATGGACTAGTCAATGGTGCTGATGGCATTTTCCAATTGCACACAACTAAGCAACAAGATATTGCTTGGATTCAATTCAATGACCCTACAATTGGGAAATTGCATCGCCAAAGAATGCAAATTCTATACAAAAATTGTATTTTGCCTTCCTGGACACCAATAATGAGAATTGCTAGAAGAGTAAAAAAAGGTACAAAAATAGTCACTCAAACACAATT
This sequence comes from Cryptomeria japonica, assembly GCF_030272615.1. NCBI lineage: Eukaryota > Viridiplantae > Streptophyta > Pinopsida > Cupressales > Cupressaceae > Cryptomeria > Cryptomeria japonica. The sequence continues at coordinate 639,672,578 of NC_081415.1, read as the reverse complement.
CCCTTTCCAATTAGCATGTGCACAAACAATCCACAAAGCACAGGGCTTGACAATGGACGCACTTGCTTTTGACCCTTCTAAAGTCTATCAACATGGTCTTGTCTACACTACTTTGTCATGTGTAAGAAACATTGAATCATTGTACCTAATGCACCAATTGCAACACTCAAATTTCAATGTCAAAAAGTGGACAACGAAATGCAACGTCTTCGAACTTCAACACAATGGAAACTCCAATACAACCTTTCTTCACTACCATCAAACCAGTTCATTATATGCTCTTTGAATACACGTAGCTTTGAATTGCACGCACAAGAAATAGCCCTTGACTATGATCTGCTTGCAGCAACTGTGCTTTGCTTCTAAGAAACAAAAAATAGGACTCTTGAACATCTTAAACTGCTCAATGCAAAATTCAGATGCTATCCTTCGCTATCTATTCATGGCCTACTAACATGTTGCACGAAAACAACCAAATTGCAAAAAACTGAAACTTTTGCAACAAAGCACCTAGAATCAATAACAGTTGACCTTTTGCACCTTGGTATTCCTCTACTCATCACAAATCTGTATTTAACACCAACTGCACCCATTGCTGATCTATTCAACCTAGTATAGATCATCATCAAACACACTGCCACCCAATTCCAAACTAATTATTGCTGGAGACTTCAACATTAACATGCTACATTCCACAAAGACACAAACAACACTCCTTGAATTTATGCAACATCACAGACTTTCATTGGTTATTGACAAGCCAACAACACACGCAGGCAGTTTGTTGGATCATTTTTGGATACGTAATATTGATATTGCTCTTGTAAACCTCACTGTACTAGATACATACTGGACATAGCACTTTGCAATATCACTACAACTCCAGTTATAGTCACCGCAATTGCAATTTAGGTAGCTCCATTTACTGTGCAATGCATTTGCATAAAGTTGATTCAATCTACACTTAGTTTTGAAAAAATATATATAGTTGTAGTTGATTCTGGTTTGCAATGTAGGTACCTCCATTTACTGGGCAATTTTTTTTCATAAACTTAATTGATTTAATCTACACAGTTTTGAAAAAATATTTATAGTTACAATTGATTCTGGTCTAGTTTTTGGCATAGAATTAAGTTCATATGACATTTATTTATCCATTTAAAAATGAATAAAAAAACAAGAATTAGAATAAATTTATTTTACTACTTATTGTTATTGTCTAACCTGATTGTTGTTTTGCATAATAATCTTGAGATGCTCCAAAAGTATTCCCATTGCTAGTGCACCATGACTCGATTCTATTAAATAATTGATATTGCTAAAAAATTTACTCTTTCAATGATTGCAGAGCTCACGTACAAGTCTTCAAACACATACAAATCAGGCTACTATGCTGCAGTTATTTACCTAGAACTCATTCACACTACAATAATCAACAGTGCATTGTATGCCTATACCACAAGACTTAACAGTTTATTGTATGTAATCTTTTCCATGTTATCTAAATTTCCCACCTTTTCCCTTTTCTTCTTTACAGCTGGCAATAATTCTATCAATTTTACACTTATCTAAGTCATGCTCTACTCTCAGTTTATGATTAAATTGTTTATCTGATACAATTTAAATCTTGTTGCATTGCCATTAAAAATTATCTAAATATTTTTGCATTGTCATGGTTCTTTAAACTACCAGTATGTATGCTTGAGGCTTCTGCTAACTCTACAATGTGCTTTGCAACAACATTAGGCCCCAGGGAGGATATAATCCATGTCCTTAATGTCATAGCAATTAGCATGGCTTCGGTTGTTAACTAGAACCACATTTGCTAAAAATTGTAACTGATGGCCTTTTGCCTTCTCTGCTCTAAAATTCTCTCCATACACTAACTTTACAGACTTCAACTTCTTTGTTAGCAATGGCATCTTGCAAAACATGACTATCACTCTGTTTTGGGTATTCTACATTTATTTTAGTATCTTGTTTTTCTAGACATTTTAAGGTATAGGAAGAGAACAGTTCACATGGGGAATAGTCCCATTGTCCAACTGAACCTCCTCAAATTTCAATTGCAACATTCCATGTGTTCACAGTAAATTTTGAATAGACCAGATTTGTCAATTCTCTGTAAACTCTAGTTCCTCACAAACATCATCTAATTGAAAAAAAAAACTTTAAATGTCATGTCCCCTCCTTGATTGTTATTTATAATCTAAATGAAACAATTATTATTATAAACTAATACAATCAACAAATGATTATTTGAAATTATTAATATTTAATTATTAAATATTATTATTAATATCTATTAATATTTAATTATTAAATATTATTATTATTATCCACAAATTAATATTGAAAATTACCATACAAAAATTATTTAGTAATATGTGAATCACATTTTAATAGAATTTAATATTGTTAATACAATTAATATTACTAATGCAATTAATATATTATTATTTAATTAATATATATTAATATTTATTATTAATAATATCCTTGAAATATTCAAATAAAAAAATAATAAATAAATAATATATTATAAATATAATTTATACATCATAAATTATAAACTTAATTTACATATTCTTAATTGTAAACTTAATTGAGTAAAGTCCCAATAGGGGACATTACAGAGTAGTTCTATAAGGCGGCGATATTAATACGAACATTACAGAAGGAGCTTATCCTAAGAACATCGATTAAGAGCATGACACATGAACGTGGCATACAATTAAGAGATAATAAGTAAGTCTACATGCATTACAAACCCGTAACTAATCACAGATTAGCTAGTGATAAGATGCAATTTAAATAGATACTAGGTGGATATCCACGCTGGCAATAGGGTAATCTTCTCTCCATCTCTCCATGTAAGTCTTCGATGGGGAAACCACACCGATATTAGAACCCTTGAGATCCAAACTTCATCTTATTCCCAAGCATTGTCCAGTAAAGCTGCTAATGAAATAATTAGAGTTATCAGTGTTTAAGGAAATAACGCTTGACACCAATAGATAATGGCAACCACTCTCATTGCTAAAGCACCGATGATGATATTAAATGATAATTAAGACAGACAGCGATTGTTTTATTCAAACCGATTTGATTATGAAGACACAACTATTGGTATGATTAACCGATTGTCAAGGAGAGGTGTGATATTCGTAAGGGGAGGTATAAGACGTGTCTCTTAAGGAAACCCCTTTGTGATGTAAATATATATTTGCAATCTTTTCATCCACAAAAGGGGAAGGAAGGAGAGAACGAAGTCTGCTCTCAACCCACACATCAAATTATTAAAAGAGACAGAAAAATCAAAAGAGAGAAAGAGGAAGTCTGATAAATATCGAAGGAGATAAAATACAGGCTGCAGGTCAAACTGCCTAACCTACCAAGTCTGGTATGTATGCTGCCAACACTGTTAATATTGTTCAATGTAATACAGTAAATAGGGATGTCACAAATGTATATGTAAATGAATATAGTTAATAAATATTTTAATATATGTATTAATGAATATTTTAATACATATATTAATGAATATTAATAATAAATATTTTAATACATATATTAATGAATATTAATAATAAATATTTTAATACATATATTAATGAATATTTTAATACGTATGTTTAATATATGAAGTCTGATGATGTTTTTTATGCAATTGTAATATTAGTATAAACTACAACAGTCATCCTTAATTTCATATGCAGTGGCAGACCAGATCTGACACATGTCAGATCTGTCTGCCATTACCAGCCACCAAACATACTACTAACAAGTAATGTTTTAAGCAGCAGTAGTAGTAATTTATATAATAGGTGGTGATATTACTAAATTTACTTATTTATTTATGTATACATATACTCAAATCAAAGTAAGGGATGATATAACGATCATAAATATAGATATTGATAATAATAATAAATGCTAATATAATACCTCTAGAAATTAGTAATAATTTATATAAATAGTAATAAGTAAATATGTAATGATTTATAAATAAATCAAAATACGATTAACTATTTTGTATTGTAACATAACAAGTACTTGATTGACTAAAGAAAGAAAGAACATTCCAGATATGATTCATGTTAAGGAAGTCTTGACTCTTAATCAAGTTAGTTTAAGTCATAAGTATTTTGAAAATAGATTAATTATGGTTAAAATTGATCAAAAACCTAGTAGGGGACATTACATTAAATCTATTTATTTTGTTGAGGCTTTCATCCAAAGAGGGTATTTTACTGTTATGCCAGATGAGTGGTCAAAGTAGCAACCATATCCAATGCTATAGACATAAGAATATACCAGATCTGCCTAATTTTGACTAGACACAATTTGAGATAGCAAAGGAAAGCCATAATATCAAGCTTGTCTGCTCAAAATATTGAGCTAGTGCGTGCCTTTTAAATTCCTTCAAAACTACCATTTATCTGTCATCAGTAGTAACCTCTGTCATGTAGTGTTCTCTTTACTTATGAACCCCCATGTTAATGTCTGTGCATATGATGAATTCCTTAAGTTTTCCTTAATGCCTTGTACTTGAATATGCTTCAAATCATAAATTGACAAACAAATAAGATGTTTTTTCTTTTGGTAGCATGCTCCTTGAGTTGATTACTGGTCTTAGGGCAGTAGATTCACCTGCATCATTTACTAAAGGAAGTCTAATGGATTGGGTTAGTACCATAGCTGTGATTATAATGTATAATGTGATACTATTACTGACAAAAATCTTATGCCAATTTATCAAATATCCATGGTTTAAAACTGATACGAGGATTTATCATTGTGCAGGCTCAACCCACCCTTACTCGAGCACTTGAAGATGGCAATGTTGATGAACTTGTTGGTCACCAATTGCAGAACTAAAATTCAAATAAGATGATGCAACTGGTTGCATGTGCAGCCTCTTCTGTTCAATATTTTGCAAGAAGACACCCTCTTATGGCACAGGTATATTGTCTACTTCTAGTGAGATATATTTGTCAAGCTTTGAATTATATTGTGTTTACAACATGCTTGTATTTCAATGCTATTGTTTTGAGTGCCTGGACTGAAAGTAGCCATGTTCTCCAGATAGCTCGAGCCTTGGAAGGTGATGTTTCTCTTGATGATCTAAATGAGAGAGTGAAGCTAGGGCATAGTACTGTGTATGGATCATATGGAAGCACGGACTATGATTCCAGCCAATATCTTTTTAAAGCTTTTCATTAGTTTGGCTTATTCTGTAAAATTTTAAGCAGAGCATTGCAATTGAATGTTTAAAATTTCCTAGACCACAAGCATGAATGTTTGATAGTCTCAGAAAATTGTGACAGAAAATTATATCAAACCTCTTTTTTGGCATTGTGTTTGGTTAAATTCAGCTTGTATATTTTCCTTTTTGAATAGATGCACTCAATTTCCCCTATTATGTTCTGGCATTGGTTTCTATTGCAGAGTTATGAATCAGAATTGATTACAGATATAAATATTTAAGTATTTGCCTCTTATCACTTTTAGATTTAAAACAGAGAGGACAATGTAGGCTTTTACTGGAATTTGTCTTCCTCCAAATGGTCTACTTATTAGAATGTCACACTCGATTCTCAAACGTTTCAAAGATTATGGGAAATTCTACCTACATAAATTTTGCATCAATCTTAAATGCATAAGTAACTTGATCAAGCAGGCCATCCAATCAACATCATGACTGCCTGAGTCATAATCCCACTTAGTAATAGGACTAGCTATACGTAAGCTTATGTTTCTACTTCTTGCAACTACATGTATTAGACTGTCATAGGAATAGGGCAGGTTTGCTGATAATATTTTAAAGTCATGAGGAAATAACAGTCCATCTTTTTATTTCCAAGCCTCCACATACAAGCACATCAAGATCAAGGTGAAGATAGTCATATGAAGCCTCTACAAGACAAAGAGAGTTCAATCAGAGATATACACAGATAAATGACAGTCAAAGGCAACCATTAAAGATGGAAGGACAGCCCATGGCAAGCACTGAGTCAACCTATTCAAGGACAACAATAGCACAACCCATTCTAGTCCACAAAGCACATATATCACTATAAAAAAAGCATCCTTTGAGCACACAATCACATAACCCTACCCAAAACAAAGAGAGCAACACCTATATCAAAAGAACGAAGAATTGAACAATGTTCATTGTTGTGGCATTTTTAAACAGAGCATTAATATGTAGTCAATATTGTGACAAAAGGAGATGTGATCAAGAATGGATCATCTTCACAGTGAAATGATAAGGATACAGAGCAATATTTTGTCCCAAACATAACGGAGGATAATCATAGCAGTAATGTGATTTGTTATATACTTGAAGGCTACATGTATTATGGAAAATTGTAGTTGTTGAAGCAGAGTTGTCGCAACAGTCTCCTCATGATTTCACAAAGCAGTAGCAGCACAAAGAACATACCATCCAAAAGAATCAAGTCAATAAATAAAGAGAAAGTTGCAACCCTCAAAGTCTGAAAAATCTCAAGCAAAGGATACAAGGATCAACTTCAAGGCATATATGGCTATCAAGTCAGTCCAAGGATATTAAACGAGCATGAATACTCATTCACAAAGGTTATATGACACGGAGAGTTTTGTTGTAGATCTCGCACAGACACTATTAAAGAGAAAATACAGTGATAAAGTCATAAAGATAATATGATAAGGTCAAAAGTGAATGACAAGAGTTGTGTGAGCAGCCTACATAGAGTGCCTATGATACAACCCAATAAAGAAGTTTATTATAGTGGTAAACAACGAGAAACCCTAGATCATAATGAAAGATGAAGAGCAGAATTGATTTATTTTGTTTGAGTAGATTGGAGATTAAAATACCAAAGGTGACAGTGAATAAAGGTTACAGCAACATCAAGAATCACAATGCCAATGCTAATCTTAATCAACATACACAAAGCATAGATGATTCACAAAATAGAGACAGGTGTCAAATGACATGTATGCATTTATTTTTTACAAGAAAAGACAACAAAACTATCAAGCTGCAGTCCCTTTTAGTCTCTTTGAAATAAATAATAGATTCGAGAGAAAAATAGGGAAGGTCTTAATAGTAAATAGAGCAGTATATAAAAGTTGTGACAATGAATTTCTTCATGATTAAAGAGCAGACTTGAAAGTGAATAAGCAATAACAGTAAATACAACAGTGAATTTTTCTCAGAAATATTAATGCTTAAGAACCCAAGTATCAAGAGTTCACCATCAAAAGAGGTAAAGAGTAGTTCATTCTCAAGGCATAAAGAGGCAGCCTTAGTCATAAAAAGCCCCAAAAAGACAATTCTAAGAAGCAGAAGGTACAATTCATGACAGTGATGATTGACAGTCAACATAAAGGATTGAGCATAGGGTAATCATTGCGATACCAAGATTGAAGTCATAGTTTAATGTATATAGTGTATATTAAAGAGGATGCATTATACTATTGTAGCATTTGTGGTAGAACACAGTCAATCCTACTAGATATCATGGAGGCATGACATAAAATGTTCACCAAGAATCATTACATACACAGTCATAAAGATACATCACTGTCAAATAAACAGAGCATAGTATCAAAGCCTCAAAGTAAGACCAAATCATTGAACAAAGGCAACTTTAGGGCCATGAAAACCCTCTACAAAGGAATTACCAGACTTATGAAAGTGTTTTAAGCATTTCAATGGACAAAGAACACAGATAGATGAGAAAAAAGTTTTAGTCACAGATTATTGCAATCAATGCCTTGACAAGCCCTTTTAGCAGCAAGCAGGATTACTTTCAGTAATCATAGTAGTCCCTAATGGTAGCCTATCCATCAAAAAGGCTTAAGTAAAGAATGTATAAAACACAATAATCCAAAAGCTCAGTCACAAACTTTAAGGGGGTTATCAATTTTTCGCAAAATTATCTCTATCAAATCACAGTGTTTCTTCTACAACACAAAAGAGCCGAATTCAAAAATGTGAGCAAACCTAACCTTAGATCTAAGGCATGAGGTAAAGAGGATAGTCATTTCAAAGACAAAGCATTGACAACAGGTCTAAATCATAGAAATGGGACTCGCCCGGACTCGCCTAAACTCGGCGAGTCCGAGTCCGAGTCATGCTCGCCAAGTCGCTGGGACGCGGACTCGGACTCGTCCGAGTCTGGCGAGCAAACTCGCCAAAATCGCCGAGTTGGCGAGTTTGGCTCAAACTCGCCAAACTCGGCGAATCCCGAGCCCCAAACTCGGCTACTGGCTGCCCCCAAACCCCCGTCGAAAAATATGGGGGAGAACTGCGTCGATAGAAGTAGGGAAAATTTAAGCTCCAAGTCTAACATTGATTGGATCGACCAGGTAGATATAGAGGCTGAGACTGTAGCCATGGCAGAGGAGGAGCGGAGAGCACGAGCACAGACAGGAGATTCAGAGGCAAATAGTGACACAGATGTTCTTGATGTTGGTGAGCATGGCATGGTGTCATGGGGTGCGGCTATGGCTGTCGAATCATCCAGTACCTACCTTAGACGCCTTCGCAGGGGGCCGGGGCTAGAGGGTGTAGGCTCCTCTGAGCCATAGGCTTGTAGTTGTATTTACCTTTGGTATTTGTATGAAACATTTGATGATGATCATATGATGACATGGATTTTTTATTCCATGAGTTTTGTAATATTGTATACATTTGACAATATTTATATATCTATGTTTGTTATTTCCTTCAGCTACAATTTGCGGTTATGCTTATGTGATTGATGTATACTTGTGTATGTAATCAAATGAGCCGAGTTTGATGATGTTATTGTGTCTTTAAGGTGTATTCAATAAAGGGTGCCTGAAACAAGTTTTAAATCTTTAAAAATCTCTAAATTTCTTGAGTTTTTCACTTTCCCGAGTCCAGCCGAGTTTGGAGCTGTAATATCCCAGTAATTTTTTTTTTGATTTTTTAGACCAATAACAATTCATCCACAACAATTAACCCGTTAAGGTTAGAGGAATAAACCAAAACAATTGAAAGGGAACCCTTCCACCTTTTGTTCACTGAGAGCCCAGACTGGGAGGGTGAGAGCATACGGTGTTCCGGGGATCGTCAGCAGCAATAATCAAACTGAAAATTACAACGCATGGGCGGCAAGCCAGCCCTTTCTGCTTATCCAGCAAGATAGAAACCAAACTCTTGGCAGTAAACCGACCAAGGAGAAACCACAAGGAATTGAAGTACAATCACTCTACTGCGTATTTCAGCGGGAGGACATTACATTAAACAATCACTCTACCGCATATTTCAGCGGGAGGACATTACAATAAACAATCACTCCACCGCATATTTCAGCGGGAGGACCATAGCATTAACTTATCACTCGATCACTTATTCAGCAGGAGGACTGAAAATTATAAATTTGTTGCATATCAGGGGGTAAGCCAACCTCTTCCACTTATTCAGTGGGATGAGAATTACAAAGATAGAACTAGTTAGTAGTACTACTACCTAACCTTACAATAATAGAGATGATAGAAGGAGAGTAATGCAGATTTCTACAATAAAGATATAAATTTCTGTTACAACCAATCTGCAGGCTGAAAGTACAGACCAGCAGCCTAGAGAAATGCCAAAATACTCATAACTCCCTCATTTTACATCCAAATCAGCTCAAACTAGTCCCAAACCCACCGTACATCATATGCAATGGCAACCAATCAAAACAACACCCCAAATAAACCCTTATCTAATTTGCACGCATCCCAATGCAAGGCAGAAAACCCACGCCTAGCCTACGAATTTTGATTTGGCATAATAAATTCAAAACTTAAACAAACATGCTATAAACTTACAAAGTTTATCGCCAGTACTGGGAAGGAAGATAGGGCTAATACCCATAACTGTCAGTCGCTCCAGTAGAGAGGTGTGAGCAAAAATGTGCTTCAGCCACAGGCGAAACCAGCAAGTTTCCAGAATCACTTTCAACACCAAAATGTCTATGGCAAACTCTGAGAATGCAGAAGAATACAATGCACAGCTAGGTACTGTATTTCAAGTACGAAACCGGGTAGCACTAGGGAGACGCACTCCGAAGCCTCAAGTTCTATCGCCAAACCGGCAACATAACCTTACAAATTTTCAAGATCTCCCAAATGAGAGCCCAAGGCTCTTATTTATAACTTCTCACCATTCAAATTCAAATGCAAATTCCACTTCCCATTTGCATCGCATTTCATCTTCATGTGGACCCAGTGTAGCGCCCAAAGCAAGAGTCAAACCTCACGCCCAAGACTTGGACCCATGTTAACCACTTTTGGCGAAATTAGAGATAAGTTATAAAAAATATAACATCTTCCTCAATATTTCGATATCTCTCTAATAAAAATGAATTTGCCAATAACTTAGGAAAAATAGGCATTAATCCCAATTTATAATAAATCAGTCGTTAATAATCAAATTAATTAAATATTAACCTTAGGATAAGGAATTAATATTCAATTATTTCGCATATGGCTCTGGTACTGATTATTAACACTGCTAGGATGAAACTGAGTTGGGACAACCACCAAACTGCTGCAGAATCAGAACCCCGTCTACTACCAAAAATAGAATTGTGCCACACTGCCACTTACTAAAAATAGTAAGTCAAGAATTAATGCTCAGAAAAGCATGATCATCACATCCAGAGGCAAAACATGGAGAACTCAGTAGGACAGTAACACCAGAATGGTCATTCCCTGACTTACTAAAAATAGTAAGTCCTTGTTTCATCAATTCCAGACCCTCATTCTTCATTCCACCTAGCCTACAGGTCTCAGGGATAGGCTAATGGACCACTGAAAAGAGTATTAATGAGAAGGGGACATTATAGGAGCCGAGTCTGACGCCGAGTCCCGAGTCCGAGTCCGATCCGGCCTTGCCGAGTTTGAGTCGAGTCTGAGTCCCATTTCTTTGGTCTAAATAATAATAGAGATAGCCATATTCAGTCTAAAAGAACAAAGCAAACAATCACTGTCCTAGTATCTTTTCCAGAGCTATTGAAGGTCACAGAGCATTCAGAGGTTAGGGATGTTTTCTTTACAAAACTTCAAAGAAGTTCAATATTATGATTCAAATATAGAAGCAAGGACCTCATGACTATGACAGCAAGAAAGAGCCAGACGACGGAGGATAGAAGTTGATTTCATAGGGCACATGATAAAGACACCAATGAAGAGTAAATACAGTGACCATTCTTTATGAAGACAATGAAGCAATGGAGAAAGATGCAGTCCATTCAAGGAATACCTAGCAAGGGGAATACTGTCAAGGGGAGACAGTGACTTTGATAGAGAAAAGACAAGAGAGCAAAGTCAAAACTACCGAAAAGATTTAAGACAAGGCTTGTAGGGTATAGAGTAGCAATATTGTTATAACAGTCCCAATAAAAGCCATTTCTCAGAGCAATCTTTTAGGGACAGTCATATCATCCTAGTTTATCTTTTTGGCAGCAATTAAAAGAAGGTCTAAAAGACAGTCCATAGCCTCATAATGAGTATAAAGACAATGATTTAAGAGTGTTGAGAGAAAAAAAGACTAAAGAAAACTCTAGGTTAAGTCAACAAGCTCCTAGATCATTCATTAAATCAAGGATAATGCAACCACTTGATAGTATTGGACAATCAGTTCATGATCAGTTTTGGAGGCAAAGGTGGAGCTTTCAGTTTGAGGCCTGAAAATGGGGATTTTGGAAGATAATGCAGTAGTTTGTCATCAGTTTAGGAGCCCACATGGATAATGCATGGGGTCAAGGAGAGGTTTGAGCCCACAAACTCTCAGTTTGCAACTATTATAGGCCTTTCTCTATCTCATTCCTCACCAAATTCGACCCAGGATGAATCAATCATGCAAGATAAAGATAGAGGCACGAAAGGATAATCAGTTAGAGCTCACTCCTGAGAGGCACAAACAGTTCTTCATCAGCTTCTCTTCAATTACTCTCAAGGCTTCTTTTATATTCTTTCATAGTTCTTTTCTTTCTCTCAGCTAGTATTGTAGCTTTTCCAGGCCCTTTCAAGATGAGGAACATTGTAACATAGATTTTAGAGGCATTTTCAGATTTGTATCAACAATTCCTTCCAATTTCAATAAAAGAACAATAGTTTTCCTTCTTAATACTTCATGACATAGAGAGTTTTGTTGTAGACAAATAATATGGGCTAATTTCAGAGTTTTCTTTGTTGCAATTTCAAATATATTGAAAACTATTTTGAACGAGTGTTTAGAGAGTTTTAATGTAAATGATGTTTGCAGCATGGCAAACTGTAAGATAAGTTTTCTTTTGCAAAATAAAAATAAACATGTTTGAATTTGTTATTGCTTGCTTAGATTATGATCAAGGGAGTACTTGTTGCATATTAGGCTCTCTCTCAATGTGATTTGTATTATAGTCAATATGAGAAATGTTTTATTAAAGGGTTTTCAATCTAAAAGACAAAACAGATGTGTGTTGGACATCTTTTATGGATATAAAGGAAAGAATATTATAATGTAATAAATTATCACATAAATGATTTAATCTATCAATCTCAATTTTTTTTGTAGTTCATTTATATTCAAAGCAACAAAATAAAGTAATGAAATGCATACCAATATTAAAGACCCAAAATCTATAAAATTACTCTTAAAAGTTCATCATAGAGGGGTATAAACAAAAAACACAGAACAAAGCATGGTGGTCACACAAAGTGATCATGAAAACAATCTAAACATTAAGCACATGTACATACCAGGTTTCATGTTTAATCATTCACATCAACCTCACCAAACACATCAACTTTAATGATAGCAACTTCCTTGTAATTATTACCATCCATGGAAAATCCTAGTAGCTGATTGTCAATCATAACAATTTGACAAAAAAGTACTTATAATAAAATAAAATAAATACAAAATACATGCAAAAGACAAAATTCCACACACTAAGTTTTTAAATAAGGAAAAAGAAAGGGGCAAAAGGAAAAACCTAAGTTGATGATGCAGCTCAGTAATCCTCTGTTGTCAATGGCCTATGAGAAGTGCTAATACCAGCATGAGAAATGGGCCCACCCATGAATCCAATGTCAGTGCCATGAATGACTGAAACATAAATATGAGTCAATCTATAAGAAATTAAAACAAATGAAAATATTTATTCTCAAGAAAAATAAAACACAGTGTGAAAACTTAAAGAATAAGAGAAAAATATCCTTTGAAGTGATCAAATCTAAAACTTATTATCTACAAATTTATACTATTTTATCAAAACATTGAATTACATCATAGATGTAACATGTGATGCTCACTATTATCATCGTAATGGCATAGAGAGTAAGCCATGTCAAAAGCAACAAGGATAATAATAGTAAGGATGAATAAACCAGGGTTGACAGCATCAAAAGTAGATGGCTATTTTATATTATTATTATCCTAATATAATCAATTATCTATATCGATACCATGTTTAAGTTATGCTTAAAAACTCTTCCTCGAGTGCCCTTACTTTGTCAAACTTTCCTCATTCATAGTTGTTTTTTGGTATGTCGTCATCCTTATTAATCTAATGCCTTGCATACCTTAAAAGGGAAGAGTTAATCCTCAACCCTGATCCTCAATTCCCTATTTTCAAATATTGACTACATAACAACTCACCATAATGGCCCAGAATGCCACGCGCATGCCAAATAAGCTACTAACACCCTAGAAGGTACGATCAACTATCAAATATCTTTCACTACTTGAGGATTATTAGTTCCATCCATGCATGGAACTATAGCGGAGGGGAAGAGTCCTTAAACGGTGATTAAATTGAGCATGAATAGCCAATCAGGATTTAGTATTTCCCAAGGTTTATTTTTGGAGGATAGTTTCCTTAGTAAAGTTGCATATATGTTAAGGCCAGTATTAGTTTAAAAAAATTTGGCACTCTATTATTGGCCTTTGTTACAGTTGCAGAATGATAGGAAAGTTTTTTAGACTTTCGATGGGAGAGAACACATATTTCTTTAGGTTGCAAAATGGCAGGAAATTTTTTTAGTCTTTCGACTGTAGAGTTTTTAAGATTAAAGCTATTCGCCAATTTTTCGGCTTCTGCAGGAATGCAGTGGTTTCAAGGCTTCAAAACAAGAGAGGACATAGATGCATAGAGGACAATTGGCTGGTAAAACAATAATGTCTGGCAATTGGCAATTAGCATATTATGTTGCATTCAGGTGAGGATTTAAAAAAATATTAGTTTCAAGTTCAAACATATTCCTTTTACAGGAATTCAAAACCCAAAGGTTTATCTCTACCTCTGAAATTGGACCTCAAGGATTGGATTTTAAGTTGTTTGTTTGCAATCACCATTCCTTATGCTGCCTTCACTCTTCCAATCTGTCAAACGAAGCAAGGAGAGATCCAATATTCAACATGGTAAGGGGTCATTAGTGGTAAGGCTTGCGCCTCACAATACAAGCACTAAAATATACCAAATCTCATGACAAATTATCCCATAACAATGTCAAATAGATCTCCTTTTACAAAGATACATTTGTGGTACAACATGTGAGTGGAAAAACTAACATGGTGGCTTATGCTTCAAGTATGAGTTGTCACCTACTTGTCTCAATAAGCAATTAGATTGTTGGGTTTGAGATGGTTTTGATGTAGATGTAGCTTGCTATCCTTGTCCATCAAAATTAGTTATGTATAGGCAGCACTAGAGTGTTCTCTAATCTCTGTTTGTTCTTTCCTTATACCGAAATCCTACATAGTTAGGCCTTTCCTCAAGAAAAATGCGATTAAGCTTTCCTTTCCCATCCTTGCCAAGATTTTTCCTAATATTTGCAACAATTACCAAAGATCTCACTCAATAAATTCTTGGAAGAGATTAGGTGATAAAATGACTAGCTAGCATGCTTCTATCATGATTTGTGAATCCTTGGTAGAAGCTAGTCTCCTTTTCTTGGTAGGCTCTTCATGAATGTCATTATCACTTCTGCTTTGTTAGTTTCAGCCCTTTTTCCAAACCCTAATGATTTGGGCAATTCTTCTTGCCTTTTTCATTATCCTAGAATTCCAACAAGTAAACTGCACACTCCAGCACAATTTTCATTTGCTTTGCTTCGTACACAACTATTAGTAGAGCTTTAAAAAGCTCTTTGTGCAGACCAACTGACATGTTTGCAATTGATGGTTTTTCCTCTACTAAATGATTTCCATGAGCTCTATGATTGTTAAAAGTTATTGACATTCTCCTGTTAGACAATATGATGTGGTGAGCAATTGAATAAACTATGAGAATAACAACAAAAATGATCACAACCACTAACAATTTATTGAGTAAAGCTACAAATTGAGCTTACACCGGAATTGCCCATGGCTTCAACTCTTTGATTAACTTTTTCTATATTCAAGATGAAGTTTTTTATTTTTTATTTTGTTATGTTTAATTACAAATTAAATGCTAGTTACATGTACTTTTCATCAGTTAACAAAGTTTTATGCCATTGGTTCATAGTTGTACTCTATAAATAATTCTAGATTCAGATTTATGTCCTAGTTCATAATTACAATTCCAAGCAATTTCAGAAAACTTAGTTCATTTCTTAATTTAAATTTAGGTGATCTAGATATAAAAGCCTTTTTCCAGATCCAAATTTCTTCTTCCCCGGCATAGTAGGGTTAACAAACTTCCTTACTCTATTTTGTAGACTCTAACAAACTTATGTTCAATAGTGTATTTAGTGGTATAAAATGTGATTTGGTTATAATACAAAAAGATCTCAGATCATGTGCCTCAAATCTTTAGAAGACATATCTATCTTTGATTCTGGTTTACGTTTCTCTTCTAGAATAATTTATGTTTGTCTTCTAGATTAACTCTGAGTTGCAGATGATATTGAAGCATGACAACCTAAATAAGGTGCTCTACCTTAAGCTTTTCCTCATGCACTAGTATCTTGTAGCTGTTATTTGGGAAAGTTCTCCTTCCTCTATATGTTAAAGAAATGAGACTTGAAATTGATTTTATTACAATTTTTTTCTTGTCTTAGAGTTCTCTACTAATTTTCCTCAATATTTTCTATTTCAACCTTTTTTTCTCCTGAAGACATGCACAAGTGATTTGAAATTTGAATATGCTACATTTGATCTATCCTATCTTGTCTATTTCCATTGAATAAGCACCCTGCTATGTAGATAAGCGGATCAAGCACAATGTGAGAAAAAATTAAAATTGATATCACAAACATAAATAGTAAGCTTCAAGCTTAAAACCAACATTAAATATAGGATAGGGATGGATATCTACTTTAAAGTTAACCACCATGACTACTCTTTATTTGGCCTTATAAGTTCACTATTTGTGGGTTTTTATCGGAACCAAAGAACTGCTAAATTTTCAGGCTTGTGGATGTTGTAGTTCATTTTAAGACAAATTAACACACACAAAAGATAATGTTGTACAATCTAAAGGTCTATCAAATACCTATACATTGAGATCAAATGATTATTTTTAATATTATAATTTTAAAAACTTAATCTGCCCTTTCAAGAACAGGTGCACGCTATTATTATATTAATGTCTATTATAACCAGAGTAATACCTCTAATTCTCTGACAGACTTATACGAATTCTATTCTACTTGTTTGTATTTTTTTTGGTTTCTATATGTTCATTATGTTAAAAAGCACAAATCTATATGACAGAATGATGAACACTACAAGCAACCCTATTTTAATTCAGCCCATTTCATGAAGATAAACTAATAAAAAATAAATTAGAACAACAGTAAAAAATCCAGTTACAAGAGACTTACAAACGACCAGATTTGTATCTAGATTTACAAAGATTTAAAAATCATATTTCATTAAAATATTTAGGATAACACTTAGTTTGTTAGTCCCTGCTTTTAGGCGGAGACTTATGTTTTCATATAGCGATCCTGCAATTAGTTTCTACTTGGGAAACAGTGCCAGTGTTTTTAACCTATGGTCTGTTGTGACGTTTTCACACATTGCCCCATTGCAAATGGGGACACCTACTTTTCGCTTTCTAGGATTAGTCTTCTTAGCTTAGTTCTAGGTTAGTGTTGAGTCTTTTGCTATGAACCTTTGCATTGAAGAGGTAT
The DNA here is from genome assembly GCF_030272615.1 of Cryptomeria japonica. NCBI lineage: Eukaryota > Viridiplantae > Streptophyta > Pinopsida > Cupressales > Cupressaceae > Cryptomeria > Cryptomeria japonica. Next base: position 639,655,466 of record NC_081415.1, on the reverse strand, counting down.
AGTGGGTCAAGAGGTCAGAAGTTGATCAAGTTTGTCTCTTTAAGATGAAACGAGGTTCGACACTTCCTTTGCCCATTCAAGGTTTTATCACTTCCACTTCTTCCAGCACTGTCCGTGGGTGCCCAAACCCGATCAATCTCCTACCACTACACCCCTTAACCTCCATCCCATCCTAAACCTCCCTTCACTTAACTTAAACCTACCCTTCCATCTTACACCCTAAACTCCCTTCACTAACTTCCTTTCCACCTTACCCCTACCCCTATTCTATCCTAATATCCCTCTACCCCTATTCTATCCTAACATCTCCCTACCCCTCATACCTTCTATCTCACACTCCCTTTAACCTACCATCCACACTACCTACCCCTTTACCCCTTTATTCCCCTAAAATCACCTATTCTGACCCACATCCCATAAGTCTTATTTCCTTTATTTCTCTTAGCTTACCTCTACCACACACCTATTAACCTACCCGTTCCACCCTACCATCTACCCTTTTCCTTTAACTAACAGTTCCACCCTACCATCTACCCTTTTCCTTTAACTAACACACTGCCGCCCAAACCCTTCCTTATCATCTTCTACCCCACCTCCCCCTCTTATCGCCTTCCTTACCCCCTTTATCCCCCTTCCTAACTCCTACCTCCCACCTCAACACTTCCTATAACCCCGTATCCACTTTCAATTACCCCTTATACCTCCCACATCCTAAACCTCCCTACCCCTCCTCCGTAGCAGCTTCCCTTACCACTTCCCTCACATTCCTCTCATCACCTTTTTGGACCCCACACACTCTAAAATGGGGAATTAAATAATTCTTTTAAGGACTCTCTTGCTGGGCCCCACAAAATCAGAGATGGAAATTTTAAAAGTTTTCACATGTCTTTGGCACATCATTGTTGGGACCCACCAACCACTGGCTGAAAATGTAAATTCTTTTTTTTCGGGTCTTTGGCATTGCATGGCCCCACCGGAATTTTGGAGTTAAGAAAAAGTTTCTTAAGGCATATTTAAAAGGTAAAACAGAGAGCATCCACCTCACCATCCCCAGCACATGCCTAAGCCCTTTCAATCCACGTTAAACCATGAGGCAAGGTGTGGCAATAAAAGGATAAAGAGTTGGCCTTTGAGTGCAGATGTGTCACTTTGATAGAGATAGAGCAAGAAAGACCCTAATATCCAACGCACATACAAGGGAGACATATCCATCGGCAAATAACATCATTGAATAGCCCAGACTCTTCCAAAAAGCAGCATATTCATCTTCCACAGAGCAGAATCTCTTCAATTACAGTGAATTTATTGAATGATATTATCCTCCTCTTGATCAGATTTAGTGAAGAATTACAAAAAATCAGAGGTAAGGGATATGATTTGACTGATGCAGGGTTAAAAATCGGGTCTGATTAGTAGCAGAAGCACTCAATTCATTCAAATTAGATCTCTTTTATTCATATAGAAAGAGGACAGATAAGGATAATATGTACTTTATAATGTTTGATATCTTATTGTTTGTCTTGCAGGTAAAAACAAAAGGGCAGGAATTTCATTGTATCATCAGATATGGAGCAACAACAGCAAGTGTGAGCAAAGCTCAGACATTAATGAGAATTTCCAAGTTCTGATTTGATGTTTAGCTAGGATAAGGAGAATAGGTTATTCATTTCAAACATCAAATAGTGCAGATTGAGAGACAACTCCAACAATAGAACAAATGGATGCTCAAAATCAGACCTACAAGCAGTCAATCAGACCCAAGATGACAAGTATATAATTTAACCAATCCAAGTTATGGTTTGCAAAGGGGTGTGTTCAAAAAATGATCAAGTTGAGAAGTGCAAAGGAGGTTATTCTGATCACTAAATACAAACAAGAGCAACCTGACTGAATTTCATTAGATTCAGGTCCCTAGCATTAAGATCCAAGTGAAATTACTCTTTGTGCATTCTCAAGGGTCAAGTGGATATGTCTTCTCATTCAAACGGTTCAAATGCTTAAGGTAGGATTCAATGAAGCAAAGGCAAGTGAAAAGATTGAATGAGGAATTTGGCATTTCGCTCCTGTACCTCTCAAAGGGACAGGATGTAATGTTCCCTTGCTAATGTACGACCATGTTGAGAGCATGTGGGTGTGACCATACGGTGAAGGTGAGGGCATACGGTGGAGGTAAGGCGTACGATGGGCATACGATGGGAGGTAAGGCGTACGGTGGAGGAATGGCATACGATGGGGGTAAGGCGTACGGTGGAGGTATGGCGTATGGTGGGAGGTAAGGCGTACGGTGGGCATACAATGGAGGAATGGCATACGGTGGGAGGTAAGGTGTACGATGGGCGTATGGTGGGAGGCGTATGGTGGGAGGTAGGGCATACGGTGGGCGTACGGTGGAGGAATGGCGTACGGTGGGAGGTAAGGCGTACAGTAGGCATACGGTGGGCGTACAAAGGAGGAATGGCGTACGGTGGGAGGTAAGGTGTATGATGGGCGTACAATAGGCGCACGGTGGAGGAATGGCGTACGGTGGGAGGTAAGGCGTATGGTGTGCTTCAGTGAGTGTGCGGTGAAGGGTTGATCTTTCGTAAGCAATAAATTTTGAATGTATCGGATTAACAAATATGCAACTGGAGTGATAAACAATGATGAGATTCAAGATTTGCCAAATCCAGAACGAGTACAAATAAACAGAATAGGGTGAGGGGTGAATCTCACCGAAACTGCAAATACCAAATAGGGAGGGTCTTTCACCTCCGAAATGGCAAATACCAGAACTCCAACAAGAATTCGCACAAGAGAGAACAAAATATCAAATTCGCATACCTACAACAATGACTAACTCAGCCATATATATGGGCTCCAGGAAGTTTCCCGAAGGGTTACAAACGGGCCAACACCAAAAAGTTTATAACTAACTAATTAATTAAAGGGGCCCGAAATATATTATGAAGTATGGGGCCATACAATAAATTATTTAAATGGACTATTTAATTATATCGGGGACATTACACAGGAGCGATTTTCACCCTAAGCCATGTACATTGCTCTCAAATCAGAGCGAATTCTTCCAAAGCCTCCCTCTTGCTTCCAATTTGGATCAAACTCATGCTCCGAAGCTTTGATGAAGGAGAAATTGACTTATACATGTCTTTGAAAGTGAATTGAAATAAAGTTCAATAATGGACAAGGAAGAATTTGAGCCAAATTGCTAAATTCGCTCATGTACCTCTCAAAGGGACAGGAGCGAATCACCTAAGAGACAACGTACCTTGCTAAGGTACTGTTGTGACCATTTCACACATCGCCCCATCAGGATGGGGACCCCCTCTTTTTCTTGAGTTTCGCTTTCCCTTAGCTAGGTTTTTTCTCTACTTGCTAGGTGTTTTGAGTGAGTTACCCTCTTTTTCTTGAGTTTTGCTTTCCCTTAGCTAGGTTTTTTCTCTGCTTGCTAGGTGTTTTGAGTGAGTTAGTGGTCACCTGGGCTGGGTAGATTAGGGTTTCTCTCAAAGAGCTCACCCTAGGGTTTCTTTCAAAGCTGAGTGTAGCCTGGATTTGGGAAGTCATATGTTGTCTGCCTTGAACCCTAGGGTTATCTTAGAGGGGTTTTACCTTTCAGGAGATTGAAGATGGATAAATTGTGCAGAAGAGATAAAAGTCTCAAGTCAGGGTAGGACAAGATTGTTGGTTTTCATGTCAAAGTCTAGTCTTCCGTCAAGTTAGAGTCGATTAGGCAGAGCTAGTAGCAAAGGGAAGATTCAGGAATTGTTGAGCAAACTGGTAAGGATGTGGAAGGATCACCAAGGGTTGAGTCTAGGACAAAACACTTGTTTGGATGAAGAAATATGAGAGATGAAGTCAAAATCTGAGCCCAAGGGTGAATTTCGCTCCTGACCCTTCCAAATGGTCGAGAGCGAAATTCTTGTATGATCATATTTCTTCACAGAATCTTGAACTAAATGCTAATTTGATGAGCCAATTCACTTGGTGATGATTGAAGGAGGATTGAGAAGTTATGTCCAAAGCATGAAAAGGAGGAAGGAAGTGAGAAAGGTGCTCAAACTAGGAATTTCGCTCCTGACCCTTCCAAAGGGTCCAGAGCAAAATTCACATTTCCTCTATTTTGCTCCTTGTTATGGACAATTTTGTTGACTTCTAAGCATGATTGGAAAGACTTTGATGTGTTCTTACCTTTGAAAGGTGAATTGAGGCGATGGTAGTGAAAATCAACCCAAACTAGGAATTTCGCTCCTGACCCTTCCAAAGGGTCCAAGGGCGAAATCCTCCATTTGACCTTCCTTTTTGCCTTGAGACCTAGGTTAGCCTTGTCTGGAGCTAGTTTTGATGGTGGATTGCCTTGATTGGGGTGGATTGCCTTCCTCAAACTTGAATTGAGCAAGTTTGAGGAAGGATTGGATGAATGAAGCACCAAATCAACCTGGAAAGAGGATTTCGCTCCTGACCCTTCCAAAGGGTCCAGAGCGAAAATCCTTATAACTCTCATTTCCTTCCTTGTTTTGGATAGATGTTGGTTTCTAAGGCATGAAGTGAGGGTGGATTGGTATGTTCTTGCCTTGAAAGGTAGTTGGACACATCAAAAGATGAAGATTTTGACCTAAGACATGGATTTCGCTCCTGACCCTTCCAAAGGGTCTAGAGCGAAATCCACTTTTCCTCCACTTTGCTCTTTGATATGACCAAGTTTGTTGACTTCTAAGGTGTGATGGGAAGGCTTTGATGCACATTTGTCTTTGAGAGGAGATTTGGGGTGATGAAGGAAGTGGGAGACCAACCAAGAGCATGGATTTTGCTCCTGACCCTTCCAAAGGGTCCAGAGCGAAAATCCCTATAGACTTCAATTTCTTCCTTGTTCAGACCAAGTTCTTAGTTTCTAAGGCATGTTAGGAAGTGTTTGACATGTTTTTTGCCTTAGGGAGTGACTAAAGGTGGAGGAGATGAAGAATTTTAGCATAAAACTTGAATTTCGCTCTTGACCCTTCCAAAGGGTCCAGAGCGAAATTCTTGAAAACACCCATTTTCCCCTTCGATAAGGTCAAGACCTTGGTTCTTATGGCGTGGATGCAAGAAGAGTGATGTATTTTTTCCTTCTAGAGAAGATTGGAGTTGAAAAGATGAAATATCAAGCCTAGAACATGATTTTCGCTCCTGACCCTTCCAAAGGGTCCAGAGCAAAAATCTCCATGGACCTCATTTTCTTCCTTGTTTGGCCAAGTTCTTAGTGTCCAAGGCATGTTGGAAAAAAGATGGACATGATCTTGCCTTGGGGAATGATTGAAAGAAATAAAAGGTGGAGATTTTGTCCTAGAGGGGGAAATTTCGCTCCTGACCCTTCCAAAGGGTCCAGGGCAAAATTTCACAAAACCACTCTTTTCTCTCAATTTTATGCTAAGTATGGGCTAGGGTAAATTAAGATGGGAGATGTCTTTAGGCATGACTTTGACTTGTTGGTGATCTTCAAACTTGAAGGAATTGAGCAAAAACTAGGATTTCGCTCCTGACCCTTCCAAAGGGTCCAAAGCAAAATTCTTAAAATCACCTATTTTCCCTTCAAAGCAAGTCAAGTCTTTGTTTTTTATGGCATGGATGGAAGTGAGAAGGTGTGTCCTTGCCTTTTGAAGTTGATTGAGGTTGAAAGAATGAAGAAATAAGCTCAAAACAAGATTTTCACTCCTAACCCTTCCAAAGGGTCTAGAGCAAAAATCCTAAAACCTATCCTATCTTCAAAAATTTGTGCCAACCCAAGCCTAGCCCAAGTTGGGAGATGTCCTTAGTATTGTCCTAGAATGGGTTTTGGCCACCAGAAATGTAGATTTTAGACTAGGACAAGGATTTCGCTCCTGACCCTTCCAAAGGGTCCTAGGCGAAATCCTAGATAGGTCCTATCCCTAGCCATGATTTTGAGCAAAATTCTCCTTTCTAGTCATTTTGAGGTCAAGCAAATGTTGTCAGGTTGAGAGATGGATCCAAATGAGGGAGTCAAGGGGAAACAAAGTGAGAAGGGTAGACCTAGGTGAAGGAAACAAGCTAGTCAAGAATTTCACTCTTGACCCTTCCAAAGGGTCCAGAGCGAAATTTTCAATTCCACCTAATTTGCTCATGATGAAGGTCAAGTTGTGGATTCCTAGGCTTTGGAGAAGAGAAGGCTAGCATATGCTTGTCTTGGAGGCATTTTGAAACAATAAAATGATGGAATTTGAGCTCAGTCAAGAATTTCGCTCTTGACCCTTCCAAAGGGTCCAGAGCGAAATTCTTCAAATCACCTATTTTCTCCTTGTGTGAAGCCAAAGCCTTGATCCCTATGGCGTGATTAGACAAGGAGTGATGTATGTTCACCTTGCAAGATGAATTGAAGTGAGGGAGATGAAGAATCAAGCCTAAAACTTGAATTTCGCTCCTGACCCTTCCAAAGGGTCCAGAGCAAAATTCACAAAATATCATTTTTCCTTCAAGTTTGTGCTAGGCCAAGACAGTGATCAAGGTGGATTGGACTCAAGGATTTCCACAAGCATGCATTTGAGTAAGTTGTGGGTGCAAGAAGTGAGGATTTTGAGATAAGGGATGAATTTCGCTCCTAACCCTTCCAAAGGATCCAGGGCGAAATCCTTTGAAATACCTATTTTTTCACCTTGTTCCAACTAGGCAAAGGCAAGTTGCAAGGTTATGTTGACAAGAGCATGGAATAGTGAAAAATCAAGATTGTGAAGGTATTGAAAGATGAAGTAAATGGACCTAGGTGAGATGTTCAAGCAAGCCTCCTTGGGATGGTTTAAGCCTTTCTCACACCATGAACATTCTATTGACTATGAAAACTAGGTGTGCCTTCATCAAATTTTGAAGAAACTCTAACATCTTCTAGGTTTACCTTGTCTCTTTAAAGAATCCACAAGCGAATTTCTTCAAGGCACATTTTTCTTATCTTAAATCACTCATTAAGCCTTATGTTTGATAAATAAAGCAAATACGCCTTGACTAAACAATTGTTAAAATTGGCTAAATTGACCTTTGGGCTTTGAAATTAATTGAAAAAAGAAAAATCTACTCTTTGGCACCCAATTATATCTTTTTTAGCTAAGTTGGCCAGCTTGGAAGTGATAACATTTTTATTTTATTTTATTTATTCAAGTCGGCCTATTGGCAAAATGGAGAAATCACCATATAAAGGGGAAGAGATTTGTGAAGCATCATTCATTCATTTGTATTCTTTCCTATGCGAATTTGAGGAGCAGAAATAGAGGAGCGGATTGCAGCAGGTATAGGCAAATTTCTGATTGAGGAAGGTTGATTAAAGGCTAAATCGTCAAGGGTGAACCTGAAGTGCAGATCAAAGACCTATCATCTAGCACAAATCTTCATTTTTTTATCCATCTTTTCAAGTTGATAGCTAGAAATCAAGGAGAAGGTATCTACAATCAGATTTTTGAAAGTATATTGAAGATCTGATTCAAATTTCTATATCAATCCTTTTTGAGGTTAAGTCTTCAAAAATCTGGTTTGATTCATAAGTGATATCAATTTGAAAATTCATAATTTTAAGGGTTTATCACTTTATTTTCAAATTGTAATCTAATCATTTCTTTAAAGGTTTCAAATCTCCTATCTTGGGTATTATACTTAAACCTAACTTAAGCCTCTAGCCTCTTTTTGTAGGTATCAAATGACGACCACAAAGGCAAGTGGATCCACTACTCGGCAGGCTCTCATCAAAGGAGATCAAAAGAACAATGATTTGGAGACCAGGATCGTGTCCAAATGGAGCAATATCGGAGACACCAACTTAGGGAACTTCAATGTGAGGAAGTTTTGAGAAGCGCCCTACATCGGCAAGCCATCACCCATAGCTAAGAAGATAATTGAGAGTGGCATCATCAAGGCCGCAGGCTTCCCTCCCGCAGTCAAATGTCACGAGCTAATGATTGAATGTGCCCGGCACTATGATTCACATTCAAGGACGATCGTAGCCGAGGATGGAACTGTCTTAGCATAGCTTTTAGAAGAAGCTATAAGTGAAGCCTTTCATCTACCGGAGCCAAGAGATATGATCTACAAGAGCTTGGAAGGAGCTAGGTCCATCTACGAAGATGATCCTGATACTTGTCTGAACTTCATCAATAAGAATTGGTTACTCAAGAGTAGGCCTCGCTTGAACAAGATACCCAATACGCCGCACAGAATTGATTTCCAAGAAGAATCAGGGACTTGATAACCATGCTCAATCGGGTTATAGGTGCTTCTCAGGCCTTCTTCTTCGACAAGTGGATGTTCTTCTTTATTCAGGTGATCATCCAAGGAAAAGGAATGCTCAATTGGGCTAGAATCATTATCAACAATCTAGACGTGTAGTTGAGGAGGCTAGTCCCTACTAAGTCATTCCACATGAGTTCATATGTTATATAATCCTTAGTAAGAAGTTTTGAGTATGCAAGGCTACCACACAAAGGAATTGTTGGGAGAGGTCCCAGAGAAATAAGAGCATGTGATTCTTATGTTCAACTACATCATCCGCCAAGGAATGACTACAAGCTAGTCAATGACACCTTCACAATGTATATCACTAGGACATTGCAAGGAGGGATTCACCATCGACTGTCTACCGAGGCACAAGAGCTCATGAAGAAACATGGTGCATGGTTCATCCAATTTCCAAAAATTCACCTACATCAGGGTCCATGGATGTCCTTCACCTCCCTACATGTTGCCAAGATATCCTATAGACAGAATAATATTAATGGAAGTGACTAGACAGTTGGCAGCTTATGCTAAAGCATCAAGACATAAGCATGGAAATGGTATTCCCGTACCTATTTTACTGGGAAATTCAATTGAAGTGTGTCCTAATTCTCAAGCTGCAGAAGATGCAGAAAAGGAATTATCTCTGTATTCATTCATGTCCTTTGCCTCCAGACAGATTTTCGATCCTCATGGCCATATGGAAGAGACAGTTGGGAAGAAGTACAAACATGAGTTTCAAGTGGAGGACTTCTGGATGAATGTCCAGGATGATGTAGAGGTGAAAAGAAAGATGCATTCTAGGTTACCCTTGGATCTTATCAGGAAATGTAAAGTTTATAGAGTAGACGATCAAGCCCAGGACAGTGGTAGATATCTCCAATCTTCTAATGAGAAGGAAGACAAAGAAGTGAAGATAGATTGGAATGAACAAGAAGTTGGAGACCTAAGAGCATTGATGGACCTTGTTTTAAATTGCACTCGCAGATGGGTGGACGTACAACATCAAAAATTGAAGGAGCAGAATATAGCCATGACATCCACCCTAGAAACAAGAACAGAAGAAGGGGAAGCAAGTGTGAGTGAGAACACTTCTCATTCCAAATGGTCGAAAAGAAAAGAGGGACCTGAGAAGAGAGAACCTTCCAAGAAGAAACAAAAGGTGAGTCCTGATCGTCCACCGAGTAGCTCTTCTAGACATGAAAAAGAGATAAGTCAAGGAGAAGATCAAAGACAGATAGTGTATGAAATTGATGAGTCTATGGAATCCATGGTGCAGAATGATAAACAAGGCAAGAGACGAACACCTCAGCACTCATCAAGTCAATCTCTCAAGGTTGGTGCTAATGTACAACAAGAAGAAAAGAACGATGATGAAGCAACATCTCCTTTCAGAGACGATAGAGCTCTGCCTAAAGAAATAAAGGTAAGGGAAAGAAAATCTTCCATTCCAGATTGGCTAAAAGAAAGACTGACAAGGGTAGTTGTGGTTGAAGAGGAAGAACAAGTATTCGACTTGGAAAGTCTCATAGGAAATTCCCAAGAAGAAATCGAAAAGAAGAAGGCCACAAAGATGTCAAAGGTAATTAGAGATGATTCAAGATCCAGGAAGATACAGGTAGCCACACCAGTAGTGGACAAATATGAGGATGAGATTATGGCAGAGGAGTATGATCTAGGGACATTTGATCTTGGTCCACTTACCTCCGAGCAGGCCATGGAAGAAGCAATTGATTTAGTGAGAGCACTTAATGACAAACTCAAAGAAGAAATGGAAAAGAATAAGAGGCTAGCAAGGGAGGTTAGCGCTTGGAGGAATTATTTTAGGCACCTTAATCAACCATTAAGGCGACAGGATCCAGCAATATCACCTTTGCATGCACTTCCTCCTGAATCAATAAATGAGGCAGAAAGGATGAAGAGATTAGCCCAACTCATGAGTTCATGGACTGATGAATCTTACAAGGTAGCCATTGAATTTGTAACAAGAATGATGAAGACAGTTCATCGGGATATCCAAGTCCTTGAAATCATTCATAATCTATTGATAACTGTGGATGCATTCACTCACACTAGAGACATTGTCATCCTGGTCTTGCAAGTGATAAGGACGTCAAGGCAGATTTTAGCACAAGAGAAGATAATGGATGGAGGAATCCATAACCTTCTGCAATGGTCAACTTTGCTCCAAATGAAGGAAGTTCTTTTCGAAGACATCAATAAAAGATGTAGCCGAGTTGAAGGCACTATACACCCTATCCAGGATAAGGTGTTTGATGTGTTATGTACAATCCTTGACAGAAGGATAGAGATCGAAACAGATGTGGATATCCAAGAATTGGAAGATAGGATCAAGATTATTTTTTGCAAAGAGGAGAACATGGTCACAGAAAAGCAACGAGATCAGATGTATGCTATTATGTTCCTGATCGAGAAGACAAAAGAGCTAGAGCCTGGATGGGAGATGACTCTTCTCGCAGCTTTTGATCAAGTCCTTCACCTGGAAGAACAAATGAAGAACCTGCATGAGATTCCCATTGTTGAGATTGAGAGGATTACGTCCAGATTCATTGAATATGCCAAAAAAGAGCATAGAAAAGGGAACAAAATTCTAGATGAGAAGTTGTTGTAAGATGATGTGGCAACTTTATTCCCATTGGGCTATTTTTCCTTGTTATTTGTGCCAATTTCTATTGGCTATGGATTGATAGTGTTTATCTTAATGGGGTTCTTTTTGTAATAATCCCTAATTAGGGTTTAGGTGTCAAAATCTCAGTCGTTGATCTTCTTCGAATCTAGGCCATTCATTGTATTTGAGAGTGCCATATAAGCCCTCACTCAATTCATTTTAAAGAGTTAGAGAGTTAGAGTCCGAAAAAAAGATAAATAAGATTAAGATTTTTAGCAGTAGAGAAAGAAGTAGTGAAGAGAGAAAGATTGAACAATTGTTGTTTTATTTTGCTATGAGATCAATGAAATATTGAAGTTATGGTGTTTTATTGCAATCCTTGTGGCTATCTTCATGGTTGTTTATCTTCTTGAATCACTCTTAGTAGAGATAGTACTTAAGTTTTAGAATTAGATCAAAGGACAGATGTTTTGTTTGATCTTTGGTAAAACTCACAGTCCAAACCACTAGCTTCTTACTGATTGTAAGCACGCCTTGTGTGGTCAACTGGAGATATTAAGATTGTTTAAGAGTTCAATCATTATTGGAGATATTGATATGTATCTTAGTGATAGTATCTATCCCATTGATGATTTGAAAATCATTGAGTCTCCTTAGAAGATCGCACCAATTCCAACAAAGTTGTAATCTTTTGGCAATACTGAAATTGGTAGAGTTTTGCTAAGACCAGTCCTCATATAGCCGTTCTTAGGATTAGTTTAGTATCGCCTCCTTAAAAGCCCTTATCTTTTGCCCTTTTTGAAACATCGGTTAGTATTAGGAGAATTCAGTTTCCTCATTGAGAAGTAGTTGCAAGAACAAGCTTTCCCAGAAAGTACATAAGGGCCCTTGTAAAATAGCAAACACAACGACCACTGGTGCTTATCCACAAGTAGAGAACCTACATAACAGAACCTTGGAGTTTCTCCGATTGATCCTTCTGCGAAATCTTCAGCATTCGGGAACTTTATTCAAGAGACGATAGGATACCTTTGGGTATTTTATTCTGTGTTTGGTCGTGTACAAAAGACACATCAACATGTACCAAAGCGAAATTCTTGAGAAGACCTAATTCTTCACCTAGAACATTGAATGGATCCTACTTGGAGCAGATTTGAGGGCAAATTACCATGATCTTGATGAGAGAAGGATTGGAAAGACAAGTCTAAGGTGGAATGTGTCATGTCCCCTCCTTGATCGTTATATATATTCACAATGGAATAATTAATTATTATTAATTAATATATTAATTACCAACAAATGATTACTTAAAATTTATTTACTAAATATTATTATTTATTCTGTCATGTCCCCTCCTTGATCGTTATATATATCCCTAATGGAATAATTAATTATTATTAATTAATATATTAATTACCAACAAATGATTCCTTAAAATTTATTTACTAAATATTATTATTTATTACTAATAATATTTTTGAAATATTCAAATAAAAATAAATTAATATTATAAACATAATTTATATATTCTTAATTGTAAAAGAAAACATATATATAGAGAGAGAGAGCAATTATTATTAATATTCAATATAATAGTTATCAACCAAACATAGCATCGGGTCATATTAATTATGACTAAGATGATGAAACCGATAGGAATCCTTCTTCAAAGTATTTAGTCATCGGTAATGATTTGGCAAGCATATACCAATCTGACTAATCATTGATTAGTAATAACAAGGCAATCAACATTACGGGCAGCGATTAGAATGGTTCTTCGAAGAGATGAGTTGGAAGACTAATGCCAGCAATTAGTAAGGGGGAGACTAATTGATAATAATAATAGCCTTGAAGGGATGCGATGAAGGGAAGGCTAGGACAGCATACAAAGAGCAATCGGTAGGAATTATTAGGGGGATGGAAAACTAGGATGCAAAGGGGGAATAATGATTGGGAACGAATATTGGGAAGCGGTGACTTTTCAAGGAGTCACCGCCATTCCCAAATCCATTCTAATGGACGTGACTCCCCACTAAGGACGTGGAGGATAATTCAGGGAAGGCTCGGGGAAGATAGACATTAAGGAGGAAGGGCAGCGGAATAGAAGAGGAAAATCATGATCAAAGGCAAGCACAGATCTGACACGACTACTGCAGATAGAACAGGTAAGTAAGGAATCGATAGTGTTATATGTTAATGCTTACTTCTGTATGTATTAATGGATATAAATAACTAATATTAGAATATATACATTAATGAATGACTATTCTCATAGATAGGTAATAAAGGAAGTTAATGTTAATGAATGTAATTAATGTATATGTAATATTTATGATAATGAATACTTTAATGAACACATTAATGAATGGTTTTCAGATATTAAGGAATAAGTATAAACCGTATGTTAATGAATTTGTACTACCATATGTACTAACATATGTTAAGAAATAAATCTGGATATTGGTTGATGAACATTTTAAGGAATATATGTAGAGAATACATGTTAAATCAGGAATATGTACATATGGATTAGGGAATAGGAAAATAGTAATAAAAGGCAAAAATGTATTATAAATGTAATCACATGTTGGAGGCTATAGGGAGGTAACTCCCTTAGTCTAAGGGAGGGATTATGATAATCCCTAGGGCAGTATATATACTGAACATCTATATGCATATGTATGGCTTGGTTGACTAAGTTCAACCAAGAACAGATGGATCTGGCCGGTCCCCTCTGAGGACTTGGGTGATGAGGTGCATCACCCAAGGCAAGGAATGGACATAGGGTCCTCCTTGGATGGCTTGGGTGTAAGAAATCACACCCAAGACAGGAATTGAATTAACCTTCGATTTCCTGGAGGGCTTGGATGTAAGAAATTACATTCAAGACAGGAGTCGAATTCACCTTCAACTTCCTGAAGGGCTTGGAACCAAGATGGGTTCGAAGAAGGCGAGCCTCACGGCCACCTAAGGACATATCTTCGTATGGAATTCATATCCTTTTTATTAGATGAGAATTGTGATTATGTAATTAAGTATTTTAAAGTTAGATTGCAAGTTAAATTATATATATATATATATATATATATGTTGTGTTCTAACAATTTGTTTTGCAGGACAATGATCTCTAACTAGTAGGGACATTATAGAATGAAGGAAATGAGAGTTGAATTGAGTAAAGGAAGAAATTCGCTCCTGACCCTTCCAAAGGTACAGGAGCGAAATCCTTCAAAGGACCTAATTCCTCACCAAAGGCATTGAATGATTGTCATTTTGAGAAATAGAAAGAGCAAATTGACTTGAACATGGCAAGAAAAGGATTCAAAGGTCAAGTCTAGGACAAAGTTAAGTGAAAAGAAGTATGAATTGAGCCTAGAGGAAGAAATTCGCTCCTGACCCTTCCAAAGGTACAGGAGCAAATTTCTCCAAGGCACATGTGTAGCACCTAAGTTGGACAAATCCCTCTTTCCAAGTTCTTTTATATGGATAAAATGACTTGTCTATACAGTAAAGAAGCACAATTTTGAAGTTTGAAGCATTGAAAAGTGAGCGATCATGAGAAATGTAATATCCCAGTAATTTTTTTTTTGTTTTTAGACCAATAACAATTCATCCACAACAAATAACCCGTTAAGGTTAGAGGAATAAACCAAACAACTGAAAGGGAACCCTTCCACCTTTTGTTCATCGAGAGCCCAAACTGGGAGGGTGAGAGCATACGGTGTTCCGGGGATCGTTAGCAATCATAATCAAACTGAAAATTACAATGCATGGGCGGCAAGCCAGCCCCTTCTTCTTATCCAGCAGGATAGAAACCAAAGCTCTTGGCAGTAAACCGACCAAGGGAAAATTACAATAAACTGAAGTTCAATCACTCTACCGCGTATTTCAGGGGGAGGACAGTACATTAAGCTATCACTCTACCGCATATTTCAACAGGAGGACCATTGAATTGAACTTATCACTCGACCACTTATTCAGCGAGAGGACTGATTACAAAACTGAATTACAAAACTTAGAAGGTGGCAAGCCAGCCTCTTCCACTTATGCAGTGGGTAATTACAAAAGAAAGCAGAAAGAAGGGGATGATCAGTACTACTGAAACAACCTTATAATATAGAGATGAGATGAGATGAATAATTGCAGATTTCTACAACATGACTGTAATTTTCTGTTACACTGATCTACAAGCTGAAAGTACAATTTCAGCAGCCTATGGCAACATCAAAACACTCATAACTCACTCATTCTTTGCCCGAATCAACTCAAATCAATCCCAATCCCACCGTACATCAAATGCAATGACAACCAATCAAACCCACATCCCAAACAAACCCATTTTTATTTTGCATGCATCCCAATGCAAATAGAAAAACCCACGCCTAGCCTAGGAAGTTTGATTTTGTCTAATAAAATCATTGCTCAATCAAAACAGCTAAAAACTCAAACATTGTATCGCCATGGCATGGAAGGAAGAATGAGCCGGTACCCAGATGGATGGAGTCGCCTGGTTCAGAGATATGAGCAAATTTCACTTTTAGCAGTCCCGCAACTAGCAACCAGAAACAATCAAATCCAACATCAATCACTCCATAATCTGCAACTCATTAACCAATCTGCAATGGGAACAGAAGGGCACAGCTAGGTACTATATTGCAAGTACAAAACTGAGACTAAGCTAGGAAGCCAACTTCGAAGCTCAGATTTTCAGTAGCCAAACCGGCAGCATAACGATGCAATTTTCAAAGATGTCAAAATGGGAGCCCAAGTCTCATACTTATAACTCCACACACCTCAAACCCAAATGCCATTTCCTTGAATTTCAGCGTTTTTCCTTTGCATTTCGCTCCAATACATGTGGACCCCAAGAGTGACGCCATTCCCCACAAGTCAACTCCCATGCTAAAGCAAGGACCCACGCACTTTGGCAAATATTAGAGATAAGTTATAAAAAAATATAATATCTTTCTCATATTTCGATATCTCTTTAATAAACATGAATTTGCCAAGAACTTAGGAAAAATATGCATTAATCCCAATTTTAATAAATCAGTCGTCAATAATCAGATTAATTAAATATTAAACCTTAGGATAAGGAATTAATATTCAATTATTTCGCATATGGCTCTGGTACTGATTATTAACACTGCTAGGATGAAACTGAGTCAAGACGACCACCAAAACTGCTGCAGAATCAGAACCCTGTCTACTACCAATAATTGAATTGTGCCACACTGCCACTTACTAAAAATAGTAAGTCAAGAACTAATGCTCAAAAAAGCATGATCATCACGTCCAGAGGCAGAACATGGAGAGCTCAATAGTATAGTAACATCAAAATGGCCATTCCTTGACTTACTAAAAATAGTAAGTCCTTGTTTCATCAATGCTAGACCCTCATTCCTCATTCCACCTAGCCTACGGGTCTCAGAAATAGGCTAATGGACCACTGAAGGAGCATCAATGAGAAGGGGACATTACAGTCCACTCTCCCCAAAATTGCTTGTCCTCAAGCAACTGTAAGGCTGGATGCAATAAGATCTCCTCATTTTCCCACATAGCATCCTCTACTAGTAGATTCTTCCATTTGATCAAGTATTCCCTGATCACTCTTGTCCTCAAAGTTCATTCCCTGAATTCAAGGATAGCTTCTGGAACCAAAACCAACTCTCCCTCCTCATCAAGCAGAGGTAACTCAACTGAAGCAACAACATTATGTCCGAAAGCCTTCTTAAGGCGAGACACATGAAATATATTATGGATCCTGCTGCTTGCTAGTAATTCCAACTTGTAAGCCACTTCTCCGACCCTTCTGCTGACTCTGAAAGGCCCATAGAATCGAGGCTTCAATTTCTCAACCCCACTCTTCTTGAGAGTAGACTGTCTGTAGGGCTAGAGCCTCAAATAAACCATGTCGCCCACCTCAAAGGTGCACTCAATACGCTGGTGATCAGCATACAACTTCTGCTGATTCTGTGCATGCTGGAGATTGTCCCTCAAAATTCTTAGAATATCTTGACTTTGCTGCATCATATCCTTGGCCTGAGGGGTTCTACTAACACCAAATACCAAGTCTGCGAAGCTAGGAGCTTCATAACCATATAGTGCCATGAAAGGTGACATCTGAATGGACATGTGATAGGAAGAATTGTAACAATATTCCCCTAGGTGAAGCCATCTCACCCAAGTATTCTGCTGCTCCGAGACATAGTTTCTAAGACAACCTTCCAACCACTTATTCACTATCTCGGTCTGTCCATCAGTTTGAGGGTGATAACTGGTGCTTGGAGTGAGCACAGTACCACACAATCTGAAAATCTCCTGCCAAAAAGCACTTAGGAACTTGCTGTCCCTATCACTCACAATGTTCTTCGGTAAACCATGCAATCTGAACACCTCCTGGAAGAACACTTCAGCAACTTGTGCTGCTGTAAAAGAGCTGGTGATGGCGAAGAAGTGAGCAAACTTTGTGAGTTTGTCCACCACCACATAGATACTATCCTTCCCTTGAGCCTGGGCCAATCCCGTGATGAAATCCATGGAAATACTTTCCCATTTTTGACCGGGAATAGGCAAGGGTTGTAACAAACCAGAGGGTAGAGTGTGCTCATCTTTGTTCTTCTGACATGTATGATGCTCTTTAATGTACCTCAAAACAACATTTTTAAGCCCCTTCCAAGAGAATCTCTCCCGGATCTGCCTGTATGTTTTGAAATAACCTTGGTGACCAACAAGGGGGATGTCATGGAAAGTCTTCAAAATCTTCTCTTTTAACTTAGATTCAGGCACTATGAAGATTCTTCCTTTGTACAGTATCAACCCCTCAACCAATTTGTACCTTTCATCATGAAAAGTACCTTCTATAAGGCTGATTGCAAACTGATTTTTGGCATAATCAGCAAGCAATAACTCCCTCCAACCAGCAGTAAGCTCGCAAAGTGAACTTAAATGGGGTCTCTTGGATAAGGCATCTGCCACCACATTGTTTTTTCCTTTAACATACTCTATATCGAAGTCGTAAGCTTGTAGGTTACTCACCCATTTATGTTGTCTCTCAATCAGATCCTTCTGATGCATGAAGTGTTTAAGACTATTGTGATTAGTCTTAACAATGAACTTACTCCCCACCAGATATTGTCTGAATTTTGCAAGAGCGTGCATTATGGCAACCATTTCCTTGTCATAAATGGAATATAGTCTCCAGGACCTCTCAAATTTTTGCTCTCAAAAAACTATAGGGTGCTTATCCTGCATGAGGACCGCACCAACACCTTCTCCAAATACATCACATTGTAGCTCAAATGGCTTGGTGAAATCAGGCAATGCTAAAAGTGGGCAGGAGCTCATGATCCTCTTAAACTGCTCAAATGTTGTCTGTCTTTTCGGACCATTCAAAAGCCCCTTTCTTGGTAAGATCTGTAAGGGGGGCAGCCAACTAAGAATATCCCTTTACAAATCTCCGATAGAATCCACACAATCCCAAAAATCCTCTTAGATGTGTTATGTTTTCGAGAGGAGGCCAATCAATGATAGCTCTAATCTTTTTCAGGGTCTACCTTCACACCACCTGCACTGATGATGTGACCAAGGTAGAGCAACTCTTCCATCCCAAATTCACATTTGGATTCCTTGGCAAACAGGGATTCGGATTCTAGTATGTCCAACACTTCATCCAATTGCTGAAGATGTTCTTTCCAAGATCTACTAAATATTAGGATGTCATCAAAAAATATCAAAACAAACTTCCTCAACTGTTCTTGGAAGATTCTGTTCATGCATGACTGGAATGTAGCAGGAGCATTAGTCAAACCAAAGGGCATGACTAGGAACTCAAAATGCCCAAAGTGGCACCTGAAAGCAGTTTTCTCCACATCTCAAGCTCTCATTCTAATCTGATGGTACCCCAATCTGAGGTCAATCTTGGAGAAGAACACTGCCCCATGTAGCTCATCAATGAGCTCATCAATCCTCGGAATAGGATATCGATTCTTGATGGTTTTCTAATTTAGGGCTCTGTAATCCACACACATGCGCATGGTCCCATCCTTCTTTCTCACCAAAACAACAGCCGAAGCAAAGGGGCTTTTGCTAGGCCGGATGTAACCCATGTCAAGCAATTCCTGAATTGCTTTCTCAATCTCATCCTTCTGCTTTTTTGGGTATCGGTAAGCAGTAGTCATGACTGGCTTAGCTCCTTCCTCGAGCTCAATAATGTGCTCGGCACCTCTTTCAGGAGGTCTGCTGGAGGTGGGTTTTCGAACACCTTGCTTCTCTTAGTTATCAAGGCTTGGATGTCTTTAGGATAATTTTGGTGCTCTTGTTGTGGTTCTGAAAGCATTACCATGATCTTGCTCCTATCCTTGACCATAGCTGAAATATCTGAGGAATAGTTGCCCTTATCCACCAGTAGATTGGAAGGTATTATCAAACACTCTGCTGCCCACTCCACTTGATTGTGGCAGATCAGTCTTTCCATTCTTTTCAAGGATACAATTTTAAGTCCCCCATGCGACATTCCTCTCAAAACTACCTTTTTCCCTTCCGACATGAATTTCAACTCCATGGTTTGTAGGTTCAGTGTGATCTCACCAAGAGATCTCAGCCATTGAATCCCGAGGACTACATCATCAGTCCCTCCAATGCTTACCACAAAGAAATCATCTCTGATTTCGTGATTTCCCAACTTCAGAGACATGTTGGAAATCATTCTGTTACAGGATATAGTGGAGCCATCTGCTACCATGACTTTGAAGCCCTTAACTTCCTCTGCCACTAGTCCCTTTTTTGCAACAATCCTTTCATCAATGAAGAAGTGTGTTGCACCTGTGTCAATGAGAGCTATGACACGATGCTCTCCAATCACACCCCGAACTTTGAAAGACTCATTTTTGTGAATGCTCAAGAGTTGAGCAACCACTCCTCTATCTTCTGACCCAAATTCAGGCCCTTAAGGAGCCTCTTCATACTCGCTGTCCTCAACTTCAGTTTGTTGTTCTGAAATTTCAGAATCTGATCCATCTTCTGAATAGCATTCCATCTGATGGAAATTCCCCTTTCCATGGCACCTATGCCCGGGAACCCAAGGTTCTCTGAAAGAGTAACATAGATTCTTTCTCTGGAGCTCTTGGCGGAGCCCATCATCCATACGCGGAGAGAACTTCTTGGTCTGATTCGTGAACTTCTTCTTATTCTTTCTGAAAGGGAAAGGCTTGGACTGAATTTTACTCTTTGGGGCAGCCAACTCCATACTTCTAGATTTTTTTATAGCTTCTGCCAAGGTGGGCGGATCAAAAGCTTTGACCCATCCTCTCAATGGTTCTTCAAGTCCTTCAGTGAAAAGGACAACCAATCGCTTCTCTAATATGCTACTCACCATGACTGACAAGTTTTGGAATTCAGTCGCGTAAGTGTCCAATGAACCTTGCTGCCTTAGTTGTGCAAGTTCTCTAAACTTCACTTCTAGATCTCTGGTGTCAAATCTCTCAATTAGCTTGTTGGTGAAATCAGCGTAGGTGGTGACTAAGTTGTGACCAAGGGTGACCAACCCATGGTACCACCATTCGTGGGACACTCCATCCAAGTGCAAGGTAGCAAACTTGATGGCGTCCTCCTCTGGCATCGGTCTCAAGGACAAGTAATTGTCCAACTTCTGTACCCATGCTCTGGCAGTACTCTTAGCACTCCCATCAAAGTGTGCTAAGGTCACTCTTCCAAGAGCTTGCTGGAAATCTCTTGGGGCAGCAGACTTGTAGTCATTCCTCCTTCCTCTTTTCATTTTCTGATTCATGAATTGATCCAGAGTTAGGATATCTCGGATCTCACCAGGAAGGGAAGCATACTCCATGTAGCAATTTCTTATCACATTAGCTGTGGGTATCTTTGTTTCAGCTTGTTGTACTTCTTTTGGCAAAAAGACAGGTTGTAAAGGCCTTGGGGCTGAACCTCCATTGTTACTCCCGTTGTTACTCCCATTTCTATTGCCTACAGGAGTGTTAGAAGTGCTGGCTTCTGATCCATTATTGGGCTGATTAGGGACCCCAACAACGTTCTGGTTGAGCTTTGCCAGCAGTAAAGACATCATGTCCATCATGGCAATGAATTGCCTCTCTTCCTTCTTGTCGGGTGCCTCATTTGTTTCTGTACTCTTATCTGCCATTGAATCCACTGAATCTGAAGTATCAATATCCTTTCCTCTGTTTCTCAGTACTTCTGAGAAAGTATCCTCTTCCGGCACTATTGAAACCTGAAACTGTTCTCTTCTGCTCTCTGTTGTAGTATCTGACGTCTTTGTCACTCATGGAGACTTCTGAACCCACTGACTCTCACAGGCTAGCAGGAAAACCAGCTCTGATACCACTATAATATCCCAGTAATTTTGTTTTTGTTTTTAGACCAATAACAATTCATCCACAACAAATAGCCCGTTAAGGTTAGAGGAATAAACCAAACAACTGAATGAGAACCCTTCCACCTTTTGTTCACCAAGAGCCCAGACTGGAAGGGTGAGAGCATACGGTGTTCCAGGGATCATTAGCAATCATAATCAAACTGAAAATTACAATGCATGGGCGGCAAGCCAACCCCTTCTGCTTATCCAGCAAGATAGAAACCAAAGCTCTTGGGGGTAAACTGACCAAGGGAAAATTACAATAAACTGAAGTTCAATCACTCTACCGTGTATTTTAGCGAGAGGACAGTACATTAAGCTATCACTCTACCGCATATTTCAACGGGAGGACCATTGAATTGAACTTATCACTCGACCACTTATTCAGCAGGAGGACTGATTACAAAACTGAATTACAAAACTTAGAAGGCGGCAAGCCAGTCTCTTCCACTTATGCAGTGGGTAATTACAAAAGAAAGCAGAAAGAAGGGGATGATCAGTACTACTGAAACAACCTTACAATATTGAGATGAGATGAGATGAATAATTGCAGATTTTTACAACATGACTGTAATTTTCTGTTACACTGATCTACAAGCTGAAAGTACAGTTTCAGCCGCCTATGGAAACATCAAAACACTCATAACTCACTCATTTTTTTGCCCGAATCAACTCAA
The DNA here is from genome assembly GCF_030272615.1 of Cryptomeria japonica. Lineage (NCBI taxonomy): Eukaryota > Viridiplantae > Streptophyta > Pinopsida > Cupressales > Cupressaceae > Cryptomeria > Cryptomeria japonica. The sequence goes on along the minus strand of NC_081415.1, from coordinate 639,633,532 downwards.
ATCAAGCCCAATCCCACCGTACATCAAATGCAATGACAACCAATCAAACCCACATCCCAAACAAACCCATTTTTATTTTGCACACATCCCAATGCAAATAGAAAAACCCACGCCTAGCCTAGGAAGTTCGATTTTGTCTAATAAAATCATTGCTCAATCAAAACAACTAAAAACTCACACATTGTATCGCCATGGCATGGAAGGAAGAATGAGCCGGTACCCAGATGGATGGAGTCGCCTGGTTAAGAGATATGAGCAAATTTCACTTTCAGCAGTCCCGCGACCAGCAACCAGCAACCAAAAACAATCAAATCCAACATCAATCACTCCATAATCTGCAACTCATTAACCAATCTGCAATGGGAACACAAGGGCACAGCTAGGTACTATATTGCAAGTACGAAACTGAGACTCAGCTAGGAAGCCAACTTCAAAGCTCAGATTTTCAATAGCCAAACTGGCAGCATAGCGATGCAATTTTCAAAGATGTCAAAATGGGAGCCCAAGTCTCATACTTATAACTCCACACACCTCAAACCCAAATGCCATTTCCTTGAATTTCAGCATTTTTCCTTTGCATTTCGCTCCACTACATGTGGACCCCAAGAGTGGCGCCATTCCCCACAAGTCAACCCCCACGCTAAAGCAAGGACCCACGCACTTTGGCAAATATTAGAGATAAGTTATAAAAAATATAATATCTTTCTCAATATTTCGATCTCTTTTATAAACATGAATTTGCCAAGAACTTAGGAAAAATATGCATTAATCCCAATTTTAATAAATCAGTCGTCAATAATCAAATTAATTAAATATTAAACCTTAGGATAAGAAATTAATAGTCAATTATTTCGCATATGGCTCTGGTACTGATTATTAACACTACTAGGATGAAACTGAGTCAGGACAACCACCAAAACTGCTGCAAAATCAAAACCCTATCTACTGCCAATAATAGAATTGTGCCACACTGCCACTTACTAGAAATAGTAAGTCAAGAACTAATGCTCAGAAAAGCATGATCATCGCGTCCAGAGGCAGAGCATGGAGAGCTCAGTAGTATAGTAACATCAAAATGGCCATTCCCTGACTTACTAAAAATAGTAAGTCCTTGTTTCATCAATGCTAGACCCTCATTTCTCATTCCACCTAGCCTACGGGTCTCAGGAATAGGCTAATGGACCACTGAAGGAGCACCAATGAGAAGGGGACATTACAAGAAATTTGAGAGAAGTTCATAATTCGCTCCTGTACCTCTCAAAGGGACAGGAGCGAATCACCTAAGAGACTATGTACCTTCCAAAGGTACCCAAGCGAATCTGCTAAAACAACGACTTTGCTCCCAAATTCCAAACAAAATTGCCCCGAAGGTGCCTTCTCAAGAAGATTCAAGGCTGAAATGGCGTGAGCAAGGAAGAGAAGTGAGTGTTTAATCAAAGCCTAAGACATATTTGTCAAGATCGCTCATGTACCTTCCATAGGTACAGGAGCAAAATTTCTTGAAGATGAGTGTTTTGCTAATTAAGATATCTAGACAAGCCTCCTTGAAGGTGATTTAAGCGTTTGCCGCATCATGAACCTTCTAATGATCATGAAGATTAAGTGTGTTTTCAGTAAATGAGTGAGAAAACTAAGAGCAACTCATAGTTCGCTCATGTACCTTCCAAGGGTACAGGAGCGAATTACATTAAGGATCAGTGTTATGTTAATGATGGTGCGTTAATAGTTTTCTTCAAGGTGATTTCAAGTGTTCAAACATCCTAAGCCTCATGCAAATCATAAGAACTAAGCATGCCTTCATCAAATAGTGATAAAACTTCAGCATCTCCTAGGTTCGCTCATGTCCCTTCCAAGGGTACACAAGCAATTTTGATGTTAAAGGCATGTACATCTCGAAGGTACAAGGGCGAAAGTGTATTGCATTGTGGTTAAAACCGAATGGAGAGGAGACTAGATGCAAGTCATCTTCAGCATCTCTGCTGGATCTAGATTCATAGTTATGGCTGGTATCTCTACTTCTTGTCACAGATGGGTTAGAGACAGAAGCTCTAAATGCAGATTTTGATTTCTGTACACTACCATCATAGCCATTTAGTTCAAAAGCAGTAAGTTTGCCAATAGTCAAGAGTTACCTTTGTCTTGTCAATGGATTTTAGCTCCTGAATAGCTGCAACTCGGATAGCATAGACTGGTAGCAGGGTTCTCAGTACCTTACTGATTACTGTGGCATCTTCCACTTTTCCTCCTGCACTCTTTATCTCACCAACTATCTCTTTAATCCTTTGACTGTACTGCTGGATATTCTCTCCTTCAGACATTCTCATGTCGTCAAACTTTCCTCTTAAACTCTCCTCTTTGGCAATCTTAACATGTTCATCACCGCTATAAATCTCTTCTAATTTTTTCCATACTTCATATGCAGTTTCAAGACCATGAACATCTACATATTCAGCATCAGACAGGGAACTGATAATAGCTTCTAATGCCTGGTGATTTTCTTGTTGTTCTTTCTTTTGATCATCAATCAGGGGTCCACTAGGTGTAGTATACTTATTTTCTATATGATCCCAATACTGACTACCAAGACCCTTAATGTAAATCTTCATTCTGTCACTCCATATTCTATAGTTATCTTTGTTGAACTTCGGACCTTCTTTCTTCATCATAATCTACAAGATCTTTAGCTCAAGTTGTTAGGCTTTTAGATTAAGAGGATCTGAGATGCTCTAATAACAATTGATGGTATGATGAAAGAATAAGTATCTGGTAGAATACTTGACATCAACCAGTTTAACTGTTATGACAACTTAAACAGTAAACAACTTCAATATTGTAATCATTAACAATGCTTAATCATAACTCAGCGTATTCATCTCTCAATGCTTCTCCATAACATGCCTTATCAGAAATTAACCACAAAAGCATTTACCACTTGACACAAATGTTTATATGTGGAAAACCCAAATAGGTAAAAACCACGGTGAGATGAGACTCACAAGGATAGCTATTTGAACTCTTTTGAAGTTTACCCTGTTAGGAGCCAAACCTATTAAAGCTTTACAATAACTCCTGTTAAGAACTAATTCCGGTTAGGAATCACCTGGTTAAGGGATTTACAAATATGCCTTGATTAAAAGAACAATACCTTGTTAGGAGTAACCTCGCTGGAGGATTTAAGAATCCAAGCTAATGGACCACCTTGTTAGAGGATTTGATGAGTAACCAAGCTTGTTAGAGCTTACCAGGGTTAAGGGATTTAACTTTTGTTGTAATTGTTAGAAAACAACAGGTTTTCTTGATTTGTCTGAGTAGCACTACATTTGCTTGATCAGATCCTTCTAAGCTTCAATCTGACTTCACTCAAAGTGTAGATCCATTCACAGGTTAGGCAACTACACACTCAACATGTTTTCATCAATCTTGCCAACAACCTTTACAAACAAATTCATCGACCTTAAATAGAAAATCAATTAGGTTGGTAACACAGCAAAAACCTAATTCTCATCATCGAGATTACAAACAAGTCGGTACAATCTTGACTATTAGAAATCATGACAATCTCTTCACATTCTTCAAGAAAATTCCAACCGCTCCATGATCACCGCTTCTTCGGACTTTGTAACTCATCACGCGTTGTGCATTAGATGCAATCCACTTTGCTCCTTCCCTTGACAAAAACAAATGCGCCAAAACAATTTGAACATATCCTCATTCAATGATCACACGTGTCTCCATCATTACCGCTTATCAGATAATAAATCATCAAACTTGATAAGTTAGGGTTTAACAGCTGATAGGGTTTACCGATTACATTACATAGAAAGGTTTAACCATTTACGCCGGTTCACCGGTTCATCTTACAAACTTAACATACCGGTTTATAGCATCTTCCACAAAGCTCTCCTTGCCGGTTACTAGCCAATATCAAAAACAACAATATCAGCAATAACATGAATACCATTACCGGTTCAATTGACATCAATGACAACATATCATTAATGCAATCTCTATGCAAAATACCAATAAACTCAAAATGCCAACATCTGAAAAAATTCAGAACATCCGGAGAAAAAACTAAACACTGAAACACAAAATCAGTATGTTGACATCAATGACAACCATTTTGAAACATCAATCTACTTCACATTGCAACAAATTTCAGTTTGAAGATTAAATTTTTTTAATTGCACTAAAGTTAGTAAGTTTTGCATCTACTATCGATTCACACCCCCCCTCTTAGTAGAAAGATTGTGTTTTACACTAACCAATTAAAATGTTAGTGATCACTTGAAAAAAAAATTTCCTCATGATCGACAGCTTGAGTCAGATCTGTATAAGTATCCTTAAAGAAGGAAACAACAAATTGATCAATCTGCTCCTCATCCTCCCAAACATTCCTATTTGTATTAGTAATTCTCATGATTCTGTTCCTTTTCCTATGTTTTAAGGTGGACTGATGAAAAAAAGTGGGTGTTCCTATCACCATCTTGTAACCATTATATGCGTGATTTCTATTTCCAATGGATTTCCTCTTCTTCAAGGACACAATGCCATTCCTCTCTTAGTTGTCTCTCTTTTAGGTAAGTCTCCAACTCTATGTTCCCCATGATCATAATGCCCTAGATCTCTTTTAGATCCTCTGAAATTTGAGCCTTCTTGAGGAAAATGTTGTCAAAGGTGTATCGGTTGCAACCCTTGACCTTCATTTTAATTTCCTTCAACTTAAAAGCAACTCTAAACATAGGTGTTCCATTTATAGGACTCTCCCACCAAGCCTCAACCAAATCTCAAAATTTCGGATGTAAGGACCACATGATTTCAAACCTGAAAGGAAATGGCTCACGCGTGGGGGTGATTTCCCTATGCAACAAAAGTGGATTATGGTTAGACCCAATCCTTGGAAGGGCATTAAGGGTAAGATATGGCAGTATGTTCCACCCATTAGAGATGATAAATTTGTCCAGCTTAACTTGGATGAGATCAGCTCCTAATCTCCTATTTGACCATGTAAAGAGGGTGTTCTTAAGGACAACATCCAGCTAACTAGTATTACTTAAAATGTTTGCTAAATCCATCATACTGTCAAAGTTGTCCTCTAATCCACCCATAATTTCATAAGGAAAAAGGATGGTATTAAAATCTCCACCCAGATCATCCAATAACAATCCAACCGTGATTTCATTAGGGAGGTTAACTTGTCCCATAAAGCCTTCCTAATAGCTCTCGTATTTGGTGCATAAACATTAGTGATATTCCAATTGTCTTTGGAGGATATCATAGTAAAGGCAACCGTAAGGCTATTTTTGCAGTGGACAAGATCATATTCAGTCTAACAGAGAGTGGATTCCACATAGTGATTATCCCTCCTAACGCACCATCAGCAAATCTACTACAACACTTTCCATTAGACCACACTTTCTCAGCAATTTGAGCAAAGGCTAAATCTGACATCTTAGACTCCTGAAGCATTAGAATATTAATATTATTGTCAATAATCATACATATTAAAATGTATTGTTTATGAGGGCTATTCAACCCTCTAATATTCCAAGATTAGATCTTCATTACCTAGTTTTCTTCACCCTCGACACATCGTCAAGGGTGCCTTGTGTCATGTCCCCCTAATATATGAATAATGAAAATAGAATATATTAGTTAGTTTATATAAATTTCCCCGTTCATTTATATCAATAATTAATATTTTCATGTATTTGCTTACAACCATAATTAACTCTAACTATTACGGGAATTCAACCAATTCTTGTCAATAAAGGGATGGGCTCATGATAGGAGGAACATCGGAGAATTCATAAAACAATTGGTGGAAGAATAATTTGGATTCAGTGTGTGTTGATACACATTCGGAGAATAATAAACCTTTTATCAGTTTTGGACTGACCTATTGGTTGAACGAATCAAGATAATCATCAACCGTGCTTGTTTCAGAAAGAAGACACGGTGACCTTGGGTTGGATACGCGTATATCTGGGCACACGCATAACTGCAGAATCGTGAGTCGCTAACGTGATTGAATTCCGCGAGAAGTATACGCAGCAACACCCGTTCGCAGTAACAGAACCACAGGAAATATTTGCACCTCCGGCAGGTCAACACAAAACGGGAAAATGCAGTAATCTGCGAACCTTGGAAACCCGATATATATCGTAAAGAATATCCAACGGCAAATGGGAAGTGTGATGTCCGAAGAAGCAAAGGAAAGAGACTGCGGATTTCGCAATGTGAAGGAGTGGGAAAACGCATGGGAAACTACGGAGTAACTGCGCGACATCTACAGGCCTTACATAACTGCAATACATAATACGCATTGACTATATGTGACAGCAGCAGGGACGACATATGGAGAGTTTGGAACAGTGCACCCGGAAACTATCTTGAATGAGCATTTACAACAGCTACATCAACACTTGCACCTGGGTACATCAAATCAGGTTCTAAATATATTCTTTATTGTTCCAGTTGTAGTGTGCGTACATATCAGTCCATAGATTCCAGAAATTCTGAAACCTGTCCTTGGTTAAATTAGTACATACATTGGTCTGTTGAAATCATATTATAATAAATTCAAAAGGGATGAATTAGATGGGTCTACACCTCATTGGGTAATGTTCTAAGGTTGTGTGCCAAATATTTGTTATAATGCTGGCCACTGGATGTGACGAACAATAAATCCTATTTGCTTCTTATAATCTATGGGTATTGTTCTAAATCACTCCTATGATATTTTATTGGGTATTGTTTTAGTTTTGATCCTATGTCAACTTTTTTGTCACCAACTCTTCTTCCACTTCTACTATTAACCATAGTATAGTTTTTATCCTAAGTGGAGAGGGGGGATTCGAGAGAGTTGTTGATGTCAAGCAACACTTCAACTGTGTTTTTTTCTTTATTGTGAGTCAAGGGGCATCTATCTGCTTATTCTTCAAGTTTGTGTCTGAAAGAGCAACACTCTTATCCAATGGACTCTCTATTAGCTTAGAGTCCTTACTTTCCTTCAACTAGGTATGAGAGACAGTCATTCCCAAAATATGAGAGGTGTTCGACAAAAGGGTTTCCCCACACGCATATTCTTTCTCCTTTGAATCTAGGACTGTCCTATCCTGAGTCATGTCCTTAGGGTTTATCTCTAACCCAACTAGGGAGACAATATCATTGCATCTAGGGAGGCATCTTCTGTATTACTGATTTCTTCTTCCATCATTCCTTGAGCTTCCTTACTTTTTCCTTCTTTGTTAGTCACCTTGTCAGTTTTGACTGTCTCATTAGTCTATTGTTGAAATTTTATTACTAGAATGTCTCCCTCATCAAGACCATTGGTCCTTTCCAAGAAATGGGATGTTGCCTTCTCTGTCAAGGGAAAAACATCCTTGGATGGAGGAGGAGGCTTCACAACAAGAAGCGAGATTTCCCTAAGCAATAGTTGACTATTGGTATATGTAGAGATTTCTCTACCCTTTTTTAAAGGATTGTGACGAGCGATGCAACATTTATCAATAAGGTGGCCAAATCTAGAATAGTTTTGACAAAAGAGCCCCACATTCTCATAGACAATAGGTTGGTACCCTTTCCCAAATTTGGAATTAAGAGTAACACTCTAGGGAAGAGGCTTGTTCATTTCCACATTGCCAAGGTCTTTTGTAGAGTAACTTGCCACTGGTAATCAATGATCCAAATGAATCAACAATACTTTTTAGGGTATCAGGGTTCCAATACTCCAAAGGGAGTTCCAATAAGCAAACCCAAGTAGGGGAAACTCTTCCCAAGCCCATTTTTGGGTCGAACCTTGGTTTCCATATACAAAGGGAAAGCCCATTCCTTTGTCCTTTGTTAAAGAACCAAAGGCCTTCCAAGAGCACTTTAATCATATCTTCTTTAATGGTGAATTTAAAAAGAAATAGCACTTCCGTCATAGCACTAATCAAAACATTACCCTTCAATTTCCAAACATTAAAAGCCCATTGTTGAACAAGATCCACATTAGGTCTAAAGGTATAGAACTTACCAACAAGAGTTGAAGATATATCCAATGTAGTTTCATCCATGAATGAATTTAGCAAAGAGATCTCAATACTTTCTCCAAAAACCTTGACCAAATAGGAGGCAAATTAGTTAGATGGAACATTGCTTCTTTTGATGAGTTTATCCACCCAAGAGGTTTGGTCCACCCCTCCAAAGAACAATTCTTCTTTCAAAAGATCCACATTCTCCTCTTTGCATACATCAGCGACTTTTTCAAGCATGACAAAATCAACCTTTTTTCCAGCACCAACCTTGTTTGGAGAGAATTCGCGCCATCAAAGACAACATTGTCTCCTAGGTTAAAATGCATATCCTAAGGCATCAACAAAGCCCCACCTCCCCAATTGACATTTCCCACACACCAAGAAATTTGAAGTTTCAATGAGCAAGAAGTTGTAGAGCTTGAGCTTTGTAATGGGGCATACACTCCTTTTCCTTATTGCTTCCACTTTTGATGGGATTAATGAGGGCATCAATATAATTTGTTGGTTTTTATTTATTTGTCTTCTTTGACAGCTCTTTGGAATCATATTTGTTGGCCATTTGACTCTCTTCATATCCAAGGCCAATCTTTATAAATGGTGACCTTTCCTCATATATAATATGATTCAGTATCTCGGTACTCTTTTCAAACTTGAGGCTCTTGTTTAACTTAGCCATTGTTTTCTCTAATTCTTTCCTCAAAGAAAGAATTTTGAATTTACGCCTCTCACGATTTTCTTCTTTTGCCTTTAATTATATTCTCATTTCTTACCCAATTTATTTTGCCACTTCAATTTGAATTTCTAGATTGATGATCATTTTTTCCAATTCCTCAAGACATTGCAACATTTATTCTTTCCTCAAGGAAACAATTTTGAATTCAACCGTCTTACAATTTTCTTCTTTTTCCTTCAATTATAATCTCATGTCTTCCTCAATTTGTTTTGTCTCTACAATTAAATTTTTAGATTGATGATCATTTTCTCTAATTCTTCAAGTCTTTGTCACACTGTCGCATTAGATTCACAGTCGGCCTCTTGAAGCTGTAATTTTTGCTTCAAATTCTTCTTCTTAAGTTTCTTTATTTCATTTAAAGCACAAATAAGTTCCTCTTCCAAATCTACTTCCCCGTCCATTTCATCATTCTCTTCCCCTTCTGTCTGGTCTACCTTTTCTCCACTTTCCAAGACATCATTTTTTGTTTCTATTTCTGTGACTTAGCCTATTATGGAGTCTTGTAGGCTAGCAATGGTGGATAGAGACTCAGTCAGGATATTCAATGTTTGGATTTGGTGTTTCTGGCAGTAGTAGACCAATTTGGAGCAGTTCCTACAATTTAGGAGGCAGTTCCTACTCTTAGGAGGTTGTGCCAGCATCCAAGGTTGGGGTTCCATGAGACCATTCCTTGGTTTCAGTTTCAGGAGATTTGGGAGTGTTTCCTAGTTTCTAGGAGCATCCCTAGATTTTAGGGATGAGACTGCCAGTTGATCCATGATTTCCGACATGAGTCACAGACAGGTGACAGGTTCAGTTTCAGGCTTTTGGTGTGTTTCGAGCTTTCTGTAGCTATTTGGGTTATATTTTTGATATATTTAAATATTTCCTAAGTTAGCATTTTAATATTCTAAATAAGGCTATGTCTATAGCCATTTCAGAGTAATAAGGGGTTTTTGGCTTCATCTGGATTCGTATGCCCATGTGTTGTAGCTCGTTGGAAAGGTTTTGAACTTTTCTAAATGATTTTCACTTGCCAGGGTCCTTTTGGCGCTTGGAGTTATTTTATATTGAAAAAGTGGTGTTTTCTCTATACTTGGATGCCCAATATTGGGAAATATGACTTTATATTAAAGCACACTTTTCATATATCTTAAGGGTTCGATTTGGAAGGAAAGAGATATAAGGAGAAGGAAACCTTATTTCTCATTATATTTTATTTATTGAAAACTTTTTTGGTGCAATATTTCTCTGGTAGAGCAATTCTTCAATGTGGGAGGCAAACCCTATGATTGGTACTGGCTGGGACATAGCCTTCAGCTATTGATTGGCAGTGGATTCTTTTGGCATTGGCATTATTGATCAAAGTGTATGCGCTATTCCTTGTGGAGATTCAGATTGCTTGGTGAGGGTTTCAGCAGGGTGGTTCAATTTCCCAGCTGGGGCGTGATTGTTTCAGCTTGATGCCACCATTACAGCAGGTATACTATATGTTGGAAGTGGTGAAGACTTTCATTCAGCCATAGCTGGTGTTCTTGGTTTGTGTTCATCATCTACCCTTCAGTTGGCACCATTATTGGATGTAAGCACATCCCTAGTGTGTAGGGAATAATTTGGATATTATAAATCGGAAATCTGTCTGGTACGATTTGTATCAATTCTGATTTAATTGAATGTTCTTACTTGTTTCAGTTTCCTTCCTTATTTGTTGTTCTTTATTCGTTACTTGCTTATATATTCAAAAAAATACAAAAAGAAACCAAACATTCTGCAACTTCTCTCTGTTATGTACAACCATCAGCAAAAATCACAGGAAAATATAGTTTATTATTTTAAAAATTACAACAGATCAGCAAGGGGATCCATCCGGGATCTTTCAGTGGTATCAGAGCTATTTGCCTGCCAGCCTGTGGGGTTAAGCTTCCTTTTTTCTATGCATCCGGGAAGAAGTGACATATACAGATATTATACCCACAGAAGAGCTCAGTACGAGCGTGAGTGTGGAAGAGAACAAGAACCTATTATGGCAGATGAACAGGTGGGCGCCGGAGTAAATCAGGCTGAGGAAGACAGACAAGAGAGAGAGCTGATAAGGACCCTCATCACTACCCAACCCAAGATTGTTTAGACCTTAGACAGAATACAAGTTACCCTAGAGCGGTTGGAAGTGGATAGACACAGAGGCAGACGGGGTAGATCAGTGTCTGTGGCTGGAAGCCAGCATAGTCATGGATCTCATACATCAGCTGGGAGCTCTCATCATTCCCCTAGGCGTGAGAGACATCATACACCAGTTAGGGATAGACCATTACTTCCTCGGTTTATACCAGGTGAGTAGCCAGTACAGGTGGAGCCACCAGAAGTGGAATTTCAGGATTCAGTCAGGGCGGCTACAGCTGAGTGGAGAGCCCTACCCCCAGAGGTTAGGGATGCTTTTCCTTTTCCTCAATATTGTGCACAGCGTAGAGATACTGCCAGGTTCAAAGGAGATCGGGGCTATAGGCCTCAACAGCAAAACTATGACCTCAGTAGAGCTACTGGGAAGATCACATTGGCTACATTTGATGGGACTATTGGTACGAGTGCACGAGCGTGGGTGCACAAGCTGGATATATATCTATCACTGAGACCCATGTCGAAACGTGAGGCCATTCAGTTTGTCGTCCTGCATTTAGAGGGGGTTGCGTATGACTGGTGGCACCATGGATTGGTCACCCAGGAGCACGCCATGATCCACTCCTATGCAGAATTCACTGAGCGCCTCATTTCTCGATTTGACCGTAAGGACGCAAAGCTCTATTATAGGGAGTTGGCACATCTGAGACAGACTAGGCATGCAGAAGCTTATGTCAATGAGTTCCAGCGTATTGCAATTATGGTGCTTGACATGCCCCAGAGGCGCAGTGTTATGTTATTCATTGAGGGACTGCAGGACAGGCTTAAGGGAATGGTACGCGCCTTCAATCCAGCCACCCTTAAGGACGCCATAGATGTGAGACATTGAGGTTGGATACCACTACTACTTATCAAACAGATAAGAAACCTTTCAGAGACTCACGGCCTCCACAGAAGGCCAACACCTCACAGTTTAGAGATGGACAGTCAGCTAGACCTCCTAGGATGGACCAGGAGACACGGAATGAATTGAAGAGGAAGAAACTATGTTTTTCCTGCAAAGAGCCTTGGGAACCCAGACATCGTTGCATGGGTAAGGGCAAGGTTCACTTGATTGAGGTAACATCCGAGTTTGGGGATGAGGAGATACCAGACACTAATACCGAGGATAGCCCAAAGGAGACTATGTAGGAACAGCCGCAGTTGGAGATAGACATTCCTGAACCCTTGGCAGCAGCAAAAGTGACTATGGCTACCCTTTCCAGTTATCCCAAATTTCATGCCTTTCGATTGAAAGGTACATTACAGGGGCAGCGAGTCATGAGCTTGGTAGATAAAGGGGCCACTCACAACTTCATTGATCAGAAGTTGGTTGAGCGGCGTGGGTTACAGTCTGAGGTATTTGATGGTTTTGGAGTGAAGGTTGCGGATGGTGCAGTTTTGGGCTGTACTAGTGTTGACGTGGATGAAATCGCATTGCTGCAAACTCCATACGGCCAACGCAGAATAGAATAGCCGACTGATTATCCTACTCTCTCTTGAGATAAGGAAGTCTCTAATGCTGTTTTCTAAGTTTGATCAAAGGAGACTACCTCAAGGTTTCTTTTGTCAGGTCTTGACTGCGGGATCTCTCAGTGGCTTTATGTGTTTATGCTGGAAACACAAGGGGACTTACGTTTGATTGGCAATTCCATGTATAAATTCCCGGGGACTTTTTACGGTTTTCTTTCAGGTGACGTTGGTTAATTTGAAGCTGATTTAGCAAGACTGCAGATTTCTAAAAAAGGGGATAAAGTTGGGAGGAAGGAAAGGAAGGGTAGGGGGAAAGAGAACTGTAAATTCTAACTAGGACAGCAGGTTCACTCAAGCAGACAGACACCTCCAGGAAACCAAATTAAGCATCATCAGTCATTCAGACACAATGTTTGCATAAACTTAGTGCAATCTTCAAAGGAGAAACCAGATTTTCATATTACCAAATACAATATTAGAACTTCTACATTCATGATATGTATATATTTGATAATCGAACTGAATCATAAAATAGCCCAGATTAACCATGCAGAAAGGAAAAAAGCAATCAGCTATCCTCTAATGGTATGGACTGTGAAGGTTCTATCAGATGCTTGGTAAGAACTACTGTGCAAAATGAATAGACATAATTAAAAGCTTTCTAATTTAAATGAAGAAGGAGACCATGCACTCACAAGGAAACTTGAAGGTAATTTTAATCCATTGTATTAATTCCTGCAAAATTCCTTCAGAGCTTTCGCAACAATCCAAGAACTTCCTTTTTAATGAGGGAAAACCAGTCCCCTTAAATAGGTTTCCAAAAATGGATGAATGGCCAAGATCTAATCCAGACAAGTGGCCCAGATTCATCCTTACAAAAAGGGGACCCACACCCATAAATAGGGGGGTAAATATCTACAACTACCCCAAAGGGAGCAATAACTACCAAAAAGGATAATTACAACCTTTGAAATAATCCAAAAAGGTGTACAAAAACTTTTACAATATGTTGACCAGAAGTCAACTGTCACCTTTTTGGGACAAAAGTGCACCTTTTAAGACTTGGAGGGAAAAAGGCATTTTTGAGAAACTACTTTCTCTATTCTGGTTTCACATTCTTTCTGTAGAAATTGGTCTTCGCCATGTAGGTATTCTCGCCATAAATCACGACCTGTTGCTCGTTCCTTGCGGATATATTCCTGAAACTTGACACATAATTGGAAGAGGGGACTAAAAGGTGGCATGGGAGGATGGCGAATTTTGTACTGCATGCCTTCGAGATACTGGTCCACGTGCCTTAAACCGTCCTTCCAGCTGGAGCGATTACGCTCGAAGCACAATATGTCTGAATGGAACTGACCAGCAAAACTCAAGTCTTCAATGGAATAAGAAACCTTATCTGCTCCCAACCTTTCCTCCCAATCCGGCCGGATTACACTGTCGGATAGGTCATTTATCCACCCCGAAACCATTGATCGGAGGATGGTCTTGCCTAGTTCTTGCATGTTCCCCAGAATTGCCTCACATGCGTCATTTTCTTTGTCAATAATTTCCTGGGCGTCGTTCTTCATGGTGACGGTCCAGTACCATTCCTTGAGAATACTGATGCTGTGGGGATCTAGGATGTCAGGCAGTGTGGGAATCTGTGTATGTGTCCAGAAAAGAGCTCTTAGGAGGGGAAGGGTAGAGGCCGCTACTTCATGCATGTGAAGGGATTCCCTCTTTACTTCCAACAGCCTGACTAGAGTGAGCTCTCGATGGAGAGCCATTTCCTTTACTTCTTTGAGGATCTGTTCTCCCTTTTTCTTGATGTCCTGCACCCATTCCTTGACGGCCTTTGCGGTATCCCGAATTCCTTCAAATTCAGTTGTGGTCCTTCGCGCCAATGCCATTGGGGGAATATGGGATTCAGAGGGGTTGTGTAATGGCCGCAGGAGCTTATCGATGTATCCCTCGGCCTGTTCAGCACGGGCCCAATACATATCCTTTTCGGCAGTGATTTCCTCGAGCTGTCTGAGTATGTTCTGCACTGAGTCCTTAAATTCCTCCTTTTCTTGCTCTTTTGTAGCTCGTCCGATGGGGACAGTCGTAATGCTATAATCTGCTAGTGTTGTCTGATCTGCCGGCTTGTTCACGGGCGGGGTGGCAATATGAAGAGTGCAGTTCCTTTGCTCATCCTTGGTTATCTTAGAGTATGTTCTTGGTTTCTTCTTCCCTTTCGCTTTTGCTTGATCCATTCGTGAGAAGATGTCCTCTAGATCGATGGGTGCCTTGGTGGCGGCCCTGCGCTGAGCTCTGGTGATCAGCCACTCTTGAGGCACTGTCTGGGTTGAGGATAGGGTTAAGTTAGCACCTTGTTCTCCCATGCTTTCAACCGGCTGATCAGAAATTAGCAGCTGTCCCGCCATCGGAGGGGTGAAAGAAGGAGGAAGCTCCTTGTTTGCATCTGAGTTCTCCCCTATCTCACTGAACAATTGTCTGACATCCTCCTGTGACGGTGGCTCCTTGGTTCCCTCGAGCTCATGGATCTCGTCCGTTCTTTGCTCCCCTTCGACAGTCGAGTCGTCCTTGGCTGCATGGAGGAGTAGCAATTCGTGGCGGCTCTGCTGGGTAGGTTCATGCACTTCGATCCCCTGGGTGGATGGGATTTCTCCTTCCTCTATTTGGTCACCCGGCTTAGTCGGATTGGGGCCCTTTTGCTCGGTGTCCGGCATATCTGGAGCAGGAGGATCATTGGCTTGGAATGCCTCTATGTCGCTCTGGGAAGGCGGAGCAGGTATGCAATCCAAATCTATGGCGTCGTCGGACGAACTGGGGTCCTTTGAAGATGAAGCGGTCTCTGGCCTTCTTATGGGAATCTTCTCCCTTCTTGTTCTTTTGGACGTCCGAGTCCCTCTGCAAGCCTTAGCTTTCTTTCTTTTCTCTGGTTTCTCAGCTGATGTCCTTTCATCTTCGGAAGACTGAGAGTCGAAACTGCCCATCAGATGGTAAGTAAACTGGACACCCTCATGGACTAGCCTCTCGATCTGGTGATGTAACCATTGATCTGTGTATCTTGCCGGGGCTGCCATGACTGCTTCGAAATCCGTGATTGGGTCTTGAGACCAATCAACGCCTGGCAAGAGATGCCTTACTGCTTCGAATTCTCGGACTTGGAGACAGTTCCCCGAGTCTGTGAGCTGATCCGGGACCTGACGGTACTCAAAGAGTCGCATTTGCTGTACACTCAGTCTAGAATATTCCCGTCGCCTGACTTCATAGTCATCGGAGCAATTTTTCCAATAATCTTCAATTGACTCCTTTGCTCTGTAGCGCCTACCGTAAGCTCTCTTCGCCAAATTGTCATGATCAAAACATTTCCTTGGGAAATGTTCCTGTAGGCCATTAGAGGCCATCTCTGCAAGGGACTCCTCTGCTAGGGTGGGGGTTCTCAATTGGACATCATGGCTGCCTATGATCATTGGAAATGCGAATCCAGCCTGCTTGCTCTCTCGTAATAATATGCCGGCAGGGCGTGATTGTCTTGCCACCTCCATGAGGACTACCTTATCGGTTGGGTACCGCGGAAGTCGAAGGGGGGCACCTTCGAAACCAGCTATTCGGATGTAGGAGAACCTTGGGAACTGAATGAATCAGGCCCCATACCTCTGCACTAAAATGGTAGCTTGCTCTGAGAGCCTTATGTGTAACCCTCCCTGCATTAGCCTGACTAGGCGCATTGTGAAGGCGTCGTTGACGCGTTCGTACTGACCAACTGCGTAAGCCGGGCTGCTCTTTTCCCTTTGAGCTATATCCTGGTAGTGCAGCTGCGGGTAGCAATCATAAACCTTTACCTGACCAAGCCCATTCCCGATCTCGCCTTTCATTATTAATCCTGGCAGTGGCTGGTTCTTTGCAAACATATAGACCAAATAGGAGGTCATTGTGAAATACTTCTTTGTCTCGAGTTCAATTAACTGAGCGTGGATGTTATCACTTATGATCTGGGCCCAGTCAAACTTAGACTTTCCGGCAAAGACCTGCTCTGTAAAATAGAACATCCACTCTTCAAAGTAGCTGGACTTAGGGAGTCCCATGACTCGGCTGAGCAAGGTGACCATGTCCCCATGTTCATTATGAAAGTCACTCCTAGGGGTCTTTTTCACAATCCTGGTGCTTGAAGGCCTTTTCTCCTTGAACCATTCTTCGTTAATCAATGCCCTGCATCGGGCCGGGTTCATATCATATGCCCCCTGTGCCTCGTCCATTGTTGTAGCTATGGGATTATTTGGAAAGGGGATATCAAATGCATCACCAATAGCCTCAGGGGAGAAGTCGGCAATAGTTATATCTTCCAGAAGCACTAATCTGGACTTTGGTTCGTAATGCCGAGCAGCCTCCACCACTAATTCATAGTTCTGGATTGCTGGAGGAAAACCTGCTGCTTGGGCGATGCCACTTTCCACCATTTGCCTAGGCCTGCCATATGCGTTGGGCGAGAAGACCCGATCCTTGAAATCCTGAATATCAATGTGGCCAAGGTCGGTGTCACCAATGTTGTCCCAGCTGCTCTGGACCTTTGACTCTCTTAATCCTCCCCTCTGATACTGATACTTCATTCTTTCAACTTTCCGCGGGATGTCTGATTTGGATGCTCGTGAGGTTTCGGCTGCAGCGGGTGTTTTTGATGATTCTGCCGCCGATCTAGGCATTTATCCTGCATAGCCAGACACGAATTACAAGGCGATAAAAGAACGATAATGCGGGTTAGATAATAACAGAAGTGCTTCAACAGACCGAGATTAGTTTAAATATCATTTTGGCTAACAATTTGATTAACTTTAACAGCATTATATTCCTGAAGATTTATGACTATGCAATCTCATTTTCGAATTTTTGGATCAATCTTCAACAAAGGCAAAACATGAGAATTTTGAAAAGAGATGCAGTTTCCGGCCAAACCTCGGGAATGAATCCTAAATTTCGGATGTTCGAATAACGGAGATGCAGACTCCAAGCATTTCAAATTTTGCGTATTTGCCTATTTGATTCACACATTTTAAATGACCGTACGCGATAAAGCGTACTTACCTGATTGGAGCGAATGATGAGTGATTGCCCGACCTTGTTGCGCAGGGCGAGCGGATGATCCTGCAAAATTTGAATCCCAACGGTTATCCCTCCTATTTAAATTTTCGCGGTTTGGAGGATGAAAGAGGATTTATCAATTTCACATGGTTCTGTGCCTAGCAATCTGAATTTTAAATGGTTGATGGGAGGATGATGCGGTGTCTTACCTCCTTGTTTTCGGATTTGAGAGCTCTTTCAAATTTTGAATTGCATTATTTGAATTTTGACAAATTGGAGGCTTTGGATTTAACCTTCGCGGACTTCGGACCTAGGGTAAAGGGTGTGGTTTGCGCTGAATAGTAGATTTTGCGTTAAAACTGTGCCTTTGTTGAAGCTTTGGCTCTTGCGTTACAAACTATGCCTTCTGCGTTTAAACTTTGCTTTTTTAGGACTTCGCTTTCTGCGTTTTTGCTCGCCCTGGCCTCCGTGTTACAAACTGTGCCTTCTGCGTTAAAACTTTGCTTCTTTAGGACTTCGCTTTCTGCGTTTTAGAACTTCGGAGCTTAAGTCGGAAGAGATGATCGCATTGGTTTTTAACTTCGCCTTCGTTTTTTGGTTCGGACCTAAAGTCCGAAAATGATCGCGTTGCTTTCAACTTCCGTCTCCACCGAAGTTCGGACCTGGGGTCCGAAATGCGATCGCACAGTGTTATTTTACTCGACTTTTGCCGACGTTCAGGGCTTAGGGTCCGAAAACGATAATCGCACTATGTTTTAACTTCAACTTGACTTTCGAAATTTCGGACGTGGGGGTCCGAAAACGATAATCGCACTATGTTTTGTTTTTAAACTTTCACTTTGCCATTTCGGACGTGGGGGTCCGAAATGATCGCGTGATGTTTTTAAAACTTTGCCTTTGTGTTAGTTCGGAGCTTAGGGTCCGAAATGATCGCGTGATGTTTTTAAAACTTTGCCTTTTGTTGAAGTTCGGACCTCAGGGTCCGAAAACGATCGCGTGATGTTTTTAAAACTTAACACTTTTGTTGAAGTTCGGACCTAAGGTCCGAAATGGATCGCACAATGTTATGTTCTAACTTGAATTTGGAAATTTCGGACCTGGGGTCCGAAAGTGATTGTCATCTTATGTTTTTAAATTTTGAATTTCGAAATTTCGGACGCTTAAGTCCAAAAAAAGGAGCGCATAACGTTTTTTTACCTTAACTTGACTTTCGCCAAGTTCGGACCTAAGGTCCGAAAAGGAGCGCATTCGGTTTAAACTTGCCTTCATGTTTTAAAACTTTTACTTTCGTAAAAGTTCGGACCTGGGGTCCGAAAAGTGTTTACATTATGTTTAGACTTTTACTTTGGACAAAGTTCGGACGTGGGGTCCGAAAAGGAGATGCATCATGTTAAACTTTGAAATTTTGGAACAAACTTTCGGCATTCTCGCCCGAAAGCCAGATCAGTCAGGAGGACTCATTGGTTCATTATTCCAACGTCGATCAGCTTATGGACTGATCACGAACTCGCTCGAAGAGACACGAGAAACTCTGCTTGGATCCTCAGGATAACGATCAAAAAACTCAAAACAGGAAAGGGGGACCCTGTCGGCGACAGGGAGCGTGCGCAACGCACAACAACTAGGAGGATTCCACAGCTTAGCATTCAGATGGAGGATTATACCTTGAAAGATGACTTTTATATTCTACCTCTGGAGGACTATGATGCGGTTTTGGGCATGCAGTGGTTATAGGGTATTGGGAGGTATATTATTGATCACCATCGCATGCAGTTAGAGTTCCTGTCTGGCAGAAGAAGATAATTTTGAGGGCAACTTCAGACGGTGGACCTAAAGAGGTGTCTTCTCGCAAGATGGAGACTATTATTAGACATGATGATGTGATTTGGGCTACACATTGTTTGGTGAAGTCCAAAAAACCTACACCTCAGGATGGCAGGGCATTTCATGTTGATATTCAATCGGTGATGGATTGGCATGGCAGAGTCTTTGGTGACATACCTCCTGGTGTACCTCCAGATAGAGGGTTTGAGCATGGGATAGAGATGGAGGATGGAGCTAAGTCAGTGATTACCACTTCGTATCGTCATCCTAGAGCATACAAGAATGAGATTGAGAAGACTATTCATGAGTTGTTGGACATGGGCTTCATTCGCCCTAGCTCTAGCCCCTTTGCTTCTTCTGTGGTGCTTGTTAAGAAGAAGGATGGGACTCTGTGGATGTGTATTGATTACCGGGCATTGAACAAGAAGACAATCAAGAACAGATATCCTATTCCACGCATTGATGAGTTGTTAGATGAGCTTCATGGAGCTATCTACTTCTCTAAGATTGATCTTCATTCAGGCTATCATCAGATTCGTGTACAAGCAGAGGATGTACACAAGACTGCTTTTCGCTGTCACTATGGGCACTATGAGTTTCTGGTGATGCCTTTTGGCCTTACCAATGCGCCAGCCACTTTCCAGTCCTGTATGAACCATATCTTTAACAAGTAGTTGAGGAAGTCGGTTCTAGTGTTCTTTGACGATATCCTGATTTACAGTCGTGCTTGTTAAGAAGAAGGATGGGACTCTATGGATGTGTATTGATTACCGGGCATTGAACAAGAAGACAATCAAGAACAGATATCCTATTCAACACATTGATGAGTTGTTAGATGAGCTTCATGGAGCTATCTACTTCTCTAAGATTGATCTTCATTCAAGCTATCATCAGATTCGTGTACGAGCAAAGGATGTACACAAGACTTCTTTCCGCTGTCACTATGGGCACTATGAGTTTCTGGTGATGCCTTTTGGCCTTACCAATGCGCCAGCCACTTTCCAATCCTATACGAACCATATTTTTAACAAGCAGTTGAGGAAGTCGGTTCTAGTGTTCTTTGACAATATCTTGATTTACACTTGGGAGGACCATCTCAGACATGTTGAGGAGGTACTTAGCATCATGGAGAGTCAGTCTCTATTTGCTAAGTTGTCCAAATGTGAGTTTGGACTTAGAGAGGTTTAATATCTGGGTCGTGTGATCAGTGCTGATGGGGTGAAGGTGCATGAGGAGAAAATTCAGGCGATTCATGATTGGCCCTGCCCTCGGAACATTACTGAGTTACGTGGATTCCTCGGTCTATGTGCTTACTACAGGAGATTTGTGAGAGGCTTCTCTCAATTGGCAGCACCCCTGACAGACCTCACAAAGAGAGGAGCTTTCAGATGGACAGAACAGGCACAGGGGGTCTTTGACAGACTCAAGGAGGTTATGAGCACTTGTCCAATTTTGGCACTCCCTGACTTCTCGCAGCCATTTGTACTTGAGTGTGATGCTTCAGGTGTGGGCATTGGAGTGGTGTTGATGCAGAACAGACATCCCATTGCTTACGAGAGTAGGAAGTTGCGTGATAATGAGAGGTTGTATTCTACATATGATAAGGAAATGTTGGCTATTATGCATGCATTAGCCAAGTTCAAACGGTATCTTGTTGGCAGCAAATTCGTGGTAAGAACAGGCCACAACAGTTTGAAGTATTTCCTTGATCAGACAGAACTTAATGATCGTCAACAAAAATGGGTAAGCAAGATCCAGGCCTATGATTTTGACATCGAATTCATTAAGGGAAAGAATAATACTGTTGCTGATGCACTTTCTAGGAAACCATCACTTGCTGCCCTATGCTCATTGAGTGAGATTTTAGCAGATTGGAAAGCTCAACTTTTAGTTGAGTACTCCAAAAATCAGCATGCTTGTGAGATCATGGATGGATTGGTATTGGATGATAGGTACAGTGTGGTGGATGATGTCATTTACTACAAAGGCAAGGTATATCTTGTTCCGGGTTCTCAGTTGAAAGAACAAATTCTGCATGCTTACCATGATACTCCTACCGCAGGACACCCAGGGTATGGTAAGACTTACAGGGCTGTTCGAGAGAGATTCTCTTAGAAGGGTCTCAAAGATGATGTTCTACATCATGTCCGTGAGTGTATGACATGCCAGCAGAATAAGTCTGAGCATAATTTTCTTGCTGGTTTGTTGCATCCATTACCTATACCGGAACAGAAGTGGACAGGGATCGCTATGGATTTCATTACAGGTCTTCCTTGGGTTCAGGGGAAAGATTGTAGCTACGTCGTAGTGGACAGGTTAACTAAATATGCCCACTTCTTTCCTATTGCAGTTGATTTCACGGCATCTCAGGTAGCTGAGCTATTTTTCAGAGAGGTGTTTAGACTCCATGGCCTCCCCAAGACCATAGTGAGTGACAAGGATAGTAGGTTCATGAGTTCTTTCTGGCAAGAACTTTTCAGGCTTGCAGGTACGGAATTGACACCTAGTACCAGCTACCACCCACAGACAGATGGGCAGACCAAGATTGTTAATAAGTGGGTTGAGGGGTATTTGCACAGCTATGTGGCAAGACAGCAAAAGGCATGGGTGCGTTGGTTGTATTTGGGCGAGTATTGTTATAATACTACACACCATATGTCTATTGCTATGACTCCTTTCAAAGCCCTCTATGGTTACGATGCATTATCTTTTGTTGATCTGGCTGTAGGTGACAGCAGCGCTCCTTTGGCACAGGATTGGTTACAGGAGAACCACGATATCATGAGATCTCTCAGGGAGAATTTGTAGCAGGCACAAAATCGGCAGAAGGTCTACCCTGATCGGCACAAGACTAAGAGGGTATTTGAGGTGGATGATATGGTTTTCCTACGTCTGCAACCTTACCGACAGAGCACCCTAAAAAGGGGTGGAGCTGAGAAGCTCAAGCCTCGTTTTTACGGGCCATACAGGATTCTCAAGCGTGTTGGAGAGGTTGCCTATGAGATTGAGTTACCACCTGGCAGTTGGATTCATAATGTGTTCCACGTGTCCTGTCTGA
This sequence comes from Cryptomeria japonica, assembly GCF_030272615.1. Lineage (NCBI taxonomy): Eukaryota > Viridiplantae > Streptophyta > Pinopsida > Cupressales > Cupressaceae > Cryptomeria > Cryptomeria japonica. The sequence continues at coordinate 639,611,223 of NC_081415.1, read as the reverse complement.
AAAAGGCATTGCGGCAACATATTGTAGCATCTCCCGATCTACCTCCCTTGGATGAGGAAGGTAAGTTGACGTTGGTTCCCGAGGAGATCTTGGAAGAGAGGGAACGCTGACTGAGGAGCAGGGTGATTCGGGAGTACTTGGTTCGTTGGAGGGGTCTCCCCATAGAGGACGCCACTTGGGAGGGAGAGGCTATTTTGCAGCATCCAGCTTTGCAGTTGCTTGTGGGCAAGCATCTTCGAGAGGAGAGGACTGTCATGTCCCCTCTTTAGCTCTGTCTAGCAGAGACCTGTGAGTTAGCCTATTATGGAGTCTTGTAGGCTGGCAATGGTGGATATAGACTCAGTTAGGATATTCAGTGTTTGGATTTGGTGTTTCTGGTAGTAGTAGACCAGTTTGGAGCAGTTCCTTGATTTTAGGAGGCAATTCCTACATTTTAGGAGGCAATTCCTACTCTTAGGAGGTTGTGGCAGCGTCCAGGGTTGGGGTTCCATGAGACCATTCCTTGGTTTCAGTTTCAAGAGATTTGGGAGTGCTTCCTAGTTTCTAGGAGCATCCCTAGATTTTAGGGATGAGACTGCCAACTAATCCATGATTTCCGACATCAGTCACAGACAGGTGACAGGTTTAGTTTCAGGCTTTTGGTGTGTTTCGAGCTTTCTGTAGCTATTTGGGTTATATTTTTAATATATTTAAATATTTCCTAAGTTAGCGTTTTAATATTTTAAATAAGGCTATGTCTATAGCCATTTCGGAGTAATAAGGGGTTTTTGGCTTCATCTGGATTCGTATGCCCATGTGTTGTAGCTCGTTGGAAAGGTCTTGAACTTTTCTAAATGATTTTCACTTGCCAGGGTCCTTTTGGCAATTGGAGTTATTTTATATTGAAAAAGTGTTGTTTTCTCTATACTTGGGCCCCCAATATTGGGAAATATGACTTTATACTAAAGCACACTTTTCATATATCTTTAGGATTCGATTTGGAAGGAAAGAGATATAAGGAGAAGGAAACCTAATTTCTCATTATCTTTTACATATTGAAAACTTGTTTGGTGCAATATTGCTCTAGTAGAGCAATTCTTCAATCTGGGATGCAAACCCTATATGATTGGTACTGGCTGGGACGTAGCCCTCAACTATTGATTAGCAGTGGATTCTTTTGGCATTGGCATTATTGGTCAAAGTGTATGCACTATTCCTTGTGGAGATTCAGATTGCTTGGTGAGGGTTTCAGCAGAGTGGTTCAATTTCCCAGCTGGGGCGTGATTGTTTCAGCTTGATGCCACCATTGCAATAGGTACACTATACACTGGAAGTGGTGAAGACTTTCATTCAGCCATAGCTGGTGTTCTTGGTTTGTGTTCATCATCTACCCTTTAGTCGGCGCCATTATTGGATGTAAGCACATCCCCGGTGCGTAGGGAATAATCTGGATATTATAAATCAGAAATCTGCCTAGTATGATTTGTATCAATTCTGATTTAATTGAATGTTCTTACTTGTTTCAGTTTTCTTCCTTATTTGTTGTTCTTTATTCATTACTTGCTTATATATTCAAAAAAATACAAAAAAAAAAACCAAACATTCTGCAACTTCTCTCTATTCTGTAAGACCATCAGCAAAAATCACAGGAAAATATAGTTTATTATTTTAAAAATTACAGCAGATCAACAAGGGGATTCATCAGGGATCTTTCATTGTCACACTGTCGCATTAGATTCACAGTCGGCATCTTGAAGCTGTAATTTTTGCTTCAAATTCTTCTTCTTAAGTTTCTTTATTTCATTTAAAGCACAAATAAGTTCCTCTTCCAAATCTACTTCCCCATCCATTTCATCATTCTCTTCCCCTTCTGTCTGGTCTACCATTTCTCCACTTTCCAAGACATCATTTTTTGTTTCTATTTCTATGAAAAGAATTTCTTCTCTAACACTAATAGAGCAAATTTCTTTAAATGAACTACTTTCCTCCTTGGATTAAAAGCTTTTCTTGTTCTTCAAAAAGCTCTTCTTTTTTCTCAAATTTGCCATGTTTGTAGCCTTGTTTATGTTGATTGCGTTTGCCACTTCTTTTTACATCATGTAATTATTCTTCTTCAATACTTCCCATTTTTGTATATAGGTATTTGGCTGCAAAGTGTCCTATATTTCCACAATTAAAGCATTTAAAAGGTAACTTACCTTTATACTTTTTGGATCCTTTCTTTAGCTTCCTTACAAAATGAGCTTCCTCTTCATCTGTTCATAATTGGAACTATTGCTTGGCTCAGGCTCCTTATTCTTCATCTTCTTTGAGGCTTTGAAGACTGTTTCTCCTTTTCAATCCTCATTTCATATGCTATGAGGATCCCATGCAACTCATGCATTGTTATGGTATCTAGATATATTATTTCTCTGATAGCGAAGACTTTGACATCAAATCTCAAAGGAAAAGATCTTAGTACTCTTTGCACAACTGTTGAGTCTTAAACTTTTTCACCAAGGCCTCTTATAGTGTTAACAATTTCATCCACCCAAAGGAAATAGGCTGCAATGTTTTCATCATCCTTCTTTTCTAAACTTTCGAATTGTCTTTTGTGTTTGAAGCTTGGATTTCTTTACCTTATCATCTCCTTCATAATTTTTCTGAACTTTCTCCCACATTTCTTTCGCCAAGACACAATGCATTACTTTGACAAATTTTTATTCTGATAGTCTAAACAAAATTGCATTCATAGCTTTGGCATTATTTTCACTTGCCTTCTTTGTTGCCAAATCCATTATAGGTGATGATGGAGGTTCATATCCACTTACCACTAATTGTCAAATATCAAATCCAAGAGTCCTTAAGTAGGTGCACATCCTTATTCCAAAAAGCATAGTTTTCTCCATAAAACAATGGAGCCCTAATGGAGAAGAATCCCCATTCACAAGCCATGTGTGCTCTTAAGATCTTCTTTCTAGCAATTAAGCTATACTTTGAAAGAACTAGTTGTAATACCAATTGATGAGTACCAAGCTTATACTAAGAGGGGGGATTGAATCAATATAAGGCAATATTTTACTTTTTCAAATTAATAACCACAAGAATATCAATTGCACAACATCAACAATTAAGAACCCTTTTGCAAGAGAACCACACAAAAATATTTTCTTATATAAATACTTCTCGTACAAATTTTGCAAGCACCAATCTACCGGAGACACCAATCCCTACTTATATTTGTAGGCACCAACCCATTGGAGACACCAACCCCTACTTATATTTATAGCCAATCCCCACAACTAAGTACCAACTTATTAGAAGACATCAATCTCTTTTATGGAGAGGCACCAACCTCTTGATCAACAAATCTTAATCTTCTTGAAGAATAAATCTCCTTAAAATCTGCCTTAAATCTACTACAAAATTATTTTAAAAGGATTTCTGCACACCTACTATAATTCTCCTCTTAGATATGCTATAAATCACCTTAAAAGTTCTGCGATAATTCTCCTCTTATATCTGCAATTATTTCTTCACAAAATCTGCCATGACAATCTTCTATATTTCCTTCACACACAGTTTCACCTTTTCAATCCTAATTTCATATGCTATGGGGATCCCATGCAACTCATGCATTGTTACGGTATATAAATATTTTATTTCTTTGATAGCGAAGAGTTTGACATCAAATCTCAAAGGAAAAGATCTTAGAACTCTTTGCACAATTGTTGAGTCTTAAACTGTTTCACCGAGGCCTCTTATAGTGTTAACAATTTCATCCACCCAAAGGAAATAGGCTGCAATGTTTTCATCATCCTCCTTTTCTAAACTTTTGAATTGTCTTCTGTGTTTGAAGCTTCGATTTCTTTACCTTTTCATCTCCTTCATAAGTTTTCTGAACTTTCTCCCACATTTCTTTCACCAAGACACAATGCATTACTTTGGCAAATTTTGGTTATGATAGTCCAAACAAAATTGCATCCATAGCTTTGGCATTATTTTCACTTGCCCTCTTTGTTGCCAAATCCATTATAGGTGATGATGGAGATTCATATCCACTTACCACTAATTGTCAAATATCAAATCCAAGAGCCCTTAAGTAGGTGCACATCCTTATGCTCCAAAAAGCATAGTTTGTTCCATCAAACAATGGAGCCCTAATGGAGAAGAATCCTTCTTGGTAAGCCATGTGTGCTCTTAATATCTTCCTTCTAGAAATTAAGCTATACTTTGAAAGAACTAGCTGTAATACCAATTGATGAGTACAAGCTTATACTGAGGGGGGGTTGAATCAATATAAGACAATATTTTACTTTTTCAAATTAATAACCACAATAATATCAATTGCACAACATCAACAATGAAGAACACAAGAAGAATGTGAAAACCCTTTTGCAAGAAAACCACACAAAAGTATTTTCTTATATGAATACTTCTCTTACAAATTTTGCAAGCACCAATCTACCGGAGACACCAGTCCCTACTTATATTTGTAGGCACCAACTCATTGGAGACACCAACCCCTACTTATATTTATAGCCAATACCCACAACTAAGTACCAACTTATTAAAAGGCATCAATCTCTTCTATGGAGAGGCACCAACCTCTTGATCAACAAATCTTAATCTTCTTGAAGAATAAATCTGCCTTAAATATACTACAAAGTCATCTTAAAAAGATTTCTGCAAATCTACTATAATTCTCCTCTTATATATGCGATAAAGTCACCTTAAAATGTCTGCGATAATTCTCCTCTTAGATCTGCAATAATTTCTTCAAAAAATCTGCCATGACAATCTTCTATATTTCCTTCACACAAATTTTCTGTTGAATATATGATATATCTCTTTATCTACCACAATCACACTTCTCCACATTCCACAGACTATATTTTATATCTTCATGAAGGAGGGCGACTTGCTGAAAAGACATGCCATTTACAAAGGAGGAGAACATTACATTTATATGAACCCATTCACACTTGGGTGCTCACCTTAAGGGGTCAGCTCCTTTGAAATTAATATTTATTTAATTTTGAAATTTAAATCCCCAAACATGGGTCAGCCAGCAAGGGCCGGCCAACAATAAGAAAAATGGTTTGGCCCACATAAATAAATATAAATTTATTTATTTAAATGCAATTCAAACTCTAATTTGGGCGCCAAAATGAAAAAACTCTAAATAAGGTAATCAACCATGATTGAGGTCTTCATTGGAAAACAAATACTGGGCATTTGGCCCTGGATTATGCCTCAGCAGTCCTAGTTGCAGCAATCAGATTTCCTTTGACATCAATAATTCTAACATCAAAAATCCCACATGATGAGAACCAAAAGGGACAATGCATAGAAGGAAGAGACTATGATAATAGTCATTAGGAAAGATGGCAGTGAAAAGTGTTCTGTTTTACCTGAAAGACATTTAGAAGGTGTAAGACTGAAGCATAGAAGAAGGTATGACGGTATTAAAGACTATTAAAGTTCATGGCAGCCATAGTGGTCAACATTTCAGGATATGTTCGAATTGTATGCCCAAATGGATCTTTGAGGATTTTATCCAACACTTGAAAATTTCAAAAAGTAGGTGCTCTTCCAGAGTTTAAAAGCTTCCAATACTTCTGAGTTGGTTTCTCCAAAGAGCCTATTGAGTGATCCTTGGGTGGATGATATGGACTTAGGACAAGGTGACACATTCCTTGATTATGGTGTAAAGCAACTTTCTCCAGATGGGTATGCTGGTATGCTCTAGGTATTGAGGAATCTAGACAGAGAAAGGTGAATAAATTTGGGATCTTGGGTAGGATCTTACTGGAAAAAGAACATATCAAGCTTCAAAAATTGAGGCATCAAATGTTTTGCCACAGATGGAAACTAGCGATGAACAATTTTAAAGGAAATCCTTTGATTGGCCTACATCTAGTTTTGTAAATTTTAAAGACCAAAAGCAAATGTGATCACAACTAACACAAATGGATAATGACTGTTTATGCATGGGTTCAAGAGGATGACACAGTGATAGAAGACATAGCAAACTTTAAAAGAGGACACAGTCACACTTATGTTGAAGCCCTAAATGACAGTCTTAAAAGCAGAAAATAGAGTTTCAAGATGCCAGTTAGAAACTAGAGCAAAAGACAAGGTAAAGAGTAATAGAAGATATTTATGTTTCATGCATAGATTGTGAAGAGAGTAAAAGCTACAGGTCTCTCATAATGACAGAGCTTGTTGCAACAGTAAAAGGGTCCAAGATTGCAGTTGTAAGGAAAGTCATAAAAGAACAAGATGAACTGTCCTCTTGTGTTAGTTATAAGAGATTGTATGGCCACATGAGCAGTAAACACGAGTTTATGGTAATTAATTATATGCTCACTGTTTTTGTGTTTTTATTGCACTGTCAAGGACAAAAGAGAAAAGGTGTGGTGTTGTTAGAGTCCCTTGGCCAAGAAAATGTCATGACCATGAGATAAAAGCACGACAGACCTTCAATATGATGTGAACCACATGTTTTAGGCTTCATGTAATAGGGGCTAGAGGACCATGAGATAAACAAGGTCAATGAAGTAGCAAGGTTGAATAAAGACAAAGTTTGGAAAACACAGAGGTAGTACTAAGACAAATTCCTTGAATAAGGAGGACGGTCATAAAGACTGTCACAGTAACATGTAGGTTTACTATGACTGTCAAAGGCAAAGAGGTCTTATGGAACAATCTTTTCAAGGTATGAAATAACAGTTGGGTCCCAATACAGTCTCAATGACAGTGTTAAGAGGACAGTCACAAACTCAAAGACTAAGGATAGGAACTTGAACACGCTAAATAACAAAGCCTATGTCAATGTTAATGGATATTATCATCTGGACAGGGTGGCAGATATTAGAGATAATAGCTATAGCTAAAGCCAAGTCTTTCAAAAGTCATATAGTGTATGAGGGCAATTTGTGATGAATAGGCAATGCCAAGAAGACATTCTACTGAAGGTACAAAGTCCTTGGCTACCAATATCCTTTACACAGGTTCCTAAAGGGCGTGAGCTGAATGTCATTGCAACTAAGATAGTCACAGAGTCAAAAACAGACATGTGAAAAGACAGTTATTGAAGGACAAATCAAAACTGTGAAAGAGACAGAGGCTTGTCAAAGGACCTAAACACAAAAGCTAATGACAGGGTCAGAATGACAGTCATCTAGGGAGTATGGTGCATTGCTTCAAGCCTCTGACAAAGAGTTGCAGTATCCTTAAATGCTATGTCTCTGCTCTCTAAGAACTTTGTTGTTCACCATTTTCCAAACAGACTTGTCATGCACACATCCTTAATACTGCAACTTTTTGTATATGCAGCGTGAGTTTATTGTTAAGACTGTAAACAAAGAGTTGCAGTATTAAGGATGTGTGCATGGCAAGTCTGTTTAGAAAATGGTGAACAACAGAGTTCTTAGAGAGCAGAGACATAGCATAATAAAAAGCAAGGCCTTTGTTAACAAATACGATGAACTATTGTGTGAAGGAATCTCCTGAAACAAAGGTCCAATTGTAGCATATGATATTTGATGAAGACGTGAGAATAAAGGAGGTATTAATGAATTGAATATGTGGTAATTTTAGGGCCTAGAACCTCTCCCACGCCCTAGGAAGTTTCATGTCTTTTTCACATGCCCTATAACCATAGAAATGAAAGTTTCCAACAGTCAAGGAAGTGTATTTATGTGGAGTGGTAAGCAACTAATGTTGTATCCCTCTTTCTTGATTTTGGAAAAATGCTTATTATGCTTTGTTCTAGCTAATCAATGACATTGTTTTATTCTTCTATGAATGAAGTAGTTATCTAAAAGGAAATGATTGATGAAGTTATTTAATTGCGACATTTTATGAAATTGACAAACCAGTTAAGATGTGACTAACTGAATTTTCTTGTAACCAAGTGATTTTAGGAACCACAACACCCTCGGGGGGGAGAGTATCATCAAGGAGACGGTCGTAGATATTAGAAAAGAACATTGCCAATGAGTCCTGGGCCCGGTTTAATCGGACGTACACTTTGAGCATCTTGGTCTTGGTAGAGTAAGCTCCCTATCACCATACTAAAGTTGACATAGAGTCAGTTTGTCACCCTTGTATCGTCAGGTAGTCGAGTATCCTTGGTTTGAGTTTATTCTCTTCATGTGGTGGTTATCTTGTTAATGTCTCTCTTTTTCTTATTTGATTGTGGTTTGTCAGTATATTTTCTTGATTGCCCTTGAAGACATTTTTATGGATTTATGTATATAAAGGTACATTCATACCCACACACGTATGTAGATAACGTACATGTATGGATATGAATATATCCATTTTGTGATGGGTGTGTGTATTATGCAATGTATTGCATTATTATCTTGCACCAAGTTTTAAGACCACCGACCTTGATCGAGGTGGCCACCATCTTGATGGCGGAGGCTTTCTTGTAACTGATGGACGTTATGCTAAAGATGTTGGTGTTAGCTCACCGAGCTAGCACTTCAATAGCAAGCATTATGATTATTTATGTGGCATTTGGAACCCATTTTGAGGATTGTTGTCGACTTGATCATATGCAATTTTGTATTGTTGTTCTGCAAAAAACTTTAAGCTTTCAATATCGTGCTGCTGGGATATTGGAGATATTTGGTGGCATTATTGTTTCTTGGCTGTGCGAAAGTATTGCTTGGTAGCTTGTTTCTTGTACTGTGTCGAGTCAATTGAGTCAAGATCGATGGAAGCCTTGGAGCTCTCTCTTCTCTTCTCTACCGATTCTTAGGCAAGAAATATATTACTCTATCTCTATTCTTGAACATTTTGAAAACATTATTATTTTTATTTTATGGTCAAAGCAAAGGAATGAAATTGCATGTTTTTCTTGTATTGTGTCAAGTCAATTGAGTCAAGCTCAATGGGAGCCTTGGAGCTCTCTCTTCTCTTCTCTACCGATTCTTAGGCAAGAAATACTTTACTCTGTCTCTGTTCTTGAACATTTTCAAAACATTATTATTTTTATTCTATGGTCGAAGCAAAAGGAATGAGATTGCATGTTTATTTATGCAAAGCTATTGTTGGCTTAGATTTGTTGTATATTTTCGATATGCTTGATGTTGTTGTGAGATATCGCCTTAAGGCAATGTAATAGTAGAGTTTCCTATAAGCATACTAATTAATAGTATCACTATTAGGAAGACCTGCATGCTCAATAAACAAGTTGTGAAGTTTATGAATCCGCCTACCTTGTTAATATTGAGCTGGAAGCGGACCATATATCTGAATTTGTTCTATTTTGTATATCTTGGTTGAATTCGATTAAGGTAATCATATTTTCTTGATTCTCCTAAGCTATCAAATATTTGTTCATATAAGACTGAGACAATCGGTGTTCTTGGTTGTGCTGTTCCGATATTCTCTTGTGAATGTGGGTTAATAAGGCAGACTGATTTCCATTGTTGGTTCTATTTTGCTACATCAATGTTTGATATTTGATTAAAGTAGACCAACTCCATTGGTTAGTTATGTTTTGTTGTTTTAGTGTTGTTAATTGTAAATGAAAGTTCAATCTATATTGGTTTAAGCTTGTCCTTTGAGATAATGTAATTATGTACAGCTAGTTAAGCTTATCCGAACCGTAATAAGGGAAGTAAGAGAGAGTTTGTATATTCATGTTGAATGGCTCTATTCTGTAATTCTGAGTCTTGGTCTTTTTGTGAAGCTTGTTGTGATTTTGTCTGAACCAGGTCTTAGTATGATAAAACCCAACACCCTAGTTTTAATAAGGTCTTATGTTTGAATCCTATGGTATGATTATGCCTCTGTCCACCTTGTAATTTAGTTTCCAAGTTTACTAGTGATCAGTTGGAAACTTGGACCCAAAGGTAGGTTGCAAGTACGCAACTCCTTTCCTTATGTCGAGTAAGGGTAGTGGACGACTGCACTTCTATGTGCTTATTATGAATCTTGACCAAAGTGGCGGTATAGTTAGCATGTGTCTATTAGTTCACAAGAGTCAGATAGACCAATAGCCAAAGTGTCATGCAAATTAGGGGATACCTATAGTATATGACCGGTTAGACAACGTAGATTCTAATCACCGGGTTTAGAGGCTTAATGGAAAATGTTTTATCTATCTTCTACCCTCGTGAAGGGTCAGGCCCTTCCAGTAGGAAGTGGCATAGGGGACATATATCCATGGTTGGGCGGAAAAGCCCTTGATGATGCTCTCCCTCTTCCAGTTGTAATGGGATAAGCATTTGTTCATCAGAAAGTTCTTTACTCTGTAAACTCTTAAACTCTTCTCTCTCTTTACCTTAGGATATGAAGTTGTTGGAGGTTAGTTAATGTTTCCTTTGCTGAAATGGTTAGTTAGTTGAAGTTAAGTTAGTTATTAACAATTTCAATTTCAACTAAACCTAAATGAAATCAATTTCTTTTCTTTGAATTAGTAAAAGTTAAAATATTTTTCCATTTTAGAATTTTTGGTTGTTACATATGGCATCAAAGCTACCAAGTTCGACACTGAACCTTGGGCTCACCCCCTGAAACTTAGATAGAAAACTGAGCCAAGTTACCTGATAATTGGGATTGTATTTTCTTGTTTAGTAGAGTAGAGTGTAATGAATAACTCAGCTAACAATACCTTGAGATGGTTGAGTTTGTTATGAGTTAGTAGACAGCAATACATTGGTCGTTAATGTTATGTTACCATGAAGGTCGTGGTAGACTATTAATGTCGATAACATAAGACAATTTCTAACTAAATGGATAAAGAGCCAGTGGGTCAGCTATACCCAAATGTTAAGTGTCTTGTGAGTTAGTTGAACTCTAGTATGTGCAAGTCAAGAAAGGGTGGTCAGTACTGACAATGTGTTAAATGTGCTTGCAATATTAAAACCTTGGCCAAGGTGGTGCTTCTTAATGCAAGCGACCATCAGTTCACATGAACCGGATACATCTCTAGTCAAAAGGGTCATTACTAGTTGGGGAGTACCCATAGTGTAAAACTAACTAGTGTGTAGGTTCTAAACACTACCTTTAGATGGCAAAATGGCAACCAAGTTTCATCCTTCGTTTGCACCCTTGTGCAGGGTTAGGCCGCTTCTAGTAGGAAGGGGCGCAGGAGATTGCCAAGTCCGTGGTTGAGAGGAAAGGCCTTGATGAAGCTCTTCCTCTTCCAAGATATGTCGAGGCTTGATACAAAAGATCTCCAATTGGGAAGCTTATTGATTTTAATCTCTAAACGTTTACCTATTCTTTGAAAATGAAAGTTTCTGTTTGAATACCTTTTTCATATTGATTAGCATAATGTTATATGTTAAATGCTTTGATCGTTAAAGAACTAACTTCCTTTCATATGAATCAGTTAGATTCCTATTATGCTGAAGTAGTTATGTTTTATTTGAAATGCTCAAGTTTTATCTTTATATAGATCGTAATCTATTTTCTTCTAAGAATAGAATATGTGAAACAAAGCATTTTGGGAATCCAGAAAATGGAATCGAACCTTTAAACGAAAAAAGGTCTATGACTCGACTATCAATTGACTATGGATGATCGAAATCATGTATGATTACTTTTCTTCATTTCTATCTGATAAAGAGACTTAAGCAGAAGCTATCTGGTGACTCGAGAAAGAGGGGTGCGGATGGCCCCATCAAACTAGGAAACAATCGAAAGTACACCTTAACCGAGTCAATTGAATACTCAACTGAGAAAGTGACTAAGGAAAGAAAAGAGACTGAATGTTAGAATGACCCTCAGATTCTCACTATGGGATACCGTCTCATTCCTTCTGATTTAATGATCAGGAAGAATTCAAGAACCTATCTCAGGAGATAATGATAACTCCTAGATAAGAGAATAACTATGCGATAACTAGCAAATAAGAATGTCCACACTTGGGCTTGAGCAATATAAGTTAGATTTTGTGGAGTATGTTAAGTATGAAAATTAAATAGAACAACTTAATTAAATCATGAATAAAGCTAGAGAATAGTTAATCATGGAGAACTTGTGGATGCCAATATTCCTAAGGTTGAACAAGATTAGATCCTTAACCTAATAAGATAGATTGTGGGTCATTATGAATTCTAGTCTAGGGAGAATGCTTGGATGCCCTAAAATTAGAATGTAAAGAGGAATCAAGAAGATTAAATCGCCTTAAATGAAAACTCAGTATCAGAAGATACCGTTGAGGCTTGGTTAGCAGGAAAGGAAAAGTATCTTGCGATCAAGAACTACATTATCAATATCAAGCTGTATGGAAAGCTTATCAACTGTCGGATGAGGCAGCTACTTGGAAGGAACAAAAGGTTGGGGAAGGAATAAAAATAATTGAAAGCCGTATATAGGAAATTGTTGTCGAGAGCTCAAGATAATGCAGTGCTTGTTAAAAGTTTGGGTAGAACTTCAAGGATTCACTGTGAAGGTTGTTTAGTATTGGGCACCCTTAAGTTCCTACGATGTAATCCTAGGTATGAGTTGGTTATGGAAGCATAGAGCCAAGCGGACTATTTTTGGATGACCTATGGAATAGAGTTCACATTCAAGTAATTCAACATGAAATTAAAGTGCGGAAAATCTTTGCTTGCAGCAAAAGCAAAGCAAAAGAGGAAAAAGGGTGTCAAGTGTTTGCAGCCAAGATGGAGGAGATTAATGAATTCATAGAGGTTATATATCATGATGATATGGTGTTGTTGAAAAGTCCATGTACAATGAAGGTGTGAGAATAGTTGAGAAGGGCTATAGTATTATCTAAATAGATTGGTCATCGGGCTATCAACAACTGAGATTGAAAGAAGAGGATACTCATAAGACAGTATTTAGAACAAGATATTGACACTGAATCTACTATTTTATCATTCATGCTCAGCAGCACCTAACAACATTTAAGAAATCGATGAACAATGTGTAGGAAATTGTTTAGACAAGTTGTAATGAACTTTTCACGAATATCTCATCCTATTACTTACTCTTTAGGAAAAGGGAAAAAGATTTCGGAAAGCTGAGAAATGTGAGGAAATATTTGAATATTTGAAAGAGAAGATGACGACTATACCTATTCTATAGTGCTAGATTTTGAAGGACATTTATAGATGTTACGGAAGCATCCAGGGAAGGGTTAGATGGGGTCCTTATGCAAGATGGGCAAGTAATTGTCTATGAATCCAGAAAGTTGGAGAATTATGAACAAAACTATGCACCCACGATTGGAAGTCAATTGTGTATGCTCTCTGACGTGACAACATTATTAAGAAAAACCATTTGAGCGTAGGATAGATCACCATGGACTAAATACATATTTACCGAGTTTAATTTGGATGCTTGCTAGAGAAAATGGTTGGAGCCAATCTCATATTATGATTTGAAATTAGTTATATCAAGGGTAAAGAGAATAGAGTGGCTGATGATTGAGTAGTCGAAGGCATTTATCACCCATAGCAACTGTTAACATAGATTTAAGAGCATGAGAAATTATAGAATCTCGAAGAGAATGACAATTGTAATTAGGTACAAGAGGCTTTACGAAGCAATCCCCTAGATCCCAAATATGATGGGTACAGAATTGAGATGGATAGACTATTGAGGTACCATGGAAGAAAGTACATACCCAATCCCCCTAAGTTAAGGAAACTAGTAAGGAAAGAGGTACATTTGGTGCCAAATTCGGGACATCCTATTCTGACAAAGATATTAGCAAATGTTAAGCCCCTATACTTTTGGAAGGGTATGAAGGATGTTGCAAGATAAAAGGCAGGTTGTTTCAAGTGATAGAAAGTAAAAATAGAACACCAGCATCCAACAGGAGTGCTACAACCCCATGCCATACCAGAATGGAAGTGGCAAATTATCAGTATGGATTTCGTGCAAGGTCTACCCATGACAAGAAATACACATAAAGTCATTCTAGTGGCAGTTGGCAGGCTTACCAAGGTAGCACATTTCATAACTGGAAATTTAATAGATGGAGCAAATATAGTTGCTCAAAAATTTGTTCAAGAGATCTTTCGGCTGCATGGAATACCGGAGAAAAAATATCTCTAGTAGGGATGCTAGAATGACATCTAGATTCAGGCAAACATTGTTTGCAGCTTTGGTTAAACATCAGTTCTACTTATCATCTAGAAATAAACGGTGAAACAAAGAGAGTGAATCAAGTTTTGGAAGACCTCTTAAGGATGTATTGCATGGACCAGCTTTATAAATGGGAAAAATACCTCCCTCTAGTAGAATTTGCTTATAAAAACTCATATCAATCTGCCATAAAGATGGCACCTTTTGAAGAATTGTATGGAATGAAATGCAAAACCCCCATCAGTTGGGATAGGCTAGAGGACAAAATCACCCTTGGACCGGAAATGCTTAAGGAAATGGAAGATCGAGTGAAGCTGATCAAGAAAAGGTCAGCAGAGGCTAACGACTAGCAGAAGAGTTATGTCGATGCCAAAACAAACTCCCAGAAAATTTATAGTAGGGGAGAAGGTCCTCCTCAGAGTTAAACCACATAAATGTTCCATCAAGTTTGGAAAGGCTTCCAAATTAGCCTTGAGATACGTGGGATCATTTAAGATCCTTAAGGTCATTAACCCACTAGCTTGTAGACTTGGTCTATCACCAGTTTGTTGACGTGTCTAAAGTCGCATTGCTGTAAACTCCATACGGCCAACGCAGAATAGAATAAACCTGTTGAGTATCCTATCCTCTCTTGAGAAAAGGAAATCCCTAGTGCTATTTTCTACGTTTGATCAAAGGGGATAACCTCAAGGTTTCATTTGTCAGGTCTTGACTGTGGGATTGCTCAGTGGTTTGATGTGTTTTTGCTAGAAACACAAGGGAGACTTACGGTAAATAGGCAATTGCTCAGTGGTTTGATGTGTTAATGGTCTCGCTTATCAAATGGTTTAAGTCGGGTCGATATTGTTTTCAGTAGGACTGCAGATTCTCTTGGTAAAAAAAAGGGGGGGGAAAAGGAGGGATAGAGAGAGAGAGAGAGAGAGCTACAGAAAATATAAATTTTAACTAAGATAGCAGATTTGGTAAACAAACAGACACCTCCAAATAACTAAATTAAGCATTACCAGCCATTTAAGCACAATACTTGCATCAATCTAGTGCGATCTTCAAGGGAAAATTGAATTTTCATGCTATTAAATACAACATCAGAACTTTGACGTTCATTTAGTGAGCATTCAACAACCAAACTAAGCATATGAAGGGTTCAGATTAACCATGCAGACGGAAAGACAATCAGCCATTCCCTAATGGTATGAACAGCGAGGATTCTATCAGATGTTTACTTTGAAAATGCTATATGAAGGAAAGAAACATAACTGAAAATTATAAATTAATGAAGGAGACCATGCACTCGTAAGGAAACTTGAAACAATCTTAACTTTGCATTAAATCATGTAAATTTCGCCAGAGCTTCAGCAACAATCCAAAAAACTTCTTACAAAATGAGGGAAAACCAGTCCCTTAAATAGGCTTAAAAAATGGATGAATGGCCAAGATCTAATCTAAACTAAAGGCCCAGATTCATCCATAAAACATGGCTGCCCATACCCATAAATAGAAGGCAAATATCAGCAACTACCCCAAAGGGAGTAATAACTACCCCAAAAGGTAATTAGAACTTATCCAAAAATAATCCAAAAAGGTGCTAACACATAAAGTTTTACATTTAGTTGACTTTGGAAGTCAAACATGACCCTTTCGCCAAAAAGTGCAATTTTCAAAATCAGAAAGGAAAAAAAAACACTTTAGGAGAGCGCTTTTTCTTTTTCAGCTTCACACCCCTTTTCCAGGAATTCATCCTCGTCGTGCAAATATTCTTGCCAAAGGTCCCGACCTGCTGTACGTTCCTCACAAACATATTCCTGGAACTTAAAGGCACAATTGGAATAGCAAACTGAATGGAGGCATAGGAGGATGGCAAATTTTATACTACATACCTTCAAGGTATTGGTCTACATGCTTCAAACCATCCTTCCAGCTGGAATGATTACGCTCGAAGCACAACATGTCTGACTGGAATTGCCCAGCAAAACTTAGGTCCTTAGCGGAATAGGTGATCGTATCCATCCCTAGTCTTTCCTCCCAGTCTAGCTGTATCGCTTCATCGGATAGGGCATTTTTCCATCCCGAGACCATTGATCGGAGGATCATTTTGCCGAGTTCTTGCATGGTGTTTAGAATTGTCTCGCATGCATCGTGTTCTTTATCAATGATTTCTCGTGTCATTCTTCATGGTGATAGTCCAGTACCATTCCTAAAGAGTGCTGATGTTATAAGGATCTAGGATGGTGGAAAATGCAGGAATCTGTGCATGGGTCCAGAAGGGAGCTCTCATGAGGTGAAGAGTAGTGGCAGCCACTTCATGCATTCTAAGGGATTCCCTCTTTACCTCTAATAGCTGGACCAGGGTGGTCTCTCGATGGTGAGCCATCTCTTTTACTTCTTCAAGGATTCGTTCTCCCCTCCCTTTGATGCTTTGTATCCATTCTCTGACAGCCCTTGCAGTATCCCGTACTCCTTCAAATTCTGTTGTGGTCCTCTGTGCCAAGGTCGTCGGGGGAATGTGGGATTCAGAAGCATTGTGCAATGGTCTCAGGAGTTGATCGATGTATCCCTCGGCCTGCTCGGCACGAGCTCGATACATGTCCTTTTCAGTTGTTATCTCTTCAAGTTGCCTGAGCATGTTTTGTACTGAATCCTTGAATTCTCCTTTTCCTGTTCCTTAGTGGCTCGTCTAATGGGGATGGTTGTGATGCTATAATATGCCAATGTGATCTGATCTGCTGGCTTGTCTACAGGCGGGGTGGCAATGTGAAGAGTACGGTTCCTTTGCTCATCTTTGGTCATCCTGGAATATGCCTTGGTTTTTTTCTTCCCCTTGGCTTTAGCTTGATCTATACGTGAGAAGATGTCTTCCAAGTCAATGGGTGGCTTTGTGGCGGCCTTGCGCTGAGCTCGAGCAATTAACCATTCTTGAGGTACAGTCTGGGCTGATGCTATGGTTAAGTTTGCACTTTGTTCTTTGATGTTTTCAGCCGACTCATCACAAATTTGCAGTTGTTCTGTTGCGGGAGGGGTGGAGGAGGTATCAAGCTCTTTGCTTGCAGCAGAGTTTTCTCCTACCTCACTAAACAATTGTCTGGTGCCTTCGTGTGATGGTAGCTCGTCGGTCTTTTTGAGCTCGCGGGTCTCCTCTGTCTTTTGCTTTCCTTCAACGGTAGAGTCATCTTTGGCAGTGTTATGGAGCAGCAGTTCATGGTGACTCTATCGGGTGGCTTCATGTACTTTGATCTCCTGAATGGATGTAATCTCTCCTTCCTCAACTTGGTTACCTGGCTCGACTGATTCAATGACTCTTAGGTCGGCATCTAGCATGTCGGGTGCGAGAGGATCATCAACTCCAAATGCATCAATGTCACTCTAGGAAGGAGGAGCAGGTATATAATCCAATTCTACTACATCGTCAGACGAACTGGGGTCCTTTGACGATGAAGTGACCTCTGGCCTCCTAATGGGAATCTTCTCCCTTCTTGTTCTCTTGGATGTCTGAGCTCCACTGCTGGCTTTAGCCTTCTTCCTTTTCTCAGGCTTTTCAATTTCTTCCCTAGGTGCACTGGAAGTTCCCTCATCTTCGGAGGACTGAGAATCAAGGCTACCCATTAAGTGGTAAGTGAACTGGACTCCTTCATGAATTAGTCGCTCAATCTACTAATGCAACCATTGGTCTGTATATCTTGTTGGGGCTGCCATGACTGCCTCAAAATCAGTGATCGGGTCCTACGACCAATCAACACCCAGTAGAAGATTCCTTACTACCTCAAATTCCAAACCTGCAGACAATTTCCTGAATCTGTGAGTTTATCTGGGACCCGGCGATATTCATAGAGTCGCATTTGCTGCACACTCAGCCTAGAATATTCACACCTTCGGGCCTCATAGTCATCAGAGCAGTTTTTCCAATAATCTTCAACTGACTCCTTTGCTCTATACCGCTTGCCATAGGCCCTCTTTGCCAAATTGTCGTGATCAAAGCATTTCCTTGGAAAATGCTCCTGTAGGCCATAGGAGGCCAGCTCTGCGAAGGATTCCTCTGCTTGGGTGGGGGTCTTTAGATGGACATCCTGGTTGCCTATAATCATGGGGAACACGAATCCAACCTGCTTGCTGTCTCTGAGTAAGATGCCGGTCGGACGTGACTGCCTTGCGCCCTCCATAAGAACTATCTTGTCGGTTGGGTACTTGTTGATGTGTATTTTGTACACAACCAAACGCAGAATAAAATACCCAAATGGTACCTTATCCTCTCTTGATTAAAGCCTCTGAATGCTGAAGATATCGCGAAAAGGATGAATCAGGGTGACTTCAAGGTTCTTCGTTGTAGGATCTCTATGTGTGGATAAGCACCAGTGGTCGTTGTAAATGCTGTTTCTTCAAGGGGTCTTACGCACTTTCTGAGAAAGCTTGTCCGTGTCACGCTCTTTTGACTGTAGGAACAAGATTTTCCTAATACTAACAGATTCTCAAAAAAAGATCAAAAGATAAGGGTTTCAAGAGATGAATGCTAATCTAATCCTAAGAATGACTCAATGTAGGCTAGACTTGGTAAGATTCTACCAATTTCAGTATTGCCAAGGAATTACAACTCTACTGGAATTGATGCGGTCTTCTACGGTGATTAGTGATTTTCAAATCATCAAGGATATAGATACATATCAATATTTCAACAATGATTGAATGTTTAAGCAATCTCAATATCTCCAGTTGACCACACAAGGCATCCTTACAATCAGTAAGAAGCTAGTGGTTTGGAACATGAATCTCACCAAAGATCAAGCACAACACTTAGTCCTTCAAACTTAAACTTAAATACTACTTCGACTGAGAATGATTCAAGAAGATAAACAATCATGAAGATAGCCACAAGTATTGCAATAGAACACCATAACTTCAATATTTTATTGATCTCAAAGCCAAATAGACAACAATTGTTCAAAATTCTTTCTTCACTACTCAATCTTGCTACAAAATAACTTTCTTCTCTAAGCTCTCTCTCTTCTCTAACTTCTAACTATTATCAAAATGAAAATGAGTGAGGGTATATATAGCATCCTCAAATACAATGAATGGCCTAGATCGAAAGAAGATCAACGACTGAGATTTTGACACCTAAACCCTAATTAGGGTTTGTTACAAAAAGATCCCCATTTAGATGAACATTATTAAATGCATAGCCAAATATTTAATTGGCACAAATGTCGAGGAAACATAGACCAATAGGAATTAAGCTACCACATCATCCTATAACAACTTTTCTTCTAGAACCTTGTTCCCTTTCCTATGCTCTTTCTTAGCATATCCAACGAATCTGGACACAATTCCTTCAATCTCAGCAATGGGAATCTTAGGAAGATTCTTAATTCACTCTTCCAAGTGAATGACCTGATCAAAAGCAGTGAGAAGAGTTGTCTCCCATCCAAGTTCAAGTTCTTTGATCTTCTCAATCAGGAACATGGTAGTGAACATCAGGTCCCATTGCTCATCTGTGATGACATTCTCCTCTTTGCAAAAGATGACCTTGACTCTCTCCTCCAACTCTTGGATGTCCACATCTATCTCAATCTCGATCCGCCTGCCAAGAATGGTACATAACACCTCGAACACCTTATCATGAATTGGATGGATGATACCTTCAACTTGACTGCATTTGGTGCTGATGTCTTCAAAAAGGACCTCTTTCATCTGGAGCAGAGTTGACCACTGTAGGAGGTTATGAGTTCCTCCATCCATTATCTTTTCTTGTGCCAGGATCCGTCTTGGTGTTTGCCTTATTACTTGCAGGATAGGAATGACAACATCTCTAGTGTGAGTGAAAGCGGCTACAGTTATCATTAGATTATGGATAATCTCAAGGACCTGGATAGCTCGGTGAATTGTCTTCATCATTCTTGTTGCAAATTCAATGGCTACCGTGTGAGATTTATCAATCCAAGAGCTCATAAGCTGAACCAAGCTCTTGACCCTTTCTGCTTCGCCAACTGATTCAAGAGGAAGTGCTTGTAAAGGAGATACTGCTGGATCCTGACGTCTCAAGGGCTGATTGAGATGACTAAAATAGCCTCTCCAAGCACGGACCTCTCTCTCAAGCTTCGTATTCTTTTCCATTTCTTCTTTAAGTTTGTCTTTAAGTGCTTCAAATGAATCGGTTGCCTCTTCCA